>NC_141698.1:74458670-75159779 GCF_964263255.1 Lissotriton vulgaris
AATCGACGCCGAAACCAGACACCAAAAGACACCTATGCACCCGACTTCCCTGGGTGAGGTAACACAAGTACTCCGGTGCTCCCGTGGGTCTTGACTCTCGAAGTGTCGTAGTCTAAAATGGTTCCATCGTAGTTCACCTAGAAGTGCCCGTAATCTTTAAAATTGTAAGTTGTTTGCTCTCCATAGAAAGTCAATGGTAACCCGTGTTTAGACACTGCACGCGTCTCCCGTGGGCCTCCTACTTCCTAACCTTTGGTGGTTCTAGGCAACCCCAGCGATTCCACAGGCCCTAGGCCTGCTTTCTAACACTCATGTGGTTCTTATATCACTATTTTAGTATATGGTTTGTGAGGCCCCTAGGGCATAACGTATACTGTGCAACTTATCGTATGCTAATTAAGTTCTTTGTATTGTACTTTTACCTGTGACCTCATAAAGAGTCCAGAGGAGTTGTGTTTAGAATAAATACATATATATTTGATGTATACCTTGTGTGGTGTGCTTTCATTTGATCATTCAAGAGATTACAATTGGTAAAACAACTTGCTTAACTCGCCTCTAAGTCTTAGCCTGAAGGCTGCGCTCCACAGCTACCACTAGGACAGCTTTCTATAAGGTTGACTTTACAACCTACCATCAATAAGGGTCGTTTGAACTGGTGCAAGGTGCCCACCAGAATAGTGGACATCATATACCAGGCCAACTTCTCACATGCGCCACAGTCTCTCACTCCAATTTAGGGGTCACCACTCCTTTTAGGTCCAGTATTGGGGTATGTGGGTCCCCTGTCAAGTTGTCCTCTTTTACAAAGTCACCCCTTCATGCCCCTATCCCTTCTGGCAGTCTGCAACAGCCAGGCTCCTCTCTATCTTAATCCCTCAGAGCCCTTCCAATGGGTGGTGGCAGGGGGAGGTTCTCAAGGACCCATAACGTAGCCGCACTCCTCACAGTCTATTGCTCCTATGTAGCTGCAGATACCGTCTTTCTCTCTGTCGCCCGGTCGTAGCTTCTAGCGCCCCTCGATCACTTTTCCGGCGCTGCTTGTGTGCTCCTGCCATCCCAACCTTACCGGCAATGGTCTCCACCCGCTCGTGCCAGATGCAGAATGCAGTTGGGAAGCAGGCTCTCCAACCCGGTCCAACTATGTCACCTCTCTGTGGCTCACAGCTACCTCCTCTCCGCACACTCCTCTCTTCAGTCCAGCAGGGAGGCTCAACCGCGAGCGTGTGCCATATTGCTCTCTCGCTCAGCCCTGCGGACTCAGTCGCACCTCAGCATTGTTTCTTGCAAATTTGGATCCGCCAGCACTGCAGTAGGTGCCCTCAACTTTGCAGGCAGGTGTTCCAGCTTCTGTGTAGCCGGTGGTCGCAGAGTACCTGGATAGTTCTCCACAGGGCACATGTCAGGCAGAGGAGCTCAGTCTTACCGCTCCTACGCCATTGCCTGTTATGCCACATCCACATCTGTGAATCTTTGTTATTTGTGAGTAAAGCACCAAATGCCTCCATGTAGAGGTTGAACAAGACAGGGGACAGTATGGAACCCTGAGTGACTGTGCAGGCGATAGACATCTTTTGGGACCCAGAGGTGCCATTATGAACCAACTGGTGTCAGTTGGAAAGGAAATAGAAGAATGAGTGAAGAACATTGCTTATGAATCCCACCCAAGACTCAAAGGTGCATATTAAGGTGGGTTTGTCGACAGCGTTAAAGGCCGATAAGAGGGAAAGCACAATCAGAAGGCAGGACCTATCTTCATCTGTGGTCAAGAGGGCATCATTTACGATGTGCAAGGTACCGTTCTCTGTTCTGCAGCATGATTTGAAGCCAGAGTAGGAGCCGTGCAGGCTTTTTGTTATGTTGGAGTTGAACATAGACTGCTTTTTCAACTTTCTTTCCGATGAATAGTAAGTGAATAATGGGACCAGTAGTTGGCAAGGTCATCAGGGTCCATAGTTGGCGAGGTCATCAGGGTCTAATGTAGGTTTCTTTAGGAGTGGAAGAATATGACCTTTCTGGGAAGATGCTTTGTTTGAGGGAGGCATTGACAATGGTGAGTAGGGTTGAGAGAGAATCCCTAGAGAGAGCTTTGATGAAGGGTGAGGGCAAGACAACTTCTTTATAAGCAGTGGCTTTGAGGAAGTTGAGTATGTTGATGTGATCTGCGAGAAGTATGTTTTTGAAGGCTGATATTTTCAGGATTCTACAGGAAAGGGTGGGTCTAAGAGATGAAGCAGGTGTGGTGTTGTCGATGTTCTGTCGAATGTTCGGTATTTTTATCCTCTGAAGAAGAGGTTGATGGCATTGTACTTTTCTGCAGACTATTAGGGACAGATAGTTGGTTCTCGAAGGGCTTCAATGCAGCGCTTGATTGTCTTAAAGTGTTTGCTTCTGCTTGTGGCTTCGTTGATTGTGTTGGTATACTATTTTGGTTTGGGTGACGTGGTGAGCTGTCTGCATGTTGTGCGGAGACACTTCAGTTTCAGGAAGTCCTCATTTTCTTTCCTGTCTGCAGATGGATCGCTTATTGTCAGCAAGGTCTTTGAAAGACCAGGATGGTGAAGGTTGTGACATGGGGGTTTTGCTGCCATGGTTAAAATGATGTCACTTGGTAACAGCATTTCATATTTACAGACATTATTATAACACTAGCCTTAATAATGCGCCTAATGCTCTGGGTGGTCCCTAGTGGCAAGCCTTCAGGAGTGCTTACTAATGTACACTTGTCTGATGTGGTTACTGTTATAACTGTGGTAATGTTTGTTAGTGACTCTCAATCCTTTCCATTAATTAGAAGTAGCTTGCTTTCTTGAAAGGTTGGAGACCCCAGGACTAGAGTAAGCTTTAACTGTCTGCCAGAGTGTATGTCATCAACATGAAAAGGTAGATATGGGATTTTGGTCTGCTCCCATCTGCCACTGGTGTGTTTGGGGCTCAGCCCACTTCTGAGGTTACTTGGAACAAAGTGCCATTCACATTGTAGATCAGCCCAGATAGTATTTCTTTTTTCACCATCCTGCTGTTGAATATGAGGTGCATCAGCCTACCCCAGGAGTGCTTGACATTGAAGCGCATGGACAGTTAAGCATCCATGTACTGCAATGGAGACACATTGATCCGAGGAGCAACAGAAGCTGGTTTCCCTGGAATGCGGCGAGAAGTGGACGCCCGCTGCTCCAGCTTTAGATCACTGCAATGGTGGCACGTTGTTCTTAGGAGTAGCAGGGGCCAAATGTCTTGGGCTATGTCTGGGTATAAGACCTGTTGATGCCACAAAGAATGGCTCTTCTTTCAAGGCTGGTGAGTTGACATGTGCATTTTTAACCTCACACTAAATTTAATGGAGGCATATTCCAGGTCCCACCTTGGGTACTGTTTTTATGAAGAAAAGTGCTGGACCATTGGATGATATAACCATTGGATGACCTAACTCTTACCATTTGCATGGCGTTCTGGAGTTTTCTGTCAAGAAAAGTGAAGAAACTGAGTTTTTCCCCTTACCTTTGACAATTCAAAAGGGTTCTGAGAATACAACATATTGGGAATCGTGAGATCTTGATCACTGAATTTTCATGTATGTCTGTTTTTCGGGAAAGTCTGGAGTTGGTAGTTTGCCCTGGGTGTCGGCTGACCCCGAGACCAAACCCAGCAGACATCCCCCCTATGGAATTTCAGCCCATCAAAATTTTTCCTTGGGGCTTATGTGGCCCCCAGCTCAAACCCATGTCTGATTACAGGTCAGAGGACCCAGCGGAACATGGATTTGAGTCAAGCCTTGACTGATTTATACCTGCGCACAGGTGACTAGAGGGAATTGACATGTTTTAGGGAACAAATGCTAACAATCTGACAAACGTCATGTTTAGCGCAATCTCCCGGCCGGCCAATCAGAGTAAAGAAGGTCTGGCATGTCCCAATAGAAACCTTCTGGTGTGTAGCTGTTAAAATATATATACGTTGTGGTATTTTTCATGCAGCCTGTGGTGACAGCAGTGTCCAAAGACACATAGCCTAGATCAGCACTTCAGCCTGCAGTTGCTTACCATATTTCCGAAATGCACTGCACCCAGTTTATTATCTATGAACACCTTGACTCCTTAGAAAACCCAAACATGTCGGGCATCTCCACGCTCAGGAGATACAGAGGAACATGTTTGGAGGTCAAGCCTTGTCAGGGAAATGTGACTGCATGGAGGAAGTTGGAGGGAGATACTATGTTTGGGGAAATATGCAATCAATCTGACAATCTTGAAGTTGAGCCTGTCCCACTGGTTAGCCAGTCAGGGGAAGGGATGTATGGCTTGTACCAATACATTCGGTAGGACATATAGAATTAGATGTATAGTTTTTATACTTTCCATGTAGTCTTGAGTTCGATATCTGTCTGTAAATGAACAGTGCACCATGAACAGAGAATCAGCTATAATTTTGTGATCTACGCTTATGTTACACAATTGACTGCCCAGATTATATTTCTCAGGAAATTCCATGTATATTTAATATTGCCGGACTCAGACATTCAGGCCAACATTTCCTCTGTTAAAATTACAGCCTTTGTGTCTGTCTATTTGAGTAATGAAACAAAACGTTGAATTAATTTGTTTAAAAAAAAATGAACACCATAAAAGATTTCACATTGGTCATTGTATGTGCAGACTCTAATGAGCTATTGATGCATGGTTTGCGTAATAGGTAGCCCTGATTTTGTTGACAAAAACATCGTTTGTATGGGGGCAAATAGAGAACAAACGGGTGCAAGTATTTATAGAACCCAACACCATTTTTGTTTCTAAAACGGCACTGCCACAAATGTGCACAAGCGCCCCAGTAATGAAAGGGTTAATGATTTCTCATTGTATTTCAACTGAGTGGCACCAGTGACGTTCATGGAGCCGTGTGCTCTCAGTGCTGTCTCCACCTGGGACCGTCTCAGTGACTCCTTTAGCGTTAATGATGTCTCGCTAATTGGAAGGCCATTGGACCACAACATATGCACTGACCTCATTGGCATCATTGAGTCTGTGCGGGACAGATTACTTTCATTGCATTCACATATTGGAGAAGTGTCTTACGCTTAACTCTACTTACCCCATTGCCATTGTCTTTTAATTTGCATGTGCCTATGTTTGCATGCATTAGCGCATTATAGTTATGCATGTTGGATCTGCCAATAATTGTCTTTCTTTTGTTGTGAATCCACTTCATGTATCTGGTGATTTCTTTTGCATCCAGGCTGATCCCATCCCTTGCTGTACACCAGCTCCCCCAGTCCTGGTCTGTGCCATGTAACTGTGCTATTATTTTCTTTGCCTATTTTTCACTGTGCCCCTTCTCCGCTCTTGCACGTAGCCTCCCAAATGGTCCATCAGTACTGTCCATCGTCCCTTGTGTTTGCTTATCCTTCTGCCGCCTTCGCATGCTCACCTGCTGTGTGAAACATCTAGACACTGTGAAAAGCCTCTTCCTACACAGTTGAACTTAGTCTTTTCACCAGGTCCATTGCTGTTTTTATTTGGTTTATAATAGTTCAAACTTTTAAAGCCAAACCACTGTGAAAGGATGCTTATAGATGTGTAACAATCAGACACATTGAATTGAGTCCAATCCTGTATGTCATTCCAAACTATACAATGAATTGAAGACAATTCCATGTGTGGTTAAGCACAAACCTGTTGCTCTATCTGCATTCTTATATATATATTTAGAACACAAGGAGGGCGGCACAACCGGATACTTTTTAAGAAGCTTTTATTAGCACTTCACAACACTCCACCGGCGCGTTTCAGCCTCACGGCTTTTCTCACGGTCAGCAAGTCCTTTTTTACTTTTCATTTATATACTGCCCCATATTAGCCTCAATGTGGCATTATGGAATGCGTAGTTTATGAAACAAACATTAAAAAAAAACACTTATGACAGACAAAGGACTGGTGTGTTCTACTTATGTACAGTACATTGCGTCCAAAGTTAGTTTCACTTAGGGCATGTATTATTAATTTTCCTACATGCAAATCCTTGTTGCATAGTATTGGGTGTAGTACCCTTTACATTAATTGGTGTTCGGCTGAGTTCATTTTTACTCCAGATGTATGTGGAGATCTTCTCCAAAGTTCATGCCTCTGGGATGCTTTGTTCGGAACCGAACAATGAAACGTGATTCCATTTGTCGAAGAAGACGGACAGTGTCCCCTCCTCTTTCCAGTTTGGTGAGCATTTTTAGTCCATAGAAGTTCATGTCTCGCCAATCCCCATTTTGACAAGTGCTTAGGTGTTTCGCTGTGGCATACAGCATGTTTGCATTCTTTACAGCCCGGATGTGTTCCAGTATTCTCTTCTTCAGCATGCACGTGGTGCATCCTATGTACTTCATTCCACATTTGCATTCGATGACATACACCACGTTTTTGGACATACATGTGATGTATTGCTTTATTGGCATGCATTTATCATCTGGTTCTATTACAATTTCATTCTTCTACCTATTTTGCATGCTTTGCATGAGGTACATGGTTTGAAGCCTACATTTTGTTCTGTCCACCATTTAGGTTGTTGTTTAATCTGAAAGTGGCTTTTGTCTAGTAGGTCCTGAAGAGAGGTATTTTTTCTGTACGTGATGGAAGGATGTTTGCCAGCCAATGACCCTATGTCTGGATCACTGGTTATTAAGTGCCAGTATTTTTTCATTTTTTTTGCAATTAATCCACTTTCCTTGTTGTATGTGGTTACAAATCTTGGTGGATCTTTGTCTTGTGGGGTTTTTGGCTTTTCAATCAGAGTCTCTGCTCTACTGATCTTGTCCACTTTGTTTTTACAGTCTCTTAGCACATAGTCCTTATATCCTCTCGACTGGAATCTTATTTTACTTTCTTGTATTTTGTTTTCAGCATCCTCTGGTTTCGAACAGTTTCTTTTTAATCGTACAAATTCTCCATATGGGATGCTTTTCAGTAGAGCTTTCAGGTGGAAACTGGTGCCATGGAGCACACTGTTAGTTGCAGTTTTTTTGCGGAACAGTGTGGTTTCTAATTTGCCATTGGAGATGTAGACCTTGGTATCTAAAAAGTCTATTTCTCTTTTGTTTGTTGAGCAGGTAAATTGTAATCCAACCTCATTTCGATTCAGTGTGGCAAAATATTTTTGGAATTGATCATTTGTGCCATTCCATATTAGAAAGAGGTTGTCAATATATCTGACCCAAAGAATTATTCGATCTAATTCTTCCTGGTTGGTGTTGTTCCATGCAATTGTCTTCTCCCACCATCCCATGGTGGTATTAGCATAATTTGGAATAAAAGATATCCCCATGGCAGTGCCACATTCTTGTTTGTACAGATCATTATTGAAAAGAAACACATTGTTCGTTAGACACAGTTCTATCATTTTTAGGAGCATTGATGTGTGGTCCATTTCCTTGATGCTACGTTGTTGCAGAAAATGTTTGCACGCTTTCAAACCTACTTCGTGTCTTATTGATGTATAGAGTGACACAACATCAATTGTCACCAGGAGGTAGCCTGGGTTCCATGTCATATCCATTAGGATCCTCAGAAAGTCTCCCGTGTCCTTCAGATAAGATGGCATACTCTGAGCAATTGGAGCAAGGAAGGCCTCAACATACCTAGAGACGTTCTCATATAATGAGCTGCATGACGATACAATTGGTCTCACATCCGGGCTGTAAAGAATGCAAACATGCTGTATGCCACCTTGAAACACCTAAGCACTTGTCAAAATGGGGATTGGCGAGCCATGAACTTATATGGACTAAAAATGCTCACCAAACTGGAAAGAGGAGGGGACACTGTCCGTCTTCTTCGACAAATGGAATCACGTTTCATTGTTCGGTTCCGAACAAAGCATCCCAGAGGCATGAACTTTGGAGAAGATCTCCACATACATCTGGAGTAAAAATGAACTCAGCCGAACACCAATTAATGTAAAGGGTACTACACCCAATACTATGCAACAAGGATTTGCATGTAGGAAAATTAATAATACATGCCCTAAGTGAAACTAACTTTGGACGCACTGTACTATACATAAGTAGAACACACCAGTCCTTTGTCTGTCATAAGTGTTTTTTTTAATGTTTGTTTCATAAACTACGTATCCCATAATGCCACATTGAGGCTAATATGGGGCAGTATATAAATGAAAAGTAAAAAAGGACTTGCTGACCGTGAGAGAAGCCGTGAGGCTGAAACGCGTCGGTGGAGTGTTGTGAAGTGCTAATAAAGGCTTCTTAAAAAGTATCCGGTTGTGCCGCCCTCCTTGTGTTCTAAATTGAAATTTGAGTTTTGATCCAGCCCTTGGGCCGAGCACACACTGTGGAGCGCTCTCATTGCATGGAAGGATCGTGTTGTGGAAATATATATATATATATATATATATATATAATGCTCTGTTAAGATTGTTTGAGCTCTGTTGTGAGTGACTGTTGTTTGCTTGTGCTTTTTAAAATCCCATGGTTCCTCTCTGCTGGTGTAGTAACAGAGTAAAACTAGTCTGTTGTCTTGTGTAGATTCCGGTGGGGAAACAGTCAGGCCTTCATCACGCGCCTAAATTCTTAGTGATTATTTAGAGCTCGTATCCTTGCAAAAATTAGTTCCATCACTCAGGAGGTGGGATGGAAAAGCATTTGCCACCAATTATTTCCTGCAGACTAGTTGTGATGCTAATCTGGGTCTCACTGTTGCTTTGAAGAGTCTGTCTTAAGCCTCATCTGTAGGAAAACTATGTAATGCTTTATGTGTAATGCAGGGTATTTTGAAAGCAGATCTTATAGTAGCAGGAAGCCAAAGAAGCGCCTTCAACACAAGCGAGATGTGGTCTCAGCGCTTTACATGTCAGAGATTTCTTGCTGTTGCTTTCGTCATCATTTGGAGGAGTCTCTAAGTGAAGTTAACATTCCATGGCACAAGCCATCGGCATAATTCAGTCTTGATATTACAAGGGAAGTAATTTTGTGGATCTTCTGTAGGAATTCCTCAATCCATGTTGCATTAAATGTTAAGGAATGTGCTCAGAGTATGAAATATAGATTTTGGTAATTGGCTAACTTCATGGTTCATGTTTGTGGCATCGTAACCAGGGCACAGCGACAATAGACACCTAGACCTCGCAACACATCGCTTGTACCAGAAAATGTACCATCCTGTCGGAGCAGAACTAGGGACCATCAGCATTACATCTCATCTGGAGGTTCTGTTGTTAGACCACAATACCAGACGCGGAAAGAAGGGTTTCACTCTCGCAATAAAAAGGGAATGGGCCAGTTGCTTATTCCAAACACGAGGTTTACGCGTTTCAGAGAAGACAAAGACTGAATACTGTTGCAGGCTTGAGTGGCAAAGGGGAGTATTACCAGTCCAGCACAGAGGGGACAAACTTCATGTGCAGCCCACACACTTTAAGTCCAGTGAACTCCAGCACTCACCAGTCTAGTCTGACACTGACAGACCCACACTCGAGCATCCTTCATGCGAGTCCTGGTCATGATTAATGCAAAGGACCACTGTTTTGTGACTTAAAGGATCTTTTACATTGAAGAGCCAGTAAAGTTCTCTCTACAGGGGTGCATGAAAAAAGTAATGTGCCCCCAGCTTTAAATACTCTGTTACGTCAATCTCCGCAGAGCCTGGGTTGAAAGGGCAGTATCCAGTCACTCAAACGTAAGTGCACATGGTTAAAAAAAATGTGTGCCTCCAGTAAGCTTACCTGATTGTCCACTCCACCAGGAAAAAACATAAAAGGATGTTCAGAAAATATATAAGAGCAGGGTTGCATAGTTCACTAATCCCTTCAAAGGAACTCCACCTCAGCAATAAACTTCTGTACATCTGTGTGTGGATAGCAAGAGCTGCTCACTAAATTAGCAGGAGATATCCTGCATAAGGCTCTTGGAAGTCTAAGAGCTCAGAACTTGGCCAAGGTAAAAAAAAACCTTCTGCCACCACCCACAAAAATGAAAGCTTTTTAATTGGCTAAGGACCACCCCAGTTAGCCCTCTGAATAACGTATGTCCTTTTCCTCCACAGGCAACTAAAAATACCACAGGAGTAACTAAAGCTACAGGCGAGAAAAGCAAAGGATTACCAAAGCCTCTGGTGAGGAACCACGAGCAGAGGCTGGAGGGCATCATCAAAAAGGCCGTCTTTGAAGAAAAGGTGAGGTTGCCACAGACATCTGGTTATATGTGTATGATGCCCTTCACTTTCACAGTGTGGTTTTGTTTGGATAATAATAATGACCTGGAAGTAAAGGAGTCAGTGCTCTGATGTAACCGTGGGTGTCTCCGACCTAAGCTAAAATGCATTAGCTATAGGGTGCAGCTTTCTAATGTTGAAAATAACTGGCCTGTATTTACCTGTAAGGTGCACCACCACCCACACTCTGCTTCTCACTCTTATTCCACCCATCCCTGCCTGGCATGCTATGATGTGATATTGACGTGTTCTTTTTTGACTGTATGTGTTTAAGAGATGGAAGTTCTGCCAGCATGCCATAGCAGCCACCTGATTGAGAAATGAACAGCCTGATTACAAAATGTAAACTTTTCAGTATCTCATCTGAAGGTCTATTTAAGGTTGTTGTATCACACTGATGATCTTAATACACACCCATGTAGTATTGCCTCCTTTGTCTCAGGTAACTGCTTCATGGCCACATATGAAGACCGTGATTTTGCTCGACTAACCTTTCCACACTTTGGATACACAATATATTCAGAGCAGTCTGTGACATCACAGGTGCTGGATGATGTTATTGAAGTCAGCTACAGCAATTGCCCCCCCCCCCCCCCCCCCCCACCGTCATAAATTCTCAACTTTCTAAATTCTCTGACCCAGCAGCCTCTGCTCCTAAATAAAGCTCATATATACTAGCCAAAGTCCCATCAGGTGGATCATTTAGCAGCGGAACCATTGTTTTACCTATCGCCGCCCAGTAATAAAATTTAAAGTAAGGCAATGCCCATCCACCCTCATTATGGCAATGCCCATCCACCCTCATTATGGCAATGCCCATCCACCCTCCTTATTTGGATGATTGCTGGCACACTGGATCTTTTTATAACCCCATTAGAAGGAAGAGTTGGCCACTTCCAGATGACAAAAGAAAGCCTGAGGAACATAAAAATAGATAGATCAAAACAAGTATAAAACCTTGGGGAGGATGGTCATCTTGATTGAGTTGCACTGGCCAATCGGAGTGATTGGAAATCTATACCACTACCGCATTACAGCGACGGATCTTGCCAAAAGAGGTTTGTAGTCCACCTCAAAGATCAAATGTGGATTAGGAGTGATGGAGATGCCCTGCTACTTGACCACAAATTTACTTTTGAAAATAATCTGGTAAGTGACATCTTAGTTAATACCTCAGTTTGGACAGTGGTCAGCTTGTACCAAGAGACTAGCATATTGCAAAGCAATATTTTTGGTTCTCTCAATAGCCTTGATGACATCTTTCAAGCAAATGGCAATATCATTGGCATTAGTTTCTATCTGTAGCTCCACTGAATTCAGGCTTACTCCCAGTATCTGTACCTTCATTTCGATCTTAATCAAAACGTCTCTAAATAAAGTGCAAGTAGTGAAGGTGACAATGAGCATCCCTTGCATGTACCTCTCTGTATCGGAAACTCGGAAGATAGGTGGCCCATCATTTTGATAGAATCAATAGGGTTTTGATTGGAATTTATTGCCAAAATGCATGTGCCCCATACCCTGCCATAAAAATGGCCAGGCCACCTTATCAAATGCTTGTTCTGCATCCAAAAGGATCCTGCCAGCCCATTCAGACAACCCATTAGTGGCTTCAAACATGGTTATGGCTGTAATAATGTGGGACGTAATGTTGCAATTCGAAATAAAACCATGTTTTTCCTCCGATACCAACCCGATAATTACTGTAGCCAACCTCAGAGGAAAAAACTTTGAGTAAATGTTGGCATCTTCACTGATCAAAACATAGGCTGATATGATCTCTTCTCTGTCTGGTTTGTCTTTCTTGAAGAAAAGACTGTAATCATAGTGTGTTGCAAGGGCAGAGGAACAGAGCTGACATAATATATACTTTTGACCCCATCCATCAGCAATGGAAGGACTGCCTCCATGAAGGTTTTATAAAGGTCAGCAGGCATTGCAGCCTACCTGGCAGCCTTTCCATTAGCCAGTGCTTGAACAGCAAATTCGACCTAATAGGAAAGTCTAACTTGGCAACATCATCCCATAATACTCTCTTCAACAGTATTGTCTCAAAATAGTCTCTATTCAGTAACTCTTGTGGATACTGTCAACCCCTAAGTATAGTTTCCTATAAAACTGCTGAAAGGCTTCTAAAATAGCATGCAGATTCTCCTCTACCGTCCCCTGATCATGTTTAATATTGTCGATATACATCCTTGATTGAAACTCTCTGATTTTATATGCTAGTATTCGACCGACAGATTCACTGTACTCTCACACAGAAGTATGATATAGCAGGTATTGCTGTGCATTTTTCTTTCTCTATGCCCTAACTAATTATCTTAATTTGTATCATTTGTAAATAAATAGTATAGGCCTCAGTTAAATGATCCCATATTGTCATACCATGTTTACTAACACACACAGCCATTTCTTTGTCTGATCTGGCCCTTGCTTCATTAATCTTCTTCTGTTGCCCAATCCAATAT
This sequence comes from Lissotriton vulgaris, assembly GCF_964263255.1. NCBI lineage: Eukaryota > Metazoa > Chordata > Amphibia > Caudata > Salamandridae > Lissotriton > Lissotriton vulgaris. Next base: position 74,471,347 of record NC_141698.1, read on the forward strand.
CTAGTTATCACTTCCTGTAATGTGGCTTTAAAAGTTTCCCAAATTATCCCAGGACTACATGCTTCTCGATTGAACTCTATACATTCGATAATCCTATCTTTCGTGAAGGCCCTGAAGCCATCTTCAGGCAATGTAGTTCTATGAAACGTCCATCGGCTTTCTTTGCTTGTTGATCTCCATGTTATAGATAACTATAGGGGAAGTGATTGAAGAAGATGCTAATTTGTTGTTGTATACCACATTGATTAATGACATAGTCCGAGATAAAATAATCAATATGAGGTTACTGCACATGTGGGTGGGAGTAAAATGTAAAGGCGTCAATGCATGCTCCTTTATGGTTGAACATTCAGACGTCTCATAGTCCAAAGGCCCTAACCAGATTTTGAACCAAGGCTCTGACCTTGGGAAGCCTATCATATCCAGAGGATATGCAACATCATGCAATCTTTCTAATGTGAAATGAATATCACCTCATCATCATTATGTAGGGAAGTAAGTAAGGTAAGTTTATTTATACATAGTTATTTAAAACCATAGCATACAACATTTTTTTTAAAAGATTCATTATGTATGGCTTCAGACAACTAGCCAATTCCAAGTTTAAAAAGTGAAACAATGCGGGGTCACCATTATTAGTACCATACACACCGTAAATTTACAATTAGTAACCACTAATGATGCAATAAACCAGCATCCATTTTTATCCCCAGAGATTCTTCCAAATCCTATGCCATGTGAGCTTTTCCCAAGAACAGCTTGTGGGTTGAGGAGTGCATATAATCAATCTCAATCCCAACTGCTGAAGCCAAGCCCTTTCTGCGTATGAAGGGTGGGTCTCTTGTAAACAGATAACATCACATGCAGATTTGTCCAGTTCAGATCTAATCTGCTGGCACTTGTTACGTGCATTTAACACCATCGCTGCTAGAGAGATTTTCCTCCGGTGCTGAATTGTTGGAAATCCCATTGTTCATGACGAGCTCAGCTCGTCATCAGCACAGCTCCACTGTGCCTCATGACGAGCTCGTCATGAGCATCAAAGGGGTTAAAGCATTGATATTCCAAATAAGAATCTTAAGTGAGGACATCCCAAATGTTGACCCAAATGATAAACTACCAAAAAAATGTGACTTAAAGGGATCTTATTTTATGTAACAAGTAATCCAAGTGAACTGATTCTAATGACCTTTTAACCCCTCCACCCCTTCCGTATCCGTCCACCGCCTTGCCCTCCACCCTGCCCCTCCCAGGGTCATCTTTATATGTACCCATGTTATTGTATTGCCTCCTTTGTGTCGTGTAACTGCTTCATGGTCCCACGTGAAGACTGTGATCTTGGTCAACAAGCTGCTTTTCCCCACGATGGGTAGATGATATTTTCTGTGACATCATGGGTGCTGGATGATGTTCTTGGTGTCAGTAGTAGCAATTGTTGCTGTTAGATGGCTGGACCAATAAAATAGATATACTTGTCATGTCAAAAGACAAAAAAAGGGATCCTTTACCATGTTAGACTTTTATAGAAGGAGAAGATGGTCCCTCTCACCAGGGACCCTTACCCTCAGGCACACATGATTTTCCTCATCATACCATTTACCCTCGCGTTCAAAAGGGAGATGGACCAGACTGCGTCTGCTCTTCCGTGACAAGTGATTTTCTTTTGTTGTGATATATTTTGTTGCTCTTGGTTGACACCTTTTCCCCACCCCTTATCTTCTAAAATAGACCCAAGATACAACATACTGTGTGAAAACATAATGCCATGGAAAAATGAGTCTTTGAAATAATGGATTGAGCCTCCTGTAATGTATATGGTCTTGTAATGTATGTGGTCTTGTAAAGCGCACTGCTGCCCTGAGGCGTCGTGGCGCTGTAGACCGCTGGGGAACCCGTCCTGGCTATCCCTGTGAGATGGTCCCTACTGGGTATCTCCAAGGTGAAACCAGGCATCCCCGGCGAATGTGGGGGGCCGTTGTAGAGATGAGGCAAGGTAGTGCCCAGAGTTGCCGAGTGTGATCCCTGGTTAGAGTAGGCACCAAGGAGAGAATTATCGAGTCCGCTGACCCTGGTCCACGACCCTGCTGCGTCGGGAATTGAACCCTGGTCCCGGGCTGTTCTCTGCTTCCGGGTCTGCCGCCTCTAACCAGTGAGCCACACCACTCCACTGCCTGAGATGATTCATTGTATGGAATGTGCAGAGGCACTGCAAAACCGAAAAGACAAGGAAGCAACAGGGACCCAGAATACTTGGTTTATGTCCCCACAATGTTTGTTCTTATGGTAAGATCTGAGGGTGATGTTCTAGGTTACTCTTGCAGTGCATGCCAGGCCTATTAATTCCTTTCTGCATACTTCTGCCTCCTCTTCTTAAGGATTAAGGAGGACCATTTTATTAACCTCTTGCTTGTCACAAGGTAACGTGAATACCCCCTAGAAGACCATTCCTGGACTGCAGCATGCAGATGTTAGTTATCAACCCATACAACATCTGCCTGTGATGTCTAGTGTCGAAGTATGACTCTTGCTCCCTGATGCATAAGAAGGCTATCAGGGTGCGTTAAGAGAAGTTATATGTGGTTGAACATAAGGACTGAGACAGGGTACGTTCCAAACCTTACCACTCACTCCTGCACCAAGTCCTGTGCTCGTTTCAGGTCCTGGTCCCTCTGCAAGTCACTGTCCTTTGATAAGTTGAAGACAAAGTTGAAAAAAAGTCTCTCCGTAAGCATAAAAAGTCCAAACAAAATGCTTCTCCCTCTCGTAACTCCCGCTCCTGGGAGACATTGTTCAGTCAGCATTTGAAAGATCTGAAACTACCTTGATCATCTGACTTTAAGTCTGTTCCGCAGTTGGACTTGAAGTGCCCAGAGGTTCCAGTGCTGTCATTGACACTGCTACAGTTTGGGTTCTTCAAGGACTTACAGAGGATTTTGGGTCCTGCTGGTGCATCTTCATGCCCCATGGATCCACTGGAGGTCCCCAGTTGAACTGCCACCAGTGGGGCCTGCACCGGCTCCAACAGACCCCCTTAGTTCCCCAATAAAAACCAACCCACACAGCATTCAAGACCTTGTGTGTTTCAACAAACTGGAGCGCTGATCCGAAGCAGACTTCGGACTGAGCTCACAATTGTCTCATTATGAAATAACCAGGACACAGCCAGAGGTCTGGGAGAGCGCTCAGATGCCACTGTCCTGACCCTAGTACTACCAGAGCTAGAGACCTTATTTGGATTGTACTCGGACACTGTCCAGGGTCTTCTGAACGTTTCTCATGATGAATATGATTATGAGGAGGCAGGTAACGAACAATCCCATCAAAACTGGCGCAGGCATGTATTTGGACTTGCAAAATGCTGGTGGCCAGGCTACTTTTCCTCAGACGCTGTTGGCCTTCCCACTCTGCACCCTGTACAGAGGAGAGTTCCTCGTTCGTTTGACCAGACTGCAGCCTATGTGTTGACTTTCTGCTGCTCAAGGTAGACACTAAAGCAAATTTGCTAACTAAGATCATGCCGCCTAGGCCTGCGACTTTAGATCCCTTGCTGGGCTTCGAATAGGCTCTAACATAGGTTGTGATGGCAGCCTGTAGCTCCTGTTCTTAGTGGTTGATCAAAACCTCGTTGTCCTGTTTGTTCACCACTTGAGCAGGCGCATGTCTAAACACAATTGTGTATTAGAGCTAGATTGCACCTTGTTCCTTTAATACTAGATCTGCCACTTCCATGATTTTAAGGATGACCCTGTTTCAGCTCTGCCATATAGAGCACTACGCGTACTTTTTTTTTTAGTCACGTATGCAGAACTTAAAATGACGCTGAATATTAACATCATACCAAAGCGCTTGCAAACTATGAAATAATACCGTGCATTTACTTGACATTTACGTTGTGCAATAATGATTGAAACTGAAGGCTTGGGTGTGTAACGATGCATTCTCTTACTCTAGCTAGGCATCATAGGCCTACAGCTTGAGACCCAGCCTTTCTGACCAGCACGTGACGTCTGAGAGCTTGATGGATTGTGCCTCCACAAGCAAGACCAAACATAACTTGTTCCCCACTTTCCTACCAGACAGATAATTAAAGCACATTGACACATTTGGAAATATTTTCTTTTCATCTGCCAGTTTGGTGTTGAGATGCCTGGACACTTTCTATCCGCAGTGGTGCTACACAAATGCCTGCTGGGATATGTCTGCCATTCTTGAGTAATTTAGGAATGTGTTGGTACAAATAGTCCATGATAGATAGGATGCGGCTAAGAATTTGAGAGTTGGTGATTGACTGCCTGAGTCACACCACTGGCACCGGTGTAGTCCTCTAATGTCGTGCATGTATGCTCGCCAAATAATTTTCTGGGGTCATGTAAATGTAAATGTGGGTGTACTTGTAAAGCGCACTATGACTCCATGGAGTATCCTGGCGCTGAAGACCGCTGGGGAACCCGTCCTGGTTTTCCCTGTGAGATGGTCCCTTTCTTGGTATCTCCAAGGTGAAACCAGGCATCCCCGGCGTCTGTGGGGGGCCGTTGTAGAGATGAGGCAAGCTTAATGCCCAGAGTTGCCGAGTGTGTTCCCTGGTTAGAGTAGGCTCCGAGGTGAGAATTATCGAGTCCGTTTTGACCCTGGTCCACGACCCGGAGGCATCCTCATAGAGGCATCCTTATGGATAGGCCATTTGATGGCTGCATGCATTTTATAGAAAAAGATTCAGTGTTGGAGTGCTTTACAGGCAGCTGTGCTACTGCCTGCTCCTTGAGCTAGCGGACTTCAGCCTGCCACATCTAGCAGCGGGACCGAAAATTTAGAAGATACTCTTTCGGTCTTGCCTATCTCCAAAAGCAGCCTGTTCAACAGCTGAACAGGCCTTCCGCGGCACCAGAGGACCTAGTAGTGGCAGAGGTCATGACCACTAATAAGGACAGCAATCCTCCTCCTCGTCACCTGTCTCCACTGTTACCAAGCCACTTTGATTCTCTGTCCAACGCACTCAGGACACTGATTGGGGACAGGATACGGTTTTACCTGCCCTTCTGGTGTGCAGTTATCTCAGATCAGTAGGTAGTGCAGGTACTTCAGCATGGTTATGTCCTCTGTTTCATGTCCACTCCCACTCCTGTTCCTCAGATTTAGTTCTTATTGCGGAAGATCATGCCTTCCTCCTTTAACACAGAGTTCAGCCACTTTTGGCCAAGGGGGCATGGAAGGCGCTCCAGAGGTGAAGGACTGCTGATGTTACTCCCAGTACCTTTTGGTACCCAAAAAAGGAGGCTGCCTCAAGCCGATATTAGACCGATTCTTCTACATTGTCATTCGGAAGGACAAGTTAAAGATGTGAACTCTAGCCCAGGTCCTCTTTGCTCTGTCCAGGGGCTGTATGGTGTCCTTGAAATTGCAGGACATGTCCTGCAGGCCCACATATGCTTCCTTCTGGTTAGTGGTTGGCTCTGAACACTTTCAGTTTGCTTTGCCCTTAGCAAACCAAGGGTGCACTCTACGAGTGGTAAAGCCGCTACTACTGCTCTTCTTAGAAATGTTCCCATTCATGAGATGTGCAAAGCGGCTACGTGGCGCTCCGTCCACACCTTTGCCCGCCATTATTGCCTAGATTATGACACTCAGGCTAATGTTCAGTTTAGGCAAGCCTCTTTGACGAGTTTATTTGGATAACAAGTTGTTTAGAGTGTGTTAGAGCTATAGGTATTCGTCAGCAGGGTACAGGAGATGGGCTTTCTACTCTATTCAGTGCTTATGACTATTGCTGAGTATCCCCTGGAAGAGAAGGATAAGTTACTTACCTGTAATCCTAGTGCTCTTCATTAAAGTCATTAGCAACCCTCGCTCCTCCCAGTACGAATCCCATGTTTATAACAGTACTCTGTCTCCTTATGATCACTACACAGTGTTATACACAGTTGAAAAAAGACCTAACCTAACTGTCACCTTTGGGGCATGATGGGAGCCTGGATGTCTTGGAGGTCTTAAACGCACAGCATACGTTTTTTGATGAGTGTTCTATATGCAGCCATCTGCGCTAATCTGCCTACTATCACCTTGCCTTTTTCCTTGAAAATAAAGGCTATTTTCAAACAAGTTAAGAGTACATTTCTCAATGACTTGGAAAATGTGTTATATATGATTTATTTTAAATGAAAAATACAAGGCAATATTGGCATATTTGAACCTAATTTCGGGTTTGAGGCTGCATATTTATATGCATGTGTGTATATATGATATATGCATTTTTATACATATATATATATATATATATATATATATATATATATATATATATATATATATATATATATATATATATATATATATATATATAGTAAGCTGACGCAAACCTCCACGCCGCTTTTCCATCAGGAACGGACCACCACGAAGGAATTAGTTATAAAGTGCAAATTTTATTCCAATGAATCACAACATGACGCGTTTCGACCAGGTTGCCCCGGCCTTGATCACATGGATATATATATATATTGATGTATGTTTCCACAGGACTAGTCCTTCGATTTGGCTAAACATGGATTAAAGTGTTTTTGTTTTTTTCGAGGCATGTGAGCTGTAGATCACATGCTTTGCATAAGTCTGCCATCTAGTGTTGGGTCCGGATGTATTCACTTTGTTTTTGTTCGAAGAAGTCCATTCCAGTCACAAAGTAGGTGACTTCCCCTATCGGTAATAGTGCGCATGAGCATCGACTGCATTGTTAGATTGTTTTTTACGCCATCTGGTTCAGTCGTGAATTGCTGCGCTCTGGTTCAACATCGTTTCGGGTTCCCCTCGGCACGCAATCCTCTACCCTTGACGGTATTGTTTCTCAATCACGTATATATCTTCACGTATTGTATCCATTTCTACAAATTTGATCGGGAAGTCTTGTGCAAGGCCCTTGGGCCTAGCCACGTTGACCGCGTTCGCAGTATATGGAACGGACTCTATTCCAATTCTGCACCGGGTGCCCCTGCACCGATCTACAAGTCGTATGCAATTTGTGTTTATCACCATAACACAACAAACAAAACTGCGAAACCTGACGATCATCCCAATCGAAAAAGACGCTCCGTGACCATCGGGCTCGATGTCACAAAATGTATCAGCAACACAGAGACTCCGGTCCGGAGCTCTATGGAGAAGATGTCGACAAAGAGATCTTCGAAGCACAGGGAGCCGAGGCAGAGGATGAACAACACATCTACATGTCCGAGGAAGACTCCATCATCGAGGAAGACATCACGCCTGGTCAGCGAGATGTGTTCCCCGGTTTGCTCCAAAAGGTACCCTCCAAAAAGGCTCCGGTTCCTCCTCTTCCTTCAGGCCAAGGTCGGCAGCGAGATAAAGTTTCGAACGCCCTGCCTTCGGGCCCGACACCAAAACACGTATCACAGCCTTCCGGCTCGGGACCGAGCCATCCTCCTTTGGGGAGTGAACCCGAAACTTCGGCACCGAAAGACAAACCCAGTGATCCCTCAAACACTTCAGCACCGAAACACACTTTGGCATCGGAAAGCACTTTGGATCCGAAATCCTCAGCTCCGAAATCATCAGCACCAAAATCTTCCACCGAAAATTCTGACCCCAAGAGACAACACTGCTCCTAACCCATCTAAGGAGCATTGTTTGGATGTTCCGCCTGCCAACACCGACCCCAAACAAAAGGTACTTGTTAATAACCCTAAACCAGAACACCTTTATGCAAAGTTGCCAGAAAAAAGAAAGCCAAAATTGGAGGACTCTTGTCATATCCCTTTAAAGAGAAAGAGTATAGCTACTAACACTTCTCCACCACCTCTTTCACCTTCTTCACCTTCTCCACCTGTTGATCCTAATGCTCATAACACCCACAAATTCCCCTCACCCACAATCTCCAGATTATCAAGATGACGGGGATGGAGATCAAGATGGGGGATGGAGATCAAGATGGGGACACACATGGGGATGTGCCACCAGACAATGCTCCAGGCCCATGGGCCGACTATAACCCTGATCCCAATAATGATAACGACCCATACCTATACCCATCTAAGCCTTGTCCTCCAGATGACAACGTGGGGTTCATTGAACTGCTTAATAGAGCCGCACAGTACCATGGAGTACAGCTCCATAAGGAGCCTCTTGAAGATTTTATATTCGAGACACTAAGTGCATCGCAAAAGACTACACATACACTACCTATGCTCAAAGGTATGTTAAAACATGTAGATAAGGTATTCAAAGATCCAGTGCGAGCTAGGCTCCTCACACCTAGAGTTGACAAAAAATATAAAGCTGCACCTACAGACCCAATTTACATCATGGGTCAGGTTCCATTAGAGTCTTTGTGGTATAAAATGCTCGTAAACAAGCTAATTCGCAAACAGGAGACAACCGGCTGCCTGATAAAGAATCTAAATTAATAGATGCCTCAGGCAAAAGAGTAGCAGCGGAAGCAGCCAATAATTGGCGCATAGCTAATACACAAGTACTGTTAGCAAGGTATGGCAGAGCTGATTATGATGAGCTAGAGCAGCTAATCCAACATCTGCCTGATGAGTATAAAGCTAAAGCTCATGACCTCATCTAGGAAGGGAAGCTTATTTCCAACACTTCAATCAGGTGTACTCTACATGCAGCAGACACTGCTTCACACTCTATTAACACCAGCGCCTACTTAGACGTCACACATGGCTACGGGTATGAGGATTTAAACCGGAGGTTCAAGCTTCCATTTTAAATTTACCATTTAACAAGGAAAATGTATTTGGTCCTACGATTGGCACTTCATTAGAAAAAATAAAGAAAGACACTGAGGTAGCCAAATCAATGGGAGCACTGCAGACAGCATCCAACTGTGTTTCCTTTCACCGCTCCTTTTACAAGGGAGGTTCACAGACCATGCCAACTGACGGGTCCTCCACCTCATTAGAGGCAATAGTCAATCCCCCTCTACCAGAAGTTATTTTCGAGGTGGATTTCGGGGAAACAATGGCAAAGGAAGAGGGAGAGGTAATACACCCCGTACTTCCCCAGCCACAAATAAACAGTGACTTTTCTCCCTTTCCCCCCTATCATTCAACACCTGTCTGGGGATCTCACTCAATGTCTCACAGTCTGGAATACCACCACATCAGACAAATGGGTTTTACAAATTATCCACTTTAGTTATCGCCTGGAGCCTACCCACAACCCTCCAAACATTCCACCACGGAAACACAAACTATCTCCAGAAGATATACACCTACTCAAACAAGAGGTCCAATCCCCTCTGGAAAAAGGAGCTCTAGAACCCATCCCATTACAATATCAAGAGACAGATGTATACTCCCTTTACTTTCTGATTCCCAAAAAGGATGCTTCTCTCAGACCTATATTAGACCTCAGAGAATTCAACCTATACATTCATGAGATCACTTCCATATGGTCACTCTTCAACAGGTGCTTCCTCTGTTACAACAAGGCGACTTTATGTCCACTCTGGACTTAAAGGATGCTCACTTCCATCTTCCAATACCTCCTGCTCATCACAAATACCTCAGGTTTGTGGTAGCAGGACAACATTACCAATTCAAAGTGCTTCCATTCGGAGTCACCACTGCTCCCAGAGTATTCAACAAATGCCTGGCAGTAGTCGCTTCACATCCGCGAATACAACATGTTCACATCTTCCCTTACTAGACGACTGGCTTATCAAAGCCAGCACTCTCACAAAATGCCTACAGCACACTCAAAGAACACTACACTTACTGCACGACCTCGGATTCACAGTAAATCTGTTGAAGTCCCATCTTCAACTCTCCAAGACGCAAACGTACTTGGGGGCCACTATAGATACACAAAAAGCTCTAGCCTGCCCCAATCCAGCCAGAATCCACAATATTCAGGTTCTCATTTCCAAATGTCAACCCAGTCACTCATTACCAGCTCGGGTATTCATGCAGCTACTAGGAATGATGGCATCTTGCATCATGATAGTTCCGTATGCAAGACTTCAAAAGCGTCCCCTTCAGGAATGTTTAGCACGTCAGTGGAATCAGTCCCAGGGTCGATTGACAGATCTAGTGTTGGTGGACAGCCGCACTCATCGCTCTTTGCAGTGGTGGAATCCACAGAACCCGAAGGGCGGCCTTTCCTCCACCCAGTTCCACAGACTGTGCTAACAACAGACGCATCACTTAATGGTTGGGGAGCTCATCTCCAAACTCACACAATACAAGGATTGTGGAGTCAAAAGCAAAAGCAACTCCACATAAATCATCTAGAGCTGCTAGCAGTCTTTCTAGCGATCAAAGCCTTCCAAACTCGCCTTGTAGGCAAAGCTGTCCTAATACGCGCAGACAGCCATGTATTACATACAGAAACGGGTGGGACACTCTCTCCAACTGTCACACCTTGCACAAGCCATTTGGAGATGGGCCATTCATCAAAAAATGAATCTCCTAGTGGAATACCTCCCAGGAGTAAACAATCAGGTCACAGATCTGCTCAGCTGACCGAGACAACAGTTTCACGAGTGGGAATTCCACTCTCAAGTTCTCCTTCCGTTCTTTCAGATGTGGGGTTTCCCATACATAGATCTGTTCGCCATTCACCTAATCGCAAAATGCCCACACTTCGCCTCCAGGTATCCACACCCATTATCCAAAGGCAGTGCTCTATGGATTAGTTGGTCAGGGATATTTGCCAATGCTTTTCCGCTTCTCCCACTCATTCCACTAGTGGTTCGGAAGCTCAGACAAACATCCCTCATACTAATCCTGGTAGCTCCTACTTGGGCCCGTCAGCCCTGGTTCACTACCCTGTTGGAACTTTCAGTAGTTCCTCATCAAAAATTACATCTCACATCTAGTCTCCTCATGCAGAGCCATGGAGAGATGAGACATCCAGATTCCAAACCTCTCAACCTTGCGATCTGGCACCTGAAGTCAGAGTTTGGTTATCTGACTCTACCACCAGACTGTATGAATATCAATAAAGAGGCCAGAAGACCTACTACAAGAGCTTGTAATGCAGCAAAATGGAAGTGGTTTATTATTTATTGTGATGACAACCATATCAACATGCTTGATGCTTCTGTTCAAAATATAATTTTCTATTTACTACATTTACAACGCTCAAATTTAGCTTACACATCTATATGCTTACATCTCGCCGCAGTAGCCCCATACCTTCAGAATAGACAACATCTGTCTCTTTTCAAAGTACTTGTTATTAAGGTCTTTATGGAAGGACTCAAGAGTTATTCCACCAAGACTTCCACCTGCCCCAGTGTAGAATCTTAATATTGTTCTTACCAGACTAATGGGTCCACCCTTTGAGCCACTGCATACATGTGAACTGCAATTTCTCACTTGGAAAGTTGCTTTCCTCATTGTTTTCACATCACTGAGGAGAGTGGGTGAGCTTCAGGCATTAACCATAGAAGAACCATTTTTTTACAAGTACACCAAAACAAAGTGGTTCTTCGCACTAACCCTAAATTTCTACATAAAGTTGTTTCTGTCTTCCACATCAACCAATCTGTTGAGTTGCCTGTTTTCTTTCCTGAACCAGATCCTGCTCTACACACCTTCGATGTTAAAAGAGCATTACTCTATTACATAGAAAGGACAAAACCTTTTTGTAAAACTAACCAACTCTTTGTCGCTTTTGCTACACCACACAAAGGCAATCCCATTTCTAAATCGGATATTGCACCATGGAAAATTAAATGCATTCAAACTTGCTATGCAAAAGCAAAGAGAACTCTACCAATTCCCCCTAGGGCACATTCCACTCGCAAACCAGGGGCTTCTATGGCTTTCTTAATAAACATTCCCATAGATGACATCTGTAAAGCTGTAACATGGTCTACACCACGCACATTTACAAAACACTATTGTGTAGATGTGTTAGCTAGACAACAAGCTAATGTCGGCCAGACAGTTCCACTAACACTATTTCAAACAACTGCAACATCTACAGCTTAGCCACCATTTTGGGAGATTATTGCTGTATAGTCTATGCAAAGAATGTGATCTACAGCTCACATGCCTCGAACGGAAAATGCTACTTACCCAGTATGCATCTGTTCTTGGCATGTAGAGCTGTAGATTCACATGTGCCCACCCCCCTCCCCGGGTACCTGTACCTGTTCCAGTTCTATCTTACTTAGATACATACACATGGACAACTCTATTCTACTCTTACTAACTATATTCTCACCCTCAGCGGGAAAACAATCTAACAATGGAGTTGATGCCCATGCGCACTATCACCGAAAGGAGGAATCCCCTACCTCATGACTGGAAAAGACTTCTTCGAACAAAAACAAAGTGCAAACATTTGTACCCAACACTAGATGGCAGACTTATGCAAAGCATGTGAATCTACAGCTCTACATGGCAAGAACAGATGCATACTGGGTAAGTAGCATTTTCTGTATATGTTTTTATATTTTTGCTAATGCTCGAGGTCCCTGCATGCGGGTGGGACTATTTAGTGCTTATGACTATTGATAAGTATCCCCTGGAAGAGAAAGAGCATTACTAAATGCAAGTAACTTTTTCATAGATGCTATAACCCCAGATAGGATGCTTAGTTTACACTTGAAATAGACCTATGTTGGGCCGTACCGTGAAATATTCCCTGCACATTGTTCATAATATACTTGCCTTCCGAAATGTACTGGTGGTCAATGATTAGTGAGGGAAGTGGTCAGTACTCGATCACCTACACCAATAAGACTAGTCTTTCCTCTATTCTATGCTTTTAAACCATCAAAAGACACTGGAGGGGTGAAGGATGCCCTGTTAGGGAAGAGAAGCTAGAACTTCTGTGATGGACGTGCAAAAGTTGCAAGAGAACGAGTGCTAGAGAAAAATAGACAGTCCATAGTCTGCAGAAGTGCTGCTGTAAATTAATGTTAATGTACTATTCCCTCTCTTTTCCTCTGAACCTACTTAATCCTGGTCTTTTCAGTTTTGTACGGTGTTTCTTTGTATCCCATGTGGCAGAGACATGACCCAGAGGTTTTGACTGATTTGCTTCTTCAGAGTACATTCAGGTTGATTTGCATTGGGATAATTAGCTCGTGAATTGACAGGGATAATTAAAATTGGTGGAAAATTTACAAATTTGACACAAGCCTTTCAATCCAATTCCAGTTTGTGGTTGTTCAAACTTTCTTTCTCCTATTTGTGCTCCGCTTGAGCAAGTGCATGTCTAAAGAAATGAGCCTCATTCTTCAGTTATGATTATAGCTTATTATAAGGCAATATTTGTACCTAGCTCGTGTTGAACAATAGGTCATTAATGCACCACACACTAGAGCTAGATTGCACTTTGTTCTCTGCATGCTAAATCTGCCTCTGCCATGATTTTTAGCGTGACCTTGTATCAGCTCTGCCATTGAAAGCGCTATGCATTCTTTTTTTACGGCTTATGCAGAACTTATAATGCCGCTGAATATTAACATCATACAAAAGCATTTGCAAATCATAAAATATTGTTGAGAATTTCCTTAGTGTTTAAGTTCTCCAACAGTGATTGAAGCTGAAGGCTTGGGTGTGTACTGGAGCATTCTGACTCTTGTGCTGCCTACCTGTCGGGTCTTTAGGGTCGGTTAGGTACTGTAGTATATTGGGTGATACAGCAGCCTTCCTTTCTCTCCTCAAACACTGAATACTGTGGTTTAGCTATAGTTTCCAGTTTTAATCCTTCATGGAGTCCCATACTTTCTTTAATATTTGGCCAGTATCAAGCTGAATGCCTCTGACCTTGTCTTCTTACCTGACATTATTACTTTTGTAGGCGGTCTGGAAATTTGTTCCAAACTTTGTCCAATAATAATCTGATGGTTGCGTAAGAGTGTGCCTGTGGCGGCCACTTCAGTTTTTTTGTATACTGGAGTTGCCGGACCTCTGGTCGTAGAAGAACATGAAAAATAGTTCAACGCGTGAGATGTTTCTTTGTATAAAAAAATGGGGTTACGTCAGAAGAAATTTGCTCTCGGGGCCTGTGAAGAACTAGGGCACCTTCTTAAAGTACCAGGGCCCTGCATCATGCACTCTTCATCAGTTACGGATCAGTGAATAAAGACCAGCAGAATGAACTGTGGCCAGGAAAGGCCTATTAATAATGAACATTCTGAATGCACATTTTGCCTCACTGCATTAGGGCTTGGGGATGTCCCTTCTTTAAGTACTGTGGAACCCTTGGAGCGGTTCATGCACTGTAGTTGTACATGCGGGGGGAGACTGTTTCTATCTTCAGAAGACGCGTGGAGGTGTCTAAGGGATCTAAAGTTCTAGACTAGGACGTCTCTCTTGGCCTGCATACAAGCATACAAAAGAGGAAATGAGTGCTTCTCCCATTCGGTTATTTACCAATTCAATGGACGAAAGGTTTTATTGTGCTCTTGAAAAATGCCTATATATAACGACTAAGCGATACAAAAGGGGATGATGGACGGAGCGTTTGAGCAAATCAAACATGCACCCCCAGTCAACAGATCCGGGTTTAATCCATCACCATTCTTTAGCTCACTTAGCCACCCCAGTTCAGACATGGCCATATGCAAATCAGTCTGACCCTGTGCCTCATGGGAACAGTCCAGCCCGAACTGCCAAGCCATCCTGGGACCGGTTTCGGATTCATAATCCTCATCAGCCAGGCTATCTTGAATCAAGTGGTAGATAACCTGGCTGATGAGGATTATGAATCCGAAACCGGTCCCAGGATGCTTGTTTCCGGTCCAGGGAAGACCTGGCTTGGCAGTTCGGGCGGGACTGTTCCCATGAGGCACAGGGTCAGACTGATTTGCATATGGCCATGTCTGAACTGGGGTGGTGGAGTGAGCTAAAGCATGGTGATGGATTAAACCCAGATCAGTTGACTGGGGGTGAGTGTTTGATTTGCTCAAACGCTCCGTCCATCATCCCCTTTGGTATCGCTATATATTATGACTAAACAGCTGACTACTCCTCTTACAAACCTGATCTTATAACTTGAAGATGCATAACTCTTGACATATAAGTCAGTTCAGCATTATCGACGTTATGGCATGCACTCTTTCTTGAAGGGAACTAGTAGTGTGTATATTGAGTGCACTGCTATTTAAAACCGTATTCTATTCATAACAGTATTACAATAAAAAAGCCTAATAAGAAGAAAGTCAGTAAATGTCTCCGGTATCTATTTGGAGTGGGTGGCAGCCTAAGATTTCAAGGGAGACCTGTAGTAAAAGCAGTTCATGGGAGCACCATCCGATTCGACAAAGGTTTGACAATCGAAGGCTCATCAATTGTTATGGGATCTAAGCATTGAAGGACAAGCCAACAGCAAAAGTATCTCAATTGGTGTAAGTTGATGGAAAGATTAATAGAAGAGGTAATTAAAGGCCCTGCAAAGGGAAGGATTTTCCATTTTGTTTTCCAGGAATGTAAACGTCTTTCAGAAGCCAGTATTGAGCACCAGATCTTGCACCAGTGCTTGCCAAAAGACATGCAGTGCAAGCCATATTAACTGATATATTGTCCACAAGGACAAATACCAGGAGATAGCTTGCTCAGTGATTAACTGTGCATATTGGTGGGCAGGTGCAAACCAGCTTTACGCTTGGTCCCAGCAGAAGCAGTGACAACATGTCAATCTGCTGAAACTGAAGGTATTTGACTAGAACAGAGGCCTATTTCTTATCCATTAACAACACAGGCATACCGATTTAAGAGGGAATATGACTGTTTTGCACTATGGGTGATGCTTAGTTTTGCATCATCATGTTGCTGTTCGTGGCCGATCTAGCAAGAAAGGACAGGGACTCGTAAATCCAACTGAGGCAGACAAATATGAGCTGGAGCTTCATCAGCAGGTTAGATATTTTGTTGGAGCCCTTCTTTCAGAACCCATTCAAGGCTGGGAGGAGCACTGGGCAAGCATGGGTTCTGGGTCTCGGCCATGGTGGTTGGAGCCTTTTACCGCTGTTGTGCTGCCGCCTGTCCTACTATGGCACAGCAAACTGGGCCAAAAAGGCCCCTAGCTTACTCCGCTCTCAGGGTAGCAAGGGTAAGCAATCCAAATGATCGCAGGCAGGTAGTATGGAGGTAGAGACTCAGAACTCAGCAATGACACAATATGTGAATAACCAGCCCAGTGCTTTTCTTTTTAGAAAAAGGGAGTACTTTGATCACACCAAGCTTAGGAGTACTTTGATTAGCGCCAAGACGCCGCGGCATTCGTGCGCTCTACAAATACTTCAGTCAGTCAGTCAGTCCGTCCGTCAGTCACCAAAACAAAATCTGGTAGTAGGGGATGCTCAGGTGACTTCAAATACTAGCTTGGGTGAAGAGGTCGGGAGACCGTTGGGTTCATGTATGTCGGCTCCTAACACACTCCTTGGGCAAAGAACTTCTTTTTCTGGGCCACTCCTCTGCCAGACTCAGAGAGAGGATTTTCCTCCTCGGCAGAGAGCTTCTGTGAGATAAGGCAGTCTTATTCTCCCCTTTCAGCAGACAACAGGCTCCCAGACAAGCGCACAGCTTCTGCAGCACAATATGGAGCTATTAGGCAATGTCCACTTGCCTTTGTGACAGTATCTATCAGTGATACCAGCCCTGGATCAGAGCTGCCCTGCGACTACTCTTCAGAGTGCTCATGTCCTTTATCATTGAAGGAGCTTGGAACTGTAACCAAGTGATAATGTGTGGTTCCCACTTTTATGCTGAGTTTCCAGACAGGGGATGTGGATCCGCTGTCTGAGTTCAGGAACTGGTTTGGGGTGGTTATTCATTGTAACTTCATCTTGTCTCCTCAGTACTGTTCACAACAGGTATTGATGATCTTGGCTTCAAGCTGGAGTACTCATAACACAAGCTCAGTGAAAGTGAAGCTGTACACCTGGCTCTTATCCGCTTTCCTGGATAGGCCACTTAACGGAAGGCGAAAGTCCCAGGTCCTGCCTTGAAACTTCCCCTCTTCTAACTCACCCCCATTTTCCCAGCATTACCAAATGACAGTGCACAGGAAGTAATAATCAGCAATTCCCTGCTAAACAGGTTACATGGAACTCCTGAGGGCAGCCCTGTCTCTTTCCTCTCTACACATCTGTGTCTGGAGCTACACTGTCCAGCTTAGAAATGCTGGCAATTCACTTCCACTGTCTGGGAGGCTGTCTCAACAGCTCCATCTTGTGCAATGTCAGAGCAAGGGGTAAATGAAATTGCAATCCACTATGTAAAGCATACATGCACTCATAACCTGCATGGAGTTGAGCTAGCAAGCATTGCACACTTCACACATACTCTACATACATGCAAGGGTGTCAGTGCAGCGTCTGTCTGGCATGACACAATCGGAACTTTACATATTTGAGTCAACAGCCATCGAGCCGCGTTTTTAACAACGGGAAGACAGCCTGTCGTTGTACTAAGGTTTCAAAAATGGCATACCAGCATCACCGCTCAGTGTACAGTGCCCGGGACACAGACGGTAGCCTTGTGTCAGCCAAGAATTATGCTTTTGGTTCTCCTGTCTTACCTTCAGAGCCAGGCTCTGGGTTTCGGGGTAATTTGTGGGCCTAGACTTCAGTGCACACACAGAATTTTCCCAATAGAAAGGCTTTGCAGTGAGGCAGTTTAGGGCAATTGTGCATATATCTACCATGCTGGGGGCATTTCCGCCCCAATACCTTCCGAGTTACATCATTACCTCTGGCATGAAACTAACGTATGAGCTTAGCTAATTAGCTCAGGAGTGTTTCCTAATTCCTTACTTACCCGACGTCTTTTGCATTGTCCCTAAACCCACATTTTAAAGAACTCTCAATATCCTGATACGTGGTGAGGAAGACTTAGCTCTCAAACCTCCTGATTCTGAATTGTCATGTTGACCTTCAGCCTGCGCCATCTAGGAACTAAAGTTATATGCAAATTCTAAAGCATCCAAAGATACATCTCTAAAAAAAATGCTAACATTTTCATCTGAACAAAAACAAAGTCCTCTAAAATTCCTCAAAATTATAAAAGGATCATGACATGTTCACCTCTACTGGTCAAATATCCTGAGCTACCAAAGAAGACATTCCTATAGTTTCATTGATTGGACAGCCATATCTAACAGTGTCTTGCTACCTACCCTTCCACAACAAAGTGTGCTGTATGTGCTGTTATTGCTGTTGGTTTTCTTGGAAGTGTCACTCAGCAAAAAGAACGTGGCGTCCATGCTCCTTTCTAAACCTTCTCTTTGGAGTAAAGGTAGAAAATCTTTGTTGTAAACTGTAAAGGGCAAAATAAAAAATAAAAATGTAGGTGGTACTACTTCAGCCAACATTTGCACACAACACCACTGACCAGTTTTCTTTTTGTTGTAGTAATGTGTTCGTCGATTCCTTATCCTGGTTAGATTTAATATTTTGCCTTCTCTCTGATTGTTCTGGTTTAACCCCTTCCACGCTGATGACGAGCTGGGCTCGTCACGGCGCAGCCTCCTCGCATGCTGATGACGAGCCCAGCTCGTCACGTAAAGTGCGTTTTTAAAAATCTCAGCGTGCGAGCGGAATTCCGCTAGCGCGCATGAGGTTAACAGAGATTCTTGGGAAAATTAGTAACACAACGAAGAGGCCAGTTATCTTTGGGACAGTGTCTTGCCATATCCCGTTGTCCGGATGTGTCTTTTTGTGTTCTTTTATGGTGCGAAACGTGGCCTTTTTGAAGGCTTTATTTAGGCAATGAAATAAACTGTAAGCCCTGTTTCTTCCTGCCTTGCAAGTGTGCGCTTGTATGCCTGAACTGTTCAGGTTCTCTCCCAAGGCTATATTAATTGAAGATTTTGGAGGTTAACCATGTTACTGCATATTTTATGGAAGTGATTTTAACTCTTTCCAGTGTAGACTTGTCGCCTCTTCCAATTTCAAGACCATTGTAGGAATGTATCTAGGTAGCTGCAAAAGCTTCTTAAAAAAGAATTCTAGTAGACCCCCTGATCTCGGCTATGCACACTACTCGACTTCCTGCTGTGGCTTAGGCGACCGTATCAATATGAGCAGAACATTTGTTTCCATGGCTTCTTAAACGAATGGAAGATTTCTTTGTAGCTGCCTCGGATTTTTGAATTACTCCTTGCAGGGTTATCCCTAGACAGGAAAGCATGCACTTCTGTCAGTAAAAAGTCCTGTCTTTGTTCTTCAAGGAAGCTGGTCAGATACCATCATTTTTTATTTCCGATTTTTATTTTTAGATTGTTTAAGGCAAAATGCTTTTTTGCAGAATGTCTTTGTGGTTGTAGGACTTTGGCTGGATTAGCAGTCAAGATAAAGTTGTTAATGTACAATAACGCCTAAACTCTGAAGCCTCGCTACACTGGGACATTCTGAGAAGCTCTTTATGATATAAATCATTTACTTAGAATGAGAAACATAATCTGACCTACAAGCATCCCGGTTGGACTCCACAGAAGGCTCTGAACAGTTGATTTCATTGTGCATTCTTGCTTAACCATTCCTGTGAAGTTTAAGTCACATACAGTCTTTAAAAAACCTACGTCAAGTCCTTTATTCCCCGCCAAGCCACCTTCTTCCATGATCTGTTTCCATATTTGAGTTCTAAGACAGATAAGAATTCCAGAAAGATTATGTAGAATATGTATTTGTCCTGGCTTTTTGTGCATGCTAGAGAGAAAACAAATACTTAAGTTGTAGACAAACCTATGCAAAGTTATCCGATATTACATAAAAAAATGTTTAACCTTACCCCCCCCCCCCCCTAAGTAATTTTGGAGTAAAGCTTGTAGTCAATGTCTAAAAGACTGATTAGCCTCTTCAACGCTTCCAGACTGATGAGACACTTCTTACATAATGGGTGTAAGATACAATTCAGCCGGATCTGGAACAGACCTAGCAAATTTAGATATCTAGGAAAAAAGCAACAGGGAGTGGGGCCGACCACTCTTGTAGGTGTTCGAAAAAGTCTGGGAAAGTCATTGTTAGCCCAGATGCCTTATTGGCTATTCGCTTAAATAGTGCACCCATTACTTTCATCACGGGGAAGAGGTTATTGTAATTTTCTATGGCTTCCTAACTTGAATTGCATCCTATTTTTCTCTTATGACGAACGGCTGCTGTCTCCGTTTGCCCCCTTGTGACATCCTCTCCTGGGACATTGAAAATGTTATTAAAAATGTCTTAAAGTCCTTTTTTAGATAGATTGGCCTCTAGGTGAGACCTTACGCTACTAACCCTTCCAGTCAGATCTTTCAGAAATGTTATCTGCTGCTGCGGATTCTAGCTTGTACGATGTCCTATTTAGTTGCTTCCTTCTCTATAAGAAAATTATTACTTGGTAATGCAGTCATTACTTTTGCAGGCAGGATGTTACATGCAAGGCTCACGTGCTGTTGAAGGGCTTCCTTCTTCTGATTTCATTTGTCATCAATCCATCCCCGTCCTCCTTTGCATTTTGAAGGCTTATTTTTGTCACTTGTTTTCCCTAGTGACCAGGGACATTTTCAAAGAAAGTAAATTGTAATATTTTTTCCAGACACTTGGCGGACGGCATATAATGGGCATCCCCTTAGTCCAGACTTTCTCTCAACAGCCCCAAGTCAAGCGCTTTACTCTTTTTTGGCCCATCTTTAAGGTTTCCTTATAACTTGTTTTCCCAGTGGCTCTCTCTCAAGTAGAGAATTCGCGTCCACTTCTTGTGGAGTACTACTTTCCATATTTAATTTTTGTGTTCATGTGTGACCCTGTACCAACTTAAAAGCTACTCCAGATTTGTTTTTGCTTTTTCATCAGTGAGAGTGAGTTTGCCACACAGTGAATGCAGAGATCTTCGCACGAGCAAAGGTAAACCAGTATTTTAACCCTAACAAAAGGCAATAGTCTGGCAATTTGAATACTTTGATTGCGATAAATCCCCTGTAACCATATTGCATCTTAAAAAAAAAAAGGCTTTAAAAAAAATACACCCTGCAAAAAATGCTCCAGTAATTAAGCAATAGGTAGGTTGTGTTTAGTAAGGATGATCTGTAGCAGTAGGTAAAATAGAACAAACTTACCAAACGCATTAAACCTTACGTAAGCCGCTTCACATGAACGCATGGTTGTTTTGAGCCCGGCATAGCAAATTTCAATGGGTGGTTGAGGTTAATTATAAGTGTCTACTGTGTATAATGAGAAAGGCCGCCATATGTTCAGATGGGTTTCAGACACTTGCCAGACTGCGCGGTTTCACACAATCTAGAGGGCCTTTTTTTGAGTTGTTTAGACATTCTGCTGTCTTCAACCAGCTGCAGTGTAAATCCCGGTTCCTATCAAGTAGATTAATTAATATCATGTTTGCCAGGGTCTGAAGTTACGAGCCCAGTAGTGTTTCTCTAATGAGTGCCCAGTGCAATTGAATTGAAAACCAGTCTGCTGGGGATCGCATGGTATGAATTTACAGTCATTAGATGACTCCATGTCACCAAGAACGTGAAACTCTAGTCCTGGATTAATGCTTTCCTCGAGTTGGAGTCCTGGTTTACTAAACTAAAAGGTATCGTAGTCGAACTAGTACATTTGAGAACAAAGATTCTTAACCCGTTCCGTGCGCGTGTCGGTCAACGGCCGTCGCGAGCACTACCTCGCTAGTGCTGCGCACGTCTGTTGGCCGACACAGCCCCACCCACTGATTAAAACTCTCACACCGCGGCAGAATTTGTGTCTCGTTTAAGGAGTTAAAAGGAAAGACAAGGGTTGGAATACTGCATCATTGGTGGCATGGATATTTCCGGTAACCCTACGCAAGCTGGATTCTACATGCCAAACAGTGGTCCAGGAGAAGAGTCCTGTTTATGTTGAAAGAGAGAATGTTACTGACCTTCTACGAAATAAGTTCGTTCGGTGCACTCTTTCTTATTTTGGATTGTCACCTCTTGAATGATAAAAAGCCTACTTTGGGCGCTATCTTCAGTTTGCCATTCTGCATTGTGGGTGATCTATGGCACTTCTGCAGCAGCTTTGGGTCCTCCTGGTGATACCCGTCGATGGTGACAGGTTACTTTTGGACAGAGTGCAACTCTGTTTACCTACAACTAGGAAAAGGTCCATAGTGCTCTAGTGACACTGACGTTTCTGCTTTCTCATTTTGAGACACTGGTCAGCTAAAACTTAAAAATGCCACTATGTAAAAGATGGCCTTTGCCAGTTTATTTGTCATATATATAATTGAAAAAAGTGCCTCAGCTGTTCTGAATTTAGTTTGTGAGTACTCACTTCCTGCTTGTGATGTCACCTAGTGTAAAGCCTGTCTGCAGCTGGTGCTCTTCAGGTCGATCAACTCGAGAGTAATTATACTAAGAGTAAAGACCAATCAAAACCAATTTTTCTGAGTTGGTAAAACTGCAAGTGTGATGGAGAGAGCAGGTTTGGAATGTTCTCATAGCTGGCATTGTCTACCTTGAAAAGTGTTGCTGTGTTTCATAACCCACTTTAAAATCGCAGGTCTGATTCAGGAACCAGATGTATTGGTTGTGCACCCCCTCAGTTCTACCTTTCTATATCTTCCTCTCAATAGCTTTATATTCTTACTCCATCTGTTAACTTTTTTTTCCTCTCTCACTTCTTTAGTGAAGGCGGCTTTGGGAGAGGTTTTTTTCTGTTACTAATACCCTACACTGCACCTATTTCATTTCTAAACCACAGATCTGACAGAGAATTCTAGCCAAAGATTCCTTACCTTAAACTTATTCCCAAGACCTCAGACTGGCTCTGGAAATTTTACTGAGCAGTCCCTTTGCATGCTGGTAGATGGTATCATCTGGCTCTGCGTGGCATTGTCGGCGCCAGAAGTGATGTGAACAGTGTCAATATATGCACCACTCAGTTGCTGCCCTGTTTCATGACTGTTTTATCGCACCCTTAGTCACTTTTCTCCTGATTTTTTTTGATATTTTGTCAAACACTTCCCAGTGTGCCATTTTTGCGATATGCACCCTAAAAAAAAAAAAAAAAACGTTATTACACATTTGTTGTGTCTGTCACAAATAGACCCTCAATAGGTGGGCCCGGAGCCCGACCATGACTCCAAGGCTTGCTCAAAGTGCAATCTGTGCACCCAAAGGCCGTCCGTGAGCACGCCCTGAAGTTCCTGGCTAGTCACATGCGACTCTGTATCGTTCCCAGTACCACTCTGAGTTGCTCGCATCAGTCATCATCACAATTCAGGACTTCTTTAAGTAGGTCACACGAGAAAAAGTCCAAGAAGTTGAAGGGGACTTCGACGTGCAGGCCAAATCTTCAGACTAGGCACAGGAATAACTCCATAAACAGTGGTCCCCGTGGCGCCTCAGCCTGGGTCTGCTTCACGCTTCCCCGAATTTGCCGGAGCGACCCCCACTCAACTATGTGATTTCTATCAGGGGATGCAGCTCATATATGGGCTGCCGGACTCCTCTGAAATTCCTTTGAGTACTATGGGTTAGGGAAGGGCACCCACTGGACTTCCACCAGCATTTTGCCCTCCGCATCAGTCGGGCTCTCAGGATCCATTAGTGAATCTCGATCGGCCCCAACCGCGACTTTGTGAACTTCTTTGGAATTGGTTCCAATGGCGTTGCTCCCGGCATCGCCGACTCCATCGTAATGGCTGATTCTGATACAGAGCTGACCGGCATTGCAAGATGCTGGCTGTGGCACTCATTGTATCCAGTAGAGGTGAAGTGGGAAGACAGGCTTATTTTTCTGAAAGGCCCTGTGAGGAACACGAATTGAGGAGATCTAATGATCCCTACAGTCATCCCGACACCCACCTTCTCTTCCCCCCCCCCCCCTCCCCCGAAGAGTCCCTGGCTGACGATATCTGGTATGAAGAACTGGCTAATGCCAGTGGTCTTAACACCTCTCCAGACACTGGTCTCCTCTCTCCTCCCACAGTGACTATGAAGAAAGGGACCTCATTTGCGTTTGTAGTCTGGAGGGGACCTTAGATCTTGGACCTGATGCTGCCCACGGGGAAACTCAAAAGTGGCATTTTGACAGAGTGGCTTCAACTCGAGGTATCCTTCTCAGATCACTTGCTTCTCTTTAATGAAGCCCTCTGCCATGGGCCAAACCCTGCACAGGCACTCCTGTGCACAGGACCAGCGCCCGCTGCCATTGACCCGCCCCCGGGGGATCCAACCTTTCTTACCCAGCAACCTAGCCCTAAGATCCTGGTGGTCCAGGCCTGTACGCCTACGGTTAACTCTGACATGTTCTCTACCACAACACCGGATAGGCAATCCAAGAAGCTGAATACATTTGGAAAGAGGATTTTTTCTTCCACTAGCCTTGCACTGCGGTTTGTTAACACTGCATGTTTATTGGGCCGCTATTCCCATTCTGTATGGAATTGGGCTGCACAAGTGCTGCCTATGATCTCGGAGGAGGCCAGAGCCATGCTCTCCAAAGCTATTGCTGTTAGTAGAGGCCCATCAAAGTTCAGAATATGCCATTATTGGATACAACCAATCGCTGGGCAGAGCCATTGCTTTTGCTGTGGAGCTTAGACATCACGCTTGGCTGAGGACACTTGGCTTTTACGGGTATACACTGGCAACCCATTTTGACAATGCTCCTTGATGGCACATTCCCCTTTGGCAATAAGGCAAATTTAGCACTTAAATGGTTTTAAAGATAGAAGGGTTACTGCTTGGTCATTGGGTAGGTGCCATTGTGACAGGCGCAGTCTGCCTTCAGCTCTTTTTCCACGATCACCTGGACCGGACAACTGATTGCTTCAGATTATCCAGTGGTGTAATGCCCATTCCTTCCAAAAAAATCTCGCCAACGATGCCACCGACCTGCATTCAGCTGATGGAGGTCCACCTTTCGCTCTTGTGACCGGATGTACAGGCTCTTCTGGACAAAGAATCCATTGAGATGGTGCCAGTATCGCAAGTAGGACATGGTTGGTATTCCCGCCACTTTCTGATGCCAAAACAGGATGAAGGCCTCGTTCTATTCTAGATCTATCCCCTCTCAGCTACTTCCTGAAAAAACAAAACTTCAAAATCATCACTCTGTCTCAGGTTCTATCTGCTCTGGACCCCAAAGACTGGCTGGGTAGCCTTGGACGTGCAGGGCTCATGCTTCCATTTTCCCATCCTGTCAACCCACAGACGTTGCCTGCAGTTCATGGTAGAAACAACAGGTGATGGACCGAATGTGGATCAATGTCACACACTCACCCCAGTCCAAAGATCTGGGCCCAAATCCATCGTTTTTTTGCGCTCCACACCACCCTGGGTTAGACAATGGCGATATGCAAATCAGCTCGGACCCTCTGCCCCATGGGAACAGTCCAGTCCGAACTACAAAAGCCATGTCCTTCCCAGAACGGAATCAAGCATCCGAGGACCGGACCGGTTTCGAGGTAACACCTCTCATCAGCCCGGCTAGCTTGACTCCAGTGGTGTGGAGTGCCTGGGACCCACGTCTGGGCATCCCCAGCGCACATAGGGCGGAATATGCAAAAACAACAGGTGATGGACCGAATGTGGATCAATGTCACACACTCACCCCAGTCCAAAGATCTGGGCCCAAATCCATCGTTTTTTTGCACTCCACACCACCCTGGGTTAGACAATGGCGATATGCAAATCAGCTCTGACCCTGTGCCCCATGGGAACAGTCCAGTCCGAACTACAAAAGCCATGTCCTTCCCAGAACGGAATCAAGCATCCGAGGACCGGACCAGTTTCGAGGTAACACCTCTCATCAGCCCGGTTAGCTTGACTCCAGTGGTGTGGAGTGCCTGGGACCCACGTCTGGGCATCCCCAGCGCACATAGGGCGGAATATGCAAAAACAACAAGTGATCGACTGAATGTGGATCAATGTCACACACTCACCCCAGTCCAAAGATCTGGGCCCAAATCCATCGTTTTTTTGCACTCCACACCACCCTGGGTTAGACAATGGCGATATAATTTTCTCCCATCAAATTGTTTTTTGTAATTTTCTCCCATCAAATTGTTTTTTGTAATTTTCTCCCTGCATCAAATTGTTTTTTGTAATTTTCTCCCTGAGTGTACTGGGGTAGCTCAGACGTGGGTCCCAGAGCCTCCACACCACTGGAGTCAAGCTAGCCGGGCTGATGAGAGGTGTTACCTCGAAACCGGTCCGGTCCTCGGATGCTTGATTCCGGTCTGGGAAAGATATGGCTGTGTAGTTCGGACTGGACTGTTCCCATGGGGCACAGGGTCAGAGCTGATTTGCATAAAGCCATTATCTAACCCAGGGTGGTGTGGAGTGCAAAAAACGATGGATTTAGGCCCAGATCCTTGTACTGGGGTGAACGTAAGACATTGATCTACATTCTGTCCATCAAATTGTTTTTTGTAATTTTCTCCCTGAGTGTACTGGGGTAGCTCAGACGTGGGTCCCAGAGCCTCCACACCACTGGAGTCAAGCTAGCCGGGCTGATGAGAGGTGTTACCTCGAAACCGGTCCGGTCCTCGGATGCTTGATTCCGGTCTGGGAAAGATATGGCTGTGTAGTTCGGACTGGACTGTTCCCATGGGGCACAGGGTCGGAGCTGATTTGCATAAAGCCATTATCTAACCCAGGGTGGTGTGGAGTGCAAAAAACGATGGATTTAGGCCCAGATCCTTGTACTGGGGTGAATGTAAGACATTGATCTACATTCTGTCCATCAAATTTTTTGCAGTTCATGGTAGGTCAGGAGCATTTCCAATTTGCTGTGCTCCCCTTCAACCTTACCAGCACCCCTCATGTTTTCACAAAGGTGATGGTGGTGGTTGCAGCCCATCTACAGAGTCTTAGGATTCCAGTCTTTCCCTAAATTAATGACTTGAGTGTTGAAGACGGGCTCACCCCAGGCAGTCGTCTTCCACCTCCAGTGCACGATAGACATCCTGCATTCACTGGGGATCTGTATCAACCTACCAAAATAACACTTGCCTTCCCATTTGATTCTCCCTTTCATCTGAGTCATTGTGGACCCAGTGCAATTTTGTGCTCATCCTCCAGAGCAGCGAGTCAGTATGTGAGGCATTGGGTGAAACCCTAACTCAAGCAACAGCCACAGTCACTGCCAGGGTGAACCACAAAAAGTCACTAAATTAACCTGTGCTTACTTCTGGTAGCTCTGCACTAAAGCAGTTAGCTTAACTTGGAGGCAATATGTAAAGTATTAATGCAGCACTCAAACAGTAATAAAGTGAAAACACAAAAACAATTGCACACCAATTTAGAAAAAGAGCTAAATTTAATAAATTATTTGACAAAAATCCAATCAGTAAAACTAGAGATATGCAATGTTTAAGATTTAACCTCTTCAGCGCGGCGCGAATTTTCGCACTGTGCTGAAGATTCGAAAAGCGGGTGTGGTCATGACGGAACGGTTCCGTCATCAGCACAGCCCAACCGACGCTGATGACGGAACCGTTCCGTCATAAGCATCGAAGAGGTTAAGGTAAGTACAGTGCCTAAGAACACAAGCACCACTCACGGTTGTCAGTCTGGTCCACTGTGATGGGCATTTCACTCTTCCGGTCCTCCAGGGCTTCTTAGTATAAATAGTCTGCAGACCCACATCTTTACTTATCTGGCAAAGACTCTATCTAGCCGCAGATTCCTTACCAACCTCCCCGCGGTCTGTCAAATCCATGTGAAGAAGTCCTTTAGGACCTCACTTTCTCACACTGGTTCACACTACCTTAGTATGGCCCTGTGATTCTGGATCGAAAAAACTGAGGTCAGCTCGCCAAGGTGGTGCCTATATAGGCACTTCTTGCACCACTTCCAGCGTTGACAACATCACACTGAGCCAAACATCGCTACCTCCCCGCAGCAATGGAACTGCTCAGAAAAATGTCCAGATTCATTCTGATGCCTGAGGATAATTCTAAGGTAAGGAATCCGCAGCTAGAGAGCCTTTATCAAATAAGTTGTTACCAAAGGTAACAAATTTGTTTTTTATGAACCGATTTTTAGCAAGCCCTTGGCAAATGTAGCACACAAATTGATAGGATGACCTGACTGCCTCAAGAATGAGGTATTGCTCAAACTGGGTTGTCCAGTCTGTTCTCTCCCTCTCATAACCCTGAGCTGCTACCTCAAGACTGAACCTGGAACATAGTTGTGTTTGTTTTTTACATAGTTGTTAAACTATGATGTGCCTATGGAAATGTGTGTTCATACGAGGAAAATTACTTTGTTTTTGGTGAACATGGTTGAAGTCTGGCTTTTGTTCATATGTCAATGTTGCTATATCTCTTACTCCAAGTTCTAGAAAAGAAGAAGGCTTTGTACTCAAGTGTGGCTCTCCAAGCTCTGGAAACCATAAGTGCAATTTTGTAGCTGACGATAAGGGCAAAGTGGTGTTAGACTGTCATCATTCAGGTTGAGAAGCCACTAATCAACTTTTTGATAACTGATTCTAAAGCTGGATATGAAAGTTTGTGATGGAATCCAGGGGGGCATTTTTCTGTATGTGGGTGGCAATTTCACTACATTAAGACTATGATCTACAGTCTTTTTTGTAGGGTTCTGTGGGCATGTGTGAATCTTATAGTAGTTGTGACGCTTGAATGATCCGTTTGGGGCAGATTTTGTTGTCTTTGGTCAATAAAGGTCTGGATTCTCTTCTGGGCTGTCAGGTAGCAACAGCTAGATTGACATGGTTCTTGGGGTTCTTCATGTTTTCAGTTTTTATTGTGAGAGGTTGGAGTAAGGCCTGAAGTTGTATGGTATTGTGGGAATAGGCATGAAGATATCTTGCTGTAGTGGAAATTTCAGTGCATTATCCTGTGCTTGTGTAGTTGATTCTTACCTGGTTTGTCTACGTCCTTTTGAGATTGGACTTTATTTGAATGAGTGCATTTTTTATGACTTTAGTTTGGAGGTGATGTTGAATATGGGACGAAACATTAAGATTTGTTCTGGTGCACAGATATATTTAAGAAGTGGGGGAGAGTATGAATTGATACATATGTTGACAGTTAACAGGGAAACAGTGCATTAGCTGCGATAGGTGCACAGCTCTGTTGACTAGTTGGCTACATTTGTTGAAGATTTATTTTGTTTCTTCTTGTCTGGTGGTTTGTTGAGAGTCTGTTGTTGGAGTGAGTATGTAATTATCTAGCAGGACAATGAGTGAGAATACGGAGTTGGTCTGTAAACTGGAGACCAACAGTACATTTAGATAACCTGGCTGAATAAATGAAGGCCTTAAAAAGGAACAACCTCACTCATTCAATGGAAAAACATAA
Source organism: Lissotriton vulgaris (assembly GCF_964263255.1). Lineage (NCBI taxonomy): Eukaryota > Metazoa > Chordata > Amphibia > Caudata > Salamandridae > Lissotriton > Lissotriton vulgaris. Next base: position 74,500,563 of record NC_141698.1, read on the forward strand.
AAGCACTCCTCACTAGGCTGAAAGGATCAGATTTCATTAGATGCTAGTTTGAAAAATAAAGTTTTTCTCATGATCAGAAAACTCACTTTTTCCACACAAGATAGCATCTTGCAGTGTGTCTGCTCCTGCCCATTTAGAGTTCCATTACGCTGATGAGAGATTAAACTTAAAAGTGATGTGTGGAATGCTTGAATTAATATCTGCCATTAGCAATTACTCTAAGCCTTGTTCCACTCTGTCTTTTATGCCTTAATACACCACTACAGACCAGGACCAACCTTATGCAAAGTCGTTTTGGCACTGCCTCAGAAGGGCAGTATTTGTTGAATCACCAGGCCACACCCCCTAAGCATAGGCACACAAGCATTTTTTTGGATCATCCCAATAAGCTGTGAGTAACCCTTTGTCTAGATCAGTGCTTCCCTAACTTTTTAGAACCATGACCCATGCTTTAGTATGAGAGACTGTCACGGCCCACCTAGCTTTCATGACATGAGGCAGGCGATTTTGTAATGTAACTAAAGAATTGTGTGGTAGCGCATTGCCTTTTAAACACAGTACATTTTAGTAATAAAATGGCAACTAAATGTGTACAGTTTAACTGATCAAACCGTACTGCACACAAATAATAATGTGTGGAAATCAGATGAATATCATTTGTACATTACCAAGGAAAGTGTCTTGATTTGTTCTGATCCTATTAAAATATTTGTTTTCATCACACTTCAGAATTGCACAAAAGAGTGCTTAACTCATTCCATGCTGATGACGGAACCGCTCCGTCATCAGCTACGGTTGGACTGTGCTGATGACTGAGCGTTTCCGTCATGGCCCGGCCGCCGCACCCGCGCGGCGCGTTCTATTGAGCGGGGCGGGCCATGACGGAACCGCTCCGTCACCAGCACAGCTCAACCGCGGCTGGTGACGGAGCGGTTCTGTCACCAGCATGCGGCCGTCGCGCGGCCGCCCCGCCCTGTTAGCGCTGCGGCGGAATAGCCGCCGCAGCGAAAAGGTTAATGTTTGCCTTCCTAACAGCTGAATGTGTACAGCTCAAGTACAGGTATTTCCATTGTGTTGTGTGTTATGAAGAAATGACATCCTGCAGCCTCTCCTTTCAAACTTCATGTACCCCAGCAAGATTGTCACATAATTCACTTTACTTTTCTTTCTCTGAAGGCAAGGTGAGAGGAGTTTGTAAACACCAACCCCCCATGCTAAAAAAAAAAACCAGCAGAAGACATAGCCTGGCATTTGACCTCTGTCTTTCAAGAGCAGATAATGTGACAAGAGAAATAGAGAATTAAAAGGCATCTTTATCTATTGCTGTGACTTTAGCAACTCGCCAAAAACCGGCTTGCGACCCACAGGTCACTCCCTGTTGAGGCTACACCCCTTTTACTGCGATGTCACCATGCATGGTTCCTGTCTTGCCGTGGGCATCTACTGAGCCATTTTTGATCTCCAGGTTTGTCTCAGAATTAGCAAAAGCTTAACTATCTCCAAAGATAATTAGAGGCATTAAAGATAATTACCTTGTGCTTGCTTCCTTTTTCCAATTATCTCTCTAACCCTTTCCTGTGCCGAGCTGCTTTTTGCTAGTTTTTCATACCCTATGGTTACACAGTTTAACCCTATAAAGTCAATCAAAAAGTGACCCTTTTTTCCGAGTAGAAGGTTAAAATTTAGAGGGTTATTTAGGCCACTTTAGTTGTGAGCCAAGAGTACTCGAATGTGGCCTCATGAGGTGTCACACAAAGTGTTAAAGTGTTGCATATACATCAAGTAACATGGTCTTTAGACCATGTAAAGTCTACATGTAAGCTTTAGGTGGGGGTAAATACAGATTTAATGCTCTTGGTGTTTCTCTAAGTTGTGAAGGTGTACTTTCCAAAAGTTATCAGAGGGGGTGTACTGCTCACAGTGGTTCCTCCTTGGAGAGCCCTGGAAAGTGAAGCCGTCTCTGTCCGCTCAAGTCAGCGCGGATGCTAGCAATGCAAGATGCCCATTATTGCAGAAAAAAAATTCTATCACAATGTGATCAACAAAGTTTATCGTGGATATTATATATAAAAAAGAAATACATCTGGGAAGCAAAACTGTAATAAGGTAGTATGGCGTAAGTTTGCTTAGATTTGTAGAAGAAAAGTTATAGGGAAGTTCTGGAGACGTGAATGGATTCCAAAAGTTGCAAACAGTCAACAAAGCAAGTGTTGTGATGTGTAGTGTGGAAGACGTACTTCAAAAGTATAAATATCTTTAAAGATGACGATCCCGCACTGGAAAATGGAGAGGAGTGATCTCCTGGCAGTCCCTGAGGGAGCAGACTTGAAGCGTTAGTCAAATATTTAGATACTGCTCTGGAGTGGGTAAAAATCAAGGCGATCGCAGAGGTTCAGAGTCTCATTGAAGATTGTTCTATGATTTTAAAGAATTTATCTGTAAATGTATAGCTTTAGTGTTAGATTACAATACGTAGCTGTGTTAATGATCTGTAATTATGATATTGCTTTAGAGGTCAGATTTTTCCCCAGAGGTATCTTTCTCAGTAGTGACTTATTTTGTAGTCACACTAATTGCATGAGAAAGTTAATGATCAGTTGCCTAAACAATATCTGCGGCTGCATGACTGACTGCAATTTTACATTCTGTATGTGAGGACCGTGGCTTGTGATTAATTGAATTTTAATTATTCATATTTGAATAATTCTGGGCTTATTTTGTATAGGTTTTATTAACTAATACAATAACATTTGAACTATCCTGCAGTGGAGAAAATTCAGCCCATGGATTCTTCTCAGTATTTTCCTTTTTTCCAGAAATTGAATCATTCTCTAAACCAGGCCATTAATCTGCTTTTTTGAATCCTGGTATTCTCTCTGGTACACATTTATACCAGGTAATGCGATTCTTGTTAATTTGGTTGCAAAAAAAGAGATGCCTGCTCCCACTGCCTACATGGTGCCCTTTGAGGAATAGAGGGCGAGTATTATTTTTACAGCAAGCCTCATGCCACTTGTGTCGTCCTCAGGGGCTTGCGTTTTTGGGATATGGGCAACATCAGAAAGTGAAACTAACAGGATAAGAACTTCGTCCGAAATGTGCTTTGAAATAGATTGTTTTTGATCAACTTTAAAGGCAAGATGATGCTCTTTTTTATGTATTACTTATACATTTACTTACATGGTTGGTGGAAGTGTTTCCCACAACTATTGAAATTGATATATGCTCTCACATGTTGGCTTTTACCAAATTCTTGGAACTGTATTCAATTATGGGGCAAAACCAGAAACCATGATGATTGTCACCTGCATGGCTTGTTCCTGGGTTCAGTCACACTACCAGGGAGGTTAGGGACTTGTGGCTCAATCTTTTATGGCCGTGCTGACATTCAGGCTTGCCTAATAATTACTTTTACTCTCCAGTTCAGGCTACCTTGTGGATATTTGTAATCCTTCATGATTACCCACCAGCGCCGAGAAACACAGACTCGGTGGGAAAGATGTCATGATGCGCTTGGTCAGGGGTCTGGGTGGGTGGCTTAGTGCATGCCAGGCAGCGGCTGCTGCTTATTTGTCTGATGCAGCCCTTTAAAGGCCTTTTGTAGAACTTGAGTTCCTATGTTCTTGAACATCAAATGTTGGCAAAAGCATCTTTTTGTGCCATGGCCGACAGATCGAAAGAAAGAGGAGAAAAAAAGAATCGCATTTGTTCCGTTGCGCAGTTTGGCACATTTCAGGTACATCCTGAACCCTCGCACACTTCCTGGTCCTGTTTGTAAAATCAGAAATGGCTCAGCTGGAACACCAATACAGAAAGCCTTTTCAGTTGAGCACACTTCTAGGTCCTGTCATTTTGTGGAAGAGCGAAATATTGTTTGAGAAATATCAGAATAGTTAGGCCTTTACTTCACTGGCATGGCTGTCTGTTTCACCACAGTATTTCCAGGTTGCCAAATCACAAGAGTGTGAAGTGGAAAAATGATTTCATTTTTTCTGCACTGTAACCTGCTCCTAAGTAATTGGTCCTTAGGGCCCTCATTATGAGTTGTACGGTAACCCCAGAGAGCAGAAACCAGAGCTACCGACTGAATCTGGAAACATTGCAACTTCATGTCTCGTACTAGGACATCTCGACTGCAAAACCCAGCCGAAATCTCTGAGTCAAAACGAGGAATATTCTGCAGCTATAAATCTGCATTAATACTGTTTTCATAATTTAGTTCCCATTTCTCGGGGCCCAATCTGTAATAGCCCTACAGTTCCACATCCCCTAATCATCGATACTGTAGTATCGATAACTCCTGGTGCAAATTTACTGCATCGTTAAACCCAATGCAGATGTAATGAGGGCCTTAACTAGATCTCGCGAGTACATGTCTTCTCGAAGGCGCTTGACAAGAGTTGCTACGCGTTATAGAAGCAGTGCTGGAAAGTTGGAGGAACCCGCCGGACCCAGGTTCCAGCAACTATTTCTGGGCTGGATCCCCAGTGAAACATGCTGAATTTGTCCTGGTATAATTTGCAGACACTGGCACATGACTTAGCTGCGACAGCACATTGCCGGCATTCTGTTCAGAGCACCATCCTGTAGGCATTGAGGGTAGCTGCCTTAGCCTGATTAAAAGGTTCATCAGCCTTTCTTTTATTCAACTATCATCTTGGCTGGGAGCCCCCTTCAGCCTAACACATGGATGTCAAGGAAACAAAGGCACACAGCTTTATCAGTGTGCAAGTACATTAAAGAAACTATAACTTGGAGGCATGTTTTTGACTTTGTTCAACCCCCTATGTAAGATATGTGCATCCACTGTAAGAATGCAAGATTTATCTGTGTGTGAATTATTACACAAATAATGATTTGAAAGGCGCTTATTTATTTTTTTAAATTATTTTATAGCACTACTCTTGCCAGTGTAGAGTGTGAGAGCACTTTACATCATGCACAGAGATACAATAAATCATGCAAGTGTGTAAATAAATGCCCAGGAAATGTAACATAAGACAATGAGGGATATAAAGTGTAGGAATCACATATTGTCCATACCTGGAGATATTATTTGTTGAGAGTGAATGATCGGTAGAAACAGTCAGGATATACAACATAGCGCAGTGATTGTGGCTGTCTGTATTAAAAAGACTGTTTTGCTTTCCAAAGGAACCCTTCTTTCCAATCTTGGAGTAACAAAAGATTGAGAAAAGTATCTAAACCCGTGACTTACAGTTCGCATACCAATCTTTGATACCGGTAAATAGATCACTGTACTATGTTAGGATTGTAACTTATGAACTGTAAGTTTTAAAAAATAATAGTGTCAAAAGCAGTAGCCCACTTACCTAGCTACATAAAATACATATCAGTGATCTGCATGTTCGATGATGTGCTTTGCAGCAGGCACATTAACCCTTTATGCTACTTTGAGTCAAAACTATGTCTGGACAAAACATTGAGCTCTCCGAGAACTGTGTTTACCCAGAATTGCTGGGCACACAAAGATCTCTGCAGCAGGGGTCTTAAATCTGTAGCATATTTTAAAACGCAGCCTCGTTATGACCAATTAAGTGCTAAATGCACTAGAATACATTTACTGTCACGTGTCCGTATTGCCAATTTCTTTTCAGCAGATTTTTAAAAAAAATGTATATGTGACTGACTGTTTTTCAAGCTCCGCCCCTCGAGACTTCACCCCAATTCCTCTGTCAGACCTTGACTCCCAATTTTCGGGTTCCCAGGGTAATTTTCTTCTAATTCCAGCACTTTCGGAAAGACATTCGGCTGCACTGAAAATCCAGCCTGGGGTGGTGAACATTGTAAATTCGGAGAGAGTGACTGCAGGCCTCCGCGCGTGCCAACCCGTGCCCCACCTATTCTGCAGCGGCACGCGCGGCCCTGCCGAAGAGCTCGTGCGCAGCGCCGAGGAGCTCGTGCGCAGCAGGCCAGCCGTGACGCCGAATGTTTTCCCGTCAGCGCGGCAGACTGCTTTGTACTTACTGCTCACTCGCCTGGCCTCGCTGCTTTTCATGCGAGCGTGATTGCTGTTTGTCCTTCCAAGCGGACGCAAGGCATCGGATTCTCTGAAGAGCACTTAAACAAATTATACAAGACAAGCCCTGGCAGCCGGAGGGGAGAGCTCTTAACCAGCGCGGAAGAGGGGGAAGTTCAGCGCCTTCTTCCAGTGCTTAACTTTGAAATAAAAGGTGCCGGGCCCAAATGTTTTCTCAGAATCTGTGTGGCCTGCTTACGCTTACTGAATACTAAGGTTCTATAGTCTAGATTGTAATTAATTATTTTTTCCATCCACTCGCATAATCTCCCTGGCCCTTCGTCTCACTCTTGACTTGACGATTCGTGTTCATTCCTTCTTTCTCCCTTTGCCACGGGTTTTCTTTCTTCCTTTCACCCTCATCTTTCTTTCGCCCTCTGCAGCCTTTCTCCCTGTTCTGGGTTAAAGTCTGATGGATAAAAATAAGCCTAAGCCGCCAAACTGGGACCCACCTGCAACCACTGGCCCAAATTAAGCACTGCATTCTTCATGATGGTCTTTCTAAAGCATTATAAATACGGTTTTTATCCAGGGAACAGGCCCCATGAGATGTATGATGAAGAGGTAAACCTGCTTTCTAATGGATACCTCTAACTTTAGATTCCTCACCTTGTGGATACCCTCCAGATGCCAATCTGTATCAGGATAATTTTCTCAGCAATGCCCTTGTGCATCGGTCAGTTGTATCGTGCGGCTTCACGTCCATTCCGTCCTTCCCTGGAAATGACACATGAGCCACATATAGCCACCACCCCTGCGCTGACGTCAGTTCCTTATTTTTCCTGTCTTCGGTTGTGGATCCAGAGCTAGCTCCCTTATTTTTTATGTCACTCACAGGAACATTTCTAAAAGAAAATGAGTGTGCAAGGGATATGTACCCCTTCTACCTAAAACTACAGGATGTAAACCCTGCAAGGAATGTCTCAGGCAGATGTCTGTGAGAGACGGTCATCAATTTGTCTGTGGTGTCTGGCGTCGTCACACAGCTCAAATTCATGTGAGTGCTGCAACCGTACACAATGGCTATATAGGTCCGTGAGGCAAAGCTCTTGGTCTCCGAGCATCGTCAAAAGGCTTCGCTCTTGAGGCCACCTTGAGAGTGGTCATCTTCCCATTTTGAGTCTTCAGGAAAGCTGAAATCCCAAAAAACACAAGAAGTTGCAACATGACTCCCTGTCATCCCACCACTTTTGTCTGGAGAAGTTGGTTGGACGTCCGCATGTCTCCCAGCCTCAGTCATGGTCCCCACTGAGGAACCGATCCCTCAGCTCTTCCTGATCCAGCCTGAATTTCCAGGTCTATCTAGGACGCTGTGACGGGTTGAAGCCTTCAAATGGACTGCGTTGTGCATATTCTACACCCTCCCTGGCCCCAAAGATCCAAGGAGGCCTCCAATCAGATTACCGCAGATTCATCCCTATGCCATCTGTGCCTATTGACCCCGCTTCTGGGCCTGTAGAGGAACATATTGTCCTTTTAAACTCTGAAGCGAATAGGACATGACCTCTGCCAAAGTTGTGTCCAAGTCGACCTATGGAATAACAGATTTCAACATATTCTGATTCAGCCCCTCTATTTTTGCCTAGAGAAATACCTTTGGCTTCAGATTTAGAGCACTGTAGTGGCGATGAAAAATCTCAATACTTTGAAAAAGAAAACAAATTTCTGTTTCTTCAGGATGCCAGTGGACCGGGCACTTTCCAAGACTTTGAATTACAATCCCCACCGACCCCCTCCACAGAGGAATTGGTCTCATCCGCTGGTATCCTCAGAAGAGCGTTGGACGTTTTGGCCCGCCAAGTCCCGTCACTCGAGGTCAATATAGAGAGGACCCGAACAATACACTGGGTTCAAAATCGCAAAAAGAACTACAAGACAAAAGATAATAAACACATGAGAGATGAAAGCAACACATAGTGCCCGGAGACATGGTTAGTCCGTTTGGTAAATCTGGGCTAATTAAAGAAAAAACTGACTCATTAGAGCCTTGAACAAACACATAATGATAATGAAAAAGACTGTGCGATGTATCGCTGTAGCCTGACGTTCTCTGTTTCCCAATGACAGCGCTCCCAAATAATCCTGGGGCGATTCGATAAGGTAAAAAAAAAAGACTAAATGGGGACGGAGGGAGAACTGTCTGAGCAGGGGGGGAGAGAAGAAATCGACCAATAAAGACCATTTGTAGTAGAAAAATAGAGCATTTGAGCGAATGTAGAGGGGTTGTGGCGGACTGAGGGCTGACGTGGATAGCAAGATTGGACCCTGAACATCTGAAAACCTTTGAATTTCTGAAGCATAGTGTCCCAGGCAGGGGCTATGTGACGTTTGCTTATCTGTATTGCCTCCTCCCAGTGTAGTGCGGAGCTTTCAGCTTCGCCCCAGTGAAGCAGTGCTCTGCATGGCACTAGGGGAAGTGCTGGTGAGTGAGGGTTCACCAGTGTATGGTAAGGAGGCGCTTGGCCAGCAGGAAGGCTAGGTCAGCAAATCGGGCTTTCACTTTGTGAGTCTTTCTTCTAAAGAAGATGTGTAAAGCAATGTCCTGTAAACAACAGGAAGGGACTTAAAAAGGACAATATTTATGGGGGTCCAGTGTACGTGTCCTATCAATCTGTAACCAAATGATGTACAAAGTTCCCCAGGGGTAGTGTAAATATAGCTGGATGGTCTCTCTTCCTCTCTCTATGTGAAGGTGTATATAAGAGTCAGGGAAAGGGTGTCCCTTGTCGGAACTAGGGATGCCTCACACAACTTACTGGCTTCATGACTGCAGGAAGGTGTCACGCCGGTGTGTGGGTCTAGGTGCCGAGAGGTAAAGTCCTTGCGTTGATAAGACACTTACCTTACAGCGCAGATCCCACGAGAACAGTCTGTGGGGACCAGCACCAGAGACTGAGGGGTGGATTCCTACGCAGGACACCTTCCTGCTCCGGTCTTCGACCCCTCAGGTTGTATATTTCACACTCCCTAGTCCATTGTGGGCTTAATACGAGTTTATGAGCACAACCTAGGTCCTGAAGAATTGCCGATAGGGCATGAAACATGTTGACCTGATCATAGGCGAGGGTTGAACGGGACCAATCCCCATAGTTTTTGGGTCCCGGTACCCCTCCCTTCACCAATTTTAACAAGGTAGTTAGCTACATGAATAAAGTTATCTTAGTAGACTACACTAACCTCTTTTAAACACACACCCCTTCACGCTCACTACTCCACCACTTGGGCCCCTCACACATACTCGATCAACGGCCAGGAACAAAAGAACTCCATAGGAGCGTAGCACTTTGTGCTACCCGTCAGGCATTGCAGCGCCGGCCTGACGCTGTAGCAGGAAGCCGATGATGAAACAAGACAACCATCTGGCAAAATGACAGCAGTCATGAAGCTAGTAAGTTGTGTGAGGCATCCCTAGTTCCGACAAGGGACACCCTTTCCCTGACTCTTATATAAAGCAATGTCCTCCCAAGAGTTCAGTGTCCCCAGTTCAGTAATAGTAGCCAATGTGGGGTTTACGACATGACAGTAACCAGATAAGTGTGAACAGTATCAGAACATATGCTGCAGGTTGGCCATAGGGGCCTGACACCTGGGGCAAGCTAAGTTAGCTGTGGGGAGGGAACATACAGTTCAGGCGAGACAGTGTAAGGAAAGCTCTATGAAGGATGGTAAATTGAATGTTTTTAAAGCGGACATTCCTGGATATGGTTTGGGGGGATTCCAGCGCCCTGGCCCACTCTGTGTCATGGAGGAATCTTCCCAGGTCCTCTTCATACATCTGTCAAAGATGTGTTAGTGAGAGGCCCTTGTGTCCCCTGAGCGTGTTATAAAACTAGGTGGCCAGTGGTCATCTCTCTTCCATAGTGTTCAGGGTATACATCACCGTATGTGTCATGGTTATTTGACCGTAATTCTCCATAGAGAGCGCAGTGTCACAAGACATGTCCCATGTGTCAGGAATTGACTGGGGGAATATTACAGTTGTGAGGCGTAGCTGTTCATATGTGAGAAGTTAAAAATCCTCCGAAAAGGTTGATGTAGGAATGTTGGATCTGCTTTCATGGTTACACCCCCTTTTTGCTTGATGTCAGTATGTTTTTGCCTTGGTCTCACTGGGATCCTGCTAATTAGGACCCCATTCACTGTGTTTTCTCCCCAAATTGACTGTGGAAAGTACTTCTGTACATCTACAATTGGCTACTGGTGTACCCTTGTATGTCCCTAGTATATGGTACCCAGGGCTTAGGTACACCCGGGGTCGGGCTGCAGCATGTATTGTGCCACCAATGGGAGTCCACTTAAACTGTGACTACAGGCCTGCCCGTACAGCCGGTGTGAGTTGGTGCTTGCACCTCTCACAATAGATGTAAGTTTCCTTATGTATGAGGTCACTACACCTAAAAACTATAAGTCCCCCCCTAAGGCAGGCTCTTCAGTCCTGAGCCCAGGGTGCTTGGTTATAAGTGTGAGGGCGACCCTGCATGATCAGGACACAGCTACAAACCCAGAAGTCGATTCTCCAGGCTTTGTAAGTGCGGCAAGCCATTTTAATACATATAGTGGACATCAGTCGTTAAGAGGTGTCTAACTATATAGTGGCAGCACCGAAACAGGTCTTGTTTGATATCAAACATATTGGATTCATATCCCACCACCGATTACACTGTTGGAAGTATGATCCCATGTACTGGGGGGCTTCCTTGGGGTACCCCCTCCTCCCCCCCCCCTTGTATTCCCGGTAACAGCCTTTCGGCGGCTGACAGCAAGCTAGTGTTGCTCCCGACCACAGACATGATTCTACCCTCCTGCTGCTGAGCCAAGCTTAAGCAGGGGAAGGTAGAGTGATCACCTCCTAGACAGGACTTAGTGTATTGGGAAGGGGTGTTGGCGCTTGCCAGCGCCACAAGACCGCTTTAAAGGGCACATTTGGTGCCCTCCTTTCATGCTCCAGTTTGAGCCAGTTCAGGGAGCCCTTGGCTCCAGCACTGGTGCGAAACGGAACAAAGGACATGAGTATCCTCCCCTTTGTGCTGCCCCTCCTCTGGGAGGGATCCCTTAGTCGTTCCAACCCTCTACCTTCCTTAGATTAGTCGTGGGATGAGACTCGAGCATGAAACCACGTCACTCTTCGACTGTCTGGTACTTGGACTTCGCTGGAACGGAGACTGCATCAAGGAAGACTCCTGCTGCTTCTGGTCTTGCTGTTCTGCCAGTCTTCTTCGTTGTCTGTGTATGCTTCTTCCATGATCTTCACCAGACCTATGGACATCAAGGACACCTGAAGTAATCTCCCTTGGAGTGAAGAAGTCACTCCTCTGCATCTGTAGGCACCAAAACGAAGCTGACAAATTTGCTGCTCCTGACGTCCCATGGACATTACAAGCCTCAGCAACACAAGTGGTGATTCCCTTGAGGCCTGACCTGTCCTCTCTGCAATCTTTAGGCTAGTATCACTCTTTTAAACTGTTGGGACCGAACCTCTGTGCACCATGTAGATTTGTCAATGCCAAGGCTTGTTAGCTCTGCACTCCAGAAATGTTCGGGCTACAAGAAGCTCCAGCGTCTCTTCCTGCCAAGTACAGCATCCTCTGCACTGTCGGCCTTCCTTGTTGGTGAGCTGCTTAAGGTCCTCTTGCGGCTCATGTGCCTTCAGCCTGTGGGTCCTCCTGAGGGTCTTTTGCTTTAGTGGGCTCCCCAGCTTGCTCTGATTCTCCTGCTTGTGGTGAGTCTCTTGGACCTTTCTAGTCCCAACATTGCTCCTTCTTCATTCTCCACGCCAGTTGCAGATACCAAGGCATAGTGGTGCCCCCGCCGGACAACGGCCACCCAGTCACTGACATCGGAAGCGGGACAGCTCATGCACGGCTCCCGATCTTCCTCAGCATCGCCTGGTCCTCACAGCTGCAGCGACATGGACACCGTCAACTCCTCTGAACCGTGTGACATTGGTGGGCATTGCTGTTCCGTGCCTCCTAATCACTCCTGAGTGGCATAGACTTTGTTACCTCTGCTTGCAGGTTATTCACTTTCAGAATCCACCCTTGTATTCCACCGGCCTTCTTCACCTTTTTCTCCAGAGGCATTTTTCTCCAAGTTTTCCATTGTCGTCTGCAAAGGTTTCCAATGTCTTTTCGCCCCCTATGCACCTGGTTTACTTGGTGTAGGTAACCTGGTCTACGGTGTATCCATAGGTGAGGTGGCTCTCCAACCTTCCATTCTCCAAGGGAATTCTTCAGGGTCTTCTGGGAAGGGTTCTTCTTCTGCAAAATTGCAACCGCGATGTCTCCATTGACTTCCATTGGGCAAACAGCTGTTTTCCCACACTGCATACAACTTCCGTGGGGTTCCTGGGTACTTACCTTGGGTGGTTCCTTGAGTCCTCAGCACCTCTGGGTCTTCTGGTCCAAGTTCTCTCCTTCTTTGGAGCTCACATTCCACTTTCTTAATATATGGTTTGGTCTCCCCCTGGAGACCACTGTATTTTGTGCTACTTACCTTATTGCAAGTTAAGTATTTTTGGTGTATTGTGTTAATATCTCCGGGTAGGAGATATACCAATGTGTTAGTGAGTATTGTGTAATAAATAGAAGTCTTTTTTTATATAAACACTGTGTGGTTCTTTTTTAATTTTTTGCACTACATGATTAAACTGATAAAACAAGCTGCTTAACACTTCTTTAAGATAAGCCAGAAGGCTGCTGTACACAGCTACCACTCTGAGGGGTTTCTACGGGTAGCAAAGACCACTAAAATCATCATAAGGATTGCCTGGATTAGTGCAAGGTGGATCACTTAAATAAGTGTGCACCATAAACTAAGCCAACATCCTACAGTCACCAACTGTGAATAGGGAACTGTGGGTTCCTGAGGGGCCAGTAGGCCCTGGAGAGGGGTAACTAGGAAGTATGAGATGATTTGCTTGGTCTCCTGCAAGGCCCTTGCCAGACATTTCCAGGCAACCCATTCATGTACAGACCATGACTGTTCTATCTGAAATGTAGGATGGAAAAGTTTGTGAAGCATGGAGAGGGGGAGGGGCTCGTCCCCTGTGCTTGTATCATTTAGGTTTCTACCTGCTAACCACCGGGAAACCCATTGTAATTGCTCCATGAGATAGTTTTTGAAGGATGGCGCACCCAGTCTTCTTTGGCTAACTAGTAACTGGAGTTTGTGAAGGGAAACTGCCATCCCCAAGAGTTAGCTCAGTAATTGATCTGGTTCTTTGAAGAAACAGCGGTATGGAAACATTGGGTCTACAGATCCTCAGGCTGTTGGGACTCCTGGCCTCCAGCGTTCTGCTGGTAACTCATGCCTGATGGCATATGCGGGCTCTGCAGTGGGACTGCAAGTTCCAATGGGCACAGCATCCGGAGAACCTCTCCGATATGGTCCAGATCTGTGAGGGAACTGTGAAAGGTCTGCAAGGGCTGATGAACCACAATGGGTTGGAAGCATACCCTTCTTCCTTCCCCAACCAGATCTCACAGTAGTTACAGATGTGTACTCTTGGGATGGGGCGGCCATCTGGGAGAGGTGCAGTTCAGAGGACACTGGTCTCTGGGAGAATCCCGACGCCACATCAACCTGCTGGAGCTCCGTGAGTTTCGACTTGCATTGAAAGCCTTTCTACCCTCCATCAAGGGAAGGCCAGTGCAGTGGTTCACGGACAACACCACCACCATGTATTACTGCAACAAACAGGACATGGTGGGTTGGTGGATCCTGTGTCAAGAAGCCCTATGTTCTCTGGACATGGCTGGAACATCAGGGCATATCCCTGGTGGTTCAAAACCTGACAGGCTCTTTGAACGCCAGAGCAGACGAACTCCGCGATCAGTGCGTATCAAATCAAGAATGGGTTCATCACCCAGAGGTGGCACTAGGTCTCTTTCAACAGTGAGGAGAGCCTTGGTTAGATTTGTTTGCCTCTACTGAGAATGCAAAATGTCAGCAATTTTGCACGATGGATTTTCCAAGACGACTCGCGCTTGGCGGTGCTTTTTGTCTCAAGTGGAGCACAGGTCTCCTATATACCACTCCTGCCCAGATTTCTCAAGAAGATCAAGAACAACCAACCCCAAGTTAACCTTGTAGCTCCAGACTGGGCACGGAGAGTCTGGTATCCAGAGCTACTCAGCATGGCCATCGGTGTTCCAATCAGGCTGCCCATTCAGGAGGATCTTCTGTCGCAGCAGCAGGGGAGGATCCTCCACCCTAACCTTCCAGTCTTCGCCTTCTTGTGTGGAGATTAAGCTGCGACAGTTTGACAGCTTTCGACCTTCCTCCTGAAATCTGTAGCATCATCTTGGCAGCCAGGTGTCCCTCCATCAAGACGATATACTTATTTATTTATTTATTTATAGTGTTTTATATAGCGCGGACAAGACCCGTGGGTATCAGAGCGCTTAACAGGTAAAGAATGACATATAACATTATCAAAACAATAAAACAAGCAAAACAAAATAGTTATGAGGTAGAAGCAGTATAGTGTATGGACGTAATTAGCTATATAAATTCCTAATGTCAAAACATATATCCATTATAATCGCATTAATAGCAACAAAAGTCGATATGAGGTAGAAGGTTATACACTGTGTGGGCGTGATTAGATATATAATTTCCTAATGTATGTGCAAATGGCCTTAGATGGCTAGTAAGGCTTGGCTAGTGTCCTGATATCAGACCAAGCTCGGTGAGGTAGGGTTATATGGCATTCCAGTGCATATAAAGAATAATAAGGATGAATACATAGAGTGAGGTAGAGGTTATATAGTTTTGTCTGAGAGATATAGTTATAGGTATACAGGTATATGAGGTAGCAGTAGCGTGTCAAGCCTCTGCTTGCGCATAGCCACAGTCAATAGTCAGGTAATTGATCTTCCAGTTTTCATGAAGAGGACAATCCTCTGTCAGCGTAAATGGTCATCTCAGTAATCCGTAGGTTTCTCTAGGTCGGGTATTTACTCATCAAGTGGTTCTTCAGTTCTCGTTTGAATGTTAGTGTATTTTGGATCTTCCTGATGTTTGGCGGGATTGAGTTCCAGACTCTGGGGGCAGCTCCAGAGAATGCTCGGTTGTAGGTCTTTTTCTTGTGGAAAAAGGCTGGTCGCAATAGCAGCTCTCTTGCGTTTCTATTTGTTCTGTTACCTCCTGATACCTTAAGTTTCTTGGCTAGGTATCTAGGGGTGTTGTAGTGGACCGCTTTATGTGTAATACAGGCCATCTTCATTTGGATTCTGGCCTCGTAAGGTAGCCAGTTTAGTGCTTTCAAGTGAGGAGATATATGATCGAATTTCTTCGATCCCGTAATGAGTCTTGCCGCTGCGTTGAGGCAGGCTTTTAATGGTGCTGTGGATGTTTTCGGTAGGCCAGCTAGTGTGGTGCAGCCGTATTCGATCCTCGAGATAACTAGTGATTGGATCGCCAGTTTTAGATCTGTCTCTGAGATAAAGGGTTTCAGTTTTCTTAAGTAATTCAGGTGGAAGCGGGCGCTCTTGGCCATTGAATTAATATGGTCTTTCATGTCAAGGTTTTCATCTAGTGTGATTCCTAGTGATTTGGCTGAGTTCACTAGGGTCGGGGTGCAATTTAACGCCGTCACCATTTTTGTCCATTCCTTAACTTCAGATTGGCTCCTTGTCGGTGAGATTAGCAGGAATTCTGTTTTCTGGGCGTTTAATTTCAGATGATTCATTGTTAACCATCGCAAGGTTTCCTTTAGTGTCTTGTTCATTAGGTCAATGTCCTCAAGGGAGGCGATCTTTATGTATAATTGCGTGTCGTCTGCATACATATGATAGGATATCTTTGATTTTTGAAGAATCTCCGTGAGAGGTTCTACATACAAGTTGAGTAGATCTGGGGATAACGTTGAGCCTTGTGGGACCCCAATAGCATTGGGGCTCGGGGAAGAGATTACTTGATTAACCAGGAATCGCTGGGTCCTATTCTGTAGGAAGGAATTAAACCATTTCAGTACGTTTCCGGACAGACCCATCCTGTCTTGTAGCCGGTCATTAGTACTTCGTGTTTTACCGTGTCAAATGCTGATGACCAGTCTAGGAGGATCAGTAGGCATGTTTGGTTACGGTCCAGGGCTTGTAAGGCGTCATCGACAATGTGCAGGATCGCAGTTTCAGTACTGTGTCCTGTTCTGAATCCTGATTGGCAATCGTCAAGTAGCGAGAATTTCGCTATATGTTGGCTTAGTTGGCCCTGCACGCATTTCTCAATGAGTTTGGCCAGTAGAGGGATGTTGGTCACTGGACGATAGTTGTTCGGGTTTGTTGCATCAGCTGTCGGTTTTTTGATGATGGGCACTACCTGCCCTGTTTTTAGGCAGTCAGGGAGAGTCCCTTGTGCAAGTGAGGCATTTATTATCTCAGTCCAAATTGGGACTAGCGTATGGCTGATTTCTCTTAGACACTTTCCCGGTAGAGGGTCTTGATAGTGGTTGTTTGGTCTGAGTTCCGCTAGCGTTTTGGCGATCTTTCCCTGGTCGTACAGTTCAAATGTATCCCATATTGCCTTGTTTTTTGTTTGGAGACCCTCTGTTGAGACATTAGCCTCAATATTCGGTGGAGGAAGGGTCTTCATGTTAGTTGCTGCATTTGTGAGTTCAACTTCTAGCAGCTTGGCTTTATCCGTGAAAAATGAGGAGAATTCCTCGCAGCTTATGGGAGTTTTAGTATTCTCTTGAACCGTTTTGGCGAGTTTGTTTGACTGTTGTTTTAAAATATCGAAGAGTTTTCGTGGTCTGTTTATGGCATTGTCCAATTCCGATCTGATAAATTCTTTTTTAGAGTTGGTTATCTTTTTGTTATATTCGTTTCTTGTTTTCCTAAGGGCTATCAACTCCGGGGAGGAGGGATGTTGTCTCCATTTCCTTTCGGCCATTCTCAGTTTGCGCCTGTCCTCGTTCAATGACTCATTAAACCAGGGATTTTTTGGTTTCTCTGCAACTTTTTTCAGTTTTTGGGGCATGGTGTCATTGACGATATTACCGATCGAGGTTAAGTAGTGATCCGTCAGTTCATTGACATTTTGCTTATTGTTGGTTGGTTTCAGATCTTTTTCACACCTTTCAACCAGTAGTTCAATGTTGGCCTCTTTTTTGTCTCGGATCAGTTTTGTGAGCTTGCGAGGTTGCACGGTCCTGCCCTTTTTCATTGTAGGTATCGCGAATGTTATAGCGTGATGGTCAGACCAATCACATGGGTCTATCGCGAGGATTGATGCCTCATCATTTCTTACGCCTTCCGTTGGAAAACCTTTGCGCATGGTGTGCAGAAAAATACATTGATTCCCTTTCTGTCCCTTCTACTGAAGTTATACTTTTCATTCTTTCCCTTGCCCAGCTTGGCTCTGCCCTGGGCACTCTTAAGGGCTATCTTTCTGCTCTTTCTGCGTTTGCCCAACCGTCCCTCTATTTACAAATCCCCTATTGTACATAGGTTTCTGAAAGGTCTTGTTCATCTTTTCCCTCCCTCACCATTTATCATGCCTCAGTGGGACCTTAATCTGGTATTAACATTTTTGATGTGTGCTCCTTTTGAGCCTTTCTATAACTATCCCCTCAGGATTCGTACAATTAAAACCGCTTTACTTGTGACTATTAGATCTGCCTGAAGAGGGAGTGAGCTGTAGGCCTTGTCATTTAAGCCACTTTACCTCTTAATCTATCCTGACTAATTGGTGCTTCGCACAAGAGCATACTTTCTCCCAAAAGTGTCCCATTCATCAAACTGCCTACTTTTCTCGCTTCTCCACATCCCTCTAAAGAAGAATAGTGATTTCACCATATGGACCCCAAAAGAGCATTGTCATTCTAGCTTAAGTACTCACAAGAGTTCCGAGTGGACGACCAACTCTTTGTGGAATATGATGGTGCTAAGACTCGTCTGGTTGTGCAGAAGCGGTCCAAATGGCCTTACTCTGCATTAAAATCTGCTACGCACTGGCCAAGGAGCAACCTCCTGAAGGGTTGCGAGCTCATTCCACCAGAGTTAAAGCTGCGAAGACTGGGTTAGCCAACAGAGTTCTGGTCCTGGATATCTGCCAGGCAACAACGTGGGCTTCCCTGCACACGTTCACCAAACATTACTGCCTAGACAGTCTGGTCTATCGGATGGGCATTTTGCCCGTTCGGTCCTGCAGTACTTCCTTAGTTGAAATAGGTCCACAGGCCCACCACTGGGGATGGTATTGCTTGGGGTATCTATTCCAAGATAAGGAATCTGTGGGTAGAAGCCTCTATCAGATGAACTAGTTACTTACCTCAGGGAACGTCTTATCTGGTAGAGACTATATCTAGCCACAGATTCCTTATCAACCCACCCATTCTTCCCGCCCTGCGTACGCATTCTAGGGACAGGGCAGATGCCTTTCAGGGCCCTAGTTTTCCACACCAGTGGTCTATGTTCTTTATGGCTTTGCACTGCTGGAGTGGAAAGTCGTATAAAGAAATTGACGTCCGCAAGGATCAGTGGCACCTATATATGTGCTGAGAACGTCACTTCTGGCGCCAGCCACATAAGCAGAGACAATTGACGCCACCTAGCAGTGCGCACGAGTACTGCTCACGAAAAATCTTCCGAATCCAGTCCGACACCTGGGGGAAATTTTAAGGTAAGGAATCTGCGGCTAGATGTGGTCTCTACCAGATAACAGATTATCGAAGGTAAGTAACTTCTTTGTCTAGTTAGCAGTAGTTTATTGACCTACTGGTTGTCTATTGGATTCTTACAGATTTCCTCAAACATCCTCCTCACCCAACACTCCTTAGCAGGGTTTAATTATTTCCCTAGCCTGTACACGGACCCCCTCATCAGTCTTCGAGACAATTTCCACCAATAAGTCAGTGTTGCTCAGTTCTACCTTAAAGTGTGACTATTCAATATCCTTTTATCAGGGTTTGCTTTTCCGTCCAGCAGACAAGGATGTAAAACCCCAAAAAGACCAAGCTCCTGCTTCTCACAAACACACACATGCATTCTTGGTTTGTAGACCAACATATATAATAAATATATAAAATATAATAAATGCCTCACTATCACAAGGGACCCTACCTGACTGCCTAAAAATGGGGCAGGTAGTTCCCATCATCAAAAAACCGACAGCGGATGCAACTGACCCAAATAATTATCGACCAGTGACCAACATCCCTTTACTGGCCAAACTTATTGAGAAATGCGTGCAAGGCCAAC
Source organism: Lissotriton vulgaris (assembly GCF_964263255.1). Lineage (NCBI taxonomy): Eukaryota > Metazoa > Chordata > Amphibia > Caudata > Salamandridae > Lissotriton > Lissotriton vulgaris. The sequence goes on from NC_141698.1 coordinate 74,519,805, forward strand.
TGAGTCAACACATCGCTAAGTTCTCACTATTAGATGACTGCCAATCAGGTTTCAGAACAGGACACAGTACTGAAACTGCGATATTACATATTGTTGATGACACCCTACAAGCCCTTGACCAAAATCATGCATGCCTACTGATTCTACTAGACTTGTCATCAGCATTTGACACGGTAAACCATGAGATACTGATGACCAGATTACACGACAGGATGGGTCTATCTGGAAATGTTTGGAAGTGGTTTAACTCCTTCCTGCAGAACAGGACTCAGCTATTCCGGGTCGACCAAGCAATCTCCTCCCCTTGCCCTAACACAATAGGGGTCCCTCAAGGTTCAACGCTATCCCCAGATCTCTTCAACTTATATGTAGAACCTCTCACAGAGATCCTTCGGAATACACAGATCTCCTACCACATGTACGCAGACGACACACAAATATACATGAAGATTGCCTGCAGTGATGACATTGACCTTATGAATGAAACTCTAAAGAAAGCGTTGCATTGGCTAACAGCCAACCATTTGAAACTTAACGCCAACAAAACAGAATTCCTGTTAATCTCACCGACAAGAAGTCAACCAGAGGTAAAGGAATGGGCAAAAATGATAACTGCGCTTAACTGCACTCCGACACTTGTTAATTCAGCCAAATCTCTAGGAATTACACTAGACGAGAACCTAGACATGAAAGAACACATCAATGCAATGGCTAAGAGCGCCCGTTTCCATTTGAACTATCTAAGGAAACTGAAACCCTTTATCTCAGAAGCAGATCTAAAACTTGCGATCCAATCGCTAGTTATCTCAAGGATCGAATATGGCTGCACTACGTTAGCTGGCCTACCAAAAACATCCACTGCCCCGCTAAAAGCCTGTCTCAATGCAGCGGCAAGACTTATCACAGGAACGAGGAAATTTGATCCCATATCTCCCCACCTAAAGGCACTAAACTGGTTACCCTATGATGCTAGAATTAAAATGAAGATGGCCTGTATTACACACAAAGCGGTCCACTACAACACGCCAAGATATCTAGCCAAGAAAATCAAGCTATCGGGAGGTAACAGATCAACGAGAAGCGCTAAAGAGTTGCTCCTACGGCCGGCCTTCTTCCGGAAAAAAAAGACCTATGACCGAGCTTTTTCGGGAGCCGCCCCCAGAGTCTGGAATTCACTCCCACCCTATATCAGGAAGATTCAAAATATTGCAGCATTTAAAAGGGAACTGAAAAGCCATATGATGAGTAAATACCCTACATAGAGATGACCACAGACCAGTGGCGCAAACTTTTTTTTATGCCAAAGATGACGGGAGCCATCATAAACAATTGGAAGACCAATAAGACAAATGTCTAAACACTCTAGTTATGACTATGACTATAACTCAAGCTTCGGCTGTACACCCTATCGCTACCTCATATTTAGGTGTTATCTGCACTATGTATCACACCAAAGTTACTACCCCTACCTTGTCATGTGAATATTTATGATCATTACAACTAGCTATACCCATTTTACCCTTTGGTAATTACTCTGACACTGCTCTGATAATAATTTACAATCCTACCTCATCGAACTTGACTGTACGACTATGGCACAACCTAAACCATATGCACCACTTATCGCTAAGTGATCAGGCGTTAAGAATATATTTACTCAATCACCCTAGATAGCATATTGCCTCCTACATTCCATATTTGTTTTTGTTGTTTTAATTGCTACTATAATGTCAAGTTATTAACTTCATATGTCAGTTTGTAACCATCCTAGATAGTATATCGCCTTCTACCTCCATATATGTTTGCTGTTATAATTGCTTATATAATGTCAATCTGTAATCTCATATGTAAAGCGCTCTGATACCCACGGGTCTTGTCCGCGCTATATAAAACACTATAAATAATAAATAAATAAATAAATATAAGACTTGAGCAAGAAGTAAACATTTGTGGGACATTATTCATCGTCAGGTGATGTCTGGCTACAATTTCCTTAAGATGAACCAGACCATAACCGATATCTTAATAATCTCTGCTTCATCAGTTGCAAATGGGACACAACCTATGACCAGATATATTGTGCAAGTTGCCAGATCCTTTGACATTGGTGCTGAACTTACAAGTTATCTTGGCCAACACCCTGTCCCTGGAGGCCCAATCCATGAATGTGGTTCTGACTTGTTTCACCCACCTTGCATTCTAAACTAAAAAAGATTGTTTGCTTAATTGATCACTCTTTGCATACACCTGTCATTCAATCGTATCTTGACGAAGCCAATTCCATACCTTGAATCTACAGACAAAATCGTATGTTGACTGCAACTTGCTTGAAATGTTAAGGCACAAGTGCTTACAAAAACTGCCAGAAGATCGAAGGTTCCCAATACTTTGATCTCTACAATGGCTCTGGCTACGCATTGGATCTTTGGTAGCCGTTTATGGCACTAACAATTGTCCTTAAAGCTCTACACCTCAGATCACCCTCCTTCCATGCCAACAACTTTTCATTCTTTCACCCTTCACGCTCCCACAGGTCAACAAACCAGTTGGTGTTTGCCACTACTAGGATCAATCATTACCAACCACAGGGGCAGCCGAACACACCTGAACCAGGGTCAGTCAGTAAATAGATCTAACAATGGTTCAAGAAGCAATTTGCTTAGAGAAACAATATTTACACATAAATCCTGATCACAGGCAGAACAAACAAGCAACAATATAGCAAAAGGAAAGAAAACGAAAAAGAAAGCCCATATGCAGAGAAACAATTTCTGAAAAATTATCACAAGGAAGTCCTTCCTGAATTTGTCGCTGCAATACGGACGGGCTCGCCTATTGCTGTGTGGAAATATATTGGTATTGTATCTCTAAGCAAATTGCTTCTTGAACCATTGTTACTACTAGGATCAAAGCACTCACTTAGTGAGACATTCCTTTTTCTACGGCAGCGACCAAACTGTGAAATTCTATCCCCTTGTGTTTTCGGGTAGAAAACCCATCTTCTGTTTTTTCGACTCCAGCTGAACACCTTTGCCTTTATTCCGGTCACTGGTACTTTTTATGCTTTTGTCTTTCAAAAGTTCCAAGAATGTTCTAGGTACAAGCGCCCTACAAATACGTTATCATAGATTTTGTCAAGATGTGTGAATTACTTTTCTAAAACAAAAGTCGTCAGCATGTGTCTGCTAATTATGAAAAGGTTAGAGGGGACATGCAAATTCATCACACAGCTCCTACCTTAAAACATTTGCATAGGTTGACCATGAAATTCAGGTTTGAAAGGATAAAGAGGAACCGGGACCACGGAGTCCGATACAAAGCAAAAGCGAATTGAATCAGGTTTCCTGCAGTGACCATTACAGCTAGCGCAGCACCTTGAAGTGTAAGGGTTTGAGCAAGAGGACAGCGTACTCTCTAAACTGTGGTTGCAGAATAATACCTTCAAGATTCACAATATATTTAAATTAGCGGAGTGCTTAAGGTGCAGAATGTGTTATGCAAAATGTTTTGGGTTTGAGGTGGAGTTTTTTGTTTGGAGGTGTGCGAAAATCATGTAATTTGTTTTTGCGTTTTTTATTTCGAATTACACAAAATGCACATCTCTCATTTTGTGGTATATTTTAGCTCAGAATGCATCCTCGCGCCAATTTTTGGCACAAGGACTCATTTAAACAAAGCACCGCGAACAACAAGCACTCCTATTCTTTTGTTCACTTTCATTCTGAAGAAGGTTTTACTGCAAATGGTGTGTAATTCAGCAAAGTGGCATGATGGCTTATTTTTAGAATTATCACGTAACAAAAGTTTCACAGAACTACATGAATTATGCCAACATAGTTTAAATTTCCCTCAAACCTTGTATTGTTGCTTTGGGGGACCTTTGTTTTCGTTGTCATCCTCCTAGGTTAGCACTGTTGTCTTTTGTTGTGTTGACTTATCTGCAGCAATATCCTTTGTTTTCCTTATCCTAGTAGTGTGCTAGACTCTTCCTACCCTTTAGGGGGCAGTAGACATGGTTACAAATGAGGGTAGTAGGTATGGTTTCAATTGATGCAAAGTAGTTCCCTGCACAGTCGCTGCAGCCGAGTCTGAAAGATATGGATATTTCTCTTCCCCCTCCCCCCCCCACCCCCCCTTAATGGAATGAAGAAAATCCTGCCATATTGAGACTGTGGCACTGCACTTATCATGGCAAACCCGACCCAGAGGGTTTAGCAGAAGCAGCTAAGTGGAGAAGTGCTATATAGCGCAGGAAGTCTTTTTTTCTGCAGGATGAAAGGTTTGTTAGCTGCAGATAATCCCGCCCCCCCACCCCCTCCCCCCCCCCGGGAAATCAGTTAATGGCGGATAGAATCGGTAATCTCTGGACGAGATAAGCTCAGAAGCTTTGCTGATGAGAAATAAAATTCTCACCCCGAATGACCATCATTGCTTATAATTTATAATTGTTCTTCTCTTTCACTCTGGCCCTATTTGCTGTTGTCACCAAAAGGACTCAGTACATCATGTATTCAGGCCAACAACCTTCCAGTGAGAAAGCTTCATGGATGAACTCTTGTTCCAGAAAGTCCTGGCACCTTCTAGTCTCGGAAAGAAGGGGAGGAAATACGTTTTTTATCTGCCTGTATGAGTGCAGTAGTTGTAAACCATTTGATTCCACGTCTCCGCCCAGCATAGCCTTCGCAGGAGTTTATGCAGACAACTCAACAACCCCCCACCACCATCACTCCCCAAACAATCTGTGGCTCCAAAAACAGGTACATAACACCCAGGGTACGAGTGATAGTTTATTTGGCAAATCCAGGTGAGTGCGTAGTAAGAACTGTTGCCACAGGTGCAGTTATGGGCACCAGGTAAATACCTGTTAATGTGAGCAGCCAGTGTAAAGGTGCACAGTTCTCGTTAACCAGTCCTTCATGGCTGAAAATCAACAAAAGTAGATGTTGCAGAGTGTTTCTTTGTTCGATGAGGTCAGATGGGGTCTTGAGATCTGTCGCCATTTACTAGATGGCCTCTGTAAAGGTGCCAACCCCAGCTTTATTAAAGTCTTTACCCACACAAAATGTTGCAATGGTTTTACAAAATGGTACCAAAAAGTGTGGAACTATTGTCTGTGGTATTTGTACAGATAGACTCTGTAGGAGAGTAGGATCTGTTTACTATGGTTACCCGCACTTTTTGCTGGTGTTTCACCGTTTTTTTTACTTTAGTCTGGCTGGGGCCCTGCTATCCAGGACCCCAGCCTGGCTGCTTCTTCTCTAAATTAATTGCATGTACTTTAGGTACACTCCAGATTGGTTACTGGGTTACCCTAGTGAGTCCCTAGTATATGGTACCTTGGGTACTAAGGGCATAGGTACCCCAGAGGCTGAAGCATGAATTATGCCACCCTTGGGAAGCCTTCCAAAATGGCACCACGGGTCTGCTACTGCAGCCTGGGTAAGGTGGTGCATCCACCCCTTAGTAAGATATATGTTACCTATATATATATTTTTTTTTTTTGAGCTAATTGAGCGCGACAGCTACCCAAGGGTTTCCCAGCGCTGAACTAGACAAAGAGCCACTACGACAGAAGGAGCCTAAAGATTATTGATTGAACAGCCAGGTTTTAATGGCTCTACGGAAACGAATGTAGCAGGTTTCTAATTGGATATTGAGGAGGGGGGAATTCCAAAGTTTTGGGCCTAGGAAGGAGAAAGACCTACCACCCATTCTTGCAAATCTGTATTTGGGCACGCAGAAAAAACCCTGAGATGAGGAACGAAGAGAGTGTGCCGGTGAATAGGTTTTAACAAGCGATTGCAGATAACTAGGCGCACTCCTAGTCTTGATTTTATGCAAGTAACTCAAGGCCTTGAATTTAACTCGACTCTCCACTTTGAGCCAGTGGAGGTCGCGGAGATGTCCCGTGATATGATCAGTTTTTCGGCTACCGCAGAGCAAGCGGGCAGCCGCGTTTTGAACCAATTGAAGGCGTCTTGTGACTGCCTTAGTTGCCCCAAGGTAAAGTGTTTTTCCGTAGTCCAGCCGGGAGGTTATCAGGGCGTTTATTACGGACCTCTGAGTGTCAGGTGGCAGCATCCCAAAAAAATTCTTCAGCCAACGCAAGATAGTGAAACAGATGGCTGCCACTTTATTAACCTGACATTGCATTGTTAAACCATTATCTATGGTCACTCCCAGATTGCGCACATGCTCAGATGGGGATGGAAGGGGGCCCATCTCTGATGGCCAATGCTTTAAACTCCAGAGGTCTTGTTTTTGACAAAGGACCAGAAATTCAGTCTTCCCTCCGATCAGTTTGAGTAGGTTATGGCTCATCCAATTGGATATTTCCCTGAGGCCTGACTGAAGGAGGGAAGTGGGAGCTTGGTCGGATTGAGATAGAGAGAAGACAATCTGAGAGTCGTCGGCGTAGGTAAACAAAGTAAGCCCTATACGTTCCGCAATATGGGCCAGAGGTAAAACATAAAGATTAAAGAGAAGAGAGCTGAGAATCGAGCCCTGAGGAACTCCGTAAGGTGACGCATGGATTTTGGAGGAGGCAGAATTGGAAAATACCTGAAAGGTCCGATCGGTCAGAAAGGAAGTCAGCCAGTCAAGGGCCTGGCCCCCGATGCCCATGGAGGCGAAGGATCTGAGGAGTATATGGTGAGAGATAGTATTGAAGGCTGCACTGAGATCAAGTAAGATCAGTACAGCTGTATCTCCTCTATCTAACAGATGCCGAAGGTTCTCAGTAACGCCAAGCAGGGTGGTTTCAGTGGAAAACCCCAGGCGTACCTATATCTACCTTTAATCACGGACCCATATAAACCTATAAGTCACTCCTATGGCAGGCCTTATCAATCCTGAACGCAGAGTGCTTGGTTTTGTGTGAGAGGGTGCCCATGCATGAGCAGGACCCCTCTGCAGCTTTCGTAATCTATTCTCTGATGCTGTTCTGTGATGCAGCCAGACCACGTACTCTGCATTATAACCTCGCGGTAAATGCTAACTTTGGAATGGCTGCATGCAAACATGTCGTGTTTGGTGCCAAACAATTTGGAATCCTACCTCCCCGCCATTCCTGGCAATGGGGTAGAATTCCACCCTTCCAGAGGGAGAAGACATGTACACACTAACCTGACCGGTAATAGTTTAAAAGAGCCCCAGCATCACAAAATGGATGCTGCAGCCACAGATACAAGTCTGACCTCCTGCTGCTGGACGAAACTCCGCAGGGGAGGCCTGGACAATAGGTTTCCTGTCACAGGGAGGTGTAACCACTTCCCAGACAGGATTTAGTGTATTGGGGCTGGGTGGGTGCATTCGTAGAATGCTTTTCAGACAGTGCTGGGGGCACACTTGGTGTCCCTGTGCATACCCCAGTTCAAACCGGTTGCAGTGGCACTCAGCCCCTGCTCTGGCGCAAAACTGGACAAAGGGAATGGGTGTAACCACCCCTCTTCCCTGACCTTCCCATAGGTGGGTCCCCAGAGTATGCCCAACCCCCTAACTTAGTATAAGTATGGGACCCCAGACCTTAGGACTTCAGATTACACCTGGGCGAAACTCTGCAACACATATCCTGGAATTTCGACATTCTATTTCGACTAGAAGACAGAAAAATCTCCCTTGGGGTCAAGGAGTGACTCCACTGTTCAAACAGGCACCAACAAAGCATCTTGCCAGTCTGCATTTCCAAGGCTCCTACCGGATCACAACGGATTTGTGACTCAGGATATGGACTTCCAGTCTTCTCAGAGGCCGACATGAGATGCCAGCAAAGCTGAGACCCGCAGCCCTCACAAGTGATGTGGAACCGGAACTCCTGGACACCGTGCACATTTGCAAGTGCATTGACTTCCCGAGCTTTCCTGAAGTTGTGCAGTGGGCTACTAGTTGTCCAAGCCCTGAGCCCCATTTGCACTGAAGATTGTGGGCCTACACTCCACAAGTGTTCCCATGTTCCCGCTTCTAGCATTTCCGCTTGAGGCTCCTTCGCGATCCCTGGTCCGTCGACTGGTGGGTCACCACGAAGGTAACTCTTCTGTTTCTCGGGCTTTCCTGGTTTCTCCAGACGTGCCCTGACTCCCCACAGAGTGGTGAGTCCCTCAGACCTTGCTGGTCTGCACTGAAGTCAATCTTTGCTTTCTGTGTAGGTTGCTGTTGCCAAGGCTGTTGGGTCCAATCCGGATACCGACCCGCAGCACTAGACATCCTTCGTGGGACAGCTCGAATCCAGCTCCTAGTCGTCGTCGACGCCTCCTGGTCCTCGTGGCTGAAGAGTCAAGCTTCACCTTCTTCATCTGAAAGCACCCGACATTGGTGGGCATCCGCTCATTGCCTTCCTGGTCACTGGCATGTGACCCAAACTCTGTCCCCTCTGCTTTCAGGTTCTTCATATACCCGATCCACCCTTGGATCCATCCGGACACCTTTGACTTGGTCGCCAGCAGCACTTTGTAGCAGATCGCCATTGAAAACGACGACGAAACCCGACATCAAAAGAGACCTATGCACCTAGCTTCCCTGGGTGAGGTAACTCGAGTACTCCGGTGCTTCCGTGGGTATTGACTCTAGAACTGCCTAGTTCTGAAGGGGTTTGCTCCAAGTCCTCTTCCAAGTGTCCTTAATCTTTAGAATTCCAACCGCGACTTTCCCTATTGAAGTTAATGGTGATTCACAGCTGTGTTTAAACACTGCACGCATCCCCCATGGGTCCCCTGTATCACTACCTTGGGTGGTTCCTGGTGGCCCCAGTGGTTCTAAAGGCTCTAGGCCTTGTATCTATGTCAGTCGTGGTTCTTATACCACTTTCTTAATGTATGGTTTGGTACGCCCCTAGGGCTCAACGTATATTGTGCTAATTTACTGTGCGCTAAATAAGTTTACTGTATGTACTTTTGCCTATAGCCTCATAAAGAGACTAGAGGTGTGTGTTTAGAAGAAATACATATATGTCATTGGTACGCCGAAAGGAAGGCTTGCTGCCGAGTGCGTCCTGCGAAGCTTTTGGGCATTTGGATGGGATAAATTACACGGCGGCCCTCGTCGTGGCAAGACGCACCATCTTGAAACCTTTAAGAGGCTGTGGTTGAAACTATGTTCAAACCTGACCAGCGCAGCGAGTCTGACAAAATTTGCTGGCCGAAACACTCCGAATCCTACTAAGGAAATACATGCTTTTATCATCACAAGTGAGTTGGAACCTACTAAAGGTAAAACAAGGAAATGTTCCTCTGGACTATAATTACCAGCATGCAAATCTCATGATACACGCAACTTTAAGTGGGCGTTAACATCTATTGTGGTGCATGAATGTGAACAAATTAAAAGGAACAACTTGCCACTCATTTGCGAAAGCTGCCTCTGATGAGAGACGTGATGTCTCGAAACGCGTAAGGCAAATGAAAAACAATCCGGGTGTGGGACCAGCTGTCATTGGTACGCCGAAAGGAAGGCTTGCTGCCGAGTGCGTCCTGCGAAGCTTTTGGGCATTTGGATGGGATATATATATATATATATATATATCTCCACAGCTACCACTAGGATAGCTTTCTATATAGGTTGTCTTTAAACCTACCATCAATAAGGGTCGTTTGGACTGGTGCAAGGTGCCCACTAGAATAGTGGACAGCATATGCCAGGCTAACTTCTCACAGACTCGATTGGGGTGACTTGTTCTATTAGCACTTTCTTTTGGAAATAAAAAGGAGCAGGTGATACGTCTGCAGCATCATTCATCTCCCCTGCCATTTCCACCTGTCCTGTCAGGATGGCCCAGCCTATCCACACCTAAGCCCTTTCGTCTCACTGTTTGGAGGAATACACAGAGCCTAACAGCAGGGTCATGTGACTCAGGACACTGCCAGAAGGCACAACAGAAACAACAGACCATTCTGATGTAGTTACTTATGAATCCAACAAAGCGCTTTGAACTGAATCTGTGCCCGGATAGGTGGCGGGGGAGGAACTGTTGACCGCCCCACTTATATTTCAGAGGACTTCCCTCCAGCACACACAAAAAGGAACCCAGCACTAGCCTTTTTTCACCCTAGACTTCTTGGAGCCTTGGGAGGGAAAGGAAGGAACTTCCCAGAACAGGATGTAGTGTTAGAAGTCCCCTCCTCCCCCCCCCCCCCACCTCACTTCAAAGACTGGCACCACGTATAGAAATTGGACCCTCAGGACCAACTCTTCAGAACACTCCACTCCTGGACCTGCACATTACAGAAGAAGGACTGCCCTGTTCCCAGAGTACTGCTCTGCTGCAACTAGAGGACTGTACTGCTGGTTGGGGATTGCCATGTTTCCCAGAGGACTGCCCTGCTGCTTGGGGCCTGCTCTACTCTTTGAGAAGGAAGACTGGACCTGTTCCCATCATCTCAGGTTAACCTGAATGACTCCAACTGTCAATTGGCTGACCACCTGTTTTGAGCTACTGGGACACAACAAGTTCCCTGCAAATTCCCAGCTGACCTGATGCTACTGGACCTGCCTGAGCCCTGCTGACCTCTGATAGAAGGGAGTCCCTGATCCCCAAGAGGTCCTGGACTCGTGGCTGGCATCAGTGTGCAGTCCTCTACAAGAAATGGTGAAATCCTGAGGTTTTGGGCTCTTGCGACTGCAAACGGGCCTGTGCGCACCAACACTCTGCGACAACCGTCAACTCATATTCCCAGTGAACCTGACTATTCATGCTAGACGACCAGCAGCGACAACTGCCAGTGTGACATCTCAACATCGTGGTACAGAAACTACAGTGCACAGTGCCTACCAACTCAAAAGTTCCAGCAGCGACCATCCGCAACTCTCAACTAACTCTTCAGGTTCGCGCCGCTCAGACTGCTCTTTACAACCACCCATGACGCTTCTCCTGCTCCACGCAACCTCCTCCACTTCAAACTGCACTCTTCTTCTTTTTCAGCTGGACTAACCTGCTCCCTGTATCCAGTCCTCTCTCTATTACGGTCGGCCTGAACTTGTGACTTTCCCCTGATCTAGCACGACCAGATGACCACAAATGGTGCTTTGTTGCTTTTATCTACTATACTTACCTGCAACATTGAAAATCAATCTCTACGGTTCTGCTGATTACATTTTTGTCTTTTTGGTCTCATTTTATTTACTAAAATGTACTCTCTTTTCCTAAATGGATTTGGATTTTTTGGTGATGTGTTTTAACATTTTTTCTGTTTATGTTCTTTGTAAATAATTTGCCTCTAGGTTAAGCCTGATTGCCATGTGCCAAACTACCAGAGGGTTAAGCACGGGTTGATTTAATGATTTTCTGTGGTTCACCCCGACTAGGATTGTGGTTGTCGACTGAATGGGGCTTCCACCCTCCTCAACCAATAACCCCATTTCTTACAGTTATCCCTCCCATTTTGCTGTCTTCCGTTACATCAAAGGACATTTTAGGAAATTTCTATCTTTTTTGGGTGCTTTGCATTCATATTTTCAGTGAGTACCAGACACAACAACTTGGTGATTGTTGCAGTCATTTTGTCAAGTGGATTGTTCAGCTCTGATTTAACAACCTGTGGATGGTTTCTCTGCATACAAAAGCTCACTCAGTGGCAGTCTTGAGACACTTGCCCTCCTTTCTGCTCTTTGGATATATTTTTCATAACCTATCTAATGCCATTTATTAGTCCGTTGCTTACATTTTGGTGCAGAACTACCTCTATGGTGCTGGTGCTAATGATGCCATTCTTGTAACTCTTTTTTGCGGAATAGTGATGGCTCCTGCTTTTGTTTGTGACTTCCTAGTTGTTACTCATAGGGGCTGAATTACAGATGTCCTTGTGAGTAAATTGGGTAATATTGGCAACCTGTCGAAATTTCTATTAGCCGTCTTGAACTATATTCAAAAGCCACATTCATCTCCAAGAGTTCTTCTACAGCAGATCTTTATATAATATAAGGTGGCTAATGTAAATCTGAAAAGCTCATTAGCATCTCCTTATACATCAGTGAGAGCCAAGATCTTCATTGTAGTGACTTGGGGCATCTTCATATGTTTGCCTCTGGGAGCTCCAGCCTCTAAACTGGATCCTGTTAGCACCTGAAACTTCCTTCAAGTGGTGTTTGGCCCTAGATAAATGTTCTCCATCAATCAGTGCATAAGAAAAATATCCTGATGTGCGTGGAACTAAGACGGTCAACAGAATGACCAGGTTCCCTGGAGTTCCACCCCTTTGAGGCGACTGTACTGTCTTGATGGGTGTGCTGTGCATCTGGTTTCTGCTGCCTGTTTAGGTCGTAGTCACATCAATCTGCTGACTTGTAGATGGACTGCTTGCTGGCCTGTGCGGATCCGCCTCTGGATGTCTGGAACATGCTTTAATGCGTAGACTAGAGCTGTTAAACTACTGAGTGACCCTCGCAATCCACGCTCAAGGCGTTTAGTACTTTGCTTTGGCTTTTCTAGTTCGGAACCCTCAAGCCATTGGGCATGGGGAATATCTAGGCTGGGACTGCTGTACACCAAGAAGAAGGCGCAGTTTTCCTCTAACTAGTTTGTATACAGAGTATCTAGCCAGGGCTGGTATTTAACACTTTTCTCCTCGTGATCGAGCTCTTAACTCTGCTTTTGAGGGAGAGGCTCACTCCAGGGATATATAGATTTAGAGCCACTTGTCAGTTGTTACGCAAACAACATGTTGCTCTGAATTATTTTACCTGATGCACATTTGCAGAATTTAAATAGGTTTTCTATAGACATGAGCATACATCCCTTTAGGTACACAGGGATCCAAATCAGTCCTTGGGGCAGTGTTTCTGCTTTAGTTGATAAAATGTGCTAAATCTGTTAACTTCTGGTTGACGTTCCCAATATCCATGATGTGCCACTTAGGTTTAGCTAAAATGATATTGGTTCGTGAGCTACAGCACATGCTACAGGGCATGCCTATTGCTGCCTCCAACATTTGTGTTTTCCATAGAATTAGATACTTCATTTGAGGATATCAGTAGCAATGCCTACACTTTGTTTGTCATGGCATGATGGTTGGAGGGGTGTATTGGTCCAAGACTCCCGGGGCTATTATGAAGCATCCCAGTTGCAGCATGCAGAGCCTTTGGAAGCTGTAATTAACATGGATTTCGTTACAGATTCAAATCACAAACCTGGTTGTGCTGCTTTCTCCAGGTGTTACTATTATAGTCTGTCCGATGCGGGTTAGAACGACAAATGCTCTTAGTCATAGATATATATACAGCTGCGGCTCCTCCGTTATGGTGGAGGAGCATCGCCCCACTGCCTCGGCCAGCGGTGAAAAACATGTGAAATGGTAATAAAGCAGCTTTATATTTTATTTTTCGTGAGTCGAGTCTTTGGGGTTGGGCAATCCATTGATAGGCAGGCACAGAGGGTGCTTGCAGTGGTGGACACTGCAAGTGCACATGATGATTTGGCCGGCTGTCTTAGGAAGGCAAAACCGTCATGCGCACTTAGATGTCTCGAGGCTATTGTGTGGAGAACAGCAGGCACGGGCTGTCAGTCTCTCTGGGAGCGTAAAAACAGCCCGCTCTCCCCAATCCTGGCGCTGCCCTCTTGCTAGGTAATAGCATTACCAGCATGAGAGCAGCGTCTGGATTGGCACATGGGAGCCGGTGATCAGGAGAAGAGCACCAAGGCGGCAGGCGGTGAGGCAGCAGGCACCTTTTTATTTCAATACATTTTGTTATTGTCCCCCGCGCTGCCCACCACTTTTCCCTCCTGGCAGCCGCCACTGTGTATATATATGTATACTTCTGCATTGAGGGAGTGGAATGCAGCCTTCCAGCCTTGTCTTCCCTTCCATTGATTAGATACTCTGTACCAAACACCCTTTCACTTTCGTAAGATGAGAAAAGGATGCGCATCGTTCTCATCATATGTGGGAACAGCAGGTAGGTTGCATGTGGCATGGACGAATTTCCAAAAGGAACCGGAAATACACCAAGTGAATGCAGTGGTATTGCATCTGGGAGACCGAGGTAGACTTGTGTCAGCGTTGTACTGAGTATACATACTGTTGATTACCAGTCAATCATTAACAGCTAGATTCCTCATAGTCCCGTTTTGCGAGTCCTTAGTAGCGATTATTAAGGAATCGCTATTACGGACTTGCAAAACAGGATTCATGTAGGAATCGCTAAATAAATTGCGATTCGTACACATTCCTTATTTGCAATTAGCAAATTGCTAATCCCAAATAAGGAATAACTCCCCATTCATTCCTATGGGGAGTTATTCCTTATTTGCGATTAGCAATTTGCTAATCGCAAATAAGGATGCGATTTCAAGGGTGCCAGGGGTGTCCAAAGGACACCCTGTAGCACCCCTGAAATGTAATCTACATTGGTGTTGCGCACACACATGTCCAAAGGACATGTGTGTGTGTAACATGCAACTTAGAAAAATGCATTTAAATGCATTTTTCTAAGTTTTCGCTATTTACCACGAGGTTTGACCTCGCGGTAAATAGCGGTCCAAAATTGCGATTTCGCAATTTTAAAATGGTTCATGAATTGCATTTAAGGAATCTCAAATAGAGATTCCTTAAATGCAATTCCTCGCAAATGTGCGAATTCTTTATTAGCGAATTTTGCATTTGGGATGATGAATCCCAAATGCAAAAATTGCACTCGCAAAGGGCCAGATTCTCAGAATCTGGCCCTTTGCGAGCACAATTGCGCTTGATGAATCTGGCCATAAGTTTCTAGGCAAATGGCACTCAGACCTGGATGAACCCACCGAAGACATGCGGTAGCAGAGAGTACTGGGTTCAAGTTAATACATTATAAATATCTACATATTGGCTTTTTTGATATCTCAACTTCTGTACAAAATGAATTAAGACATTAATGTGATGTACCTACCACATGTGGTTTTAATGCAATAATTTCTTATTCCTTGTGTAAGTGCTCTTGTGTAATTGTTAATAAATACATTATAGTCCTACATTATGCAACAACTTTCAACACTGTCTTATTGGAAACTGGTATATATCTACAAACTATATGTATTGGGTCCCATTTTGGATCCTACAGACAACTAAACGTGGGTTATTGGACATAGTTCTTGCACAGAGGCAAACTGCAAGGCTTGCAGTAGGTTAATATTTCAACACTGGGTTCAGGACCTACTGCAATGGGTACTTGGAGAAAGTGATAATATGGTGCAACAAAGGAATAGATGGCGTGAGCTTACTGCAGATTTTCCTTAGTATGCTGGACACCATCCATCGATAATCATCTATCGTGAATGTTCAGATTGACCAATGCATGTTCATGGCTTGCATGGAGTCCATGTTTACTATGATGAGTTTTTGTCACAGTTTTAATCTTAAAGCATCTTATTTACTATTAAGGTAATCATTTAGTTGTTCCTAAATCAGATAGGTAATATAGGATTGCTTGCACTTAAGATGGTTATGTGACTCGCCTAACGTTGACGTTTTGTAGTTGTATTTGGAACTTATTCCGTTTCTCCTAAAAGTTATTGTTTTAAAAAAAAAAAAGTAACCTGAAACTAAACATAATTTTTGTTTCCCTGTTCACAGCCGGAGACGGACTTCTTTGGGCGTGTGATTGTCAAGAAAGTAGAACCTGTTTTAGGTATGTATGAAGTTTATTCTAAACCACTCAATGAAAATTGTCAACTGCAGACCAATAGTGTTTTTACAGAACGCATCCTAGTTCTTTCTAATCGATAGTACTTTCGGCCATTTCCTCGCCCAGTAGTATCTCCAGGAGTTAGACTGGTACTAGAATTACCCGTTCCGGTGCTAGGTGATGCCAATGCAGCACTAGTTGCAGATATGCAAAATTTCACTACCCGGTCCCAGCGGAGAGGGGTAGGCGACCACGTACGCCCGCAGGAGATTGAACCTTAGATACAGACTGTTGACACACATAATTCCTGACCATTAGGCAAGAAATAGTGTCAAACGGGTATCTTTTTCCTAAATACCCTGGATAATGTCAAACTGATACTTAGTTAGATCATGTTTTTGTAGACAGTAGTTTCATGTCATTGTACTACTAGCGAGAAAATTGTCGACCACACCTTTCACTTCTTAGTCCTGTCTTACGGGTGGATACCTATTGTCCCAGCAAGCACAGACTAGTCTTTGGTTTTATTTGAAGCAAAGGACCACCAGAATAAAGTTGTTTTCCGGTACCTATTGCTTCATTTTAACTCACAACACCGTCTACACTTTCCTGGCCCCTTACCTGCACTTCACCCATAGGAAGTTGGATAAAAGATCTCCGCTAAAGAGCCCCTCTTTGAGGTGTTGCCCGTTGGGGATTGCACCGCCTACCCAACGAGGAGCATTGTCTATGATGAAGCATGACACCTGCAAGGGTGTGTGAGGCCATTATATCCAACATATTGGATACCCACTGGTAGGTCTCTAACCAGCCCTCCACTACACACCCCAGTGACCACTCGCACTCAGGTTCCCCAGAAACAGCCCAGTTTCTTTTTGATAACCTTACCGCTAGGGGCACACACTGTGGCTGGACCTTCCTCTCATTCTTGAGTGGTAATCTTCGCCCTGCAGATCTCACTGATCGTTGCTCTACCCCCTTTTTGTAGACAAACTGTCCAAAGTGACCACAAATCTCCTCAAGGGCTTCTCCCAGGCCAGAACCATCTATACTTTATCCTGCACACCAGGGATGCGCCAACCTGACATTTGCTTTATCTTGACTCAGTGTGTTTTGACTCTATCTTTCTTGGTCGTTATATGTTCTGGTTTTTAACCTTGCCTGAAATCTAGGATGCATATGTCCATCTGTCCCACATTCATCACATCTTTGGGATCTAGGCCCTCACTATGATACAGGCTTCTGTGATCAGTTTTTCTTCATGCATCAGAAGGCAATTGTGGAGAGCAGCGTGAATGGCACACCACAAAGTGTTAGGATTTAAGGCGTGGACTCCATCCATGGGCAACAAACTTCATTGTGGCGTCATTTTACCCAGAAAAAGAAATTCTTGTGCCTGTCTAGTCACCTCAGATATAAGCTGCACATTAGGCAGCCTATTTCCTCCTGTGTGATTTGAATGCCCTGAACAACAATTGCATAGACTGCGTTCTCCTCTCCATAAGGAACCTTCTCATTCTCCATCTGAATCCATTCCAATGTTGAAAAAACAAAAATAAGGTTTCCCCTAGCTTGCGCAAAAACAGAGAAGCTAGAATCCTGTAGACAATCCATGATGCATTTGACCTTTAGTTCAAGCCAGCATCTCTGAACCTCCCACCCCGCACACACAAAAGTCTCCCACTTTCAGGAGCTGTGCTTTCTAGTAGTCACTTCCCCTCTACTACTCCAGTTGCATTTGTAGTTTCTGCCAGTTAAGCTTGGATTGATGCCAGCCTTGTTCCAGCAGAAGCCTTTGTATAAACCCCCCACAAGGAGGTGCTGGCTAAGGTTCCTTCATTCCCATGCATATGACTGGTGTAACTGAAGAGTCCTCTGCCAAACATGTTCTACAACGATCCACTCGAGTTAGTACACTTCTCTGGTTTGACACTTATGCTTTGCAATTTTCAGTGGTCATTCCAACGCGATCTAAACTGATGAAAGTGATGGCTGTTTTAGAGAAAATGCCATAGATAGGGGTCCCGGAATCAGACATGGATGTTAATTCCACTATTTCCCAGTGTCGAAGAAGGGCAGACGTCTTTGCCCCATTTTAGATTTTTGAACCCACAACTTTTCCTTGTGGGAGGACAAATTCATGATGCTCACACTGGCCCAAGCTCCCTCTGCTCTGGATCCAGGAGACTGCATGGGGGCATTGGACCTGCAGGAAGCCTAGTTCCATGTCTCTGTTCTGCAGGCCCATTGAAGCTACCTGTGGTTCAAGGTGGGCTACAAGCTTTTTGAGTTTGGCATGCTCCCTTTTGGCCTCACCAGTACCCATCAGATGTTCGCAAAGGTGATGGCGGTGGTTGAAGTACGTCATCAGAACTCCGGGATAACCGTTTTCTCCTACCTCGATGACTGGCTGTTGAAGACAGGCTCACCACTGTCAGTCATAGACCACCTCCAGACAATGGCAAACAACCTTACTTTAAGGTTTCACAATCAAAGTCACCTCTGACTGCTTCACAGAGGCTCCCTTTCAACTGAGCAATCCTGAATAAGGTGCATTTTTACGCCAACCATCCGGAATGATGAGTCCAGGGCATTCGGTTTATGACCCTGATGTTTAAGACTCTTTCCTAGGTATCTGTGAAAAAATTTATAAGGCTTCTGAGACTCTTGGCCCTATGGACCCTGCTCCTCGATCATGCCAGAATGACATATGGGGCTGTGCAAAGAAGTCTGAAATCCCCGGTGGCCCAGTACCAAACAAACGTGTTAGACTCAATGCAGGTTTTGAAGGAGACTGCGGAAAGCCAGCAGAGGTAGTCACTTGACCGCATTTAGACTAGAAGCAGACCTCTCTCCATGCCTCAAACAGAGCTGATGGTGGTGACGGGCGCATGACTGTGGAGTTGAGGACGTCATCTGGGAGAGATGGAGCTCAGAGATCCCTGTTGGATCCCACCTGCTAGAGTTGCAGGCCATTCGATTGGCATTGAAAATCTCCCTGCCATTCATCAAGGGAGGCTGGTTCAGGTCCTCACAGACAACACCATCACCATGTAGGGGTGAGTGTGGCCTTGGACTGTCTGCCAAGAGGCCTTGCGCTTCTGGACCTGGCTGAACCATCATGGCATTTCCCTAATGGTACACCACCTTGTGAAATATTTAACAACCAGGGGGAATGATGTCAGCTGGCAATACCCAGTGAATCACAAATGGTAATTGCACCCGGAAGTGGCCCAGGACATGTTCCATCCGCGAGGAGAGGCCTGGTGCGATCTCTTCACCACTGCTGAGAACGCACAGTCAGCACATTTGTGCATTGGAGTTTCCAAGGCTCTCTCTCAGAGACTCGTTCCACTTAGAGTGGCGCTCGGAACTCCTGTATGCCTTCACGCTGCTACCTTCACTGCCCCTGAAAAAGATCATTAACAATCAGGCGCAAGTTATCTTAGGAGAGTGTGATACCCAGAACCTTTGGGCATGAATATTTATCCTCCGATCAGGCTGCCACTTCGGAAGGCTATTCTGCCACAGCAGCATAACAGGGTCTTGCACCTAGGCCTGCACATCCTACACCTCCATGTGTGGAGATTGAGCAGTGGCAGTTTTCCTCATCTTGGCGGCCAGGCACCCTTATCCTTCTAGGAAATCTGTTTACTCTGGATGCTGGAACAAGTTTGTGGCTTTGTGCGGCTCCCGTAACAAGGACCCTTTGCAAGCCAAACTGTTGGATGTGTTGCTGTTTGTTATTTCCTATAGAGACTTTTGGCGTAGAATCCTCAGTATTTAAATATTACTCCGGCATCCGACTGGATCTGGAATCTTTTCAGCAATACTTCTGCTCGCCAGAAGGTGGCACCTTGCAGTTCCGAACCCACTCCGTTTAGCTTCAGAAATGATGTGCGGGACTTACATTGGCACCACTCCAGTGCACTGACATCAGTTCCTTTCTTTCCGCCACTCCAAAGGCTGGTGCAGAGCTCCCTCTTGTCCCTCAGACACATTTACTGAAATTTTCAACAAACATTTCTACAGTGTGTTAGAGATGTCACCACCTAAAACGACAGGTTTCAAACCCTTTAGGGACTATCACAAACAGATGTCTGTGACTGGTCTCCATCAGGTGTGCCTGGTGTCTGGCCACGACTCTAAGTCCTGCAGAGGCTGCGCATTAATGAACAAGAGGTGAAACTCTACGTCGCTAAGCTTAAGATGCTGCAACGGGACAGTTTCAAGTCCCACTTCGCGTCCAAAGTTTACTCTGTCCTGTTTCCAGAGTCTTTGGAGCCGCTTCAGAGGATGTTGTTCATTGTGCTCCAAGTCCTCAAGTAAGTGTTGCCTTTCCACCCAGCCTCATCAGCTGCAATATTACACTGCTCCATTCACAGTTTTGCAGAGGAGTCCCTTGCCGCCAACCCATCCAGCTCCCTCAGGGAACCCCGCAGTTTTGTAGCAGAGACCGTGGTGCCCACCACCCCATGGCCAAAGTCAGAACAACATCCAGACCCCGTGGCCTAAAACTCTTTAGTTAGCCCTTAGAGGGACAGAGCCATGTGCTGGAAAGCAAGCTTAGCCGATTCTTATCAGGCTGGCAAACATTCACTTAGGGCAGATGGTTCCAATAGATTGTTCGCAAGGGTAATGCCTTGTCCTTTCTCTCTTCTCTGCCACACTTTCCACCATCCCCTTAGCAACTGACAAAGGACAATCTTTCCATTTTGCAGATGAAAGTACAGGGCCTTTTGGCCAGAAGACCAGTAGTGAGGGTGCTGGTGCCAGAAGTAGGGCATGGATGTTATTACCACTACTTTCTGCTTCCCAAGAAGGACGTACAACTTCGACCTACTCTAGACCTGCACCCTCTCAACGCCTGACCCTGGCAGGAGTAATTCAAAATGCTCACCTTAGCCCCGGTCTCGTCTGCCCTCGACCCTGGAGACTCGAAGGTAGCGTTGGTTCTGTAGGACACTGATTTTCATAGGTGTCCTGCCGGCCCATTTGCATCATCTACAGTTTGTGGTGGGACAGGAGCATTTTCAGTTTGCCGCGCTCCCCTTTTGATGTCACCTGTGTCACTCAGGAGTTCACGAAAGTGATGGTGGCATCACACCTTGGGAGGTTAGGGGTGCCAGTCTTCCCCTACTTCGATGACTGGCTGTTGAAGGAAGGTTCGCCCCAGGCATTTGTTACCCACCTGCAGACTATGGCGAACCTACTGTCATGTTTAGGGTTCACTATCAACATGTGAAAGTCCCGCCTGACTTTTCAGATACGTGAGATCCACGACATTCAGGCAATTATCCTGATCTTTCAGCCTCTGTCCTGGATTTCCCTGGGTCGACTCTGAGGCTGCTGGGACTCATGGTCTCCTGCGACCTACTAATCGAGCATGCCAGGTGGCATATGCAGGCTCTGCAATGGTATCGCAAGTCCCAGTGGGCCCAACATGGGGGCGACTCCAACCATGTTAAGACTTGGGCAGAGACTGCAAAAGATCTGCAGTGGTGGTTACTGGACTGTGATTGGATAATTGGCAGACCCTCTACCTTCCCTGCCCAGAGTGACCAGTCGGTTCTGACTTCAGGCGGCCACCTGGGAGAGGTGGAAATCGGAGGCCTCTAGTTTCTGCTGAGTCCCGGATCCACACCAACCTACTGGAGCTGAGGGCCATCCTCTTGGGGTTGACAGCCTTCCTTCTGTCCATCAAGGGGGAGGCTGGGACAGGTGCTCTCGGGCAGCACCACTGCCATGTGGTACTACAGCAAACAGTACATGTGCATATATTCTAAGTATGACGACACAGCAAAGTGTTCACCTGGAAGTCTTCTATGCTGACTGGATATGTGCAAAATAAGTGTATTTAGTAAATGCCATACAATTAGTTTGCAGAAAGGACATTTTGGCTCCAAGAGTATCGTCCGAATAAAATATGAATTTGGAAGTAGAGGGGATGAATAAAATAAGAGTGGGAGTAGTTGTAGCGCGACCTAAACATGGAAGAGTTTATTGCCTATTTAGTGCATATAATGTTTTGCATGACGGTGATAAAAGGCCAGTCTTTCTTAAATTTCACTGAATGTATAGCTGCAATCCTGAGTTCCACCAGTCTGTAGGCCTAAAGCCAATGAACGCCATTCTTCTTACTGTTCCTCTGCTCTTTATTTACTTTTCTTGTATTTACAATAGCCTCAAACATTTATTTGCTCTGTATAGTACCCCCAGCTTCATAGATGGGTCTGCACTTCATTAATACATGTCCACAGTACCCCAAAATGACACTTGGTCCAAGTTTCACATTCTTGTTTGTCCTCAGGTTTGACTGTGAGTACTTGCTTTCTCAGTGGAGGCTCCCCTTTAGGGACACCAGTTGCTTTCAGATCACAGGCGTATTTTCATGCATGCAAAGTACCCAGTGTTTTCCCTGAAGTGAATCTGTTTGCTTTAGCTTCAGAAAAGGATTCCATTGAGACAGAAGTGGGACAGAAAGGGAACAGCTGAGACATGCTCTCACACTTTGTATTGGAGTCTGTCCCGTGGCCTCCCCAAGAAGGTCTTTTACAAACTTCAGCTTTGCCATTTGCAATCCATCTACAAAAATGGGTGTTAAATAAAAAGAAGCATCAACTTTACAATGCCTGAAATGAGCTCTATTGGCTCTCAGAATATGATCTGGTCGGTTTCATGGTGGTCGCTTGAGCCCTGGCCAGAGTGCAAAATAGGATCCAAGCTTGTGATACTACCAGAACCAATGTGTCATCTAACCGAGGCATTCAGGCAGTGCCAAACTTCAAATTATAGAGGATCATTTAAAAAAATGGGTACAGATGCCTTTTATTTGGAACCTTCACCCTCTTCCTAATGTCATGGTAGACAATTTATACCAATGTATTTATGGTCGTCAGCAAAATAGCCTTCCAATACAAAATATACTTATAAACCAAAACACATTTGGTCAAATGCATTGTAATGAATACAAATACTCCATAAGGATCCTCCATCATGATATACACATGGTTAATAATACCATCTAGGGTAGACAATATAATGTTTTCTTTAAGGCTTGATGCAGTTCCTTCCCTGCTCTTCCAGTGCACCCATCCTTCCTTCCTTCTCTGTGCGATAGGTGTGCTCCAGACCCTCCTTAAGATGGGCGCAGCAGCAAATTCTGGACACGAGTATTCAGGTCGCGAGCATCCATCTTTATAGAAGAAGGTTCATAGTAGTCTTCAGCAAACCTTCTCCTACTGGCTTTAAAGGGAAGATGGATTATTGTGGCTTGTGAAAGTGGGGTAACGGTACATTTAAAAGAAGGAGAGTAGTGAGAAAGTATCATCCGGGATATATTGTAGCTTTTAACGGTTCAACAGGTAAAGGACACTTTTACTTAAGGTGCTGAGGGAGTAAGAGGTGTAGGGGGTATTGTGTGAAGGCAGAAGTTGAGGGTGGAATTCATACTTTGTGGCATGTGCATGTTCTGTTACATTAGTTTAACTGACTATAGACATGATAGGCAGGAAGCTTAACCCAAATGTGGGCCTTTTGATGTCCGACCTACATATTGTGAATTTATCATTGTTTTATAGAAATATTAACCAGCCGATATTTGTTTCTTTCTCTCTTTCCCATATCTTTTTGGTTCCCTTCAGAAAACTCGGAACCTGAAAAGTTATCGATTGAGAAACAGATTGGGACGGCAGTGGGAAAGAGTGACGTGTGGTTCCGGTTCAATGAAGGCGTCTCCAACGCCGTGCGGCGAAATGTTTATATCAAAGACCTCCTGTGAAGAGTCCTCTCATTCAGATGTACATAGTGTGTGTGTGTGGGAGGGAGGTCAAGATTTTTCTTGAGGGCAACCTGATCAGAGCCTTGAGGGGAAAAATGTTTTATGTTGATGAGTCCGTTTCAGGTCTCTCCAGCTTTTGTTAATAAAAGAAAAAGCAATGTAAACAAATGAGTCGACTATTGCTTTATTTCGTTTATAAATTCATATAGGTCTGGTATTCATATCTTTACTTCGTAGCTGCAAAATTTAATTATTCTACAACTTACAAAAGTACCTAAAGTCATTGAAAATATTTATTTTTTACAAAAGTTTCCTTTACAAGTTGGAAAAATTAAATTATACAGACATAACATGAAGCATAGTTTAAGTGGCAGCATGTTAGCTGGAAACAATCTATCAAGAACATCTTTTTCTGGGTGTATCTATATTTACTTCCTCTACTCTTTTAGAAATGTAGCTTTTACATGTTTTTTGTGCTGTTTTTGATCAAGAGCTTCCAAAATAGCATTGCTAATCGCTTACTTGCTTTCTGTGAGTACTATTTCTGGCTGACATCTCAGACTTTGCCTGGATTGAAAAAGACACACTTAGGGCCTTCTTTGTTCAGATGGACATAACAGGAACATTGCAAATTATGATTTGTCGCCATTGATACAAAAGTACATTCAGAGTTGATGAATGATGAAAGGACTGGAGGTGGAAGCTGTTCTCTGGGTCTTTGAGGATCCCCTCACGGGGTCAGCAGGAGTGGTCACAGTATGCTGCATTTTCCTTTCTCCACCCATGGGTTGTTTTTCATCAGCTCCGGGTTCAGGAAGGGATCATTCGGTACCCCTTCTTCTATCCATTTGAGTAACCTGTGGGAAGGAGACCAGAAGAAGGTCTTTCAAAAACACAGTTACAGCAGTTATCACCATTAGTACATAAATTACTTTTTTAGCCGAAACGTGTAGATAGCTCATAATTTCTACCAGAAGTTACATGGCTTCAAATTTGCCCACTGTCTAGGCCTGGGCATAGCACTACGCTACGCTCGCGTAGTTTACGCAACTACGCACTACGCGAATTGCACATAGCTCAATGCAAAACGCGTAGCATAGCGGCATTTTGTGCTTGCTTGCAGTCCTCAACGTCAAGTTGGCGATCGCGAAAAAACAAAATAATATCCCGGCGAGACTTTTTCCTCGTTCGCGATCAGCAACATCAATTTGCCGATCGCGAGCGAGGAAAATAAACCTCGCAGGGGAGTCCGGTTTCTCATCGAGAGTGGTCGCGACTGCTCGTGATGAGAAACTACCAGTCGGCAGTGAGAAAGCTGCCGCTAGAGTACAAATCTACTCGAGCGGCAGAAAACGACCGCTTTCACTGTGCAAGATGCTGATTGCACAGTGCGGACAAGCATCCAGCACTGTGCAATCAGTGCGAACAGCATTTTGAACAGTGCACTACACAGTTTCCGTAGTGCGAAGTGCCCTTCGCATAGCTACACGTAGCACTACTATGCAAACTACGCCCAGGGTTACCACTGTCACCATGAAGGTGTCTACGATCAGCATCAAATTGAATAATTGCCCCTCAAAGGGTTGCTACCAGCTAAATGTTGAGTACAAAGCACTGGTGACCTGAAACATCTGCAGACTCCATTTTAAAATGGGGAATACCAATTGCTGATCTTCTGAAATCACAAAACTAAGTATGTGTAATAAGTTTGGAGTGGACTTGCATCAGCTAATATGTTTAATGCGTAGTATTTTATTTATTGATTTTTAAATATTTCAGAGGATCAGTAGATATTTTTGAATCTCAATTTTAAATAACAATACAAATCTTTTTTTCATGTATTAGTGGATCTAAAGTTGAGTATAGAAGACGGGTAAAACTGTTTATTGTTGTGATTTGTAAAACAAACAAATTGAAAAGAAGTCTAGATCGCTACAATGTTTTTTCAGAGTGAAAATGCATCCTTCCCTTGGCCAATCCACAAAGAGAACAGATAAAGAATGAATTCAGTGAGATACCTAGGAACCAATGGTGGCGGATATACAGTCTTTCACTGGGAAAAAAGTATACAAACTAACAGCAGACATTTCTAGCGGCCTTTGAGAATGATAAATCCCAGAGCGGTAATAAGCCTTACTGCAGAGCAAGAGATATTTTAGCCTTTTCACAGCTAAATCTGCAAGTGTACAAGAGATTTTCCTATTTTGATCTTTGAAGAGCACCTACAACTAGGCGTTGCAGCAATGAGAGCTAAAGAAGTCCCTTTGTAGATCATTAAATAATATTAGTTTACATCCTACCCTCAAGCTCTTTTTAGATCAGAGACATTGCCTAGAATGACTGGGGAAACGAGGTGAAGGCAATGGCGTCCTATACTAAATTTATGATACTAAAGGTGCACAACTGTTAAGTCTGTGAATGAGGATGGGGAATTTATTATCTTAATAGTATTGTATATGCCCCTAAGTGCCGCCTATATGCGCACAGTATGTGGGTCCTATAAATTTATAGAAAAGAGAAGGCAATATGCCTCCAAAGGCCAGTTCTTCGCTTGGTGCCTCCTCAAGGCCCTCGTATAATATGCTACCCCTGAATTAACAACCTCCAAGGAGTTCATAACATCAGATATTATGACTGAATTGTTCTGCAGCTTCATTAACCCCTTAAGTGCGGGGAACGTTCAGCGGTCGTCGCGTGCACTACCTCGCTAGTGCTGCGCACGTCCACTGAACGTTCCATTCCCGTTAGCGCAATCGAACGTCCACACTGGGGCGGAATTTTCGACGCGCTAAACGGGTTAAAAAGTAGGAGTCCACAGCCCCAGTACTTCTATCTTTGAATGAACTGACAGTTTTTAGCAATGTAATACCAGCCTTCTTAATCTACTGAACCCTTACACATCTGTTTGTGAAGGCCATATTAAAGACTGCATCAGAGACGACCTTTGCCTGCACACTGTTGATCTCTTTAATGTGTGGGCCGCCAGTTTTGGATGTTACCCTTCCATGGCACGGTGGTTCCAAGTAGGTTGGAGTTTCATAGCACCCTACAAGCCAGTGAACCCTCATGACCTAATCTGCATATGTCAGATGTGTCTTCACTCAGCACTTCATTGGCAGCAAAGGAAGGCTCTTGGGGCCAGATGTACAAAGGATTTTTTCGGTCGCAAACTGCGGATCGGGCCTTTTGCAACTAGAAAACTGCTTTTTTTTTTTTTAAATGTACAAAATGCAATTCAGTAACTTGTTGCCAAATAACATTTTGCATTTGCGATTCAGTATTTTGAAGGGACGTGTTTAGGGCATCGCTTCCAAGGCCGAATCGGTATGGTATCTGTCGCTGTTTTGCAACCAAATTCCGTCCGTGAAACAATAATATTTACCATCAGTTTAAAACTGATGGTAGCCCATTCGCAAAGGGGAAGGCGTAAATGAAAACGTGTTTTAAGAGCAGGCAGTGGTCCCAGGGTCCACTGCCTACTTTTTCTTTTTAAATGCATCCTGTTTTCCTTCAAGGAAAATGGGATGCAAAACAAAAAAAGATTGATTTATCAAAAGACATGGTGGTGACCCTCCAGCAGGTCAGGTCACAATCCCTGTGATGGCGTGGATTCCTAATGGGTCGCAAATTGCGACCTACCTCATTAAAATGCATGATGTAGCTCTATTTGTGACCCAATAGGAATCACTAATGAAACTCAAAGGAGTTGCTTATGTTAGGAATACAGATGTCCTTATTGCGGTTCAGAGAGAATCGCAATTAGGAAATCTGTGTTCCTAATGCTAGCACATCAAGCCCCAATTGATTCCCATCACTTTTCTATCTTCTAAAGGTCCTTCATGTTATTAATTGGTGGTCATCTGAGTCTGTGTCTGCCTGTGTCCCTGTGCATTATCAATAAAACTTGTTGCTTGCCCACCATTGTTTTCACAAAATCCACCCAACAAAAATGTATTCCATTCCATCCTGCTCACACTCCCCATGTTGGGCTCCATATTCAGGCGCCCCTGTATTGAGGGTGCACCCTTTCCTCTCACTCCCAAACTATGGAATTCTCTTACTCTCCAAATTCACCATCTGTCTAATACCTTGTCCTTCAGGAAAACATTTAAACTCCACCTGTTTTTCGGAACATTCCCTCTGGTCTTGAATCTATGTGTGGTTCAGTCTTATCGCCGTCAAGCCAGTTTGTGAACATGTGCACCGTGATTGCTCACCTCAACGCAAAATTTTAATAAAGAATTACAAAACGAAAAAATCCTGTAATTGTGCACTTCCTTTACTTCCATCGAAAACAGTCCTTTACCTCCATGGGTTTGAACCAAGACATGTGACCTGTTATTCATGAAGGACAAATTATTGAAAGATGCATTTTGCTGAAGTCTTTTCATCCCTCGTTTCCAGATGTAATGTTGATCTACACTAATTACCCGATAGCTTTACCCTATTCAACTTCCCTTGCCTTTCAGAGTATCTTTCTCGCACCACTGGCATGGATTTATAAATACTAAGGCACGCAGACTTTCCAGATTGATATACCCTCCTCATAAATAGGTGATATTCCACACAGGATTCATGTTTCCTTTCAAGTATGAAAGTCGTCTGTGGGCAGAGGAAATTTGCTTTTTCTGTATGTGTAACGACCTTACCTATTGCCAAAATGGATTTCTAATAAAGTGGTTGCGAATTTCGTCCTTGCCTTTTCTCCAGTGACGTAAGCACCACAGCAACATGACAATGCAAGAGCCCGCGGCTCAGGTTTGGTACTGGGTTTTCAATTTATTTAATGTTTAGTCGCTCTATTATAGCTCAATTTGTGAGTAAAGTATTCAAATCCATTGTATGATGAATGGGTGGAAATTTCCATCTAAATGAACTCTGAGTGCTTTTATTTGGCTTTCTCTATTTTCCCAGTTCAGTGGCCTTCACCTATTTTGGGCTTTGACGATTCTTCTTCTTATGGCAAATACGCCTTGCCAGACGTGGGATCCATCATGAAAATGTAGCACCGAGAAATTGCTTTTTTTAAATACATTTCTTTCCACAAGTTTGCCATGAGGACTTTCTCATCCGACTTTCACGTTATCCAGGAAATATTCTTTCCTGGCCTCTTTTCTTAAATTCTTTAGATCGTGAAACAACCTTCCTTAATATCCATAATGCAAAGATCACAGGCTAGATCATGATGGACTGTGCTGGCCCGGGACAGAGCCGAGCACCTGTTTTAGTTGCCAACAGTGTGTAAACTGAATTAATTTAGCTCAATGTTTCTCTCAGTTAGTGCTTTATTTTTGGATAGTACGGTTAGGAAACAGTGAGTAAGGTGTTCCTGTTTTGGAGCTGTGCTGTGTCAAAGTAAGGAACTACTAAGAGAAATATTGGGTTAAATCTAGGAGAGAAGGGCATATTTTATCTAGACTACACAAGATCGTTCCACCCCTCAAGTAGGTTATCAGTTACCTTTGGTGACCCTATTCTTTCAAAGACAACCTCTAGTGCCACTGTTACTCTTTTGTCTTTCCAGCTGAAGAGATTGAGACCTCATTCTTGGTTGATTTTCCAAAATGCCCTCATCCCAGTCGAGGCAATTTTTAAAGAAGAAAACTAGGTCTACATCCCTTGTTTTCTGCAAACTTTAGACGTTTGCTATGAGGCAATGCTCTCTATTTCTCCGAACCCTTAAGTCCTGGCTAGCCGTCTCCCCTCATTCCAATGGCATACTCTAGAACCGGCCCAGGCACCTCAGTTAAGGACGGATGTCAATGTAAGAGTGAGAAAAAGTTCCCATCAGTTGTATGGTATGGAATGACCTGTCATTGTATAGAATGGCATGACTTAATAGTACGGTATGGTATTGCCTCTCATTGTATAGTACGGTACAGTGCGGCCTGTAATTGTATGGTATGTCGTAGCATGGTGTATGGTATGGTGTGGCCTGTCATTGGATGGGATTGTATGGTACAGTATGGCGTGTAATTGTATGGTATAACCTGACATTGTACAGAATGTCATGACCTGTCATTGTACAGTATGGCCACTCATTGTATGGTACTGTACAGCGTGTAATTGTATGGTATGCAGTGTGGCTTGTCATTGTATGGTATGACCTGTCATAGTACGGTATGGCCTCTCATTGTATAGTATGGTACAGTACGGCCTGTAATTGTATGGTATGGTGTAGCATGTCATTGTATGGTATAGTGTGGCCTGTCATTGTATGGAATGGCATGATATGTCATTGTAAAGTATGATATGGCCTCTCATTGTATAGTTTGGTACAGTGCTGTGTGTAATTGTATGGTATGCAGTGTAGCTTGTTATTGTATGGTATGACCTTTCATTGTACAGTATGGCCTGGCCTCTCATTGTATGGTACAGTACAGTCTGTCATTGTATGGTATGGCGTAGCATGTCATTGTATGGTATAGTGTGGCCTGTCTTTGTATGGTATAATATGGCCTGGTATGGTACGGAATGACCTGTCATTGTATAGAATGGCATGACATGTCATTGTAAAGTATGGTATGGCCTTTCATTGTATAGTATGGTACAGTGCTGCGTGTAATTGTATGGTATGCAGTGTAGCTTGTCATTTTATGGCATGTCATTGTACAGTATGGTATGGCCTTTCATTGTATAGTATGGTACAGTGCTGCGTGTAATTGTATGGTATGCAGTGTAGCTTGTCATTTTATGGCATGTCATTGTACAGTATGGTATGGCCTTTCATTGTATAGTATGGTACAGTGCTGCGTGTAATTGTATGGTATGCAGTGTAGCTTGTCATTTTATGGCATGTCATTGTACAGTATGGTATGGCCTCTCATTGTATAGTATGGTACAGTACGGTCTGTAATTGTATGGCGTAGCATGTCGTATGGTATGGTATGGTATGGTGTGGCCTGTCATTGTGTGCTCGGTCATGGTATAATATGGCTTGGTATGGCGTGTCTCAGAGTTAGACAGGTGGCAATTGCATGCTTCCAGTTCACGTACCCCTCACAATTAACATCTAAAACAACAATTTATGACCGATGGACATAGCCTGCTGATTTTCTTTAGGAGTATAGGAAAGAAGCCAACACTAAAAAATGTTGCACTCTCTTAAAATCTGCAGTTCTGAATATCTTGTAGCTGTATTAATTTAATTCCCCTCACTCCTTAGGTGTAACTCTGAACCCTGTTTATGTCTTTACTCTCTCAAGATGAATGGAGAGGAGATGAACATGTTGGCCAACCTGTATCTGCGTATACCATATGCCTAGACGTCTACGTTCAAATTTAAACAATATTTTTAAAATGCCAAGAGCTCTCTCCTCTAGAAATTCCGCATGCATTCTTAATTTACTTTTAATTTTCAAAATGCTGAACCAAAGCTCTTGGCCCACACTGTTTTTTTTTTATTTATTATTATTATTTTAGAATTTTATATACATAATACAACACTTGTTATATGGGTTTCCCGCATATCTGAAATACTAAGCTGTGCTTATGTTTTCTATGAAACAGTATATTTCAAATCGGCTATAGTGTGAAAACCCCAAGTATTCCATGATGACTTTCTAAATTGGAGATTGCAAACAAAACCTTTACAGTCCTTCCATGAGGGGAACTCATGGCAGTCTAACATGTTATAGTCCTTAAAAATGTTGCACATCCAAATAATTCGCTCTGCAATTGATTTATCAAGGATTTTTAGGAGGTCTAAATATTTTAATAAAGACAGATAGTCGAGATCCCGTTTCTTCTATCATTACTTGCAATAAGTAATTTTCAAATATCGGGGTAGAAGAAGCATTGCCCAACCGGTATAAAATAGCCAAGAGGGCTGCCTGATAATATGAACACAAAAGTGAGATCAGGCGAACGCCCATATTTCTTCTTTGGTTGTAAATAAGTAAATTTCAAACCAGTATGCTGAATATTCCAAATAAAACAGCATCAGGAAATCAATTTGGAGAAAAAAAAGTATTTTTGAGGACTTTTGATGGGAACATTTGAAAAAAGAAATAAATTAACAGTTAAATGTACATTTTAACCAAGGCAACTCTACCCATGATTGTAAGGGTTAGTGCCTTCCATTTAATTGGAGTGCACACTTTAGCTAATGTAGTCACCTAATTCAATCTAAGTAAATCACTATAATTTGAGATCCCTTTTCTCAATAATTGCCTTTTTGCAGCCACTTTCTCTGACAAAACTCTCAAAAAGTATTCACACTGCTCGATTAGACTTAAGATTTTATCACCGGTGTTCTATGGCCTTTGACTCCGGTGGCACAAGCCTTACTGCCAATAATTTATTTTCTGCCCTATTCTCTTCTTGGATAATATATGTCCTTGATAAGGTGGGGAGGTGGGAAATAGATGTGGCCTAAATTCTAGAGCTGCCAACTTTGGAACTGGGAATCCAGGTTCAAATGCCAGCCCCTGCTCAACACCCTGTGAATCTATTTGGTACTATAATCCGGTTCTCATGTAAAGTACTCTAATGCCCTTGAGCTACATTTGCATTATAAAAAATTAAAAAGTCACCTAAAATGCCCTCAACTGACACTTTTTTCCATCCACATCAAATCTGAAGCCTCTAATATCTTTATAATCCCCTTTAATACCATGTAACGTCCTCTAAAATCATGTAATATTCTTCAAAATCCTGTCCATGAAACAATCTGTTACATCCCTTTGAAAACATCAAACTATTATGAAAACAGCCAACACTAATCTAAACTGCATCCTCAGAATCTGTTCACCACCAAGAGAGTAACAAACCATGTTTGTGCTTGCTGTTTGGTATGCAAATGTACCTGATAATGCGCAGATGTCCGATTGATCACATTAAACACAGCCAAATCCCACATCTACACATATCAAGTCCCGAACCGTAGTTGCAAACAAATGAGGTGCCGACTATTTTGATTACTATAGGCTTTCTGGTACCTTTATCTAGTCCCTCCTGTTCTTTCACTAATGGTTCCATCATCAAATAAAGCACTAGTTTCACCTTCTGTACTACATGTAGATGTGTCTTCTTTAAGAAAATCTTAAGTCACAATCTCTTATCTCCTAAAAGTGTTATCGGAAACCTGCTACTTAGATCTTCCTCCATTGTAATCACTGTCTTAATTGTGTTCGGGTCTACCTTCATTCTAAACCTTTTCTGATTCCTTTAACATAAGAGTGAAAGAGCCTTCCCTGTCACTTAAATATTGCTTTCCATCAGCCTTTTCTTCAATACTAACAAATATTTTATTTCGAATATACATATAGGTTTATTTCCATAACTCCAATGATCATGTAAGTCATTAGCAGCTTTGCACACAAAAGTATTGTTTTTTTTCCACATAGACCGCCTCTGAAACAATACCCTAATCTGCCATCACTTTTGCATTCATCAAATGCACAGTGCAAAAACCCTCACAGCCAGGGCCTGCCTGAAGAACCGATTCTTGGCCCTTCAAATGTCTTCTTCACCAGCCCTACACTGCTCCAGCCTTTATACATATACACAAACACAGGGATGGTTATCACTTCCTGAATTTATGGTACCCCATATAGTGCTCCAAACAGTGTACCACTGTCCACAAGGTTACCCTTCCCATATCTAAACGTGTACTCTTACCATCCATCCCTATTCTGTGAGCTTGCTCGCCTCCCTTTATCAATCATGATATTTTTGATTGATTGACTCACTTCTCAGCTAAATATTGCCTTTTACATTAACTCTTCCCTCTGCATTTACTACTGTAAACATTAACATCGTCAGTATTCTTAGGTCCTTTTAATTTTGTCACACATTCAGGCATATTTAAAAGTTTTTTAAATAACGTAACTCTTACCAGGGAGGGTCCGCCCACGTCACATTGGACAAACTAAGATCTACTAAATACACACACAAGAAAATAAAACAGCCTCTTCACTTCAAGCTGAGAGGGAGCGGGAAAGGCGTAAGAGCTCAGTGGCAGAAAACAAGTGTAGCATAGATAAAGATAAGCCTGATTTTTTTAGGTGAGACCTGCTTAATAGTGACAATGTTCCATTGGCATCTTAGGTCCTCAGGTACAGAGTTCCATAACTAAAGCAGCATCCCCGGAAAATGTTTTATTGCATCAGAGTGGGGTTTGAATTTTTTTTATAATAGCTGAAGAACTTTGTTGCATTTCAGGTTTTTGGCTCTTCTGGATTTTACACAATTCATGCTTCCGGGGTTGCTATGGACATCTCTTAATGCGGGACTAATTGGCCACAAATATGTCTTGCCACTGAATAGCTTTCAAGGGAGCTTTAGGTGCTTCAATTGGAAAGGATGTTTCCATAATCAATTTTCGATGTCACAATGGCTTTAACTATGTCAAAGAAATCTTGTTAATGTAGTAGACTTGAGTTGTTTTAAGGGAAGGAGGGCTCTTTTGGCTTATTTCACAGTGCGCTCTAGGTGTGCTTTCATGGAGAGATTTGAACTGATACTGAAAACAAGATTTGACTTCATAGTCCGGATTGGGGAGAAAACCATAAAATTCAACGTCTGTAAGCCTTTTTGTATAGAACTTTAGGAGGCATTCTAGGTTTTCT
Organism: Lissotriton vulgaris; assembly: GCF_964263255.1. Classification (NCBI taxonomy): domain Eukaryota; kingdom Metazoa; phylum Chordata; class Amphibia; order Caudata; family Salamandridae; genus Lissotriton; species Lissotriton vulgaris. The sequence goes on from NC_141698.1 coordinate 74,553,744, forward strand.
AACCCAGAATTCATTCTTTTCTTGGTTAAGCGTAAGGACATATGAGGGCCTCATTTTTTATGTTTATTAAGTAGTCTTTACGAGTGACTAAGGTGGCATATGAGGTGATTTTCATGTACAGATGCCGTGTGAAGCATGACATAAGTATATTGTTTCCTTTACATATGTTCAAATCCCTGAGCAATGGCATTTTTTACTGCATCCTAGGATTCTTTTTTGAGCTAATAGGAGGATCCCGTTTATTAAGAGGGTCAGTGAAACACTCAAACTCTCACAAGTCGGTGGTAAATCTCGCGATGCAGCCTCACGCAAAAGAAAACTTGTTTTTCTGAACCAACATTTTATCTTTTCTCCAAAACAACTTTCCAAAGATTTTACAGAAACTTCAAGACCTCTCTTGCATACTAGTTCCCCACATCCTACATTGGAAGAGTCTTATACATTTCTCATCTGTCAATACCAAGATTGTGCAAAACCACATCATACTTGAGTACCGCAGAAAACTTTGCATCCATAATAGCAAGCAACTACAAATCAAAATGTTTCTGCCATTCTTTCAATTGGATCTGTGGCTTCTGTTATGTTGCTAATAGAGGCCGGTAAGAACTTATCTTCAAAATCATAATGTGCACCCTAAAATCACAGAGAAGACAACTCCTCTTACAACAGAGCCACTGGAGTAAAACAGCAATCCAACAGCCACAAAATAAAATAACTGATGGAAGCAAGTTGAAATAATGATGGGAGAAGCAGCAACATGTCAGAGTGTCTGCCTTCTTTGTTCTTCCACACTATCACTTGCCCCAAAACACAGATCTCTGATTCTTCATCGCTAGTCTTATGGTACAAAAACGTCCTTAATATCAATTTCTGCTCCTGATGTAGATTGCATTGATATCCATTATAAAGCACAAGGCATCCAAAAGCTTGTCCGTCTTTATACCTCGTTACTTAACCTCAGAGCAGGTGAGATACATATACCGTATTGTGACACCAGATACCATTTGTATACAGCACATGCTACATCTTGAGCATGCTCCAAATATCTCTGTGCACAGCACATGTAACAAAACAGTCCCTGGGACAGGTAGAGCAGGATTATGGGACACTCTGCTGAGGGCTGGATACCTTTGTTTGGAGAAATAGGGGCTCATTTATGAGCCCCTTGTGCCGCTGCTGCCTCATTTTTTGTGACACACCGGCGGCATAAAATATGCGTGAGATTGCGACATATTTATTAAGTGACGCATCTAGGCACATGCGTCACTTTGTAAACCCCTGCGCTACTTTATATCTGAATCAAGTATACTGTATGCAGGGTGGGCGTTACCCCGCAAAAAAGGCTCGTAGAAGTGTTGCATTGAAATCTATGAGATTTCACTGCAGCACTTCAAGGACGCCATTGCGTCAAATCCTTATGCATGCCTCACAGCAGGCGTTAGACTGACGCATGTGAAAGGACACATTGATGGAGTCACGTCTGTTTTCAGACACACCCCAGCAAGGCGCCAATTTTGCTCCTGTAGATACATCAGAAATACGGACATATCTGTAAATCCTTGCGACATGGAGCGCCGTACAGTAAATATGGCGCATCCATAGTGTCACAAGGAGGGCACACTGAAAACTGTTGCATCGCTGTTTTCACGCATCGATGCAACACTTTTCATAAATGAGGCCCATAGTTGGGGACTCCTCAAAAAGGAGCAAAGGCCTTCGTACATCAAAGTGCCATTCTTCATCATTAGGCTCCTCCCCCTTACAGGTTACACATGGTGGTCTCCTCCTGGAGCTCTTTTAAAGAAGAAGATATGTGTGGTTTCCTAAGGGACCTGGGAATGAGAAGTGCAAACCTGTAGGGGATGGGGGAATGAAAAACATTGGTACCTCCCTATCACAATTAAAATAAGCATTGACCATGCCAATTGGTTTGGCTTATGAATGAAATTGCCATTTGTGAAACTGATGGGTTTAGGTACTCAATAAGTCATCAGATATGCACTTTCTCACTCATGTTTGCATTCATGCATCCATCCATCCATCCAAAGACTCATTCTTAAATTCAGCCTCTGACAACAACCACAATAAAACGCTCAGACGCAATAACATAAGTAAGATAAATTAAAAGAATACAAGTAGAATAAAGAAAACATGTTGCCGCCTAAACATGGCAGGCATAATGCTTGCAATAACAAAATTAAACATTGTAGCGGGTGTCTGTCTTGCCGTGGTATTGAACATAATCTATTGTGTTTTAAATTTTCAGCATGGCTGCTATGTCTAGAATGTTGGCCGTCTTGGAGTGGTGAACAATGCTGCACTGGGGACTACAGCATTCCTTAATGCTCACTTAGTTTAGAGGAAGTGGCCGCGTGTGATGCGTTACACTGCAGACTAAATGAGAAGCAAGCGATCCGTTAGCACTGCCTGGGGAACTGTTGTATGATTTCAAGAAAATGTAAAATAAAAAAATAAGCAAATCAGTGACAGGAGAAAATTGAAAACTAAAGGACTGGCAAACCTGCCCTGACACTGAACCCCACTAATTTTCAGGTGGATGCAGACATGTGATTAGAAAATCCCAGCGCTCACAGGGCAAGAGAGGTTGACACTGATGTGGACTGAACCAATACTCCCTGGTGTATGCTGTCAGGATGGAAGTAGAGTGTAAATGACACTCAGACAGACCACTGGTAGAAGAGGGCTGGCCCAAAGGCCCTCAATGGATTGATGCATGTGTATGCATATCTGATAGAGACATCTAGCCGCAGATTCCTTAACTTAGAATATCCCCAGGCGTGAGACTGGATCCGGAAATGTTTTGCAGCAGCACCTCTGCGCGCCGTTTGACGGCGCCACGCGACCCCCGCCCTGACGTCCTCGGACGTGACATCAGGGAGGTCATATAAGTCCCTCCCGGCGCACTGACGTCAGTTTCCTTTTTTTCCACGTGCAACGCTGATCCGGAGTGAGCTCCTCTGGCCTGTTTTCAGGCCTCCTTTTCGACCTTTTGCGTCGGGATCAGTGTGCGATGCCTTCGGGCTTCAAATCTGGTCATTCTTGTTCGCGGCAGATGTCTGCCACGGACCCGCATCTTATTTGTATGTGGTGCCTGGGCGAGCACCATGACTCCATGGACTGTGAAGCCTGCCAACGTCTGAAACCGAAGTCTTGGCAGGAGCGTCGTATGAAGCTTCTCTTGGCACGGCTGTCCCGGTCGGAGTCGTCTCGCCCCCCGGCCTCGTCGTTGACTGCAAGTCCCTTTACTATCCGGATCCGCCGATCACCCTCTGAGATCCGGGGCCATCGCTCTCCACTCAGTAAGTCTATGCGCTTGTTGCCTAGGTCATCGACCTCACCTTCTCTTGTCAGGGGCTCTGGTTCCCGGAACTTTCCGGACGTGCGCTCCAGACGATCGTCCCCCCTATGTCCGCCATTTCTGGTTGTAGGGGCAACTCGGGCCCAAATGGAGGCCTATGCTACGGACTTGCAGGCCTCCCTTGAGTCCTCTCCCGTTCTCGGGGCTTCCTCTGAGCCTCCGCCTCTTGTGGAGTCTCCGACAGACTCGCCTGCGTGTTCGTCCCCGGCACCTATTGAGCCCTTGCCTCCCAGGAACGTTGGAGATTTGGTGTCATTAGGGCGCGGCCCTGCTGGGTCTCCCTCTACGCTCCATGTGGGGTCGATAGGGCGTGGCCCTCCTGGGTCCCCCTCTTCATCCCACGGCGCCTCTGCCGCGCTGCATAGCCCCACAGGGCTCCGTGTGGCACGGCAGGTGGTTGCCTGTGCTCATAGCCCTGACTTGAGCACACCCCAGCCTTCTGGGCAGGCGGCCGCCTCTCCGGAGCTGGGGTCGGCGCCGTCCCGCTGAAAGATTGCCTCACCGGTCCCAGCGTCCTCTTTTTCTTCAGAGGGGGAACTTATAGCTTTGGTGCTGACTTCACGTCTGACGAAGCACAATCGTGCCGATACGTGTTGTTTCAACGCCCTGTTCTCTAGTGCTACCAGTGCCCCCCTTGGAATTTGTGGAGCCTCCTCAGGACCTCCCAGTTCCAGCAGGCTGTTCGCCTCCCCAGGAGCCTCGTCAGGATCCTCATTCTTCCATGGGGCTCCCTTCCGTGGGGCATTGGGCGCACCCTCAGTGTCTTGGGAGGGACAGCCTACAACCCTCCCTCGCTGATGACCTGTTTTCCCCTCCGCGGAGGGCTACAGAGGCTGGTGCAGCTTTTTTGAGAGTGGTCTCTTCGGCCACCCGCGTTTTGATTATGCAAACCCCCTCTACACCTTTGTCGGTGGACCCCCTCCTGGAGGTCCTCAATCGTGGGTCCGGCAATGTGGAGCCGCTTTTGCCTTTTGAGGCATTCCTTTATGATGCCCTCTTGGGTACCCGAGTCCGACCTGCTTCAGGGGATCTGGTGGCACGTTCAGTTCTGCACCGTCACCGTCCAGCTCCACATGATCCAGTCTGTCTTTTTGTGCACCCTGATGCGCAAGGGTTTGTGCTGCAGACTGCCTTTCCTTCTCTGCCCCCTCTAACGCTTCCTCCCTCTCGGGAGTCCAGGTTTCTTGGATCCTGGGGTAGGAACGTCTTTGCATCCACTAGTGCAGCCCTTCGGTCTTTAAATACGTGTGTGTTTTTGCCCGGGCGACTTCTGCCCTGTGGGACTCTGCAGAGTCACTGCTTACTACCACCTCCGAAGGTGCTCGCGCTGACCTTCTTCATTCCATTCGGAATGGCAGCGACATGGCCAAATTTACAATCCGTTCAGCCTTAGATACTGCGTATTCTTTGGGTCGTGCCATTGCGAGTTCTGTTGCCTTAAGGCGTCACTCTTGGTTGAGAGAATATCCAGGAACATCTGGTTGATTTACCATTTGATGGGGTTTGGCTCTTTGATGCTCACGCCAAATCGGCGGTGCACCAGCTGCTGGCGGACTTTCATCCTCCCACTCAAGTCTCTTTAGGCCAGTCTTCTGTGTTACTTTTTCATTTTCATATCTGGTAGATGCGTTCTGTGTTTAACATTGGCAGTGAGCTTTACATGTGCTCTGTGTTTCACATGAGCAGTGAGCTTCACATTCTCCTTTTATGTGGTCATGGGTGTTTAGCCTATTATTAGCATCTCTTGGATGCATTTTGAATTCAGTTGCCTGTAGGCCTTGGGGGCCGTGTTTCACAGGTTGCAGTGTCCTCTGCTTGTGGCTTTTAGCCAGTAGTTCAGCTCAGTACCGTCATTATGGGCCAGAACTCTGTTCATGGGTTCGGTTCGTTCCTGCATTCTTTTTCTGGCTTTTGCCCTAAGAGGCATCCCCCGTTGTCCGGGGTATACATACTCCATGTGGGGTACTTGTACGCTATTATACAGCCTTGCTTCACTCACCTAGGCCTGGTGATATTGTGGGCTCCAAGCACTGATTAAATGTCCATTGTAGGATGTTCTATGTTTTCCATGGATGCCATCTGCTTTTGCCATGGTTATCCATCTCTTTTAGAGGTTTCATGGTTTCCTCTTCGCAAACGGCTCCTACCTGTCCTTAACCCCTTAGATGCGTGAAAACATCCCTTCCCAGTGCTGCGCTGTCCATTGGAATTAGTGCTGAATGGACGTCCAATGGTCGTGCGCAGCACTGGGGAGGTAGTGCTCGTGACGACCGTTGGCCGTCAGCAGCACTTAAGGGGTTAATGTGCTAGGTATGTCCTGGCTTATTCTTATGTCTACAGACTGGTTGCCTTGGTTTCCTCTTCCAACGTCGCCACCTCTTGTCGTGGTTGCGATGTTTGGACCAATATCTCCATGTGTGGGGGATCCCTTTTTTAGGTGGTTGCAAGTTGCCATAGGTTCCTTCTTGCTTCCACTTCCTGGAGTAATTTTCCAATTGTCATATGCTACCTTTTTGGTGTTCGATGCTGTCCGTGTCTTTTGGAGGGTTGGTCTTGGATTCTGAGACTCTTTCCACCATTCGTTGACTTGGTGTTTTTGGTCTCCCCCTTTGGATTTGCCCACTCTTGTTCCAGCTACGCCTGTGGGACAGTTCTTCTGATGGCAGTGGTCATTGCTTACTGTCTACGAGTCTATAGTTTGGTTGTTCTTCCCTTTGGCTTCATGCTTCCCGGTCGGGCGCTCTTGTATTCCTGTGTAAACCACTTTAAGGTTTCTATTGCTGTTTGCTGGCGGCATATTCTACTTGCTTCAGCGGGTGGAATGTTGATGCTTTGCCCCTCTTTACCCTTTTTGAGTTGGTTGTGCGTTTGGCATGCTTTCTTGCCCTGCTGACTGTTTCCAATGCATTGCTCAGGTTCTGGCTTGCCTTTGGGCTCTTGCCACCGGCAATTTCGGCTTCCTTTTATGACCTAGTCTGTTAGGTGCTGGTTGCATCTCTTCAAGTTCATTGCAAGCTTGAGTTAATGCACTTTTCGTGCACCATTTAGCGAAGGGTAATCCTTCTCTCTCCCTTTCTCTCTCTCTCTTCTGAGGATCATACCGTTCTACCTGTCATTTCTATACTGGTATGGTGTGCTGCCATTCTGGCATGTTGTCGGATATCTTCTATCCTGTGACTTGTGCTCTTCGAGCTGCTGGGGTTGCTGTCGGTCTTCTGCCGCAGTTTTTCCCCCTTTATCTGTCACCCTGTTGCCGGATCACATGCCTGGCACTTTCTGTTGTCCTGTCGCAGATCCGCCTCCCTTTTGGGTATGGCTGTGGTATCTATTCTAAGTCAAGGAATCTGCAGCTAGATGTCTCTATCAGATGTACGAGTTGCGTACCTTCGGTAACAATGTATCTGGTAGAGACGTTGTGTAACAGCAGATTCCTTAACGCCCACCCATCCTCCCTGTTCTGCGAGGACCTTTTCTGGTGGTGTTTTCCACTGGCCTCTTCAGTTGTCATTGGGTTTTATTCTCAGGGGTTTCAGGTTGTTGCACTCCCCTGGGTGCTTTCATGTACAGTTAACCTCTGCTGAGGGACTTCTTTTCTGTTATATGGTACTTTGATTCACAGGAAGGTCCGTTGTCCTCTCCAGTTTACTTCCCCTTCAGTCTGCTCTACTGCCCCGGGGTTCTAGTCTCCTCGTGGTCGTACTCTTTGAGGGTCGGTTGTGCTCTGTTTCCTACCTCTGTTTTGGAGGGGAAAGTAAAGTCTTCTATGTCTTTCCTACAGTGGACTGTTCTTTCTGTGTTCCGTCCTTGCTGGACGGTACAGTTCCACATAGCACCATCAGTCTATTTCTGTCTGTTGTAATGTTCTTCTATTGTGGCACTCTGGAAGGGCCTCAGCCTGGCCTGCGGGGCTCTTTCTCACAACCTCCACTTATATGTGTAGCATATTACATCACTCATGATGTACAATGACATTTATGAAAGATGACATGGTTGATGACATCACAGATGGCACCCTCCAATGAGTATGTTAGTTTTATAGCGGCCGCCAACTAGCATATTTCTTCTCTAACTATTTTTGTATACCCATTGTCCAGCTAATGGGTGTAAGTATTTACAAAACACATGTGCTCCTAATGCATCATAGGTGTGTAGGGGAATTGAATACATTATAAATCTTTGTATTGAAGAGCAACTCTGTGCAGATGACAGTTGACAACTTGTATCCAGTATGTTCCACACCCGTTTTTTGGATCTGCAGAAAAAGATTCCAATAGGGCAAAGTAGTTCAAGCAGCCGAGAGTTTTTAGGCAGAATCGTTGTAGCAGGAGCATTTCTACATAACAGAGGTGTGCACCAGGTACTAACCCCTGTACATGTGCTTGTCTAACTTCAAAAGATGGGCCATCTCTAGTACATTTTTCAACACATTATGAAAGCTGCAGGTAGTATGATCTGTAGCACCATTTCAATCAAGCCCCTTTCAACATACACATTAACGATAATTGTGACTGTTTGTTTTCTAGTAAAATCTAGCAATATTAGGTGCTTAGAGGAGTTCTGACTAATATTTTGGCCCGGTGCCACTGCACATGCTGCACCATTCAAATCATGACCTTAGTGCCTGCAAGATAATTGCACTTGTGACTGCCTGTTTAGTTGTAAAATATAGCAATATTTGGTGTTTAGAGGAGTTCTGGCAATTTTTGGACCCGGTGCCACTGCACCTGCTGCGCCATTCAAATATTTACCCTGTAGCCTGCAAGATAACTGCACGCATGACTGTCTGTTTAATAGTAAAATATAGCAACATTTGGGTTTTACTGGAGTAATGACAACATTTGGCCCGGTGTCACTACACCTGCAGAACACTTTAAATCGAGACCCTTTCAATTGCAAGGTAACAACATTTGTGACTACTGGTTTAGTAGTACAATATTGCAATATTAGGAGTTTAGAGGAGTTCTGACAACTTTTGGCCCCGGTGAGACTGCATCTGCCGCATTATTCAAATCATGACCCTGTTGCCTGCAAGGTAACTGCACTTGTGGCTGCCTGTTAAGTAGTAAAACATAGCATCGCTCTTGTATATCAACTTTATGTTTAACGCGCAACTTTTATTACATTTAGAATTTGATCATAATGACCAAATAAATTAAGTTGAAAAAAATCCATCCGATAATGCCTACATAGTGCAAAGAAAGGTACTGCGACACGAATAGGAAATACCTCAAACATTCTAAAGCTAAAGCATCTGCTTTTGACAACTAAGTAATAAAAAGCAAGCATGCCAGCATACTGTTAGACGTGTCTGCCTTTTCTGTGGGAAAAGATCTTATCTTGAAAGTGAATAGAGCTCAAACAGTGTGAACAGCTTTAAAAGTATCACAAGTGCATTCAGCCAGGGAAAGTTAAAAAAAGTTCCACACAAAAGCGAATGAACACGGAAGTTCGGCTTTGGGGGACTGAATAAAGCCCCCTTTTAAGATATATTAAATACAAAATATTTTGCATGCGCTGTGCAGGCGAATCCTAAAAAGGGAGCCTTCTTCCAGAGCCTTATTAGACCTTGGGGACCCCATCCTGCCAGAACCTAAATTAATTGTAGGTGGGAGTCCACCCAGGGCACAAATCAAACATCACTTAGAGTGGTACCATGGGAGCCCAGAGGCCCTGCAACCCCAGCTCGCTTCCCGCATGTTGCGGCATTACTGCTTTCTGCTTGCTTCCTCCGGACGGGAGCATGTTTAAATCTCCCACCGGTGGGGAACAGACTTGTATGTTTGTTCCCCTCTGGTGGGAGATTTAAAAATGCTCCCACCAGACGGGAGCAAACACGTTTCCTTGCTCGTGCTGGTGTGGGCAGGGAAGCTACTGTCTTCTGGGGATGGGCACCCCGAAACACAGTAAATGAGACTGCACCAGGGGATGGGATCCCCGGGGCCTATAAAGGCTCAGGAAGAGGGGCAACACGTCTCCCTCCCTTTTTAAAATGAAATCTACCCCGGGGAAGGGGTCACTGGGGCCTTACAAGGTTCAAGGTAGGGAGGCCACACAGGCCAATCCTCATTATTATGAATTTCGCCCTGGGGATTGGGTCCCTGGGGCCTACAATGGCTCGGGGAGGGGGGCTGCACGGCCCCCCTCCTTTTCTAAATGAAATCTGCCCAGGGTCACAGGGGCCTTACAAGGTTTGAGGTAGGGAGGCCACACTGACCCTTCCTCTTTCTTATGATTTTGGCCCATATTATACCCAGGGCCCAGGGAGATGTGGTCTCTGGGGCCCAAAATCGGCTCAGGTGAGGGGGCTCTCTCTACCAATGCAGCCCGAATACATTTAATTAAAAAACAAGGCAGAAGCCATTTTCTCTTTAAGAACTGCTGATTTTTTTTTCTTTGGCCTAGAGAGGTCTCTGGGTCACCCCCACTGAGCCAGGGGGGCAGGGTATCTTGAGGCCTGCCCCTTTATATTATATTTTGTTGAACCTCAGGACAGGGGACTAAGAACCAAGTCCAATCGGAGTACTTGCTCCCGCGGGAGTCTTGAGTCACACTGGAGCAAATTTGTCCAAGTATAAAAAGCTCCATGGGTCAGTCGGAACACTCTATTTTTGAATTAGCGCTCCTGCAAGACTCTAACGGGAGTCCCTCTTATCCAACCGTCCCCATATACAAATATTTTTTACCCTTAATTTCTCAAAAACTACTGAACTGATTTACACCAAATCACAATCTGCGTAACAAGATCTAGCTTCCTGCCAAATTAGGTGTAATTCTGTTGCTTAAATCGTTTTTATTAACCATTTTGTAATTTTTTTGTTTGCTTTGCACATCGATCTGTAAACATTACAGTTAAAGCAGCACTCATGTAATAAACCTAAAAGAAAAGGAGGGGGGTAGAGAATTGATCGCCAGTAGTAAGGTACACTTCGGCTAGTAATGGCATGACAATGTAAATTCTGGGTGTGTTAATACAGCCAAGCTTATGGCAATCTTTCGAGAAAGGATAAAGCGGTGCTGCTAATACTATACATTTGTGAAAATGCTTCTGACAAATGTCTATGGAAAATGAATGGGGAAATTTGCTTCTGGGGGCCCACCTTCTTGGCCCCCCGCTTGATGGATCACCCTGAAACTTTCCATGAAGGACCTGAATGGACAAAATTTATTGAAAAGTTTTGTGAAGATTTGTCGACCGGTGCCATAGTTATTAGCAAACCAAAAGCGCATGGTTTATGGAACAGCTGACCTAACTAGAACTACCCAGTGGCAACCACTTCTCGGTCGCTACGGAAATATATATATACCTAAAAAATGAAAGGTTAAAGAAATGTTATAGTTATGTGAATTTGTCAATAAAAACATTACGTTTTGAACTAAAAAAAAAAACTGAAATTCCCCAGTTATAGTTAGCAGAGCTAACTATAACTTGTGCCCCCGCCATGACTGCTTATGATAGCACATATTACCTCACTCCTGGCATGTTCTATGACATAATTTCTGGCATCTCAAATCTGTGAAACCCATGTAACGAAATACCTGCCCAATGGCTTTAGCACCCTGTGATAACAATCCATTCTGTAAAGCCTGTTGCATTTAACACACGCTTTTCACAACAACTAAGATAGGCCGACTGACTTTGTCATAACATTTCAAAATACACAGATCACACCTATGGAATCTGCCATAACTTTTCACAATGAACTGATTAGCCCTTTACTCCTCACCACTGGCTTGCACTATAACCAACAAAGGCCTACTGAAGTGCACATAAACCAGCAACCATCATGCATACAGTTATAAAATACCGTTTGCAATTGAATATATACCCCCTCTCAGTAGAGGCTAACACAAAACTTCACCGTAAAACCCCCCCAAGATTTGTCAGAGTTGGTGGTCAACACCAAAACCCTTGCCTACCACGGTAATCTGTGAGATAGCATTTAACAAAGTACCTATCTACAGCCTGTAATACGGTGCAATATTAATCCACTGTTAAAGGCATCCTGGCTTTAACAAATGCTTTTCACAATAAATAGCCTAGACTAACTGCCTTTGTCAAAACGTTTCATAATAAGCAGAATTTTACACCAATGGCAACAGACATAATGTTTCTCAGTGCACCAATGGGGCCTATAGCTTGTCACCATATCCGACTTAGGCCTACTATTTTGAGTGTAAGTTCCCACAAGGCAACCATCAGGCACACAGTTAGACATTTACAAAACTTTACAAAAATACAGCTGGCCAAGCAAAACACTACCTTTCCTAAGAAGGAATAACCAGGATTCTCACAGGACAAATCTATATCCATAATTTGACTCTTGGAGTAGCCAACACCAAATCCCTTGCCTAGGACAATAATCTGTGAGAGTCCAAATATCTAAATATTTCTCTGCAGGCTTTCATACAGAGTAATAACAATGCACTCTTAAATTGATTAATGTAAACATGCTTTTCACAATACATAGGTCAGTCCTACTGCCTTTGATGTAACATTTGCATAAATGGGTGTTTGTATCAAGATTAATTAATAAACAGGCCAGGCCTATGGCCAGGATCATTTTTGTACCACTACAAACAACTCAGTCAAGTTGTATTGAGTATAGGCTTTCAACAAACAAAAAACTGCAATACAACCACTCTTTTCAAGCACACAACGTTGGTCAAATCAAATCCTGTACGTAGAGGAATCAACATGTGGGTGCAGCCTAAGCCCCTCTCTCAGCAGTAGTCTGAAAGCTCCTTTTTTGTTGATCACTGAAGGTCTTGCTACAGCTGACAATCCATACACAAACAGTATGCTCAGAGAATTGTTCAGTGTTTGACCCCAGTTAGTGTCTACATATTTCTGCCCCATTGATTATGGCCCTAAGTGGACCCAAGGTATTCGCCAGAATGGAGAAGGCCCCCTTCGTCCCTAACAAAGGATTATGGTTTAGTGTAGTCAAAGGGAGAAAGCTACACAATGCCTGTTTGGTGTATCTCATTCAGGCATGGTGACCCATCTGATCCTTGAATCAGGCCACCTGGCTGAGGCCATTGTGAGACCAACACCCTTTTGTAAGGAATGCCTTTCTGATCTCAAACTCTGGTCCACTGCATGGTCTCCCTATCACATGAAGAGAAGTACTGTCCAAACTGAGGGGATGCGGCCCAAGTGATTACCACTGGCTGAGATTAATTCAAGCATTCCATCCATCACTATTTTGTATACTTATTGTGTCACCCTAAGTGGGACGAGTATGCTCAGACGTGGGTCCCATGCACACTGTGTCACTGGAAATAAGCTGTACCCAGCTGATGAGTCCATAACTAGGGGAAAATTGTTCCTGGGTAGCTTGTGTTCTGGTTCATGGAGGACCTGGCTTGGCAGTTCAGGCTGGACTGTTCCTATTGGAGCATGGTCAAGGCTGATTTGCATATAGCTGGGTTCAAACGGGGGTGGCATGGTGCGCAAAATAACAATGGACTTGTATGTGGCCCCCAGTGATTACCAGTGGCAGAGATTAATTCAAACATTACATCCATCACTTTTGTATACGTATTTACCATTAAATGGTGCATTCCTGGCCTTTCCTAGCACTGGCGCACTTTTGCTTGCCTAGCACCAACGCAGGCACCTTGCATCATGTTGCAAGGGTGTAGGATTGTTTTTTGTGGAAGAAGGGGCACCTTCCTAAACAAAAACAATCCTCTGAGGCAGTTTCCTATTTGTTCGTGTGCTGCAGAATACAGCACACTTAGAAAGAGTAAATAACAAGGATAAATAAAGATATTGCTCCTCGTTGCACCTCTGGTGGGGAGGCGTACAATTCTGATGCGTTCCCAGGTCTACCTATGTTGGTAAATCTGGAAATGTTTCGGAATCCATGGGTGGATGCGTGTGCGCAGCCTTGCGTTACTCTAGATCTATCACGCCACTAAGGGCCATCCAAGGTGGCCTTGCGCGGCTTGATAAATCTCATTTAGGTTTTGCGTCACCCATACGTCCCTTTGCATCGCGCAAGGGTGACGCAAAGCCTTGCTAAATAAGCCCCTTTGTGTTTGGGGGAAGTCGCACATCGCTACTTTTCTTCTGTAGTACTGACATTTATTCTTTAAATGTAATGTGGCACTGAATATGTATTTAACCTTGGCTCGTATTTACCTACAGGAGCTTCACGTTACACGAGCGAGTGAAGAAACGTCAAAGCACTTATAAATGCCAGCAGTAATATGTTTCCCTGAAATATTAAGACTCCAAAGAGCAACCTCGACATTAATAATTCACGGGTAGAGACTTGATGCAAATGTAAATCTTGCAGCTTAGCCTGTCCTCTGGTGCTTTAAAGGGATGGATATGTTTGACGGTATTTGCAGGGTTGCCTGCTCCTTTACAGAATCAGAACATATCTGGCGTAAGCCCCTGAGCTCCCCCCCCCCCCCCCCGCCTCCCTTGAACAAATTGTGATTCTTTTTCGCATGTTGAGACCGCCATTTTCTTTTTCATGCGACTTTTTCTGTTTCATATATTTTGGAACGTTTCGTCTCATTGTCTCCTTTCTTTCCTCTTTGTCCTGAAATTAAGAGGTGCATTTTTTACGGCTGTCCATGGATGAGGCGGGTCCCCCAGCTTTTGGAGCAATGAAAGGGCGCCATTTTAATGTCCTTCAACGAGAGTGCAAGAACTCTGACCCCATGGCTCGCATATCCAGACTGTGGAGGATGGTAAGGTGATCCTGAGAGGGGGGGCATGAGAGGGGGTCATGAGGGCTGTTTGCACCCTACCCTCATGCTCAAGGCAAGTAGGCACAGACCTACTCTAATCACTTTTGGGATTTGGCAATGACAGTTTAGGTATGAAAGCTGAATGGCCCGGATGGAGACTCCATTAGGGGTGTCTAATATGGGTGTAGCGTGGAATCCTGACCACAGTTGACTTCCAACTGGCATACTGGAGGAGGCAAAATGCATCTGTTAACAATGTACTTTAGGGGAAGGCGGAGGTCAACACAAAATATATCCTATGACTCGCGTAGAACAGTAACCATCGGGACGACAGATCCAATGGGAAGGGGTTCATTTAGAGTGTAGTGCAAAAACTATCCAGTGCACATAACATATGCGCTGAACTTTTTTGAGAGATTTGCGCTATTTCTTACAACAGCAAACATTCTTACATTGGGGCAAAAATAGGTAATGTCCTGCAAAAATGAAATTTACACCATTTTTGCTTGTTATTTCCCTGATTTGAAAATTAAAGATGGCGGCATGTGCGAGTTCGAACTACAAGCAACAACAAATAGCGTTCAGACTCTCACTATCTTTCCACCAGATTCGTTACTTTTGCCAGAGTCTAAATCACTCTGCACATATTGCCCTGAGATATGTAACCCATTGACAGTGAGTTGTACGGGACTGACACTTGCTGTGATTTAACTGAGGCCAAAGTGTTTCTGATGCTATTTCTCTGCCCCTGCACTTTTTTCAAAATGTACTTAGTCTGTTTTTTAATAGTGTTCTAAAATACTGAGACCTCCATAAGGTACTTGTTACCATTATATTAAAAGGCTAAACAAGCAATGCAAGTGCATGGGACATGAAATCAATCAATATGTAGAATTAAATGTGAAAGTGTGTCAACATCAGTTAATCTTTCCACTGTTGTAACCACAGCAGCAACAGCAGCTGCTACCATGGCAAGGACAACAGCAACAACGGCCAGCAATGCAGGAAGAACAGAAGGAACAATAGTTGAAACCATAGCAGGGCCAACAGCAGCAGCAGGTGTCACTGCATCAGGAATCACAGACATACCAACAGCTGCCATTAAAGCACAAAAGCAATAAATGCTGCCACCCTAGCAGCTGCAAAGCTTGTAACAACCACCACCACAGCTGCAAGAACTGATGCCAGAAGTGCTGCAAGTATATCAAGGACCACGGCAATGACCACAGCTGTAATGGCAGCAAGGACTAATGAACAGCCACAATTGCTTCAACAACCTCAAGAGCAATGACACTAACCATAACAGATGTAATCACAGCTTCTATCACAGTACCAACAACAGCTGCAAGAACAGCAGGGAACACAACAGTAATTACAGCCTCCACCACATCAGGGACTTTAATTGTAGTTGCCATCACAGCTGAATTTGCAGCAGAGACCACAGTTGTAACCAGATCAAAGACCACAACTGCTACCACAACAAGCTAAGCAATAGTCACAAGAACATGGACCGGAAATAGCAATCAAAAGTATAACCACAGCAGGAAATACAGCCACAACCATATGTAACACCACAGCAAGGACCACAGCAGCAACAACGGTCATGGGAGCAGTGACCACATCTACCACCAAAGCATGGATAACAATAGCTGCCTGCAAAGTAGCAACCACTACCACCTTGGCAGGAACAGGTGCTAGGGACGCAGGGGCAACAGTGATGACATAACTACAGCAGGGACAACTGTAACGGCTGTCCCGGTGGCAGGAACCACAGCAGCAACAAGAGAAGAAACCACATCAGAAACCACAGCAACAACAGTTGTCACAAGAGTGGACACAACAGCTGCCACAATAGCCATCACCAGGGCAACAACTTCTATAAAAGCAACAACTGCAAGCACCACAGTGACCACAGAAATAACAATAGCAATAACTACAGGGACTACAGCTGCTGCCATGACAGGGACCTGACCGTGTTCACAGATGTAACCACAGCAGTAACCATAGCATCAATCAGAGCTGCCACCACAGCAGCAACAATAGTAGTGACAACAACGTCTACCATAGCAGGAACTGTAGCAGCAAATGCTGTGATCACAGCCACCGGCACAGTAGAAAAAACAACTGCAACAATAGATGCAAGCAGAGCAGTGGCCCCCGCAGTGATGACAGTTTCTATGTTAGACACCAGGGCTTTTTGCAATTTACCCCCATTTTCACCCCCATTTTGACTACTAGATGCTGGTTTTCTGACTCTGAATGTGCCCCGCTAATCAGGCGTTAAAAGGTATATGGTAAATGGGTGCAATTACAATTGTACTGACAACCTACCTGTAAGTCCCTAGTATATGGTAGGGCATGTAGGTTTAGAGGCTCAGTAGATTTAATGCACTTAAGTGTGCCCTGCTGTGTTGCCTGCTGTCATTTTAAAAGCCAGCCCTGCCTTGCAGGCTGCTTCTAAATTAAAAATATGTTCAAATTCGACTTTGTAATTAAAAGTACTTCCAAAGTGTTAAATTACTTTCTTTTTACTTATAAGTCACCCCTAAGGTGCCCCCAGGGTAGGGTCGCATGTTAAAATAAGCAAAGACATTATAAAAATGTTTTATTTACCCTGGTGAGGAAAAACTGCAAATTTCGTTTTGCTCCATTGTGGTACATTTGCTCCATAGGCGAACATGGGAAGGCTTTATTTAACATTAATAGTTTATCTTCTGACAGGAGTGAGCTAAAATAATAATTCAAAGTGTCAAAATAATAGTTACACTGAATCCAACAGCTTTCCAAGTTTGGATTAATTTGAATTATTGTAAGAAAGAAGCTATAGAACTGTTTTCTAAAGCTACCCAATTCAGCCTCTTCTGATTGGCCAGCCTTTGACAGACTGACCCAAGCTGCTCTGATAAGGTGTGAAGTGGCCTGAGCTGAGACAAAGAGACATCTGATCTGAGGAGATCTGCTGCCTCCAGATGCCAGAACATAAAGGGGGCTGGGTAGCCAAACTGGCTTTCAAAGTGAGAAAGACAGACAGCCACCAAGCCCAACCCCACTTCCTGCACCCCCAGCCAGATGGGGACCCCTGTAATTGAATTAGGAGAGGAGCTGGAAGGGGAGTGTAGGGGAAAGCTAGCCACACCTGTGGCTCCTGGAGAGATTTTCTCCATTTTGATGTTTGTGAGACAGGGCTTTCTGGGACAAAACTATGCCACACTTCAGGGGAAGTGGTCCTCACAGAGGATGGCACCCTGCACCCCATTGGTCAGAGGTACCCCCGCTTCTTGTAAGCCCAGAAATCTGGATAAATATGGGAGAGCTACCCAGCAACTCAGATCCCTACCTGGAAACAAGAAGAAAAAGGACTGCCCTGCTGAACCCCTGGTCTGCACCAAGGACTGCACCTGCTGCACACTCTGGGCTTCACAAAAGAGGACTTTGTCTTGCTTTTAAAGTTAGAGGAGTGGACTCCCTGATAGCAACAGGTACAAAAGATCTTCAATAAGTCACCTGTATTAACTCAACCAAGAAGAGTCAAGCTGAACAGGGAAGGATTTGACAGGTGCATTGTGGGAATTGTAGTCCCAGCTCTCTAAGGAGCAACTTGAAGCTTCTGGAACATTGGCTGGTGTTGGGGACACTTCAAGACACAAAAAGGACTTGCTGGAAGACGATCCAGAAGTTTGAAACCTTCTGGAGAATTTTTGGTAGACTGCCCACTTTAGTTATTTTGCCATTCCCTTTCAGCCCTCTTGCATATTTTTATCTCTTGCCTGAGCTTATCACTGAACCAGGGGCCGAGACCCTGCTTCTGGTAAGCGAACAACATGTGGCAGGTGCCAAATATTCCACTGTGGTGTGCAACCAGTTGTCAACCTCAAGCGTGTTAGAGCGGATAGAGGCTGAAAGAATCTGTTTGTTGTTTTCCAGGGCAAGTGGTTTGAGAGATCTTAGAGAAACACTTCTAAGGCAAAAGGTAGCAGGGGTCCCAGGACTGCCCTGCAGAGGGAGAAGCCAATTAAACTGGATCAGGCCAAGCCAGAAGAGAAGGGTCCGGCACTACTAAACTGTGCATTAGAGAAAACCAAATCAATGGTATGCCATGCATGAATGTTCAACATTCTGTAATTTTGAATTTAGTTTCAGTGGTTCCAGGATACCCTATGGGGATATTGGTTTGTTCTCGATTAACTTTTGTATTAACAGTGATTGTTCTTAAGTTGCCTACTTGGAGTCTAGTCACAATTCTTAAGAAGGTTTTTTGGTTGTCAAAATATCACTGGTGAACTGAGAACTATTTGAGCACTACAATGCCACTGTGATGTGCCTGCAACCCCTTCAGGGGGCACAACCACAAGTGTGCCCAGATGGAGTGGAAATCACTACCACTTTGAGTGCCTGGAGAAGTGTCTGTAGTGACACGGGCTAAGTCTAGAGTGAGTAACAGTGCCTGTAGCTGACAGAATTGTTGTGTACTTGCATACAAATGGCTGAGCTTGCTAGATGAGAGAATGGTCTATCAGGACCTTAGTTACTTCATCAGAAGAGAACTACCAAGCTGCACAGTCCTGCACTGTTTGCATAGGACTTTCACTTCTGAAGGGGGTGACGGGGTGGAAAGTAGGGGAAGAGGCAAAGGAAAAGATTGATATCCCCTTGTAAGCCACAACCTGTGAGGGCCCCACATGGAATAGGATTGGGAAAAATTCTCATGCACCCAAGTGCCGCATAGGACAGCACTAGGTGGGCTTGAGCCTAGAGTAGTCAGTTACCCTAGGCCACTCTGGTCTTAAAGCATCTGTGAAGGCTAGAACAAAGCAGCGATGGCAAGCACACAGTGGCGTATGGGTCCACTGGACTCCTTGAAGGGCTGTACGTGTGTAACCTCATTACCTTTCAAGGGCCACCAGCCTGAGTAGGGGAGTTAGCGATCAATGGATCTGCTGTGAACCTCACACATAACTCAGGGCCAAGTTTACTATCCAAGATATGCCTGTCTAGTTTAAAGAACCATGAGGAGTGCAGGAGAGTTATTCCCTGAGAGTGGCTTTCATGAATCCTTCCTTGTCTTGCTGCTTTACTGTCCACATCCCAGGATAGGTCGGAGATTCCTGTTGACCATAGTGAGGTAGGTGAGAGTGTTCCTTACGTTTAGGAATATGTCACCAAATGACCTAGAATCCCAATATGACTGAAAATATGCGGACAAGCAAAGTTTTGTTTCTGTGCATTAATGTTACATGTTTCTAGAAATCCAGAGACATGACAATTAAAATGGCCCGATCATTACTACTCTATAAATACAGATGGGCAGAGTATAATATATTACCATAGTTAAGTGTGGGGAGGTTCAAATACTCATAAGAATAGAAGCCTGTTCTCTCATTCAACAATGGTAATAAATATCTTACAACCCTCATCACAACTGCATCGCATTTTCATGTGTACTCGTTTTTAAAACGCTATTGACCCAAAACCAGGATGCAACTAGTACATTTTACCCAAATGTAACAGAAGAGTTCCAGTGACTATTAGCAGAGTATTTTCCTGTGCTAAGACACTGCAACATGGAATCTGTAAAACGGAAAAGAGTGTTTTTCTTACGTCTTTTTCTAAAGATTATACACTGAAAAAACAAAGGTTAAAGTGACGTTATAGTTAGGAACTGTAATTATATTTTAATTAGAAAAATAAAACCTCAGATATTCAATTAAAAAAACAATGGTTAAAATTGCGTTATAGTTATGTGAACATGCCACTTAAAACATACCATTTTCAGTGACAGAACCACTGAAATCCACAAGTTATAGTCAAGTAACTATAACTCGTTTCCTAAAGTAATTATTACTTGCGCTATGGCCTGCACAGTTTGTCATCATTAATGTAATTTCAAATGTTGCAGTGATGTTATCAATGATGTAATTGAACATGTAATGAGAGATGTAATATGCATGGTCATAAGCAGTGCATGGCGAGGGAGCGAGCTATATTTACTTTAGGGCACAAGTTATAGTTACTTACTGGCGAATTTACTTTCTGGTGAATTCATATTAATAATTAATAGGTCTTTTTTTAGTAAATGTTGATTTTTCTAAATGTAAAGTAAGATATAGTTGCAGTTCCAAATTATAATATCACTTTCACTTTTGTTTTTTTTCAGTTAATTTCTATATTATTGTATTGAAAAGTAACAGTTTATTACCATACGTAAAGCCACGCCCTCGCGGCACATGGCCTTTGGCCATGTGCAGCACGGGGTTTGTTGCAGGACCTGACCTGCAGCCAGACCTTGCGTCTAACCCTTGCAAGAAGCCAACCCCCCGCCCCCGAGCACGGCCTTCAGCTGTGCATGGTATAGGGTTGGCCACAGGGCCTGTCCTCTGGCCAGGCACTGCGCCCAACCCCTTGTAGTCAAGCAACCCCACGCTCGGATGGCCTTTGGCACAGTGTAGTGTTGGCTGCCTGGCATGGCATTGCCTGCCGCCAGGCGCTGCAGCAAACCTCTTGCGAGCAGACAATGCCATGCCTTCTGGCATGTGAAGTGTGTGATTGGTTAGGCAGGTCCTAGCTGCACTCATCCAGACTTACTGACTTTGACAAAGAACCACAACACCAAAATTTAACATTTTTAATGTAATGTACATTTCAGTCATTCCCACATTGCAATGTTTAATAATGGTGATTATTATAAAAAAAATGTAATACAGTTTTAATAAACATGTTTTTTGTCTTAAACCAACATGTCTCTGAATCTTTCTTTCAACATTTTTCCTCCCACAAACATGTTTATTAAAACTATTACATTTTTTTAATAATAATCACTATTATTAAACATTGCATTGTGGGAATGACTGAAATGTACATTAGATTAAAAATGGTGGGAGTTGGCATGTTTTTTCTTAAGTGGGTATCCCCGTGCCACTCCATTTCAGTTGGGGACCACAGGGGGAGCCACAAGACCCCCATGGCCCCAACCAGCTATCCTTGTGGGTGCCACACTTTAAAAAAAAATTGTAAGTGGGCGCCCTAGTGCCCAACCAAGACGCACACAATGCTGGCCAGTAGGGGGCTGTTGTGGAAGCCCCATGGCCCGGCGGCCCCAACCAGCAACATACTGGGTGCTGTGGGGGCTGGCAACTTTCCTTTGCTCCTGGCCAGGCGGGAGCAGCATTTTTGTAACTGCTGTGGCTCGGCTGGAGAAAAGTTCTATTCCCTGCTCGGGAGAGTTCAGACAGGGTATGCTCGTACTCACCAGGGCAGGGAACCACTGTTTTCCAGAAAGAGGGGCTCCCCTGGACCCTGTTAGTATCAGTTCCCGGGGCTGAAAATGGCTCGGGAGTGGGGCTTGTGGCATCCCTCCCCTTTTATAATAAATTGAGCCCTAGGGGAATAGTGTCCCTGGGGCCTGAGGTGGTGCCAGGAGGGGCGCCGCATGCACCCCTCCCATTTTATTATAATTCAGCTCCAGGGGGATAGGTTCCACAGGACCTGAAGAGGCTTGGGAAGGGTGGCCGAATGAGCCCTCCCCTTCAAATGTATATAGGCCCTGGCAGATGGGATCACTGGGCCCTCTATGAGGCTCGGGGAGGGGAGCTGCAACCCCTCCCCCCTAATTATTGGTTTGGTCCCCGGGAGACAGGGGTTCCAAGAACCAATGGCCTGTAAAAGGCTTGGGGAGGGGTCCTGCGCTCCCTCCCCTTTGTATTAAATGGTGGACAACGGGGTCCTGGGGGCTGAAATTGGCTCAGGGAGGGGGGCCCAAGGCATTGACCCCTGACCCACAGCGGGGGTCACATTCATATTTTTTTTAAATTGGTGGCCGCTATTTTCTTTTGCTGCAAGTACCCCAGGATCTCCCAGGGAGACCTTCCTGCACATAAACAATCTTCCCCTCAATGCAGAAACCCTTGCACTATGGTGCAAGGGTGCCTGAATTGGCGCCCGGTAGGTAAATTTAGCGCCAGAGCAAGGGAAAATACAGGGCTGCTCCATATTGTTGTCAATATGGTGCAGCCCTGTGGAGCATGGCATTTAGCCAAGGAGGCCAACGCCGCGCTCCGCCACTTTGTAGTAAATATGCCTCCAAGAGTCAGATTGGTTAGATCATAGAGACTGTAAACAGCAACCAAGTTACTTCATACCGACTTCCTGTGTAGTGTCACAGATCGCTTACAAAGTAAAGTTGCTAATGAGGAGAAACATATTGTGCCCGACTAGGGTGGTAACAGGAAAGCTACTGAAATTCCAGTGGATGAAGGTAATACCAACGTAAGTTTAAAGACCACCAATTTAGGCATAAAGCAATTAGTGGAAAATCAGCATAATAAGGCCCAGATTTATCAGGGGGGTGCTTTGCCCTTGCATCACCCAGGGTGTTATAAGGGCAACGCAATCCATAAGTCACATTTACCCAGCCACGCAAGCGGCCCCAACATGATTGGCGGGTGGGGGTCGCGTGGGGAGGTTTAATTTAAAATTAAAATAAACGAAAAAAAAGTTAACTTACCTTTGCCGGCCCGGTCCTGCGTCATCTCTGCTCCTCTCTTGGAAGCAGGAAGCCTCCCTCCCCTCCCCCAATCACAATGCTGCAATAGCAGCATTGTGATTGGTCGTAAAGCCAACCAGCCATTTTCTCCATGTATACTGCATGCATCCTATATGGAGAAAAGGCAGAGTGCGCATGACTGGTTTGGTAGGCCCCAGAGGGCGGACCAACCAGTCAGCACCCTCAACAACTCCTCCCCTGCCCTAGAGCAGGAACCATAACATCCAAACCCTTCTGCTTTCTTGCAGTGCGAGAAGCAGAAACATAAAATTGCATTTTAATACCATTTCATGTTTCTGCTTCTTGCACTGCGAGAAAGCAGTGGGGCGATGCTCCTCCGCCCACATCGAGGAGCCGCCCCTGATTCTGGAGTAACACAAGACAGCACAAGTCGGTGCATTTCGTTACTCTGTGCTGGGAAAGCATTGCATGGGTGAATCGTGGATGTTCCCATGTGTCCACCCATGTATTTTGGCGCATTCCCAGATTTTCCCAAGAGTGGTAAACCTGGGAATGCATCAACATTGTACGCCTTCCCGAAAGAGGCGCAATGAGGAGAAATATATTTATTTCTCCTCGTTCTTTCCTCTTTCTAAGTGTGCTGCACTCGGCAACATGCTTAAAAGAGGCATACACCTATAAGGATTGTTTTTGTGCAGGAAGGTGTCCCTTCCTGACAAAAACAATGCTGCCTGCCATGCAGGCACCCCTGCACCCTGGCGCAAGGGTGCCCGCCGTGGCACTAGACAGCCACTAGTGCACCAGCACAAGGAGAGAGCAGGAATGCGCCATAGATATGGCGCATTACAGCCCTCTCCATTTGACACAACGCAGCGAGATGTCTTGCTATGTTGCGCTGCATCAAATCTGGCCCTAGCTTTGCTGGGTTCGCCGTCCTGTTTACCAAGGAGTAGGGGTACGTCTACCAGAAAAGATGAAGGCGAGTCAGGCATATTTAGAGTGGAAATTAGGACAAAGAATTAGTGAACTAACCTCAGAAATCCTCTGAAAGGATAGTGGAAACTGCAGAAAACATTGAAAGTGTGAAGAACCTATTCATGCAGAAAACGTATTTACAGCCAATGTATCCCATCAATGGAAGTGCATTTCAAATGTCTGCTCATAAGAGGGAAAATTCTGCCAGCGATATGGACCTTTGCCAGAAAATGTGCAAATTGGCTAGCAAAAGTGGCCTTCAATTCTGCTGTTCTGATGAAGATGGTAAATTAGCCAAGCTTCAAACAGAAGTTGCACTGGTCAAACTTTAAATTAGGTGCATGTATTACTGACCATTTAGGGAACAAACAAAAACAGTTCTCTCTACACAATACTGCATCATCACCAGTCACCAGTAATATGGATTTCAGATTATACTTTTGTTTAAAAATGTCTGGTTGGCGTTAGAAACCTATTTTGGCATCCAGAGGACACCCATAAGAATGAATTATGAGCAAGAGGTGAGCTATTTTGGGTCCTAAGGGTTTGTAATTCACAGTTGGTATTTATAATGTATTACTGTTTCCTCGGTGTATGAATGTAGCATACCAGCTCCCATTGTAAAATGTGTGACTGTCAAACATTGCAGAAAACTATGGTTCTAATAAAGATATTTTTAAAAATAAAATAGTAGCGGTTGAGCTGTGTTACCACAAACCAAGCAGGTGCTTTAAGAAAAACATGCTTTCTAGTTGAGAGAATCCCTTTCAGGCCTCTCTGTTTCTGATGATTATCTGCACTTGTCCCTAAACGCTGAGAATTGTACCTAACGATGGAAGCAGCCTTTTTAGGTCATTTGGGCTGCACTGAACCCCAGCAAGGAGAAATGCTTTGCACCACAGACGAGGTGGCGCTATCTAAAAAAAAATGCTTCTATGTTCTGTTCCAGGCGCAGTAGGTTGCCAGGATTTTTTTTATTTTAAGAACAGGGACCTCTTGCTTCTGATAATACCACACTGTGGTCATTAAAATGCAGATTTCCTTGTGCCTACTGGAAGGTTAGCCGAGGGCCAGGATACACCATGCAAACACCTGAAAGAACTAAAGCAGTCTCTTCTTGGTTTATGTTGTGAATCTGGTTAAAGGAAGCTCCCTCTTTCTATTGGGTGGGAGACTTACAAGTGTTTACATAATTCCTGGAAAAGCCCCTTTTTGTCATAGGGCATTTCCAGTGTAAAATCTGTTTCCAAAACACTGAATATTTATGCATATTTTTGTGCGGCATGTTCAGATTTAGAAACGCGGATATTGAGAGCGGATAATGCTGTCGGGCCTGTTTAGTTTCAAGGCGTGCTGCCTATTACAGCGCCTCAAGTGACGCCTAGGCTCTGCTTCTGTCCTTGCTCTTACGTTTACAGACCTGTGTCTGGCCAAGGCATTTTAATATTGTGTTATAAAATTTGCCCTAAACTATTGTTCCTGGAAGGTACTCCCCCCCCCCCCCTCCATTTCTCTTTCCTTAATATCCATCTTTTACTCCAGAGTATCTCTGGGTCAGTCTTTTTTCACTGTTCATTGTTCTAGCAATAAACGTCTGCAGGCGCATGCGCACTTCCTCCATGGCTTATTTCAAAACATATCATGCTGTCTTTAAGTTCTCGATGATCACAGTTCATAAGATGCCTGATAAAAGTTATGCACTGCTATGTAGCGCAACTCTGGACTGTTTCCAATCTTGATGATGACGCAACCATAACTTGACATCATCATCATGGGTGATGGTACACGGGTAATTTAAATAATCTGTAGACAGGTTCCTGTTTAGTTTAGAGCCCTAACAAAAAGAGGGGGAAACTGCTGTCCTGAGATCACAAGAGCCGAGACTGGAGCTTCACGTTTGCCTCCTATTCACAAAGAGCACTTACGTTGCTGCAAATAATGCCACGGTGCATCTTGTTCTCAGTATGGAACACTGGTCAAACAATATGTCATTTATGTTGGTTTCTTGAGATTGGCTTTAAGCATTGGGGACCTTCAAATGCCTCTCCAACTGGCCTTATGCCTAAAACGTAAAATTTGCAGCCAACTCTGCCCACGATGGCCCTGCGCAAAGCTGTTGTTTCAGAGAGGCTTTCTACAGCGCTCTTGGCCACGAGAACCACCAGCAGAAAGAGCCATGCCAACGCTGCAGCAGTGGAACAGTGCACGTTGTTAACCTGCGATTAACGCAACACAGAGATTGCGGACGTAACTTACACCTCATTTTAGGGGGTCACATCACTGCCGTAGGAAAGGGTGGGAAGGAGGATGTGCAAGATGGGTGTGAGGGTTAAGGATTGGGACACCTTGGGAATAGGGGTCAGGATACGTGGGTCGAACAGTTGTATGAAGACACCAGCCGATTGCCATCTTCATATATTTTGTTCAGTTGTTTGGCTTGCAGCAGTGAATGATTGTAGACAACAGCTACATGTATACGCTGAACAAGAGAATGAGGGTGAAGGACCCCCAATGTAGGCCTCATCATATGGGACTGGCTATTGAAAAGTTTAACCCTAGGCTTGATTTTTGCTGGTGGATGCCTGTGACCATATTGAATAAGTATAAGTAGGAACTATGGTCAGAATGTGTATTTTACAGTTATTTTCCTTATACATTTGTTATGTGGTTTGCATTACACACTATTATTGGAAAAGAAGAATTATGACTTATTTTAAGATTAACTATATTATTGATTGTATGTATGTATTCTTTCAGGTTATTTCTGTATATTTGTAAACCTAGAAAATCCAAAGGTTGAAGTCTTAGGGCCTAATTTAGATTTTGGCAGAGGGGAACAGTCTATCACAGACATGGCGGAGATCCCGTCCACCATATTAACGATCCAATAATATCCTATGCAGATCTTAATATGGCGGCCGGGATATCCATCAAGTCTTTGAAGGTGTATTCCATCTACCGAGATCTAAATAAAGCCCTTCGTAATTACGGGTTGAAAAGATGGGTATAATCTCCTGAAGAAGGTGTCCTTGTGTAAGAACTACAGTTTACCGAATATTTTACAGACCTGCTTACTGCCACATCACTGAGTGTCTGTAAAAGGGTACAGGTGATATCAATTTCAACGAGGGATTGTTGCTACGTCAGAAACATTAATGTTTTTGATATTTATATTGACTGCTTATAAATTATGTATAAAAAAAGGTGATCTATGGGGATACAAACCAACAATATAGGATTTAGTACAATATAGGATGTAGTTACAATGTTTGTTGGAATATTAAATTAGACATTTTGTATAGAAATAAAACTAAAGAAATTATTTTTATAAATGCACTGCAAATGTTTAGAGGGCAAAAATAGTTGACAAATGTAAACTCAGGGTGGTATACAGGGGTTCTGTTGGTTGATGATATAGCTTGGAGCCTCGCTCAACTCCTCAAATCTGGCCTCTCCTTTGGTAGTGTATGAACTTCCTGGAGTAAGCCAGGAGAGGAATTCACCTTAAGTGACATTCTTCACTCTTGATTCTTTATTGAAATTAATTGTTCTTGGAAACAAGAAATCCGAATCAACTCTACCCCAGATCAGACCTTGCTGCCACCAACCACCCCGCTCACAAATAAATTATGCTCACAGTGGAATCCCCAACTGACAGACAAAAACAGACATTCAGTACATCTGTAATAATACCACTCACATGTGACACCAGCTAATGTCTCTTCCAAGAGAGAGAAAAAACAACAGCACCAAACATGACCAATTGGTCATCAGCAAAACCCTGGCCTTCTAGTTGATAAACGGATGATCCACATTGTTCCTGTGTTCGCATCTGGTGCTACAGCTACATTATGTTTAGAAATAAAATGCATTCAGCTTTGGGAAATGGATAAAAAACAATATACAAAGCATAAATATTGAGATGCTGGAGGTGTTGTATACAGGAGGATCTTACTCACTCAGGTATCGACTTTGAAGACATTTCTCTTTTGAAGGCCAGTTGATACTTCAAGCTTTCGACTTCCTTCTTAAGCTGGGGCCCATCCATCTCGTCCATGGTGGCAAGTGTTTATGTGACTTAGTTGCTTACAGAATAATTCTTAAAATAGCTGTAAGAAAGTAATTGGAAACAACATTTTCACTGAACAATAGCAACTGCATTAAAGTAAGCAGCCTGTACAGATAACTGAGATTGCTGTGATTTTCTTTTTGCGAAAAATATATTTCACTGTTGGTTCTATTCATATAAAAATATAAAAATCGGGGTGGGTCGTGTTGCTGTTCCTGAAAAGAGCAACCAATTGACAATGATTTCTCATTCCCAAATGTCAAGAACTACAATAGTAAAAATAAAGCATTATTTCTAAAAGCTTACTTGCCTAAGAGGGAAGCCCTACCACAGTGAAATTAAGTTAGGAAATCCTCCATGGGTATATAAATTTTAAGATCTCGGCTGGTTTGGCGAAGGATTTAGAAATGTGCCAAGGAACCACACATTTCCAATAGATCCCAACGATACCCAGTTTAACATCCCCTTGCTGTGCCAAGGAGTCCAGTTACCATTGACTAGAAGCAAAAACTTTACACCTAATTTCATATTAATGTATGTGACCAGTGGCGCAAAAGTGATGCAAGGGCTGGTAAAAAAGCCCCCAGGTGTATTCCTCAGGATGGTTCTTAATATTTATGGAGAAACACCTTAAAAAGTCACCAGGAATCTTGGTGTGGTCATCCATCACTCTCCAGAACCAAACCCTTCAACACTCATAGCAAACAATCACAATTGCATGGAAGTAACCTAATCCATTGTGACTGATATTGAGTAAAAGGAACAAGAATGACTTGGAAAATTGAGTTCATCCTCCCAAAAGTAGTGAATTCAAGATTGCAAGCCCATTCCATAAGAGAATGAACCATAAAATCATTAAATCACTCTGCTACTACCGCTCAAGGCCGAGTTTAGATAGGACATACAGCTAGGAGAATAAAATAGAGATTAGTAGCTGTCAGTGACAGTATTCATTTCCAGTTTTTGAAATGTGTTCCAAAGGTAGCTTGTTCTATTAACTCCAAATTTTGGCGGGCAATGGAACTGAGGCACAGGGAGTGAAACTGATTTTACCCAAGACCACACACTGGTCAGGGAGAAAAATTCAAGGTTAAAAATCATGTTTACTAGCTCAATAGTCTCAGATTTAGCCACTAGGAGGTATGTTCCCTCGAAGTTGTGGCTAGGAATACATAATGTACGTCTTGAAATATATAGTTGAGGGAATGGGCTCCCATTTAGCCTCAAAGGTATTCCCTAGTAGTGAAGGGGACTACTTTGTGTGAATGTGCTTGGTGTGAAGGAGCAGGATACCATTACTCAGTTTGAAGATTGACAATGGCTAAAGTGGGCTGACCAATTGCCCCATGATGTATGTTGTAGTGGGCAAAAGAAGAAATATGATTGACACAACAACTGGCCAAAGGATGAAGAGGCCTGAATGAAAGCCCATAGAGCTAAGTGTATGATATCAAGTTCATTTAAATCAAAAGGTCAGAAACAATCAGTGGCAAAGCCCATAGGTCGGGGTTTGCTGCCAGCCTTTCGGCTTTGTCAACACGTGGTGATTTGTCATGGTTTTTTAAACCTCTATCAGTGGGAAAACTCCAGGACTCGCATCAATATTAAAAAAAATGGGCAGTTTTATATAACTTTAATAAACTTGCTGAACCCACTTATTAGTTTACTATCATTACAATTTAATGAAGATGTTACAGTGTCCCTGTAAGTGCAGAGGCCTCCTATTCATAGCGATGGTAACATATAGGTCCTGATTGAGAAAGATAAATATAGATGTGTGTATTTACTCAAATGTAGATCTATCTTACACCTAGGGGTAACTCCACTATTTTGCTATTCAACACTTCCAAATGGAGATTTGCATCTAGGTATAAACAGACATATCTCCACCGCCAGTCTACTACAACAGAATGTGCCAGAGTAAAGTTACAGTTAGCAACTTTTTGTTGGTGAAGATCTCTCTATGGGAAAGTATAGGGAAATGTAATGAAGTTTATTACGTTTTTAAAACATTTTCAAATGATTCATTGTATTATATAAATGTAAAGTAATCTAAAATATTTATTATAAACCTGGAAAAACTAAAATAAAATGCTACAACATATTAACCCATCAAATGTGTAGTAAATAATAAAATAATATAATTTAAATGCATTAGTTAATATATATATATCTTACCATCCTCACCATCCCACGCTACCGGAGAAAGAAGTGGGGAGGCTCTAAATGTGCCACCCTTGCCCCTACCCTCTGGAACTCCCTTCCCCTTGAACTTCGTACCATCACCCTCTACCCACAATTCCGTAAACATCTCAAGACCCACCTATTCACGAAGTTTTTTGATTAACACTCCTCCTGTCTTCCCAGCTTTTTAACCTCGGATCCCGTTAGCTATAGCGCCAAGAAACCGCTGGTATACGTGCGCTCTAAAAGTAATTTTAAATTCAAAATTCAAATTCAAATTCATATATATATATATATATATATATATATATATATATATATATATATATATATATATTTTTTTTTTTTTCGATGTTACTCGCTCCAGCCACCAACTCCAGCAGGGTTAGTAAAGAAGACGAGGCAGACCCAACTTGGTGCAGTTTTTAGTTTATTTTCTTATTCAACACCACCAATCCTCACGACGCGTTTCGGCAGATCCCTGCCTTGATCACATGACAACATGGTCGTGAAGCACATTTCCTTTTAAAGTGCAAGTGCGATAAATAGACATAGAAGAGTTATTTACACGTTTTTGGAGTCTGTTTTTTTCTTTTTTCTCTCTACCAACTCCTTTCTTTTCGGAATTATTTCCAGATTTGTTTATGGAAATTACATGTAAAATACATTATGCCATGTAAATGATAACCACAACATTACTGTGAATATATATATATATCAATTTTTACACATTTAAAAATAATCACCCTCCCTCGCTAACATTTTTATTTAATTGTAGCAAACCTAGTTAAAGTTATGTAGTTTATTCATTGGACATGGCGGACTGAGACAGGTTTTTTTACTATGGTTTTCTCTTGCTCTTAATTCAGTACTATATAATGTTAGAGAAACATTGTCTAGAATGCTCTAAAAAAATGTTCACTTGTTTTAAACACGATGTATGATAATGTCATATATTTTATCTATGTGTTACCTGTAACTTTTATGGCCTTATGGCCGAAATAAAGCTTTACGTATATGATGTATACTCTTGAACATTTAAAAAACATTTTTTAAGTTTACTTGGTTTCATTATTTTTAATTTAAAAAATAACAAAATCATCAATACTTACATTTTTTCATCCATCTATCAATCTATCTATCTATCTATCTATCTATCTATCTATCTATCTATCTGTCTATCTATCTGTCTATCTAAAATAAATTGATTTAATTAACATTAGTTCCAATAGGCAATTATTTTAATCCCCTTCCTTCATTGTTTATTATAGGAGTGTGTTACAGTACCTATGAGTTGCTGTATGTGCTGCCAGACGCACTGCAAATCAGGACTGGAGTACACTTAAACCTGTTTTGACACTATTAAGTGTTTCGTAAATTTAGACGTGTATTTTGTGAATTGCGATGGCCTCACTTTTTCATGGGTGTGTGGTTTGTATTATCATGTCTCTCTCAACCCCCTCTTCAAATTTCGTATTTTTGAATAACTATTCCTCATTCTCCCACCACTCCCCCGTTTCCTCCCACAATAAATAAAGCGTAGTGCACAAATGAGGGCTTAGCTCTCTGCCATCATGGTTGAGCTCTCCGCACAGCAAAGTTAGGCGAGGCAAAGGTTTTCAGCTGTAGGTGTATGAATTGGTTTTGTTAGTACTTCTGGGGTGCTACCCTACATACTAAAAATACAGGGCCTCCTTTATGTGTTTTTGCCCTAAGGCAGCGCAGCCAGCACTTCCTGCTGCCCTGACCTACGGCTAGTGCACAATAGGCTGCCGTGCGCCAACACAGGCACCTTTGCACCATGGTGCAAGGGTGCCGCATTGAGGGGATGATTGTTTTTGTGCAGGAAGAGAAACCTTCCTGCATAAAAACAATCCCAAAAGACTTTATCCTCTTTCTATGTGTGCTGTAGAATGCATCAATCGTAGAAAAAAGGAAAAACGAGGAGAAATAAAGATATTTCTCCTCGTTGTACCTCTGCTTATGCCTCCCTGGGGAGGCGTAGGTTTTTGGGCCTGCCTCAGATTTACGATTTCTCGTAAATCTGAGGCAGTGTCAAAATGCCATGGATGTTGCTGGGGACGGCCCCAGCAACACCTATTGCACGCCCCTTTACCGCAGAAAACTGCGTTAAAGGGGACAATATTTCTGAGGCAGCATTAAGCCAAAAAAAGTGGCTTAGTGCTGCCTCAGAAACATGGAGCAGGCTCCTGCGCCACGGAACATCACAAAAAGTGACGTTCCGATGGTGCAACACTTTAGCATTTATAATTAAAGAAACAGCACTTATTATCAGACCTTTTATATTTCCGTGTTTGCCAGTTCTCACTCAAATCAAAATGACCAAAATCTAACCACATATATATTCTGTTTTCCCAGAAATTGAGGTTAAAAAATATGGTTGTGATTGCAGTTTGTAGTTTCCATTGGGCTATTATGCTGTTTCTCTTCAAAAAATAGCCCGGTACCTGAAGAAGGACATGATTTTCACTTGGCACCTCTGGAATTTACAGAAACCACCCAGGGCTATGTCCTCAGACCCATGAACCCATGCTCAGGTTATCCATGGCAGTGCTGGCTGCTGTGTGCCCTGGAGTCACAGGTTGGGGACTTCTGAGTTTGAATTTATGTCCTAACATGGTCATACATTTTTCAAGCTGTGGATCCTTCAAGCAGAACCAATACCATGGAACGTCAGCATCTAGGACCAATGCTTGGCTCCGTAAACAAAATTCTAAATGAATATGAGTCTGAGACACAGAAAGAGGGAGATGAAAAAGTGCCTACAAGAGCTTACCTTGTATCATGTGTATCCAGGCTTTGAATTTAACTGGGAAAACTTCTCATCTATATTGTGTGCCAATGACATCTAGAGCAATGGTTTTATTGAAAGGTATGAGAAGTTTCTAGAGAAGCGAGTAAGCGCAAATATCAACTGGTTTACTTTAGACTTTAATGCTACAAATTGCGACAACTTGGAGCTTCTTTCGTGAGAGATCAGCCCTATGTATTTTATATGAGGTCGCACCTAAGATCTAAGCGTCTGTTAAAGCCAAGAAACCAATATCTCTGGGCTTTGGCGGAAGACCACAAAGTTTTTGTTCGAATGGTGTATCACCAGGATTTCTCTTACAATGTTCACCCCTGGTGTTCAGGGTGTGCTGCAGCCTAGTCTTGGGTAACCTGAAAAGGACAGTATCATCTGCATACTGCATGACACAAGTTTTAGCAGCTTGCAAAACCTAGGAATGTTGGGGGTTTATTTACTAAGATTTTGTAACATGTTTGCATCACAAAATTGAAGCAAATTGGCACGAAAGTCTTATTTCAAATTTACTTTTCAGTGCAAAACAAGTTTGCCTGGCAGGGAGAAATACAAAGTCAGGATTTAAAAGGCAACTCAGTGCTTGGGGCCGTGTGTACTAAAGAGCCTTTATTACTACCCAAAGAAACCCTTTTTAGCAGCCTTATTATTCCAACAGATTGATAAAAAGCAGTAAGGTTCTAAACCTATGCCTTGCAGTTTATATGAAGATCCTCAATGCTGGTTCATAGCTCACTGTGCTATATTAGAGGGCTGCAATGTATGAACCGCAAGTATTAGACAAAACACAGATCTCTCCAGCAAATGCCACCAGAGTTATCTTACCATTACCATTATTCGCTGAAAATTACTGGGCTCACAAAGGTCTCTGCAGCGGATGTCTTAACCCTAAGGTATTTTAAAATGCAGCCCTTGCAACAAATTAAGCCAGAACACATCTACTGTCCCATTTCTCCTTGTTGCCAATTTCTTTCTGACACAGTTTTTTAACAAAAATGTTGAAGTTGACTGTCAGAATGCTTTTCATTACTTCACCCCTCGGGATGTCACCCCCTTTTTGTTGCCGCACCTTGAGACGGATGGGTTCCTGGAGTACAGTTTTTCCAATTCCAGCACCGCGTGGGGCACACACAAGGGCAAGTTTTGGGTGATGAGATAAAAGGAGGCAAGAATATCTTGAAGGTTCTTTTTGATTAAAAAAAAGTGGCGGACCAAGGGGGGGACCAGTGCTACAAGGTCTAAGCGACAGTCTGGATAGCATTACAAAGTGACTTATAGTTTTGAAAGCTGCCTTCATGACCCCTGACCCTTTGGGTCACAAGGGAAGTGTCAGGGGTAGCAAATGACAAAGATAGGCAAACTTGGCCCTCCTTGATACCCCAAATTGATGTATTATGTAGGTAAAAGCAGCTCAGATGGATTATTTTTTGGGTCATTTATTTTTAGTGATACAACATAACATTTGTGTAGCTAGTATGAAAATAGATCACAAACAGTTGTTAATAGTCATATTTTAAACACATCCTATAAGGTACATTGTGTTGCTGTGATAGTTCATGTGAACTTTTCTATTTAAAAGAAAGTCAGACTTAAAGAAAGCTTTAAGTTGTGACACAATTCGTTTTCCATACTCACAATATATACACAAATCTTGTAGACATCAAAATAAGTGTTGTCCTTAATGTTCTGCAGTGCTCACACATGTGATGCAAAAAGCTACAAGTAAATGAAACCTAACTCAAGCACATAAATATATAGCAGTGACAGGTAATAGTTGATATTAAGCAGAGTCCTCATGAAGGACTATCAAGACGACTTTGTTATGGTATGCCATTAGTCTAATTTAATCATGTCAATGACGTTTCGACCCAAATGTTAAGCACCAGGTCATCAACAGGATGTTAAGGAGTAGCTAATGTGCACCGAGTTTCCGATATCAATGACAGCCTTAAGGGATTCGTGCAGATGCAATAGCTCAATCGTCAAAGGAATCTAATTTCAGTTTTCAGTTCATTAAAGGCATACATCATTGTAGTGGTATTTGAGCGATGGAAAAATCACATGACTTGAATGAACATTGCACACTGGTTGAAATTTCAGTTCGGGAGCAAACACATATTTGTGTATGTGTCAGAATGACCATGGTTCTCAGAACAAAGAACACAATGTTGAGTTACAAAATAGTTTAAAGAGTTGCATGTGAGATCGGTGTTCCTGGGTAGTGAGCGCGGAGTTATAGGGCAATAGTATAGAAGTTCTAGAGCCACTAGTCATGATCTGTGTATCACATCACTGATTGTGTAAGTACAATCATGGAATCAGGAATGTGGCTCAGGGCTAATGAGAAAGGTTAACCAGTGAAAGGTGATAGGGACTGAGAGGTTAATAATTAGAGGTCAGAGCTCTGTGAGGTTAGAAATGGGAGCAGGACTTCTGGTTTAGGTGTCTGGATTTATGGGTCAGGGATTGTGACAGAAGATGGCATTGGTAAATAGATTGGATAGGCAATGCTCGCTGTTAAGCTGTATTGCATGGCGAAAACGCTGGAGCCAAATGTAGCAAAATGTTCATTTTATTTGTAGGAAACAGATACCTCTCACAAAAGTCTTTCAACTCTTAGGCTGACCATTACAGTTGGTTGATAATGTTCACTACTCTGGCCTAAAATGTAGTTGGAGGGAAACATGAGATGCCCAAATAATTACCTGTGTTGCCTCACCACCTTGGCAAAAACTAAAAAGGTGATGAGAGTAATTCTTGAATTAAACTCAGACACTGGTAATAACTCTGGATAGAACCTGGCCTCATAGTTCAGGCTGGACTGTATCTACTGGAGCAAAACTAAGCTGATTCGCGTACAGACTGTCTCTGTCTAGAGTGGTATGGCTGGCAGAAAACAACAGACTTGATTTGAGCTTTTTGTCAACTTTCCTCTTTTATTCTATGTTGAGAAATCTGTGGTTGAAAGTTATTCTTACAATTAAGAATACTAGATTAACTATAAAAGACTTTAACATCAGTGATAGAACTGAGATCTCTCATATCCTGTTTCATTATACAAATTTCATAAGTAGTGCCTGTCAGGACCGAAGAAAGGTGAGTGTCTAAAGTAAGGTGATTACTGTGATATGTGCGTGTAATATGTAATTTCACTTCTCAGATATGGATTTAGATAGTCATTGGATTGGAATGATTCCGTCTATTTTATACATGTGCACATGTTTTTAAAAATCACCAAAGGGGCTGGAACTTTCCAATAGGAAAATGTAATAAAGTTTAGTATTTTAAAAAAAAGAAAAGAAACAACACACTAACTCCTAATGATTAATTGTAAATTAATTTCAAAACATAAAAAACTTTTTTTGCAATACTTTAAAATGAAAATCACTCACCCTCAATAAGATTTTTATTTAAACTTCATTTGTAAACAAACAAGGTTAAAAGTTATGTTTATAGCAATGTTAATAATTTGTAGAAGTTTGTAAGCTAACTTTTATTTAATTTATTTTAAATCTAAGTATATTACATAAAAAATATAACATATAGCATTAATTATAGTTATTTATTTACTTAATTTGTTAATATGTATATTTTAAAAATATTATTTATTTTATTTCATATGGATTATTAGTGTTATAGCCTGTCTTATGTTTCTATGGAAGTGTGTTGCAGTACAGTGTTTGGGGATGTGTGATATCTGATTTATTCTAAAGCTAGGCTGGAGCATATTTAAGTCTTTTTTTCACTATCAGGGCTGAAGTAGAATTAGTAGTACATTTTGAAAACAGCTATTTTCTTAACTTTATGTGGGTGGGTGTTTTGTGTTAGCCTGCCCCCCAAATCCCTCTTTCAATTTCCCTTAAAGTCCCCATTTAGGAGTAATTAGTCCCCATTTTCTTACCACTCCTCTTTGTGTCTCCCAGTTTTACTACTAAATCCCATACTTATGTAATGGCGATCTCTGCCATTAAGGCAGATATCTCCGTACAGAAAACATAAGAGAGGTGAAGGTAGAGGTCTCTAGCTATAGGTCTGTGGACTGCATTTTACAGTACTTGAAGTAGCACTATAGGAGTACTACTTTACATACTTCAAAATGCCCTTTAGGAATCGAGCTCTATGTATCTCTTTTTAAGATGTGTTCAGTTCTAAAGCCAGAAGACAGTGAAAAACTAGCTGTGAGCAAAATAGCTATTTGTTTAAAAAATAGTATGCGTAATGCTCATGAAAAATATGTATTTTATACATGGGTGGCCAATTGCAAGAAACTATTAAGCGGTGTATGCGTTTGCGTACAAAATTCACACAAGATACCGGCTCAATGTATTATTGGTGTAGTATCTAAAATCACATAGTGAATGTTGCTAGTGCAGTGCATGGAACACCACAAACACCAGATCTCAAAGTTCATGGAAAAAATTGTCTGTAGGCATCAAATCACCCACAAGCGAACATTATGGGATCAACAGGAGCACATAGAAAAACAAAAATGACCTGAAATAAGGCTATCTCAGTCATTGAGATTTAAATGATATTAAGCTAGCATAATCAAAATTAACACAGCCTTATGAATAACATAGTATTTAAAATACATTTACCAGATGCCTCCCTGTCAACAGTGCCACCATCTACCACTGGTGGAATTTATTTTAATAACCCAATGCATTTCGGGAGATGTTGTCCTGACTCCCCTCAACTAAACCACATGGACTAGATAGAGTTCTAGATCACAATTGTTTGTAGAAAGACATACTCAACTGGAAATTAGATATCCACAATGATACGGTACAAGTATGGAAACTATACCCTTCTAACAAAAAGGGAAAAGGTCAAATACAAATAAACAAGAAAGGATCCCTTTTGTGTCACAAACTCTTACGGTCCCCACTGTATATTCATATATATCATATATTTGTAAAGGGAAATCAACCATTCACTTTCATCCACTGTGCTATCTTCACACTGAACACTGTTTAATGTACAAATGTCAAATGTATTCAGTATAATCAACCCTTTACATATCCAAAATTAACATCATAATTAAAAACATACTGTATCCAGTATTTCATTAGTATAATAAAGTATTATATCAATTTTTTAAAATGTTTTTAAACCATTGTTCACAATGTATTCAAATTTCATCACTATAAAATATCTTGCTAATACAATAAGCAAATATTTTATTACAAAGAAGAATTACTCTTATCTACACGATTACAAAACTGACTAACTAATATTCAAAGACAAACAAACATCATCACAAGTTGTTGTCGCAGCATTTCAGTGATATTGAGTTTGTTCACCCCACCTTCTTCAGGAAATAATATTATAAGAATTATGTTATCTAAAACAATTTTCAAACATACAGTCTGATAATCAAAAAAGGCAAGTTTACTTAAACAGGCTCAGTATACTAATATACTCACAAATACTCCTCTTACATAACTTACACATTTTCGAACTTGCTCTTACTGTCATTTCTATTTGACCCATTCACATATTCACTCCATGGCCTTGAAGTTAATGTTGGCAAGACCAAGCTGATGGCTTTTTCCTAAAGGCGCAGACCAAGACCAAGGATATTTCTGAACAACAGTGAGCTCGAGGTAGTTAGTGCTTTTACCTACCTTGGGGTTGAGATATCTAGTAAGCCAGGTTGGTCTCACCATATAGAAAAGGCGGTCCTGAGGCATCAGCAGATCTCCGGGGCAATTCGGGTGGAGCAAACAAAATCAAAAGCCAAACCTATAAAACCGGTTCGTCTTGTATATGATGCCAAAGCTATAGGGTCAGCCCTATATGGGGCAGAAGTGTGGGGTTTTGAGAGGCTTCTTCCCTTGCAAACTTCAGAGAATAGGTTTCTAAGGGGAATTACGGGTATTCCCCAGAGTGCGCCATTAATCCCGCTCGGTCTTGATCTAGGGAGGAGATCTGTTAGTGACCGAGCTCGACTAAGGCCTATTCTCTATTGGAGACGGCTATGGACTACCCAAGAGATTCGACATTATGCCGACGGGTTTCTAGCCCTAATCAAAGCAGACACCTTTCACAAAATATCATGGTTGAAGAAACTCAGGGTTGTTCTGGGCGAGCTCGGCCTCCCTAATCTGTGGGATAATCCATCCGGGGAAGTATTCCCAAGTAAAAGCACCATTGAGACCCTGTATTGGGACTACGTAGATGAAAGACTCTGGAGAAGTACAAAATCTGACACAATGGGGGGGGGAGATTTTTGGAAATTAAAATGAGACCTGTATTAGAACAATATTGGGACAGTATCACTGTCCCAATGGACAGGAAGTTATTCTTTCAGCTAAGGTCTGGGTCTCTTCCCCTGAGATCCTTGACGGGTAGATGGCGGAGCTCGAATACCTCATGCTGCTGGGTGTGTGGTGCAACTAATGAAAGCATTGGCCACTTTTTATTCTTGTGCGAGGCCTATGCTATCCCGAGGAGAGTATGGCTGGCCCCAGTTTGTAGAAATCTTGGGGCATCTAGTGGTGTTGAGGGGCTAAGAATCATTTGTACTTCCACCAACATGCCCATTGTCCTGGGAACAGCAAAGTATTTGGGGTGGGCATGGTCCATCAGGCGGAGGGCTATATCTGTTAATACAATTTGATATTTGTTTTAAAAGTTTAAACAATCTTTTTATTGTTAAAGCTTGCACAACTGTTTTAAATGTATTTACATGTATGAAATACTGATTTTAACTAAAATGTATTTTTAAATGTATGCTTGTGCTTTTATGAGAAAATATCTCGAATAAAGCTTTACAACAACATATTCACTCATCACTTCCAGTGGTTAATCACAACATGATTTGTAGAGTGGATATTCTTGTGTGTCTTGAGTATCGTTCCAGAGGTGTCATGTATGTCACGCAGATGGTGCCTTAAGTCTTGGCACACCACTTAAGCCTGACATTGATGCCGAAAAGTGTAATACTGATAAAGTAACTCTTAGAATAATTACCCCAAGTAGACCTCAGGATTATGGGTGGCAGAGAGCACAAATGTCCCTACCACAAGGGAGAGTTATTGAATCTTTAGGGGTGACATGGGGCCATCTGGTGGAGTTTGCTTTCAGTTGGGTGCTCGGTGTGTATGTAGTATGTCATATGAGCCTAGAACACCAAAGTCTTTTAGGTGCTTCAGAATGCAAGGTGGTCTGGAAAGGTAGTGAATTCCAGACCTTCCTGGTCTGTACTGAAAACAAAGCTCTACCAAGGCTTCAAAGTTGGCTAAAATCAGAAGATGTACTGAATCTGAGGTTGCTTCTGTGATGGCATGTACAGAGCCTGAATTGCAGAGAACCTTCGGTCATCAAAGCCTGGTGTGCAACACATAGTGCCTTGAAAAGGATACATATTTCACTCTACTAATTGACCACTAATCCTTTATGGGTTCCGGAGTAGCGTGTTACTTGCCAAAAAAGCTCTTCAACACCCCATCAGGGGTAAAAATAAATATATATATATATATATATATATATATATATATATATATACACATATATATATATACACAACAATACTCGTCTGGCGCAGCCTGCGCCCCCAATTAGTATTTCAATTGGATTTAAGAACGAAGAGTCGAACCCAATACTGGTGCCAAACAGAAAGGTGCTTTATTTACACATATTGCTCAGCCCGTCCGCCATTACGCGTTTCGACTGTCTCCACAGTCTTGGTAAATAAATATATATATATATATATATCTTTGTCCCTTTTCTATCCCTCTGCTACCCTTCTCAATCCATATAACTGACTAACATATTCACCACTCAAATTACTTTCATGTTTCACTATACTAATTCACCACTAATCCTTATGGGTTCCGTAGTACCGTGCTTCAACACTCCATTATGGGTAACAAACGCTACATAAATGCAAACCATTTTTCCCTCTTCTATCCCTCCGCTATCCTTCTCAATGCAAAGAACTGACTACTATCCACCACTCAAATTACTTTCATATTTCACTAGACTAATTCACCACTAATCCTTATGGGTTCCAGAGTAGCATTCCTCTCCCTTTCCACTGTCCCTTAAGCCCCTCTCATGTGCCCGTTTTTAAACTTTATATGCCAGTGTGATTGTTAAAAATCTGAATCTCACATCCTCCCAATCTTACTGACCTAGTTACTCCCCTGCTTCTATCCTTTGATTTCATGCATTTAGCAAATGAGACATAACACCTGAGGCATATTAGGATGGAACAGTGGAGATAGGAAAATGTAAAGCAAGAGTTATGTATGTTTATGTATTGTAACATTCCTGCTATAATTACCATTGCTAAAATTATAATCTTTGGATTGTATTTACATCTGCATTGTTTTATTTTTATTGACCATTTTAAAACCAGAGCCTTGTTATAAGAAAGGACATTTTTAAAGGTTCACATTTTTCATTCCTGACTGCTTATGGTACTAGTTATTGGAGATGCAAATGGCCTTTCACTTGGAACTGATGATATACAAAAGGACAGATCTATCTCTGGGGTCCACTAAACACCACAGCTTTGGGGATCTGTACCTTGCAACACTCGAAAGTGACCCCACTCTTAGCCAAATATAGAAAGAACCCCCCTGGC
Source organism: Lissotriton vulgaris (assembly GCF_964263255.1). NCBI lineage: Eukaryota > Metazoa > Chordata > Amphibia > Caudata > Salamandridae > Lissotriton > Lissotriton vulgaris. Next base: position 74,594,975 of record NC_141698.1, read on the forward strand.
CATGAAGATGTCTTATAACAACAAGAGCAGGTTGATCCTCCACTCTAGATGCTTCCACTGTCCTTCACAGGCTGTATTGGAAGACAGCCAGGCCCAGGTTTACTATGATTTTGCATCAAGGTGGCATCACTTTTGTGGGGTAGGCGTTACATGGGTGGAGCATGGGCATCCCATGCACTCACTCATGTATTTTGACACAATCCCTGATCTACAAAGACTTGTAAACCTGTGTTTGCGACAAAATGGAACGCCTACCAGACAGAGGCGTAAGGAGGAGAGGTATCTTGATTTCTCTTCGTTACTTTCTCTTTCCATGTGAGATCCAGTCTCAGCACATACAGAAAGAGGAATGTGCCTCTAAGGAATGTTTTTGTGCCAGGATGATATCCCTCTCTGCACAAAAACAAAACTGCCCTTAATGCAGGCACCCTTGCACTATGCTGCAAGGGTGCCTGTGTTGGTGCTAGGCAGCATAGGGTGCGCCAGCCAAGGAGGGAGCAGAGATGCTCCATATCTGTGTAAATATGGAGCATTTCTGATCTCTCCCTTTCACGCAAAGCAGCGCAGCAAGTTCCTTTGCTGCATCTCCTTGCGTGAAATAATAGTGAATATGTCCCCATTGTATGTAAGAGTTAATTTCTTGAATCCTCCTGATCTTAAAATCTCATAGATACCAAGGGCATTATCTACAACAAAGCAACGTAGCGCAGTGCCGCAGGACATTTGGCTGCGCCATGCTGCGTTACTTTGGAAGCAAAGGGATGCGTCTTATCTACAACAATATGACAGATCCCTTGGACTGCCATGCACCAACGTAGGCACCCCTGCACAATGTTGCAAGGGTCCCTGCATTGCGGGGATGATTGTTTTTGTGCAGGAAGGAACACCTTCCTGCCCAAAAACAATCACAAGAGGTGATTTTCTCTTTCTATGCATGCTGCAGAATGCAGCACACATAGAAAGAAAAAAGAATCTCCTTGTTGCGCCTCCCCTGGGAAGCATCCGGGTGCATTTTCAGGTTTATGATTTCTCTTAAATCTGGAAATGCAGCAGAAGCCATGGGTGTTGCATAGGAACACCCACAGCAGCACCCATGGCACGCCCCTTTCATGCAAAGTGCTGCATTTAATGTAGCCGTTTTTACAAGGACACAAAAAGCCACACAGGGAGTAGGGGCAAGATCAGTAGTCTACCAAGAGGGGGATCAGCTGGGGTTGGAGTGTCTGAGCAGCAGGACTTATATTTGTCAGAATTTAATGTGAGCCAATTTCTGTCCTCTTTGGATGCAGAAACATGCCAGATATTTTCAATTAAGGCTGAAACTTCAGGTCAGGCAATGCCAGACTTCCCATCCAAGCCTAATTCAAGAGGAAGATCCACCAAAGTAAAACCATCATGGTACAAGCACCCTACCTTGGAACACACTTGAACGTGACACCTACCATGCCTTCATCAAGGTCTTCAAAACAGTACTCTTCAACAAAGCATGTATTAATGAATACTGTTACACTTGATTATATTCTAAAATGTATTAAAAAAATGATGACACTTAAAGAGGAGTCTTTTGACTACTATTTGAATTTCAACTTGCCCCCCCCCCCCCATGATGCCCCCACTCACCTGTCTGTACACACCAACCAACGACAAACCAAGAGATAGTCCTATATGGGGGTCTCCTGTCCCACCACTAACAGTCCAAACATGCCAGTACTGCAAATATGTTTAGAAGATTTTATTCTATACTAATTCTAAAAATTCTAACTTGTCTGTTCAGACTTTACCTTGATGTGTAACGTCTATGTACTAAATAGCTCACTCTAAATTCCCAGACCCTTTTAATCCTTTCTCCACCTGTAACCCTCTTCTCTTCCACCATATCCCCACCTCTGCCATTCCAGATCCTCGTCACTATATCTATACGTTTCTCCTTTCATAAACGTTGTGTTGCTCACTTCCTTCCTTCCACCTATTACCTTCTTTCATAAGGTTTCTAAACCTGTTATCACTGTTTTTAGTCTGGATGGTTCAATTCTGTAGCTATTGCCCTCTCATTTTCTGCTTCCTTTCTTTCGTTCAGTATGAATAGGATTTGTCTCATTTGTAGTTCAAAGTGAAGCACAATACCTGTCTTAAGATGGAAATGAGACATATAAAACACATAAAAAGTAAATTTTTAAAAAATTGATGCGTTTCTAAATATGAAATAAACACATAAGATGGCACAAATTCTACAGGGCATTAGGGTCCCTCTATTAAATGCTTTCAGCAAGCAGGTGTGCCAGAAGTTGTTGTGGGGCCCCGGTAACTAAATTCATGCAGAGCCCTTCTCTGGTGTTTGAGCCCCTCAGTTTAAAAAAAGACAATCTCCTCCTGAGATAGGATTTGCTCCTACATGTGGTGGTTGCCTGCCTCATTGTTTACATCTAACATAAGCAGGCTATGCTTGATTTAGATATATATAAACAAATTTAGAAATGGCAGTACGGGGCCCTCAAAAGAACAGGGCCTGTGTCAATACAGCCCCGGCTGCTCCTTCCTTGTGATTACCCTGGGGATGCAATCCATTAGACCTACTAGTTTGGATGGGCCTACTACCCTCCCTCATCAGTCTTTCCCAATGAGTCCCTGGCAGAGTGTGAATAAGTCATCCTTTTGCCCTGATCGTCCCTATTTTGTTGCCTGATAATGTTGTTTACTGACTCAGATTGTGTACTGGGCTATGCTCTCCCGGCCCAGGTACAGGGCCAGGGCCAGTGCTCTGTTTAAAACATATATGGTAATTAGGTGTAATTACAATTGGTTCTGAAACTACCTGTAAGTCCCTAGTATATGGTAGGGCATGTAGGTTTAGAGACCCTGGTGGATTTAATGCACTTAAGTGTGCACTGTTGTGATGTCCACTGTCATTTTAAAACCAGCCCTGCTTTGCAGGTTGGTTTTAGATAAACTATTTCCAAATTCAACTTTGGAATTAAAAGTACTTTCAAAGTCTAAAACGACCTTTTTATTGCATATAATTCACTCCTAAGGTCTGCCCTGGGCGCCCCAATGGTAGGGTGCCTTGTATTTAAAAGCAGAGACATTATAAAATGTTTTATATGCTTTGATGTGGAAAAAACTGCCAATCTCGTTTCCCCTTTGTAGTGTGCTAGCTCCATAGGCTAACATGGCAGAGCTTTATTAAACTTTTATAAAGCTTAACTTTTGACAGGAGTGAGCTACAACAATAATTCAAAGTATCAAAATAACAGTTACAATAAGCCAACCAACTTTCCAAGGTTAAATTTTTTATAAATATTGCAGGAAAAAAGTTACAGAACTTGCTTTCCTGAAGTTACCAAAAACAGCGCTGTAGCTGCCTCTTCTGATTGGTCATTCTTTGACAGGCTGAGCCAAGCTCCTGATTAGGTGTGAAGTGGCCTGGGATGAAATAAAGGAATCATCTGGCGGGAGGAGATCTGCTGCTGCAGATGCCAGGACAGGAAAGGGGCTGGTTAGCCAGACTGGTCTTCAAAGGAAGAAAGACAGATAGTACAGGAACCAGGCCCACCCCCACTTCCTGCATCCCGAGCCAGATGGGAGACCCTATAATTGAATTAGAAGAGGGGCTAAAAGGGGAGTGTTGAGAAAAGTTAGCCACGCCCATGGTTTTGGGTTAGCCACACCTGAACATCCAGGAGAGATTTTTTCTATTTTTATTTTTAGTAAATAGTTCACTCTGGGAGAAACAAATCCCATACTTCTAAGGAAGTGGTAATCACAGAGGGTGACAACTTGAACCCCATTGGTTAGGGGTGCCCCCTTCTTGCCAGCCCAGAAACTGCAATAAATATAGGAGAACTACACAGCACCTCAGATCCATTCCTAGAGACAGCAAGAGAAGATGGATAGCCCAGCTGAACCCCTGGTCTGCACCAAGAGAGGACTGCACTCACAATGACTGTACCTGCTGCATACACTGGACTTCAAAAAGAGGACTTTGCCTTGCTTCAAAAGATTAAGGAGTGGACTCCCTGACAGCAACAGGTAGAAAAGAGGTAAAAGAAGTCACCTGCAACAACTCCATCAAAGACAATCCAGCTGACCAGCTCACCTGGACTTTAAAGGATTTGACTAGGGGCATTGTGGAAACTGTAGTCCCAAACCTTAAAGAGGCAAAACAGAGCTTCTGGATCCTTGGCTGGTGTTGTGGATCCTCAGAGACCCTCAAGAGACATTCTGCAAGAAGATCCAGAAGTTTGAGAACATTTGGACAACTTTTGTGAAAAAGCTCCATAATTTCACAGACCTCGATGACAAGACTTTATTTGTGAATGTGGTGTTATAGTAGGCACCTACCTGCACCTACTAATAAATGACCTTCCAATACAGAGGGTGTAAAAAATTAACTACATGCCCTTGAAAAATGGTGTTGCTCTCTCCATCAATACCATGCATATTAATGAGACAGGAAGTGTTTCTTGGAACTTGAGGGCTTGATAAAATTACTTATTCTTCTAAGCATCCAGGTTGACTGAGCTGATTGATTACAAGGACTATAGGAATGGTGTGGGATCCAACAGCCAAAGCACCGTTCCTTTTGGACTCCCACCCAAAAAGAAATGAAGGTAATATCCAAGGACTTCTGGATGCTGGGAGGCTATGAATGAGAGCTGGACTGGTGGCATTGCCCAGTGCAGGTGCTATATCTTGGGGAGCCATTATGATTATCCATGTATATGTGGGTGGTAACAGTGAACTGAAGATTACTGATAGCTGTATCAGTAATTCCAGGCTCTGGTTATTCCACTATAGTCTGGCATGGACAACGTGCCCTGTGCTCAGTGGGTGTTATCTAAATAGAAGCCAGACAAAGGGTACCTGTAGGAGTAGAAGGTGAAGTCTTGTGGATTAAGAGGAGGGAAGACTAGTTTTTGAAAATTAGTAACCCTAGTGGCTCAAAAAATCAATGTAAATGTTAATGTAGAACCACAGCAGAGCGAATAGGACACTTTACCCCACACACTTCTACTCCACGTGCCATTACCCCGCAGTTTTTACACTGCAAAATCTTTTACAACGCAGGGCTTTATAAATTGCAATCCCTTACAATGCATTCCCCATTACAACACAATTTACTATTCTAACTCCACGGGGTGTTACTTTGAGGAATGTGTTGTGATAGTTTGCGGTGTAAAGCCCTGCATTGTAAAAGATTTTGCGGTGTAAAAAATGCGGGGTAATGGCATGCGGAGTAACACATGCAGCGTAAAGGATGTTTCAATAGCACAGCTGGCTTTAGCTCTCATCTTATACTTTGTGAAATTCACAAAAACATGTTTTTCTAATCGTATCGATGTGTTCAATATGTATCAAAGGCATAATTTGTCTCATTTTTCTCCTATTGCCTCCACGGCATGACTGGTTAGTCCCCCAGAAGCTCAGGTCTAGTGGGCCACAGTTTTATGATAATGGGTGACTACTGGCCCAATGGGATGCATAATCATTGAAAGGCAAGAGAGTGCCCCAAGAGGCAGTTACACAGGTCTGCGGCTGCAGCCATGCCTTAAGAGTCACCAAGACAGCACCTGTTTCTGAGGAGGGCTGTCAGAGAGGCTTCCTAGCACCCAGTGCTGCTGCTGATGTGATCCCAGTGGACTGGAGAAACAGAGACGACTCAATGCGTTTGACAGCTCTGTTGACCAGGCAACATCCCTACAGGGCTTGTGTGGTTTTGCTAACCTTAGTGGGTTCCATGTGAGGATTTTTTTTAGCTTTATTCTGGATCACAATGGATGATAGTACTTGTACGGGCATATTACCAAGCAATAGCGATAATTATCGCTATTGCTTGGTTCGGGACAAAAATTTACCGCTGAGCTGCGGCGATTTTTAACGCAAATAAACCTTGGTATTACCAAGGTTTATCGCAAATGCGATAAAAATCGGCCGCAATGCATGAATATCGCTGAAAAGTCAGCAATATTCATGCATTACCAAGCTAATGCTCTTAGCCATGTTATCCACCTCCCATTGGATAACATGGCTAGGAACTGCTCAGGGCAGGTGTTAGCTTTTGGAGATATTCGCGCTTAGCGCGAATATCTCTAAAAGTTGGTAATAGGAGATAGCGATGTTAGCGACTGTTTCCTGTCGCTAGCATCTTGGCACGCCCACTTTGCATGTCATTAGTGATAAATATCACTGACATGTAAAGTGGGGCCCAAGATGGTCGCTATCTCCTACTAGCTGTCGCTAACTGGTGTTAGCGACAGCTAGGTAATAGGGAGATCATTTTATCTCTGCTTTCTTGGCTTTTAAAGCCAAAAAAGCGGAGATAAACCCCCTTGATAATATGCCCCCTAGTCCTTCTTGTTTCACAATGACTGAAGAGCAGACCCCGTATTATAGTTGCAAAAAAGATGGCTTCTTTTCTGCGCTCTTATTATATGTTTGAGTTATAATGGTCCTGAACAATCAATGGCGAGTGGTCACCTGTTTGATTATGTGTGTGCATGCATTTGTGTGTGAGTGGGACATGTGTCACATATTGTATGGGAGCGTGCGCATGTCAGAGATTGATGTAGTTATATGCAAGTCAGTGTTTCCATAGGAAAAGCTTTTTTTTTGTTTTGCTTATAACTTTGGCGCCATTTGACAAATGTGCACAAAACTTTCCAAAAAACATTCCTCCACAGCAGATCCTTCCTGGCCAGTTTCGAGGTGATCCATCAAGTGGGGCTAATAAAAAGTAGGGTCCCAAAACACATTTGATCGCTGGATAAATAAAGGAAGCATGGAAAGTCCAACAGGGCCAGTGATATTAGGATCCATTGATTGTAAAGATTCTATAGATAATCACATCCTATTACTTGGGTGAAGGATAGTTTGCAGTAGCTATTTGGATGTTTAGACACAAGCATCCAACATGTTGAGGACAATTAGAGGGGTGATAACATCCACTTCAGATCTCGAAAGAAAAAAAACTTGGCGAATATAACAAGGACCATATTCAGACTGTTATTTCAACCCTCCCTGTCCCTCTTTTTTCAATTTTTTTTTACTTCCACTATATTTGATTTTCCATTCACTAAAACTTGTTTAGCCTTCTTAGCTTCACAAAATGTCTACATTTTTCAAAATTTCCGAATAACACAATTGTATATCCATTAATCAGCCATTCTATAATTGAACTAATATTTTTTTTTAATCACGATTTAAAACATTTATAGCATTTAAAAACGATCTGAGTCGGATCTCCAGATAAAATTGCTAAATTATTCGAGTCATTATATTCTGTAAATTTCAAAAACAAATTATCCAAGTACATTTCTGTAATTTTTCTACTTTCTTTGCATGGAAGAGTCTGTGTGTCCGAAAACACTGAGTCACAATGCCAGAATGTATGACCTAAATTCAGGTAAGACCCCCAAGATCTCTGTCTTTCCCACTCACTTGTGCCTGACTTACCTGCTTGTTCGTGCTGGCTTCTCGCCTGGTATGATGTACAAAGACTGCCTGCAGCCGGGTTGTGGCAGAGCAGATTCTGGGCCTCCCCTGCTTTGCATAGACACTTGCACCAGAGTTAGGATTCAAACGCGGTGATCCTGAAATGCAAAGCACAAGCCAATTTTGCATTTACATTTGATCATTTGTGTGAAGGTCGAGAGCGGTATTCAAATAGGCAACCTGATGGCACTGGTCATGGACCAGGTGCAACCTTCTGCACCTGCAGTCTTGAGTCCAACCAACCCCTCCTATTTCCACCATCCTACACTCCCTGTCTCTATCTCATGTTCTCGTTTTCATCCCTGCTTGCTTCCTTCTCCTCCTCTTTTCTCTTTTCATTCCGTTCTCTTGCTCTCGGTCAAATCTAATGATAAAAAAATAAGTCCTGGTCCCGAAAAAAGGAGTGTCACGCCCAACCCTTACAACCACCGGCACAAATTAAGGACTGCACAGGGCCTGGTCTCTTTCAGAAGCCACTGGAATTGCTCATTGTTTGTTCTAGTTCTTACAGTTCGGACACACTTTCCTTGGAATGGCTTCTCTACACAGACATGCAGGGTACAGAACACACTGGAGATCAGCACACGCGTGTTAAAGGCCTGCTGCTGGCTGAAATATGTGGGGACCAGCAGGTCATGCTAGACAGACTTAACAGTACATGCTTTCGAGGTCAGTCTATTTAGCACCATCAACTTGGGCATGGGTAACATCTAAAATAGTGCTTAGAAGAGGCATAATTATTGTATGAGGTGCATTATAAAAAAAATACTTATTATCCAATTACTGTCTGGCTTACATTCAGACAAGGCAATTCTGGTTTAGGTGCACATTTCAAAATAAGGGGACATTAAGAGCTACTTACCTCCTTCTTGTGCCCACCATGGCTATGAAGTTAACAAAAAGTACTGTGTAGAGATCTCAGAGGAGTGTAAAGAGCATTTTTAACAACATGAATATTCCCCAAATTGAATTTAGTATGTTTTCCCAGGAGAAATGGCTTATTGCCAGAGGGTAATTTCAGAACTAGTGCCAAGAAAACCCGACTTCCACACTGGCCCGGAAGCAATGCTACAGTGGGTATTTCATGGGAAGCTCTAGCAGATGCTGACTCTTCAAACCTTGGGAAGGGTCTATTTCCCCTATCTTCGGACTCTTTCATTCCCAGTCTTATTTTTCATGCTGATAATTTTGAGGTTTTTATTGTCTTCTTCACTGTTATACAACCAGCACTTGATTCATGTTCTCTTCCTTCACAGCAGCCCTTCCAAAGCACAAATTCATCACCCATGCATGACTGATTCCTTTTTACTTTAATGTTTAGGTATGGCTGCAAAGAACTTTAGCTGTCTGGACCTCACGTCATCAATTATTCAAACAAGTACAATAGGGAGTACAGAGGGAGAGAGAAGGCTTTGCATTAATCCCCCTCAGCCAGTGGTTTTCATGGTTTGCCATTTCCTGTATGGACAGTTTGTCAAGGCAATGGTATTTCATAGTTATTTACATTGTCCCATGTGTATTACCATTTCGTTTTTGATGATGGGGCTGTTACAGTAGAATCATTGTCTGCTCTTTGGTGTATTCAAGTTACCAATGCAACATTTGAATTACTGTTTTACGGCTTTTTGTGCAAGCAGTGCTAGTTGTTTGTATACCTAAACCTGGTATAAAGAGACAGAACTATTTACTAATTGCCCTTGCACATACATTTGTTTTACTTTGCTGACATGACAGCATGTTGATGGAGTTAATTTATTTTCAAGATGCAAAGATGTATGCACACATATGTTTTCTTAAGTAAAAATACGGACCTCTTGTTAAAAGTAGCCATTATGCAATATTTTGCTGGATATATGTGTTAAGTTTAAAAATGATAGGGTAAACTTCAACTTCTCACTTCTTTTCATAACACTATTATTTGAGGATAGAGTTTAACTCTTCTAATATAGATTGTTCATCATAGGGGCTCTACTCCCAGCTTCCTTATTGTTGTAGCCCAAGGTGTTGTGGGATTTTCTTTGCGGGACAGCTGGAGGCAATACACAACAAAATCACCCAACTCTTACCAAACACTTCCCTAAACAAAAAGGCACCCCTATTATCTTTGCCAGTGCTTGTTCTTCTTTTTCCTCTGGCAGTAATCCCAATGCCATGACATTGTTGACCCTTTCTGATTTCACACACACTTCCTCTGACTAATGAGAACCTCAGAACCAAAACAGAAAGGATGGCCATATTCTAAAAGCTCTATGATGCCATGCAAATGGTAGAAACATATAAAAACACAAATGGTGGCTATGCTCACAACAATTGCACATCCAATATTAGCACTTTGTTAGGGATGTTGTATCAAGCACAATGGGGCATATTACCAAGCAATAGCGATAATTATCGCTATTGCTTGGTTAGCGTGAAAAAATTATCGCAGCGGCGATTTTTATCGCAGCTAAACCTTGGTATTACCAAGGTTTATCGCAAATGCGATAAAAATCGGCCGCAATGCATGAATATCGCTGAAAAGTCAGCGATATTCATGCATTAGCGAGCTAATGCTCTTAGCCATGTTATCCACCTCCCATTGGATAACATGGCTAAGAACTGCTCAGGGCAGGTGTTAGCTTTTGGAGATATTCGCGCTTAGCGCGAATATCTCCAAAAGTTGGTAATGGGAGATAGCGATGTTAGCGACTGTTTCCAGTCGCTAACATCTTGGCATGCCCACTTTGCATGTCATTAGTGATAAATATCACTGACATGCAAAGCGGGGCCCAAGATGGTCGCTATCTCCTACTAGCTGTCGCTAACTGGTGTTAGTGACAGCTAGGTAATAGGGAGATAATTTTATCTCCGCTTTCTTGGCTTTTAAAGCCAAAAAAGCGGAGATAAACCCCCTTGATAATATGCCCCAATATCTTTCCGTGTGGGGTAAAGGTGCTATCATGGTTCTAAAAAACCCTGCCACCTAGGGTGTCTACCTGACGCGGTCCTTGATCAAAACTATGCAAAGTACTGAAGCACACTCAAGAAGTCTATGCAATTGAAAATATATACCAGATATTGTGGAAACTACAAATGGAATAAAAAAATTCACAAAAAAGGAAAAAAGAACTTGATGGACTTTATCATTTGGATTACTTTTTCAATTGTATGGACTTCTTGAGTGTGCTTCGGTACTTATTATTTTGCAAATGGTAGAAACATGCTTGAAAAATCAGACAACATATCCCACACTTGTCATTTTCAGTTTCCAGCCTATGCAGCATGAATCTGTCATTGCCTTTTCAGGTCCTAACCTTATTCAAGGTCTTGCTATTTTTTTATCTTGATTACTCTGCCTTTCCAATTACTGATTGAACTTCTGACCCACTGTTGAGTGCCAATCTGGAAGGAACGTCACTGTCTGCCCGTTTCGATTTTGCTTGACTTTCCATTCTTTGCCTGTTATTGCTTCTCTTGGCTGGCTTCCTAAAGCTTTTATTTTAATTTGATTTACTGGGTCCTCGCTGGTTTTGAAGCCGCGGGCCCAGCTCAGACATACTGTCCATGCAGCATCCGCTGCACCCAGCACGGTGCTTCCTGATGAGAAATCAGGCCACCTTGGCAGGTAGTGGGATGAGCGGTGCTTCATCTCTGCCAGTGGTTGCGTGTGGTGGGCACTGGTGCTCTATTTTTAGGTACCAGGACATATTTATCAGAACAATAGCACAAAAAGGTGAACAGAGGAGAGAGAGAAAGATAGGAAAACTGTGACAAAAAGTGAAAGCATGAATGAATAAGTATTGCCAAAGCAAATAGGTCTCGCCTATACAAGAGCTGTTGGCTTTGGCAATGTGGTTTTGCCATAGTGTACACCAGTGTGACTGCTGTTCAGCATGGCTAAAAGATAGTGGCGTGGAGTGGGGAGACTAGAGTGTCATAGATTGTATTTGTTGGAGTGGAGTAGGGGGGTAGAGTGTCAGAGTTGAGTAGAGGGGAGTAGAGTTCAATGGTTTAGTGGCAGAGAGTGTCGTAGAGTGCAGTGTCAGAGTGCAATGGTGAAGAGTGAATTGGGGTGGATTGAAATGGGGTGAGGTGGACTGGATTGGGGTGTATTGGATTGGGTTGGGTGAATTGGATTAGAGCAAAGAGGTCTAGAGTGGGGTGAATTAGAATGGAGGCGGTGGATTGGACTGGACTGAAGGGGGTGAATTGGGTTGGGGTGGGTTGGAGTAGGGGTGATTGGAGTGTGGTGGGCTGGATAGATTGAACCGAGTGGGATGGACTGAACTGGGGTGGGGTAGATTGGATTGTGGTAGAGTGGGGTGGATAGGAGTAGGGTGGGGTGGTTTGGACTGCAGTGGAGTGGGATGGATTTTAGTGGGGTGGACTGGATGGGGTGGATTCGATTGGAGTGTGGTGGAATGAAATGGGGTGTGGTGGGTGGATTTGATTGGGGTGGGGTGGATTGGATTGGGGTGGTTTGGAGTAGGGTGGTTTGGAGTAGGGTGGATTGGATTATAGTGGGATTGACTAGAGTGGTGTGGAATGGAGTGGGGTAGGGTGTAATGGAGTTGAGTGGTTTGAAATGGAGTAGGGTGGATTGGATTGTCATGGGGTGGATTGGAGTGGGGTAGATTGGATTGCAGTGGGGTGGATTGGATTGAGGTGGATTGACTGGGATAGAGTGAATTGGATTGGGGTGTGGTGGTGTGGTGTGTATTCCAGTGGGGAAGATTGGATTTGGCTAGATTAGGGTGGATTGGATTGGTGGGGTGTGGATCCGATTGGATTAGAGTAGGGGGGATTGGATTGAGGAAAGGTGGATGGGATGGGGTGGAGTGGATTGGAATGGGGTGAATTGGAGCGGGGCAGATTGTTTTGGATTAGTGTACGGCTGATTGGGGTGGGGAACATTGTTTTGGATTGGAGTGGGGCAAATTATGCTGGGGCAGATTGTTTTGGAGTGGGGAAGATTGTTATGGATTGGAGTGAGGAGGATTGTTATGGATTGGAGTGAGGAGGATTGTTTTGGATTGGAGTGTGGCAGACTGTTTTGGAGTGGAGTATGGCAGACTGTTTTGGCTTCGAGTGAGACATATTGTATTGGATTGGAGTGGGTGGATTGGGGTTGATTGCAGTGGGGCAGATTGGTGTAAGGCATGCTTTTTGGATTGGAGTGGGGTGGATTGAGGTGGATTGGAGTGGGGTGGTTTGGATTGGGGTGAAGTGGATAGGATTGGAGTGGGGTATATTGGATTGGGCTGGATCGGATTGGTGTGAGGTGGATTGGATTAGAGTTGGGAGGGGTAGATTGTGTTGCCTTGGAGTGGGGTTAATTGGGATGGAATAGATGGATTGGGGCAAGGTGGATCAGTCTGGAGTAGGGCGGATTGTTTTGGATTGGAGTGTGGCAGATTGTTTTGGATTGGAGTGGGCAGATTGTTATGGATTGGAGTGGGGCACATTGGAGTGGGGTGGATGGAGTGGGACAGATTGCTTTGTATTGAAGTGAGGCACATTGGAGTAGGATGTATTGGAGCGGTGCAGATTTTTTTTATTGGAGTCGGTCAAATTGGAGTGAGATGGATTGGAGTGGGCAGATTGTTTTGGATTGGAGTGGGCAGATTGTTTTGGATTGGAGTGGGCAGATTGTTTTGGATTGGAGTGGGCAGATTGTTTTGGATTGGAGTGGGCAGATTGTTTTGGATTGGAGTGGGCAGATTGTTTTGGATTGGAGTGGGCAGATTGTTTTGGATTGGAGTGGGACAGATTTGTTTGGATTGGAGTGGGGGCAGGTTGGTGTGGGGCAGGTGGTTTTGGACTGGAGTGAGGCAGACTGGAAGGAACATAGGGGCATATTACCAACAACTAGCGATAATTATCGCTAGGTTGGCTTAGCGGCAATAATTTTATCGCCGTGTAGCGACGATTTTTATCGCTTAGGAGCCTTGATATTAAAAGCCAAAAAAGCGGAGATAAACCCCCTTGATAATATGCCCCATATTGTTTTAGATTGGAGTGGGGAAAATTGTTTTGGATTGGAGTGGGCAGATTGGAGTGAGGTGGGTTGGGAGGATTAGAGTGTGGTGGAGTGAATTGGATTGGGATGGATTGGATTGGTCTGTGGTATATTGGATTGAGTGGTGCGGATTGGTGTGGAGTGGATTGGAGTGGATTGGAGTGGATTGGAGTGGATTGGAGTGGATTGGAGTGGGGTGAAGTAGGGTGAATTGGAGTGGGGTGGATTGGGATGTACTGCATGATTATGTGTTAAATGATAATTCCAGAAATTACACATAAGAAAGAAACAATGTCGCTTTGCAATAACATAATCCAAGTTTTTTTAGAACAGCGCCCAATGATCAAAAACAAAAGAAAACATGAGTGCAAAGTGCACCAAGAGACTTGGCAAAATAAAAGAAAGTTAACTATAGAACATAATTCTGTGCAATTTTGTTTGTCCTTCTGGTCACGTTTCTGCCAGTCACACGCTTTCTGTTTGCAGGGCACTATAAGTTAAAAAGAACAAAATAGTACCTCAGTCACGTCGGGAGCAGTGGGTGGGCACTGAATAAGTTGAATCAACCACTGCTTGGCCCCTGGCCCCTGCTCGAGAGGAACGGAAATGATGTTAGACCTGCCGTGACAAATTATGAGGTTGTTGTGGCGCCACGGCTAGGGCGACTGACTCCGGAATCTGGGGATCACGGTTCGATCCCCGGCACCGGCGGCAGATTAGCCCAGCACCATGTGACTCTGGGCAATAGCTTGCTTAATCTTCCCAACGGCCCCCAGCGCCTAGAGACCCTTACGGGTGATTGTGCCTTTACAAATGTGGATTATTATTATTATTATTAAAGACGAATGCCAGGAAAGCCAACAAATGGTAAGCAACGAGCGGGCTCCAAGTCCTTTTCTGTATACAAGAGTGTCTTGCAAGCGAGATGCATGTGCTAGCGCATGCTCTCGCAAGCTCAACCCTAAAAAAGGACCTGCAAAAGACAAGGTGGTGGAATAAAAAAAGGCAGCCTAGGCATTGAGCAACACCTGACACTTGGCATTATTTGTTGTTCAAATTAAGCACTGAGTGTGAGTTAGCAACCATCAGAAAAGAAGTGGGGGAGAGCTCGAAGGTGAGCCCCTGCAAGCAGGAAACAGGAAGTATCAGGGAGAGTGATGAGGAAGTGAGGTTCACATTGTAGAATTGAGGGTCATCATTAAAGTAAGCTGAACAGAGACATATAATGGATGGTACTCTTTAATGGGGACTTGGCAGAGGAAGATAGGGGGACCATGATAGGTGAAGGGGGGGTCCTCATGTCTCAATATCTATCACAGAATGGCTTGATTGTCACTGCCATGGCTTTGTCGCATCACTTTTGAGGGCATTTTAACCATCACATTATGAACTCATAGATGCTTTATGTGCCTCGGCACTCACTTTGAATTTGGAGAAACTTATCAATGTGCCTTCCTGTGAGGGCACTGTGTACAAGGTGCCCTCTGCATCCCACTCAGAGTGAGGACCCTAATGTTCTAATCAACTTACTCGCAGTTCATGGTTAATGAGGTTTGACCTAGAAACCCTAGAATTAAGTAATTAAGAACTCAACATTTTTTTTTAAATAGGCACACATACATACACATATATGCAGAGGGTCTTTGGTTAGCCTCTTTATCCAGTGGCCTGTCCAATTGTCATTCACATGGTGCTTTCTTCAACTTTGAATGTGGCATGGGGCAGTGGTCAGCCACTTCAGCCACTGTGAGTGATGTCATTTTTTTTTAACACATCTGTCTAAAAAGATGTTCACATCAGTGCTACTGCAGGCGGGCCATTACTTTACTTTTCCAATGCTTTTTACTTTATATGCGTTACCCTTTTTTTCTTTTTTGTCAACTATGGGTTAGCTATTTTATCAGGTTGCAGGGATCATGCAGAGCAACTTTTCTTTTCTCTTCTAAGAGTAATATTTTAGAGTGACGTGAACTAAAACGAACATGGGTTTCAATTTATGTTCTAACTACAGCTGCCTGGTAGGAAGCACTGATACCCATATTTTAAAACAAGCAGGGGCAAAGCCAATAGGTCTTGCCGATGCAAGAGCAAATGGTTTTGGCAATGTGTTTTTGCCATGCTGTACACCACTGTGTCTGCTGTTCAGCATGGCAAAAAGTTAGTTGCATGGGGTGGTGTGGAGTGGGGTGGGGTGGGTAGACTGGGATAGAGTGGAGCGGGCAGAGTGGGGTAGATTGGAGTGGGGTGACTGGGATAGATTAGGGTGGAGTGGGTAGACTAGGGAAGAGTGAAGTAGATTGAAGTGGAGTGGGGTAGATTAGAGTGGGGGTGGATAGGAGTGAAATGGGGTGAGGTAGATTGGAGTGGAATGGGTGGATTTTAGTGGGGAGGGTAGATTGGAATGAAGTGGAGTGGGTAGATTGGTGTAGGGTGGAGTGGGGTAGACTGGAGTGGAGTAGATTGGGGGTTGGAATGGGGTTGATTGGAGTAGAGTGAGGTAGATTGTGGTGGAGTGGGGTACATTGGGGAAGACTGGAGGAGGGTAGATTGTGGTAGACTGTGGGGTAGAGCAAAGTGGGGTAGATTGGAGTGGAGTGGGTAGATTAGATATTGCAGTTGAGTGGGGTAAATTGGAGTAGAGTTGAGTGGGGGTGGACTGGAGTGATGCAGATTGTGGTAGATTGGAGTGGAGTAAGGTAGAGTGGAGTGGGGTAGAATGAAGTGGAGGAGAGTAGATTGGGGTAGAATGGAGTGGCATCAATTGGAGTGAAAAGGATTGGGGTAGATTGGAGTGGGGTAGGTTGGGTAGAGTAGTGTAGACTGGAATAGAGTGGTGTAGATTGGGTTATAGTGGAGTGGGGTGGATTGGAGTAGAACGGGGTAAACTGGAGTAGATTGGGGTAGAATGGAGTAGATTGGGGTAGATTGTGGGTGAGGGGAGCAGGGTAGATTGTAATGGGGTAGTTTGAGCATAATGGAGTGGGGTAGATCGGAGTGGAGTGGGATAGATAGTGATGCATTGGAGTGGTGTAGATTGTTGTGGGGTAGATTGGAATGGAATTAGAGAGATTGGGGTAGATTTAAGAGGACTGGTTGGATTGGGGTATATTAGAGAGGGGTGGATTAGGGTATATTGGAGTGGAGTGGGGTCTATTGGAGTGCAGTAGGGTAGATTGTGGTAGATTGAGTGGATTGGTGTGGAGTAAAATAGATTAGAGTGGAGTGGGGTAGACTGGAGTTGAGTGGGGTAGATTGGGGTAGATTAAGTGGGGAAGGGTGGAGTTGTGTATCGAGGAGTGGAGTAGACTGGAGTAGATTGAAGTGGAGTGGGGTAGAGTGGAGTGGAATTGGCAGGGTAGACTGAACTGGATAGGGGTAGATTAGGGTAAATTGTAGTGAAGGGAGTAGGGTAGTTTGAAGTGGATTGGAGTGGAAAGGATTTGGGTAGATTGGAGTATATTTGGGTAGATTGGAGTGAAGTGGGGTAGATTGGAGTGGGGCAGAGTAGAATGGGTAGATTGGGGGTAGAGTAAAGAGGTGTAGAGTGGAGAAGAATAGAGAGGAGGGGCAAAGAGTGGAGTGGCGTTACATGTCGTAGAGAGTCTTATAGTGGAGGGGGCTGGAGTGGCATGTTGTAGAATGGAGTGACATGGAGTATCCTAGAATGGAGTGGCATGTTGTAGAGTGGAGCGGCATAGAGTGAGGTACAGTGTTATAGAGTGCAGTGGTGACATGTGGAGTATGCATGGTGTGGTAGCGTACTTCCATTACAGACAACACATTTTCATTTGAAATGATCATCACGTTTGCACAGACATACAGTTTTATTGCACACAATGTGTGAAAATGTCATCATCTAGTGTACAGATGTGTTTTGATCATATTCAAATATTTGTTTCCTTCACACTTCTGAATTACAAAAAAAATAAACCTAATTGTGCTTTCCTTGTTCTGATATATTTTGGAATATCAGCACAGTTGATTTTTGTGGTGTGCTAGAAAAAAACATTTGTGTCACAGCAAGATTCTCACATAAATTCTCGCACTTTAAAATCAAAGAAAGAAAAGTAAACACCCAGCACCCTCGGAAGACATAGCCTTTGCCCTCTGTCTTTGAATGGACAGCAAGTGTGACAAGATAACAACAAGATTTGGAGGCCTGTTTACAGAAAACAAGCACTCTGAATGATACAGTAAACAAACAATGCTTCACCAGACAGACAAACTCAAGCTGGACAGCCTAAAACAAATAAAGACAGCATATAGAAAGTGAGCAAATGTGAGTTACAAACCACAAAGCTAGTGGTTAGCAATGGGCAGAATGCATTCCCAGGGAAGCTTTCAGAATGCCCACAATAAGTCATTAGCACACCAGATGGCTGCGCTGTCTGGTTGGCTTCAACCTAATGACATGCAATGTTTCTTTTTTTAAATAATTTTTTGTTAAAAAGTATATGGCCGCCACGTATAGGCAGCAACTAGTTTCTTGGTTCTTGTTTTTTTATATATGCCAGCCAAAACAAATAAAATAGGTAACGTACCAGCTAGACAAGTGCAGACCCATTGGTTTACCCCATGCTTATCTGTGCCCTCTTGGCTCTCTCTATCCTAGCCTACCCCTGGCACCATTCCTTTTAACTACTTTGCCACTAAGCTCTCCCATCGTCTCCCCTCTTACACATTCACTGCTTGTTAAGTCTGCAGATCTTTAAATCTTTTTAAGACTATTTCATTTGGCTCAAGCTTGTCGTTACCGTCGCCCTTCTTAAATCTCCTAATTTCTGTATGGTACCCTGGGATATTTATTTCCTAACCTATATTTTTTGCTCGGCATTTTAGTGAAAGCGCCTATAAAGTTAATATAACTAAATTAAAATAGAAAGCGAGACCTGCGCAGAAATTTTAGAACATCTACCCATAGAAATAAATAGCAATGTGGAGGTACACGAAAGGGAAACCATAGAGTAGTTAGTCAGGAAAGGAAACCATAGAGTAGCTAAACACGAAGGGAAACCATAGAGTAGCTAAACAGGAAGAGAAACCATGGAGTAGTTCGGCAGGAAGGGAAATATCAGGGCAGTGTTGTGATTATGTCACGGGTGTAAATGCCATTCTCAGGTGGATGAGTGACCTTGGCACATGGCTCTGATCTCCCTTTTAGATACCAGTGCTATATAAGGCTTAGTGGGGGCGGTACACCCGAGGGGCATTCCCTCGTTATTGGTGGGAGGCTTGTTGGAATGTTGGGGCAGAAGCAGGGCTGTCAATGAGATCAAAGTAAGAGTATGATTGGCTTGGTCTGGCTGAACCAGAATTTCTAAAGATGCTGAGAACATTTGTACACACATCAGTGGGTCGGTGCTTATCACCGCCTTGGAATTCTTTTTTCCATTGGTCTGTGTCTGAAAAGGGCTCCCCTGGGTTTTGGAGAGGGCCCAGTAAGTAAACCCAGGAGTAGGGCAGGTAAGCGCGACATATCTCTTGGGTCATTGGATGGGTACCACACTGCGCAGGTCTGGATCCTCACCTCTTCGAATGATGGAGTGACGCGAACCCATCAGTGCCGAGTGCGGAAGTGGACAAGTATGCTGGGTCACCACTGTAAGATTACCAACCCTGCAAACGGGTCTGGGCACCGGGCAGTCACGTTCCTGGTGCTGAGGCAGTTATGGTACCTAGAACTGAAAGCATGCAAGATGCTGTCATAAATAGGCTGATCCTATGTGTGACCTTTGGGGGGGGGGGGGGAGAGAATTCCTTGACATATACCAACAGGCCTTACATTGACTAGCCGATGAGAATTATTCTAAGTGAGAGAGAAGCTTCTGCTTTGGGGAGCCACAGACAAGGAGCCTGGTTGGCCAGCCACTGGGAAGAATCAGGTGTCACTCTGTGCCTACTTTCCTAAGTCTTGCATGTGTGCAGAGGCCCCGAAGACTAATATAGTTGTGCCTGTGTGCTCTGCATGGATGACCACGGAATGATCCCATGGCGTCTGGATGACACTCATCCACCTGCAAGGGAATCCCTCATGCCACTCTGTGATGGTCACTCAGTGCCTCTCAGCAGGCGCGGTGGAGAAACAGTAAATTAAATTATTCAGAAAATATATCCCATATTAGGATGCATGGAACAATAGCTCAGAGAACACAAAAGGAAAACAGGGGACCATGTACGGCTACTTCATGAGCAGGCAGGAAAATGGAGGAGCAGATGGGGCCAGTGGTCTTTAAAGTAAATATTTCAAAACCTGCCTGCATACAGAATCAGCAGAATAAAAGGAACAGGGTCGAAAAATGTAAAGCTGGGGCCCCAGTAGGAGTGCTGGTGTGTCTTATCAGACAGGGAATGAGCAGTCGAAAATCCACCTATTCATCTTCTGTCACACCCTGTCTGTCCCCTGCAGACCCATCGAGAGAGTAGAGTGCTGGATTCTGGCTTTATGTCCACTGAGTAACTGCCCTTCTGCAGAGGAAATCAGGTTAGAGTTGGAGAGCATATTGGAACATCAACGCCCATTCAGTCCTTTGCTCTCCGTGAAGACGTCACTTTCAGTGGGTGATGAAAGCCTTTGCTCCCCATGTGCATATACTCGTTGCCCATTCCCTGCTTGGCCTCTTTGCTGCATTCGTTCCTATGTAGCACTGCAGTTCAGCATGTGCATCAAATTAGGGCTATCACGTGTCACAATTGTCTTAGCCTGATTGCACCATGTCCGCCAAACAAGAATCCTTCCTTTCGGGAGACTTCATTTTGCAGTTCATTATTATAAAGTGTATAATTCGGCATAGAAATTGTAGAATGTTCTGATTTGTGAAATGAAAACTAAGGTCTAGAAACATGGGCCCTCCTTTACTACAGTTTGCATTGGCCATCGTGTGAATCAAAGAAATGTTGCTCTGCGCATGTGGACATTTAAAACAGTAAATAAATTGATTCTGTTTTTGCTACACACGACCCCATACAAAATGTAGCAAAAAGAAGGGTCATAGAGGGTAGCATATATAGCTAGATAAGGCCATTTTTGTTGCACTCTAAAATGTGCATGTATTAGCTTAAACGACGTTTATGTTGTACCCAAACATACCTATAGTCATTATAACACGTTTTCAAATGAATTAACACATGTTTTGCCTCCTGCAATGAAGTACAACACGTGTCAGTGTTTTCATTCTGCATGAGTAGCTAATATTTTCCTGTGTTTACGTTTGCAGATAATGGGTCCAGTTAAGCCTCTGTGTAATGGATCGTTGAGGACCGGAAAAGGGCTTTCTTGTCGATTAACGACTTGTTTTCATTGCCTTCTACAAGACGGGGTTGGATCCTGTTCGGGCTCCTGGCGGAAGGATCAGGAAAATAGTGCAAAATAAGAAGTCCCGCCACTGCCACCAATTAAGAAGGTACACGCAAGAATTAAAGTTGGTCGGTATGATTATATTACTTTATATTGTCTGATTTTTTTGTGCTTCAAATGTCAAAGTATTTTTGTCTTATTTCAATTTAAATTGCCCATCTGATATTCCGAGACGCTAGACTATATAAAGAAAAAAAGTCATATAAAGTAATACAATTCTACACACTTACACTAATCCTTGTATTTTTGACAAAGTCACTTCATAATTGATGGAGACTCCTTTGTTTTTACTAGTGTCCTTAACGTCAGCCAGATGCACTGCCATGCAGTCAAGGCAAACGCGCTCAGCAACCGTAAGAGCAATGAAGGCAGCTTCAAATATGAGTCTCCTAAATCAAGCAGACATAAAGCCAGCACTTCCCTGGCAACATTAGCTCGCCCTTAACATTGAACATTCAAAATAATCTGTCCTTGTGGAATTCCTAATGCGAAAACTGAGGAGTAAACCGCTGCCTCCGTAGCAACAAAGGCATTTTTGATGCCATAAGTTGCAATCTAGCTCCCTCTTGTGGTGGCGTCATAAGGCTGCCGCCTACAGTGGCCTTAACAGTACACTGACCCTGACAGGAATGAGTCTTAGTGATGAGAATACTTAAGGGAAGGAGAGAGTTTGGCAGCTTCAAGAGGACAACTCGTGGTAACCACCCCACCAATGGCTTTCATTTCTGGTACTTCAGAAATGTTTTGTTTTATTTCTATCTGTGGGTCATGGAGAGATGGCAAGCAGCCACGTCATAGAGCTGTTTATGGGAGTATCCATAATGGTGCTGTCATTCTTAAAGGTGTGGGAGCGCGCCCGCGCGCCCTAGGTTCTCACATTCAGCTTTCCCTGCTCGTGTCATTTCAGATACGTAGATTTCCATCACGTTAGACTGGACACCCTCAAGCTCGCAGTTTCTCATTTCAGCACCAAGGTCAGCGCACAGGCGACCTGCATTCCATGCTCATCATCACGCAACAGGCGTGGGATAGAAGACCAAAAGATAAGGACAGGGGGCGGGATCCATCTCCAGGCTCCTCGTGAAACAGCCCTCGTGACCACACCCTGGGATCCCGATGCGGGAACTCTCAAGGCGGGTATTAACTCTGGTTACCGGCCGAATCTAGATTACCTCCCACTAGTAACAGGGTCGCATGTTTGAATAAAGGCGGATTTTTTAATTTTCTGTTTTATTGGTTTCCGGTTTCCGCCAGCGGGTGAATTCCCTGCCACCAGGCAGGATACCAGAAGCTTTTAATAACGTGATTTCTTGTACCTCACAATATTGCAAATCGCTACGTCACCGCGCTCTTCTCCATCAAGCAGTTGAGAAATCAAGATGGCTTCTGTCATAACAAAGTGCCTGGATCCAGGGTGTCATGAGCAAGAGCGACAAAGTGTGTGTCCAATGGACTCATCCAGGCTATGTTTCAGTAACTCCTGGTGGGTGTTGCAATAAGGTGAATCTGGTGGCTCAGTGGGCTAATGTATTCACTTTATAGATCTGTTTTCAAACACCCATAAATCTGCTCAGACTTTCATCCTTCCAAGGTCGACGGAATGAATACCATGCCAAGCAAAACCCCCCTGCCGGTGAATGTGTGACCTACAAATACACTTTTTATGTTACGCAATGGAAGATTCAATTTGGGAATGTACACTTGAAAAGTGTTCCAATCCACACCAGCCCCTCTGGGCCCAAATCGTATAGATTTTTTTCTGTAAATGTCTCACTTTTTAGAAGGTCAGGATGATACTTATAATCATTGTTTCTTTCATTAAGCACTACTTGGAGGACATCCTTCTTTAAGCAGTGTGAGTTCATATTTTATCTTATAACGATTTCTAAAGTCCTCCTCCCAAAAAAACAACAGCTTAACTCGAAAATACTTCTTAATACTCATGGCCTCCTTTATAGGGGTTTGGTGTAGGGCAGCGCCGTAAGGGACCTTGCTGGGCTGTCCAAAGACAAAGTAAAAGGGTAGGAATGCACAGTATTTAAGCAATACGTTGCATTCCTGTCCTTTCTCCATGCGCTGGCATCGTTTTGGCAGCCTAGCGCCAAAGTGTGTACCCTTGCACTGCAGTTAAAGAGGGCCTGTGCTGAATGCAGGGTTGTTTTTGTGCAGGAGGGTGCACATATACTTTAAAAAATATCTTTCTGCGGGGACCCCCAAACCTCCCATTTTTTCAATACATTTATTTTCTTTTTACTGGGGTAAACCCCTCTAAACGCCCCCTTTATTAAATACCTTTACCACTATTTCCCTACCACAACTAAGCCCTAAATATACCCTTACCACCCTATTCCCCTAAAAACACCCTTACAAACCAATATCCTTACCCATCCCTAAAGACTAAAAATACTCTTACAACCCAGTACCCTTATCCACCACTAACCCCTAAATATACCCTTTCCACCCAATACCCACCCCTAAACCCTAAAAACATCTTTACAACCCAATCCTCTAATCTACCCATAAACCCTAAAAATACCTTAACAATTCAATACCCCTAGCCACTCCTAAACCATAAAAATACCCTAATAACTCAATACCCTTATCCATCTTTAAACCCTACAAATACCCTTCCAACCCAATACCCTTATCCTGCCCTAAACCCAAAGTACCATTCCCACCCCATAACTCTACCCACCCCATAACACTTGAGAGAGAGAGAGAGAGAGAGAGAGAGAGAGAGAGAGAGAGAGAGAGAGAGAGAGAGAGAGAGAGAGAGAGAGAGAGAGAGAGAGAGAGAGAGAGAGAGAGAGAGAGAGAGAGAGAGAGAGAGAGAGAGAATATATATATATATATATATATATATATATATATATATATATATATATATATATATATATATATCTCACTGAAAATAACAAAGGTTACAGGGACATTATAGTTTGCTTCAGCGGTTATACACACAAAACCAAAGATATTTCAGCAGTTATAGTTATCATATGTAACTATAACTCGCGTCCCTGCCATGCACAGTTTTCTCATCAATAAATTCACTGCAAATGTTGGAGTGATATTATCACTGATTTCATAGAAGATGTCCCGACTGATGTAATATGTGGGGTAAATAGCAGTGCATGGTGAGGGCGTTAGTTATATTACCTTATGGTACGAATTATAGCTACTTGAGATAATTATAACTGCTGAATTTCAATGGTTTTGTGTGTGTAAAAAAATCGGAACCTAACTATAACGTCCCTGTAACTGTTGTTTTTTTCAAGTGAATATCTACGGTTTTTAATGCAATTTCTAACTATATAGTCCCTGTAACCTTAGGCTTTTGAGTGAATTTTACCAGTTTGTTTTTAATATAAATTATATTTGACCCATAAGTCCAATTTAACAATATACATTTTCACAAGTTTATAAATGCTTTGTATTCACACATTCATTCTTATTATGTATTTGAAAACTAAAAACTTACAAATTATGGTAAGGCCACTTATGTAGTCTTTCTATAAATGGAATGCACCATCTTTTCTTTTTTAAATTAATTTTATGGATCAGTGGATCGGTCACAAATCCTTGGACAAATAATGGATCTGCTGGCTATATTGCACACATTCAATACTACAACAACAACAACCCATTTAATACAAACATATGTTATTGCAATTTCTATGAGTGTATAACTGCCTGTGGGTGGGTGTGTGGGAGGCTTTGTGAGTGGCTAATGGGTGTGTGAGTGGCTGTGTGTGGGTGTGCAAGTGAGTGTGGGAGTGGCTGCCTGGGTGTGTGAGTGGCTGTGTGAGTGATTTTGTAGGTCTGTAAGTGGGTGTGTGAGAGGCTGTACGGGTGTGTGAGTGGTTGTGTGGGTAAGTGGTTATGTGAGTGGGTGTATGAGGGGCTGTGTGGGTCCGTAAGTGGGTGTGTGAGTGGTTTTGTGGGTCTGTGTGTGTGAGTAGCTGTGTGAGTGGTTGTATCTGTGTGTAAGTGACTGTATGAGTGTGTGGGTCTGTGAGTGGGTGTATGTGTTTTTCTTAATTAGGGTCTGTATCCATGGAGCCACCAGACTCCTCGTGCACCCAAAAAAAAAATGTTTCTGGACAATTATTTGCCATGAGGGGTCCCTCACAAACCCCTCCATCAGGGTACCTCTACCCTGACTTCTATCATGTTTACATTTTATTTTCTCCCCTAGGAACCATGTCCCGATAAAATGGTGGGCGCAACTTTCCTTTCAGGTTGCGACCAGCCAATCACGGCATTGCTTTTGACACGTGGATCCACAAATCTGACCGGATCCATGGTGGATCCACATCTCTAGATGTACATAAACCTTTATACTTTGATAACTCCAAAACTACTGAACAGATTTACACCACATTACAAATCGCACTCTTTCTGGGCCAAGATCTAGCTTTTTGCCCAAATTGGTGTAATTCTGTATAGCGGTTCGGGCAGTTGTCTTGTCTACATTCCCTATGGGAAATTGCATGGGGGGAAACGCATTTTGGGACTCCCCCTTTTTTTCTGCCCCCGCTTTCCAGACAGCAGCTGAAGTGACTGGCACACTTGTTTTGAAAATTTCATGAAGATTCATTACATGGCGCCAAAGTTATTAGCAAAACCAAACATGCCTATAGGTTCCCTCACAGCTGCTGGCTTAGAGCCTTGGGAAACAGTGGGTAGCCAAACGATTGGAGACGTGTTTCTGGACTGAGGGCTTCAAACACACCAAGACTTTATTCAAGCACACCGCTTTCCAGACTCACTCTTCCTCTACCACGCCAACATTTCTCTTTACATTTGTATGCACTGTGCGCCAATGAAGGTGGAACCAGAGACATATTCTTTCACGCAAGTGGTGTACAAGAAGGGCGCTGTTTGTCATCTAGTGGAGTGGCTTTACAAAGGCTTGCATACACATCTGCACATTTCCTTAGCTCCCCTCCCGGCTCGGTGGGAAGAAGACTTAGGTCATGCTCTACACAACAAGGAATGGCGCTTTCTCCTCGAATACCCCACCATAATTATCAGTTCAAATTCATCCAATTTTTATTGTTGCACAGATCATATTTTAAGACACTTAAGATACACAAGATTTCCCCCACTGCATCCTTGGATTGACCCAGGTGCCTTACCAACCCGGCGAATCTAAAACACATGCTTTGGTCATGCCCCTCTGCAAAATTATTAGGCAAAAGTACACACTGCACTGGCAAATGTGGCGAAGGTCCCCCACTGGAGCTCCATGCAACACTGTTGGCTGGGTTCGTGCCCACATCCCAAGACCTCCAAAATCCTCTCCTGATTTGTGGAGCTTTAGATCACCAGGAGATGGAAACGATGACTAGCTGGCACGAGGAAGCTATACATTGGAGCACAGCTGAAGGGCAGGCCTGGCATAGGGAAGAATACCGCAGGCCCAAGAATCAGCCCTTCGCTACGGTGTGGGATGTCTTTCTAGAATCCTTTAGGATCCAGACAACGAGGGTTAAGCACTCCTTGGGAATGGGACAGGATCTCCCAATACACTTCCCGGATCCTGCCCCCGACATCCCACTTGGACTGCAGCGCATAGCCAAGAGGATTTTCCCACTCAATGGGGCTGCGTATCTATATGACCCTCCTCATAGGGTTCTCCTCCTGGCCTCCCTACGTATCACTACACTCTGACCACTTGCATCACACAAAAAACAAGTTGTGGTTAGGGTGGGAGGTAAGTTGCTGTTTTTTCCCTTTTCCTTCCTCTCTTTTATTGTCTTTTGGATTCTCTAAGGATTTGGTTATCCTGGGTACGGATGGGTCATACAGTTTAAGATCGGCCTTTGAATTCCTGCTTATGTATGTTTGTGGTATATTATTTTATGCACTGAACCAGGAGGTGATGAGGTATGCATTTCCTGAGATTTACAACTACTGTGAATGTCAATTCATGTGCTAATATGTGTCTTTTTTTACCCCGAAAAAACAATAAAATCTGTTTTAAAAAAATGATGTCCCCAGTGCATATGAAAGAGCTTATTGAGCAAGTGTTTATGTAATATGTCTGACCAGTGGTCAGAGCTTCACTTGCTAGAATTTGCTGGATCAGGAAAGTATGTTATGTGATGTCCTTTCCTGCAGGAAGTAACAAGGGGATTGTGACTGATTGGCTAAACCCCTATGTTCACAGGCCAATGGAGCAGAGCGTATTGGTTGCTTTAGCCCATGTGGGGAGAGGATGTGGCCTAAGGGCTAGAGCAGTCGACCTCGAAGCTGGGGAACCGAGTCTCGGCAACGACACTCAACATCCAGTTATTCTGGGAAAATCACTTAATCTCCATGTGCCTAAAGCACTCTGATACCATCAGGTCGACTTTGCGCTATATAAAACTCCTCGAAATCAAAATGTGATACTGTATAGTAGTCCTGCTCTGGAGGAGAGTGAGACGGGTTACCATGGCTCCACATCACTCCTGGTCCAACCAATGTGCTTCATGTTATAATCCATGCATTGGAAAACTTTCCTATCTGCTCTGCATGTTAAAAGGGTCTTAGGGCCTCATTTACCTGAAGTGGTGCATCGCTGTGTGAAAGCAACAATGCTTTACTTCTCAGTGCACCCTCCTTGCGACACCAATGATGCGTCATATTTATAATATGACGCATCATGTTGCAAGGAGAGACAGATACGTCACTATAACTGATGTATCAGCCAGCGCAAAAAGTGGCGCATTGCTGGAGCTGTGTTGGAAGCCTGACGCAACTCCAGCAATGTTCGTTTCACATGGGGCAAGCCCAACGGGAAAGTGCCTGCGTCACCCTTACGCCTGCCATGAGGCAGGCGTACGGGTTTTGACGCATTGGCGTCCTTGAAGTGGCGGAGCAAAATCTCATAGATTTCACAGCGCCACTCCTACGGCCCTTTCTTGCGGGGGTACACCCACCTGCGCCAGGTATAATGTAGCGAAGGGGTTTACGAAGTGACGCATCTACCTAGATGCGTTTTTTAATTAATATGCGCAAACATGTTGCATTTTTTTTACAACAAAAAGTGACGCACCGGTGGAGCAAAAGTGATGCAGGGGCTGATAAATAAGCCATTTAGTATTTCTGACATATTGCACTGATGATGCTCTCATTATCAATGGAAGTAAAATGGCCACTGTCTGTTGTGCTCACTGAGGACTCTCTGTTTATGTTTTGTGTGTCTGTGAGCAAACATGAGCTTTGTGGCTTTTCATATTGGACTGTGGCTTTGTGTTTTGGAAGCAAGGTTTCCATGTTCTAGGTGTCCACGTGGCTACATTCAATGACTCCAGTGGCATTCAGAAGCCCAGCTAGGGCACACAGGTTATTGTTCTTTGGCAGATTTTATATCCTATCAGGATCCTGATGAAGAATGCAATATGCACATCTGTGACCTTCGACAAAGGACATGTGTAAAAGATAGGCTTGGAATGCTGTCAGTCAAGGTCACTGAGCGCCAACTAGAGGTTGGCTAACTAACCTCCCACTCTACCAACCTACTAGCCTACCTACCAACCTACCCGTCCGTCTGTCTAACTACCTATCATTAAAATTTGTGGAAGGAGAGTGGGGCCCCGGAATGCGTGGGCCGGAGTCATAATTAGGGCTCCCGGTTTTATAGTATTCATTTTTTTAACATTTCCTGCTGTATTTATCCATATTTATTTTTTGGCCATTTTACCTGTATTTGTCCGTATTTATTTTGGGTTTTGCAGATAAATGAAGCTGTAAAACTGTACATTTCCTTATTTATTTAACTGATAGACGCGTAGTCATACTTTGATGTCTGTCGTGTTTCAGCTATTTCAAGCTGCCAATTATTACATATCACTACTTTTACTGGTAAATATTAGCATTATACTACAAATGTATGTTGACATATGCCGCTATTTATAGGAATTTCATCCTGTTTTTTGATTTCACATGCTGTCCATCTGCTCAGCTGTTGAGCTATAATTAGTGAAAGCCAACAAGGAGAGTCATTTAAAAGAAGACCCATTTTCTGCATTTATCCACTTTTAAAAATAAATGCATTCAGAAAACACATTGTTTTCTGTCTGTATGTATCTGTAAAAATCAGTAAAAACAGAAAACTGTGAGCCTCAGTCACAATGCAGTCTCTTATGGGGCCTGTGCACCATCTTATATGTGGCAGAGACATCCAGAGCTATTTGTGCAGCACTCAAGTCCCTATCAGCACTTTCCATCGCACCCTCCAGTCATCATGATGCTGTTGCTTCGATAATAAACCTTTTCTGTCTTCACCAGCCCTGAGCATGCGCGGTAGGATCCTTTCAAGGCGCTGCTCCTGTACATTTCCCATTGTGTTGTGCTTGCTGGACTGTTTTGACAGGGATCTGTGTGATCCCGGAAGACGCCTGGACTGTGCCGTCACCTGTGCAGCACTTTGCAAATTACAAATAATTACACAGCTGGGAGGTGCGCGAGGCCGGCTGGTGCGCCTTATTCATCTGAACGGCACAACACAAGGGTTTGGACAATACTGCTGTGTGTAAAGCATCAAACAAACACACAGATGGCGCGTCTGTTCTTCCAGGAGGGGTGTGCTGTGAAATGTCTAGTGCTTACTCTTTACAAATGTTTCTTCTGCCTGGACGTTATCAAGGGCAGTGTGAAGCAGCCAAGAAGAGAACAAGCACTACACACACAAACATACACCTACACCTACACCCACAAACACACATACACCTACACCTACACCTACACCTACACCTACACACACATACACATACACCTACACCTACACCTACACACACAAACACACCAGGGACGTTTTAAGGATTTAGGGGGCCCTGGGCCAAACATCATTTGTGGACCCCTTTTCGGAACAGCTTCAAATGTATGATCTAGCATCAGCTCTTGCATGCCCTCTATGGCCAGGGCACTGAGAGTGTACAGGCACACAGGTCCACAGGCACACGGGTCCACAGGTCCACAGGTCCACAGGCACACAGGTCCACATTCGAAACGTATTTGCGTCTATTTTTCAGGAGCAGTGACGCGTTTTCAATATTACCATACAGCAGCACCTCACTAATAATATTGCAACCAATCTTCGCCGCAATTCCGCGCATCCACATATCCACCATGGGAGGAAGATCCTTCTCCTACTTAGCGGCCAAAACCTGGAATTCTCTCACCACCCACCTCCGCCTTACACAGAACTACATTTTCTTCAGAAAGGAACTTAAAACCTGGATATTCGATAATTAATGCACCCCCTCCCCCAAGCGCCTTGAGACCCTCTGGGTGAGTAGTGCGCTATACAAATTCCTGAACTTGAACTTTGAACTTGAACTTGTAACCTCCATTTCTCATATATGAGGTGTCGTTTTGGTCCAAAGGAAACGTTTTTGTGGCTGTTGCATGGTTTTGAAAAACACACATTTGTGTGCAAAATGTTTGTGATAGATTTCCACACATCACCCAGATTGCGATTAAAGGAAAACGGTATTTACAGCAATCTGTTTAAGAATTATTAACTGACATCAGGGCAAGACTCTCTGCAGAACAGAGGTGGTCTCTCAGGGGCCCCCTAAAAAGTCTGGGGCTCTGGGCTAGGGCCCACTTTGCCCCTGCCTTAAAAGTTTCTGAAACACACATCTACACTCGCCTACGCACATACACACTTACACACACACACCTACCTACATGTACACAAACACCCACCTACACACACAAACCCCTAAACATACATACAAACCTATGCACACAAACACACACACCTAAATACACATATACATGCACACAAACACCTACACACACACACCTACATGCATACAAACATACATCTACACACACCTACACGCACACACCTACACACACACCCAAACATGCCCACACAAATAAACACACACTTACAAACCTATACACACCCCATCACCCACGTACAGCGCCACATAGCAGAAGAAATCCAACCTTACTCAGGGAAAATGTATAGTTGAGCTCCACTAGCAGCAATGCAAACTTCCATTACACATGGAGAACATGTATAACATGCAAACTTTCTTAACACAGACCATGCAAAGCACAGTTGTCAGCAGGGTAAGCTTCCCTCCCCTCTTCGACCATGTAGATCACAAACAAGGGCCATCAATCAATCAATCAGTCATTTGTTAAGCGCACTACATACCCGCTAGGGTCTCAAGGCACAGCCAGGTCTTTAGTTTCCCCCTGAAGGTCAGCAGGTCTTGGGTCTGTTGTAGGCTCAGGGGAGGGTGTTCCATGCCTTTCACGGTGAGATGGGAGAAGGATCTCCCGCTGGTGGTTGTTTTTCGGATGCACAGGACGGTGGCGAGTGAGAGGTCGGCGGAGCATAGCTGGCGGTTGGGGGTGTAGAAGGAGAGCCGTCTGTTGAGGTAGGCTGGGCCAGTCTTGTGAAGTGCCTTGTGTGCGTGGATGAGGAGCTTGAAGGATATCCTCTTGTTGACGAGGAGCCAGTGCAGGTTTCTCAGGTGGGGGGTGATGTGGCCGTGTCGTGGTACATCGAGAGTCAGTCGTGCTGAGGCGTTTTGGATGCATTGTAGTCGATTGATGAGCTAGGTCGGGGCTCCCGAGTAGAGGGCGTTTCCGTAGTCGAGTCTGCTGCTAACGAGGGCCTGGGTGACTGTTTATCTTGTATCTGTCGGGATCCATCTGTAGATCTTGCAGAGCATACGGAGGGTGTTGAAGCAGGAGGAGGACACGGCGTTGACTTGCTTGGTCATTGAGAGCGTTGAGTCGAGGATGATTCCTAGGTTGCGTGCGTGGTCGGTGGGGGTCGGGCTGCCCCAAGTGTTGTTGGCCACCAGGAGTCGTCCCAGGCTGACGGTTTGGAGCCGAGGATGAGGACCTCAGTCTTGTCCGAGTTCAGCTTCAGATGGCTGATCTTCATCCAGTCGGCAACGGCCTCCATGGAGGTTGGCTTTGGCGGTGATGGGGTCCTTGGTGAGGGAGAGGATCAGTTGAGTGTCGTTGGGGTAGGAGATTACGTTGAGGTCGTGCTGTCGGGCGATGTGTGTGAGCAGGGCCATGTAAATGTTGAACAGTGTCAGGCTGAGGGAGGATCCTTGGGGTACGGCGCAGATGATCTCGGAGGCTTCAGAACGGAACGGGGGAGGCGGATGCTCTGGGTTCTGCGGGAGAGGAAGGAGGTGGTCCATTCCAGAGCCTTGTCTCGGATCCCTGCGGCGTGGAGGCGTGCGCGTAGTGTGCGGTGGCAGACGGTGTTGAAGGTGGCGGAGAGGTCTAGGAGGATGAGTGCTGCAGTCTCCCCGTTGTCTAGCAGGGTCCTGATGTCGTCGGTGACGGCGATGAGGGCGGTCTCGTTGTTGTGGTTGCTGGGGAACCCTGACGGGGAAGGGTCCAGGATTCTGTTCTCTTCGAGGTATCGGGTGAGCTGTCTGTTAATGATTTTCTCGATGACCTTGGCCGGGAAGGGGAGCAGAAAGATGGGTCAGAAGTTCTTGAAGTCTCTTGGTCTGCCTTGGTTTTTTTGAGTAGGGTGTTGATCTCAGCGTGTTTCCAGCTCTCTGGGAAGGTCGCGGTCTCAATGGAGAGCTTGATGATGTTGCGTTTGTGGGTTGCGATGGAGCTGCTTGCTTTGTTGAAGACGTGGTGCGGGAATGGGTCTGACGGAGAGCGGGAATGGATTGTGCTCATGGTCTTGATGGGGTCATCGACGCTCACGCTGGTCCAGGCTAGCAAGGGGACGTGGTCGATGGTGTGCGGAGGGTCTGTTGTGTTGCTGTCTGTTGGGGCTGTCTGGGTGTTGAAGCTGTCGTGGATGTCTGCTATCTTGCGGTGGAAGAAGGTGGCGAGGGAGTTGCACAGGGCTTGCGACGGCGGGATGTCATTGGTGTTGGAGCTGGGGTTGGAGAGTCCTCCTTGCTGGTGTGTGCGTTGTCGAGGCGGTCTTTGAAGGAGGTCTTCTTGGCAGCCCTGGTGAGGTGGTGGTGGTGGTGGTGGTTGCAGACGGCGTCCTTGTGTGCTGCGTGGCTGTCCGGAGTTTGTTCACTGTGCCATTTCTTCTCTAGTTTCCGGCAGGCTTGCTTGAATCTAGGAGTTCTGGGGTGAACCAGCTGGCCCTCTTGCTGGTGTCTCTGTGGGGGGGTTTCTTCAGCGGGGCGAGGGTGTTGGCGCAGTCCTCGATCCAGCGTCTGAGGTTGTGGGCAGCGACGTCGGTGTTGGAGGGTTCGGTGGGTGGGCTGAGAGCAAGATTTGCATGTAGTTGGTCTTCAGTGATTTTGCTCCAGCGGCGGCGGGGGATCTGTTGGGTGCGGTGGTGGTGTGTGGTGGGTTTCTGGAAGGTGAAGTGTACCTTCCTTGAAACCACATAAGAGGTGTAACCCAGGTGGGGGACAAGCAGCTGCACCTGCCACGCGCAACACAGATTGCATGTGAGTGTACTGGACCCAGGCATTGCTGCAGAGAGAACACATACAGCATACACAGCAGCCGTATGGGCTTACTCCAACACACAGAAAAGGTGCATCATGGAAGCTGCATTACAAGCATTCCTGGGGGGCACAACAGCAACACTGTGTCCCTCACATCGGACACGTACAGCACACATGAGTTAGTTTGGTGCCTCATTAGCCAATGGCATCCGCCCCAGTATCTAGGCTGACCCACAAAGTAATCCTCGAGTTCTGTGTAGGGCTCAGAATCTCATGGACAGCCACGGCTGTGCGAAACGAGCTGCTGATTGGACCATGCACATTCATCAATGTGGCTCCTGTCACTTCTTGTGTTTGGGGCTCTAAACACCACCCTTATGATGCCCAACAAGTAAAGACAACTTCGACCTAGATCAATGCTCTCCTGATGCTGGGTGGGTAACTGTGAAAAATTCACAATATTTTCTTACGCTCACGAAACTTCAAGAACGCTGCTTGCAAGAACTCTTGCGGCCATCTATGAGAACTGTGTACTGAAGTCCTGCCAAAGGTTTCGTCAGCCACTTACAGTTCAGCAGAGGACTGTTCTCCAGCGATTGCGTCCCCCAGGAGCTTTCACATTTGCGGTTCTCCAGCTTGATGGACCTAAAAGCCACCTTCAACCGCATCAGAGCTGGGAACCCAGTTCCAGATGGGAAGCCACCAGATCCAGGGACCACTCACCAAGTAGCCCAAGACACTGAGGGGCAAATTTACAAGCCCTCACCTCCAACAGGAGTGTCACTTTTGTTAATGCTCTGGTGGGGCAGTGCCACTTTCCATATTTACAATGAGGCGTGCAATGGGTGTTGATGTGGGCGTTCCACCACAACACGCATTGCTTTTTGATGAAGCCCAGATTTAAAAGGCTGAGGCAGCACAAAAACTCAAAGCCATGGAATACCATGCATTAGAATAGCGATACGAGGAAAAATGTAACATTTCTTCACGTTTTTGCTTTTTCCATGTGTGCTGCATTCTGGGGGAAGGACTGCTATTTCTGGAGCAGAGCCAAAACTGATTTGCACATGATTGCTTCCCTTCGGGAGTGATACAGCGGCAAAAGAAAACAATGGACTCGACAGCAGCCCTGGGTGATTGCCTGTAGCTGAGATGTTTGCAAGCATTGCTTCCATCACCTATTGATGTTTTTCTGTGTCGCTCTAAATACACAGGATGTGCCCAGATGGGGCCCTGTGCTCTCTATGCCATTGGATGGAAGCTGAACCTCACTGGTGAAGTGCAGCAAAGGTGACATTAGTCTGGGGTTGCTTGTGCTCCTGTTCGGGCTGGATTGATCCTATTGGAGCAGGACAGGGCCTAGATATGTTTGCATGTAGTTGCTCCCTGTCTGGAGTGGTGCAGTGAAAAAACAAAAAACATGGATTGGAATGCAGGCTTGAGTAATTACCAGTGGTTAAGAACTTAACATGCATTCGCCCCATCACATTTTGTCACTATATAGTGACACTGTAGGTACACCATGGGCAGCAAAAGCGCAAGCCTCACACCAGGCAGAATATTTACGAGCCCCTTGCGTCGACAGAGCGTCTCTTTTGGTGACGCTCTGATGGCACAAACTAAGAAATCATATCTATGTGCTCACGCAAAGTCACTTTGTGAGGCTTTGAATGGCCTCATAGACATGGAGTAAGGCACGCAGCGCACATCGCTGTGTTGCCGAACTCTGCTCTTGAGGGACGCTCCTTGGGCATTGCGGTGTGTGTTCCTATGGAACTCCCATGGATTTGGACACTGCCCCAGATTTGCAAGACCATGTAAACCCGGAGGAGTAGCAAAACCTTAAGCCTCCCGAGGTGAGATGTAATGAGGAAAAATAACTTTATTTCTCCTCATTTATTCCTCGTTCCACGAGTGCTGCATTCCGCGGCACACATAAAAAAAGAGGAAAGTGCCTCTCAGGACTGTTTTTGTGCAGAAATGTGCAGGAAGCTTTTAGCTGTGAAAGGACACGAGGAGTTAATAGAATTTAGTGGTGACAGGCCCTGGGGGGGCCATTTGACAGAAGGAGGGTTCTGGCTGTTGGCTACTATTGTTGCGAATCTGGGGCTCTGTTATGTCGGATTTCAGTAGTATCAGTGGTTGACTCTTCATGTTTCATAATTCACGACTCTACTGGCAGATTCACAAACGCAAATACGAGTAACACTATAGGAATACTCTTTTACATACTCTTACATGTCTTAGTGAATA
Organism: Lissotriton vulgaris; assembly: GCF_964263255.1. Classification (NCBI taxonomy): domain Eukaryota; kingdom Metazoa; phylum Chordata; class Amphibia; order Caudata; family Salamandridae; genus Lissotriton; species Lissotriton vulgaris. Next base: position 74,630,475 of record NC_141698.1, read on the forward strand.
GGAAACCGAATCATACCGCTTCCTATTGGTAAATGTGCACATTGGGCACAGTCCTTTCTATTTGCACTAATTGTATATAAATGTATTTATTTATTTATTTAGAACATTTGTATAGCATATAAAATGCCCTGAATATTCCTATTTTATTCCCCTTTTAGATGTTTTGGGGCCGATTCACAAAGGCGCGGAAGAGTAAGTAAAATCATACAATGGGAAGAGGTGTGGCGCAGCGGCCAGGGCAGCGGACTCTGGAACACAGGGGCTCACGGTTCGATCCCGGCGCCAGCGGCAGGTTAGCCCAGCACCTTGTGACTCTGGGTAATAGCTCCCGATGGCCCCCAGCGCCGGGACACCTTGCCTGAGGTAGCTGTGCGCTTTACAAATGCTGGTATTATTATTATTATTATTACAATCATCAACAACCCGCTGGGGATGTTTCCACTTAACTTTTTTCTTTAATTCTTGCAATCGTTGAAAATAAACACAAAGTGCCCGGTTCACAAAGATTGCTGTATGTGTAGGCAAGACTCACTCCTGGCTTCCTCACAAATTTAAGGAGTAAGCCAGGAGCAATCCTTACCTACTCCTGCAATCGATAAGGCACAGCAAAATCTTTGTGGATCAGACACACAGTTCTCGTTTGCTAAAGAAAAAAAATACCAATGATGCAGTGCTTCGTCTTTGTCAATGACAAATTGGACGCAATCAAGAAAATGAAAGAAAAGACCAAGGACCCTTTAACACTGCAAAGATTATTTTCTGAGCTCTCCCTGGCTACAAAATGCACTTCAAACCCTCCCCCGCCCCCCACCCCCATGTTCACTGGACTAGGCAATTATTGAACGCAGATCTTTAATTGCATGACCAAAGCTTAGCTTCATGCAGCATTGAAGTTTTTATTCCTACATTGTCATCTTGAAATTGTCCTATAGAACAAAAGCGGATCACTCAAGTGACAGAAGCGGGCTGCATCCCGGCTTAACATCACCGCACATTTCCATCATCAGTGTGTGTTGAATGTGGTTGGGGCAGGGGTAGGCTCTCCAGTGGTTACATCCTTCTGGGGGACACACAGCTCTGCTTCCCTCCATTGTGTACATTGTCTCTAATGCTACATTAACATGCAGCTTTCAAATTGTTGCATGGTTTGGGAGGGTGAGAGGCATGTGCAGTTGACCCTTTTTCTGAAAAAAATATGAATTTCGCAATAATAAAACAGATTTTTTTCCATTTCCTGGTAAGCACTGTTGTGCAGAAGCTGGACTAGTTGCCATACTTACAGCAATATGTCTACCGGTTGGATGCAAAGCAAAGGACACATACTAAGAACAAGCAGGCAGCCGGCTGAAGCATTATGTAGCTTCTTCCGCAAGGACTACTCTTAATACCTATTAAGAGTAGTCAAGAGCACCTTAAGGCCAGAACTAAGCACATGGATTGGAGTGTGTCCAAAGGAGGTACAACTATCATGGAAACGGGTCTGGGGGATGATTTTGAGTGCCTGCACCTTGTCTGACACTCGCGGCGGCACCTATGTACGGTGGCAGCATCTGACTCCACATCCCTCTACGTGTAACAACGGATGTCCAATACAGTGATCATGAGGGAATGAAGTTTCCAGTTTCAAGATGTCACGCTGAATCATGCAATCTTGCGACTGCCGCGGTACATCTTCGTTTCCCATGGCCGTGTCCTCCTCCCATTGGTTGTCACCACGCCTGCAGCCCCATTCTGAAGTGAAGACCATTACATGCTCATGTGAATGGGATTGGCATAAGAAGTGCTTGACACACTGTGTCATCTGGTTGAATTTCAGAGGGCATAGCAGAGTGCGTATTGTTGGTGTCTTCATGGAATGGGCGGGGGTGGCTGATCAGACGCTTGTGTCACTGGAGAAAATGGAGGCCTCTGGAGGTAAATTCTAAACTCATTCACTTTTTGCATGAGTCCTGTTGTTTTCTTAGTTACTAGTACAGCAACACACACAGTGGACCGGTCATTTCTGTTTAGTATGATGGTAAATTCTAAAGGCCATGATTGTCTGAGATGGGAAAAGTGATATCCCTAGCGTACAATATACAGGAGGGGGCACAGTAGCGGTCCTGTGATGATGCTTTGATGTGGGTGGGTAAATGCAGCTGCTTAAGTTACATTGCAAGGGGTTCACACTGAAGCTTGATATTTGGGTCTTCAGGCAACTAGATATGTGGGTCTTTGAAGGGTTTCGTAGTATGACATGTTATAATGATTCATACTGAAGTACGTTTAATGTTCAAGGGTCTGCAGGTAGCGCTTTGGCACCCTCAGGGCTTAATATTGTGTATTTGATTTTTAGTGCACTAGCTTGCAGTGTGCATCTCCTTCCTAACACAGTAGAGGTCATTAAGAGTTGGTTATTTAATACATCAAACCCGTCAAGTTCATAAATTCCAAGCATCAAGGATTTCCCTGATCTTCGGTAGGGGTTGAGCTATATTCCGGGTTGGGTGTCCCCGCTTGAAGGCAGCAATCCCAATACTTTAATAATAGGAAATTACAGTCTTCTAGAATAAGCCGGCTTTAGCTGTTTTGAATTATGCCAGATTGTGTTGATTTCTCAGATCTGGGTACATGGTGTTCCAGTTGGGCCCCCAACACCAAGCGCGTCCTACATCAACGAGCCTTATGTTTTTTGTTACTATACAATGCAACTCAACCTACGGGGTCCCGGTTGCAATATACAGAAGAACTGGCAGGGTTGGGTTAAACCATTGCACGGACCCAACACCAGTAACCGATGAAGGCATAAAGAGAAAAAGATAATGAAAGTAGTTAAAACCAGTCTCAATGTAGTGCACAGAGGAAAGAGAACAGCAGTCAAAAAGTACACAGAAGGCTTAATGTAGCAGGGAATGAAAGATGAGAAAATGGAAGGCAGAGGGTTTAGGAGGTTAGCCGTAAGAAAGAACTACTAGGGAAGAGGTTCCAGGAAATATGAATAGAGAAACCTGATGAGCAGTGATCTCCGGTAAGAGAGGAGCCAAGAGTTAGGTAGAGTTAGGGTAGAAGTAAAGTAGGATTCAAGGACAGAGAGATTAGAGGGTGGTAGTATGGAATTCATTGGGAGAAGATAAAGGTATGTAAAGGAGGAACAAGGTAGAGAGAATAACGACAGCAAATGGAGAACTTCAAGCGAAAGGCCTCAACTAGCAAGGATCTAAGAGTTTATAATGAGAGAAAGGGCGGAAATAAAGTAGGATGTGAAGGAAGACCAAGATAAAGGATGCTGAGTCTAGGTCTGAGCATGAATGGGATGGTAAGGAGGGCCAAAGGAAAGTGAGGTAGGTAGAGAATAAACTGTAGGTCGGTGAATAAGATTAACTCAGATTTTAAACAAGTGTATTTTCAGTCCTTTGTATAGCTTGATTCCTGTAGTACAGTGAGCACAGGACCCATGTTTGGGCTGACCCGTCACACTTCGAGAATCAAAAAACAAAATGATGAATGGAATGATGTTCCCGGTGGATAAGCCTATAACAAGGGTGAAACCGGTCCTGGGTTGCTTGTGTTCCGGTAAAAGGAGGACCTGTCCTGGCAGTCGGGCTGAACTGCTATCATTGGAGCAGGGTCAAGACTGATTTGCATATAGCTTGCATGGTTTGCAATATAACGATAGGCTGGGAAGTGGTCCAAGTGATTACCAGTGGTTGAGATTAATTCACACACTCTATCCATCATTTAAAAAAAATACTTTTATGTGTTGCTAAGTGGAAAGGGTATGCCCCGATGTGGGGCTTGTGCACACTGTGTCAATGGAACCAAACTGTGCCCAGCGGATGAGCCTACAACAAGGGTGAAACCAGTCGGAGACCGAGAGAGGGTAGTGTACACGGGACGCCCCTGCGCACAATGTTTGGTTAGGGGGAAGGGACCCTCGGCACTCAAGGGAGGCAAACAGGAGACAGCAGTGCGGGGAGGGAGTGGGGGACTAGGTTACAAGGTTTGTTAGGCAGAGGGGGGGGGGGCCAGGGCCAGACTAGCACTACCCCTACCAAGCAAGACGGAAGGGGATGCTTGCTACGGAAATGAGAGAAAGTGCATAAAGTGTCCATTGAGATGTAACGAATATGACAAAGGTCCGAATATAATGTTATCTTGATGTATGCAACTCTGCTTGAACATAAAGGCAATAAAGTTTGTTAAAAAAAAAAACAAGGGTGAAACCAGTCCTGGGTTGCTTGTGTTCTAGTTCAGGGACAACCAGGCTAAGACTGTTCCCACTGGATGCTCGACTGTCCCCACTGGAGCAGGGTCCAAACAGAGGTAGCATGGTGTGCAAAATAACAATGGACTTCAATGCGGCTGAATGATTACCAGTGGGTGAGCTTAATTCAAGCATTCCATCCATCACTTTTATATATACTTCAGTGTGCCGCCCTAAATGGGATGGGTATACTAAGACATATGTCCAGTGCAGACTGTGTCACTGGAACAAAGTGGTACCCGGCTGATGAGCCCATAAGAAGGGCAAAACCGGTAGTGGGTTCCTTATGTTCCAGTTCACGGAGGACCTGGCTTGGCAGTCAAGATTGACTCTTCCCACTGGAGCAGGGACAAGATTGATTTGCATATAGCGGAGTCCAAACAGAGGTGGGGTGTTAAAGAAAATAACAATGAACTGGGGTGCTGCCCAGGGGATTAGGGGTGGCTGAGATTAATTCAAGCATTCCACCCATCATTGTTTTGTATACTTTAATGTGGCACCTTAAATGGCACAGGAATTCACAGAAGTGTGTCCCGTGCACACTGTCTCACTGGAACCAAGCTGTACCCAGCTGATAAGTCCTTAACAAGGGCAAAACCTGTCCTGGTTTGCTTGTGTTCCTGGTTCAGAGAGGACTTTGCTTGGTAGTTCCGGCTGGACTGTTCCCATTACCGGTGGCTGAGATTCATTCAAGCATTCTATCCATTACTGTTTTGTATACTTTACCACCTCTCAAACAAGGCATGGGGAAGCATGTAACGTCCCACCCCGCTCAATACAGCATTCTCCACTTACCTCTCCCACTCTCCCTACTCCCTCACTCCATCCCTTGTCTCACAACAGTCCCTTGTACTGGTGTACCAGTTGCTGAAAGAGTGCAATATGGAATACTACCCAGTAAATCTGAGCCTGTATGATTATTCCGCATTCTTTGAGGTTTAACTAATAATTAAATAGTACCAGTAATTACAGGTGTTGAGTTTACACGGTGCCGGTATCATGCAATGCTTAGCGGTGGCCTAAACCGGGGCTTGTGAAGCTGGCAATAACAAAGTCAAAATACTTTGGAAGACAATGCCTTATATGAGTTTATCACTATCCAGAAGGGACTGAAGAGATTCCAGTGGTGGTCTGTTGACCCAAGTCCAAAAGAACCAGTGAGAGAACATATAGCTGCAATGTCAGTAGCATAAGTGGGAAGAAGAGACCAGGGAACTATCTCATGTGCATACCTAATCCACTGTCATGAAGGTGACCATGAGGGGAATAGAAGGCCTGATACTGCCACAACTAATACCACACCACCACTGCTCGCCTCCTGGCAGTGCTGCCTTTCAGTCCTGGGAGTTGCCTTACTTGCTTCAGCTGAAGCAAGGAAAGTTCGACCCACCACCTGTTTTGGGCATTTATTTTCTGACAATAAAAAAAGTGATTTGTGTTTTTTCACTGTAATATCCGCCACTTTTCCCAACTTTAACAGGTGAAAGTTAACTCTTGCAGTCCCCATCTTTCTCCCTCTTGTCTATTCCCTGATGTATTTCAAGTGGAAGAGCAAACACCAACTAGACTATAAACATACGAAATACCATAAAGGGACCTCTAGGGCTGGTCACATCTGCCAGCTTATTGAAAACCATGCACTGCTCACTCGTCTCTCAAACGTCTTCATCCATCACACTGATGTGGTGTGTCCCATAACATGATAACCGCACCTCAGTGATCATCACACACGACATGGAAACACTTCCTACACAGGATCAAAAGAAAGACAACACACTTCCAACCACACACCTTAACACTTCCCACACAGGATCAAAAGAAAGACAACACACTTCCAACCACACACCCTAACACTTCCCCACACAGGATCAAAACAAAGACAACACACTTCCAACCACACACCCTAACACTTCCCCACACAGGATCAAAACAAAGACAACACACTTCCAACCACACACCTTAACACTTCCCACACAGGATCAAAACAAAGACAACACACTTCCAACCACACACCCTAACATTTCCCCACACAGGATCAAAACAAAGACAACACACTTCCAACCACACACCCTAACACTTCCCCACACAGGATCAAAACAAAGACAACACACTTCCAACCACACACCCTAACACTTCCCCACACAGGATCAAAACAAAGACAACACACTTCCAACCACACACCCTAACATTTCCCCACACAGGATCAAAACAAAGACAACACACTTCCAACTACACACCCTAACACTTCCCCACACAGGATCAAAACAAAGACAACACACTTCCAACTACACACCCTAACACTTCCCCACACAGGATCAAAACAAAGACAACACACTTCCAACCACACACAGTGTATTCCATATAGGCAAGTGCTTCAGAGCCTCACATAGGAGTAGTAAGCGCTATATAAATGTTGCCAATACAATACAAAAAAGCCTCCTCTTCAAGTTTTCGGTAGTCTGTGGAATGTTAAGACGTGATGTTGAGTTCAGTTCAGTGTAAGATACTGGAAAGGCACACTAAAGCAACTTTTTGAAAATTAAATTTCTTATTTTTCTTCAGGAATTAAGCAAAACTACAGAAAGAAAGCATAGTTTTTTAAGTGGGAGTACTGTTTTTCGGATAGCACGGCAAAGGCCACCTGCTCTCCATCAGGTAAAACAATAGTAGTTGGACGAACACCAGTGCCACCATTTTTGCGGCGGCCTTTAAATGTCAAGCATGCTTGGGCCTGATCTGACTATCTTAGGCCCATGCAAAGAGCGCTTGATTTCCTCAGGTAATGCCATGCTGTTTTGCATGAGGTGAATTTGAAGGCACGGGTTGTCGACCATTCAGTTCTGTGGAACTCAAACGGAGAGAAATGCCCTGTGGAAAAAAGGCCCATTGTGGTATCATTGATTTGCTGCGTGATTTCCCCTCTTGGTGCTCCTGGGGGACATGGAATAAGGACCAATGTGCTTTGTTTGGCACTGAATGGAAGAGCCCAGGCCAGCCTTTCTAAGCCCTAGGACTTCCGCTTCTACAGGCTGGTCCGATGCCTAAGGACCGGTTTCTGGAAACGACTGACCATCAACCAGCAGACAGCAGCACTTCGGAAGGAGACCTAGTCACACGCAGGGCCCCCGCTTCCCGAATTCCATTCACACCATCTCAGGCACGAGTAAGGCATCCTCAAATGCCATAGAGTCCTGAAGGCTCACTGGCCAGCATCTAACCATGAACTATCTGCACAATAAGAGGTTGTGGCATAACGGCCAGAGCTTCCAGCTTCGGAGCAGGGGATGCAGGTTCGAGTCTCGGGATTGGCTCAACATCCTGTGATTCTGGGCAAACCACCTAATCTCCCCCGCCTATGGACAGCGTCTAGAGACCCTCACACAGGGTGGAGGGGGCGGGGGGTTGGTGTGTGTGTGTATGTATATATACATACACTAATGAACAGATTTACACCAAATCAAAAAGCATACTTTCTGGACCATTATCTAGTTTTCTGCCAAATTCGGTGTCATTCTGTTGAGCAGCCCGAGCTGTAGTTGTGTTCAGAAAATGAAAATTCCCCATAGACTTAACACGGGGGGAAAGTGTTTTGGGATCCCCCATTTTTTCTCAGTCCCTGCCGGACGGATTACCCCGAAACATCCCACACAACAGCTGAACCGAAAAGGGGAAGTTTAGTGAAAATTTCATGGAGATTCAGATGTTCCGTCCATCACCACCCCCTTTTGTACCGCTTTTGGCCGCCATAAGTGTGGCAGGGTATGCTCAGACGTGAGTCCCTTGCTCACGTTGCCACTGGATTCAAGCAAGCCGGGCTGAAGACGGCTGGAATGCCAGAAACCGGTCCTCGGAAGCTTGTTTTCAGTACAGGGAAGACATGGCTTGGCAGTTCGGGCTGGACTGTTCCTATGAGGCACAGGGTCAGACTGATTTGCATATAGCCATGTCTGAACTGGGATGGCAGAGTGGGCTAAAGAACGGTGATGGATTAAACCCAGATCTTTTGACTGGGTGTGAGTGTTTGATTGATTCAGATGCTCCGTCCATCACCAGCCCCTTTTGATTCGTCAAGTGGTGCCAAAGTTATTGGCAAAACAAAAAAAAGTTGGTCCTAACTATGGCAACCACCAGCAGTATGTATGAATATATTGATAATAATGTTCTAAAAGATTGGCTACTCCAAAAATGGCGGCAAAATCTGCCACAAACAGTAGCGTCTTAAAGTACTGTGAAATGGCTACAGTTTGGTGTGAGCGTTGTACATAAACTTACAGTAAATAAAAACCGGGAACAGTTCACTGATTTGTGAAGCATATGTGTCGGCACGCTTCCATTGTTGGAAATGGTATGGGTGAAAAGCTCTACCATCGCTCTATGGAGAAAAGATCCTCTATAGATGGTGGCAGGCTCTGATCCTCTATAGATGGTGGCGGGCTCGGATCCTCTATTGATGGTGGCGGGCTCGGATCCTCTATAGATGGTGGCGGGCTCTGATCCTCTATAGATGGTGGTGGGTTTGGATTCCCTCTATAGATGGTGGTGGGTTCTGATTCCCTCTATAGATGGTGGCGGGCTCTGATCCTCTATAGATGGTGGCGGGCTCGGATCCTCTATTGATGGTGGCGGGCTCGGATCCTCTATAGATGGTGGCGGGCTCTGATCCTCTATAGATGGTGGTGGGTTCTGATTCCCTCTATAGATGGTGGTGGGTTCTGATTCCCTCTATAGATGGTGGCAGGCTCTGATCCTCTATAGATGGCGGCGGGCTCTGATCCTCTATAGATGGTGGCGGGCTCTGATCCTCTATAGATGGTGGCGGGCTCTGATCCTCTATAGATGGTGGCGGGCTCTGATCCTCTGTAGATGGTGGTGGGCTCTGATTCCCTCTATAGATGGTGGTGGGCCCGGCTTCCCTCTATAGATGGTGGCGGGTTCTGTTTCCCTCTGTAGATTGTGGCGGGCTCTGATTCCCTCTATAGATGGTGGTGGGTTCTGATCCTCTATAGATGGTGGTGGGCTCGGCTTCCCTCTATAGATGGTGGCGGGCTCTGATCCTCTATAGATGGTGGCGGGCTCTGATCCTCTATAGATGGTGGCGGGCTCTGATTCCCTCTATAGATGGTGGTGGGCTCTGATCCTCTATAGATGGTGGCGGGCTCTGACCCTCTATAGATGGTGGCGGGCTCTGATCCTCTATAGATGGTGGCGGGCTCTGATTCCCTCTATAGATGGTGGTGGGCTCGGATTCCCTCTATAGATGGTGGTGGGCTCGGATTCCCTCTATAGATGGTGGCGGGCTCTGATCCTCTATAGATGGTGGCGGGTTCTGTTTCCCTCTATAGATGGTGGTGGGCTCTGATCTTCTATAGATGGTGGCGGGCTCTGACCCTCTATAGATGGTGGCGGGCTCTGATCCTCTATAGATGGTGGTGGGCTCTGACCCTCTATAGATGGTGGCGGGCTCTGATCCTCTATAGATGGTGGCGGGCTCGGCTTCCCTTTATAGATGGTGGTGGGCTCTGATACCCTCTATAGATGGTGGTGGGTTCTGATTCCCTCTATAGATGGTGGTGGGTTCTGATTCCCTCTATAGATGGTGGCAGGCTCTGATCCTCTATAGATGGCGGCGGGCTCTGATCCTCTATAGATGGTGGCGGGCTCTGATCCTCTATAGATGGCGGTGGGCTCTGATCCTCTATAGATGGTGGCAGGCTCGGCTTCCCTCTATAGATGGTGGTGGGCTCTTATTCCCTCTATAGATGGTGGCGGGCTCTGATCCTCTATAGATGGCGGTGGGCTCTGACCCTCTATAGATGGTGGCGGGCTCTGATCCTCTATAGATGGTGGCGGGCTCTGATCCTCTGTAGATGGTGGTGGGTTCTGATCCTCTATAGATGGTGGCGGGTTCTGATCCTCTATAGATGGTGGCGGGCTCTGAGCCTCTATAGATGGTGGTGGGTTCTGATCCTCTATAGATGGTGGCGGGTTCTGATTCCCTCTATAGATGGTGGCAGGCTCTGATCCTCTATAGATGGCGGCGGGCTCTGATCCTCTATAGATGGAGGCGGGCTCTGATCCTCTATAGATGGTGGCGGGCTCTGATCCTCTATAGATGGTGGCGGGTTCTGATCCTCTATAGATGGTGGTGGGCTCGGATTCCCTCTATAGATGGTGGCGGGTTCTGTTTCCCTCTGTTGATTGTGGCGGGCTCTGATCCTCTATAGATGGTGGTGGGCTCGGCTTCCCTCTATAGATGGTGGCGGGCTCTGATCCTCTATAGATGGTGGCGGGCTCTGATCCTCTATAGATGGTGGCGGGCTCTGATTCCCTCTATAGATGGTGGCGGGCTCTGATTCCCTCTATAGATGGTGGCGGGCTCTGATCCTCTATAGATGGTGGCGGGCTCTGATCCTCTATAGATGGTGGCGGGTTCTGATCCTCTATAGATGGTGGTGGGCTCGGATTCCCTCTATAGATGGTGGTGGGCTCGGATTCCCTCTATAGATGGTGGCGGGCTCGGATTCCCTCTATAGATGGTGGTGGGTTTGGATTCCCTCTATAGATGGTGGTGGGTTCTGATTCCCTCTATAGATGGTGGCGGGCTCTGATCCTCTATAGATGGTGGCGGGCTCGGATCCTCTATTGATGGTGGCGGGCTCGGATCCTCTATAGATGGTGGCGGGCTCTGATCCTCTATAGATGGTGGTGGGTTCTGATTCCCTCTATAGATGGTGGTGGGTTCTGATTCCCTCTATAGATGGTGGCAGGCTCTGATCCTCTATAGATGGCGGCGGGCTCTGATCCTCTATAGATGGTGGCGGGCTCTGATCCTCTATAGATGGTGGCGGGCTCTGATCCTCTATAGATGGTGGCGGGCTCTGATCCTCTGTAGATGGTGGTGGGCTCTGATTCCCTCTATAGATGGTGGTGGGCCCGGCTTCCCTCTATAGATGGTGGCGGGTTCTGTTTCCCTCTGTAGATTGTGGCGGGCTCTGATTCCCTCTATAGATGGTGGTGGGTTCTGATCCTCTATAGATGGTGGTGGGCTCGGCTTCCCTCTATAGATGGTGGCGGGCTCTGATCCTCTATAGATGGTGGCGGGCTCTGATCCTCTATAGATGGTGGCGGGCTCTGATTCCCTCTATAGATGGTGGTGGGCTCTGATCCTCTATAGATGGTGGCGGGCTCTGACCCTCTATAGATGGTGGCGGGCTCTGATCCTCTATAGATGGTGGCGGGCTCTGATTCACTCTATAGATGGTGGTGGGCTCGGATTCCCTCTATAGATGGTGGTGGGCTCGGATTCCCTCTATAGATGGTGGCGGGCTCTGATCCTCTATAGATGGTGGCGGGTTCTGTTTCCCTCTATAGATGGTGGTGGGCTCTGATCTTCTATAGATGGTGGCGGGCTCTGACCCTCTATAGATGGTGGCGGGCTCTGATCCTCTATAGATGGTGGTGGGCTCTGACCCTCTATAGATGGTGGCGGGCTCTGATCCTCTATAGATGGTGGCGGGCTCGGCTTCCCTTTATAGATGGTGGTGGGCTCTGATACCCTCTATAGATGGTGGTGGGTTCTGATTCCCTCTATAGATGGTGGTGGGTTCTGATTCCCTCTATAGATGGTGGCAGGCTCTGATCCTCTATAGATGGCGGCGGGCTATGATCCTCTATAGATGGTGGCGGGCTCTGATCCTCTATAGATGGCGGTGGGCTCTGATCCTCTATAGATGGTGGCAGGCTCGGCTTCCCTCTATAGATGGTGGTGGGCTCTTATTCCCTCTATAGATGGTGGCGGGCTCTGATCCTCTATAGATGGCGGTGGGCTCTGACCCTCTATAGATGGTGGCGGGCTCTGATCCTCTATAGATGGTGGCGGGCTCTGATCCTCTGTAGATGGTGGTGGGTTCTGATCCTCTATAGATGGTGGCGGGTTCTGATCCTCTATAGATGGTGGCGGGCTCTGAGCCTCTATAGATGGTGGTGGGTTCTGATCCTCTATAGATGGTGGCGGGTTCTGATTCCCTCTATAGATGGTGGCAGGCTCTGATCCTCTATAGATGGCGGCGGGCTCTGATCCTCTATAGATGGTGGCGGGTTCTGATCCTCTATAGATGGTGGTGGGCTCGGATTCCCTCTATAGATGGTGGTGGGCTCGGATTCCCTCTATAGATGGTGGTGGGCTCGGATTCCCTCTATAGATGGTGGCGGGCTCTGATCCTCTATAGATGGTGGCGGGTTCTGTTTCCCTCTATAGATGGTGGTGGGCTCTGATCTTCTATAGATGGTGGCGGGCTCTGACCCTCTATAGATGGTGGCGGGCTCTGATCCTCTATAGATGGTGGTGGGCTCTGACCCTCTATAGATGGTGGCGGGCTCTGATCCTCTATAGATGGTGGCGGGCTCGGCTTCCCTTTATAGATGGTGGTGGGCTCTGATACCCTCTATAGATGGTGGTGGGTTCTGATTCCCTCTATAGATGGTGGTGGGTTCTGATTCCCTCTATAGATGGTGGCAGGCTCTGATCCTCTATAGATGGCGGCGGGCTCTGATCCTCTATAGATGGTGGCGGGCTCTGATCCTCTATAGATGGCGGTGGGCTCTGATCCTCTATAGATGGTGGCAGGCTCGGCTTCCCTCTATAGATGGTGGTGGGCTCTTATTCCCTCTATAGATGGTGGCGGGCTCTGATCCTCTATAGATGGCGGTGGGCTCTGACCCTCTATAGATGGTGGCGGGCTCTGATCCTCTATAGATGGTGGCGGGCTCTGATCCTCTGTAGATGGTGGTGGGTTCTGATCCTCTATAGATGGTGGCGGGTTCTGATCCTCTATAGATGGTGGCGGGCTCTGAGCCTCTATAGATGGTGGTGGGTTCTGATCCTCTATAGATGGTGGCGGGTTCTGATTCCCTCTATAGATGGTGGCAGGCTCTGATCCTCTATAGATGGCGGCGGGCTCTGATCCTCTATAGATGGTGGCGGGCTCTGATCCTCTATAGATGGTGGCGGGCTCTGATCCTCTATAGATGGTGGCGGGTTCTGATCCTCTATAGATGGTGGTGGGCTCGGATTCCCTCTATAGATGGTGGCGGGTTCTGTTTCCCTCTGTAGATTGTGGCGGGCTCTGATCCTCTATAGATGGTGGTGGGCTCGGCTTCCCTCTATAGATGGTGGCGGGCTCTGATCCTCTATAGATGGTGGCGGGCTCTGATCCTCTATAGATGGTGGCGGGCTCTGATTCCCTCTATAGATGGTGGCGGGCTCTGATTCCCTCTATAGATGGTGGCGGGCTCTGATCCTCTATAGATGGTGGCGGGCTCTGATCCTCTATAGATGGTGGCGGGTTCTGATCCTCTATAGATGGTGGTGGGCTCGGATTCCCTCTATAGATGGTGGTGGGCTCGGATTCCCTCTATAGATGGTGGCGGGCTCGGATTCCCTCTATAGATGGTGGTGGGTTTGGATTCCCTCTATAGATGGTGGTGGGTTCTGATTCCCTCTATAGATGGTGGCGGGCTCTGATCCTCTATAGATGGTGGCGGGCTCGGATCCTCTATTGATGGTGGCGGGCTCGGATCCTCTATAGATGGTGGCGGGCTCTGATCCTCTATAGATGGTGGTGGGTTCTGATTCCCTCTATAGATGGTGGTGGGTTCTGATTCCCTCTATAGATGGTGGCAGGCTCTGATCCTCTATAGATGGCGGCGGGCTCTGATCCTCTATAGATGGTGGCGGGCTCTGATCCTCTATAGATGGTGGCGGGCTCTGATCCTCTATAGATGGTGGCGGGCTCTGATCCTCTGTAGATGGTGGTGGGCTCTGATTCCCTCTATAGATGGTGGTGGGCCCGGCTTCCCTCTATAGATGGTGGCGGGTTCTGTTTCCCTCTGTAGATTGTGGCGGGCTCTGATTCCCTCTATAGATGGTGGTGGGTTCTGATCCTCTATAGATGGTGGTGGGCTCGGCTTCCCTCTATAGATGGTGGCGGGCTCTGATCCTCTATAGATGGTGGCGGGCTCTGATCCTCTATAGATGGTGGCGGGCTCTGATTCCCTCTATAGATGGTGGTGGGCTCTGATCCTCTATAGATGGTGGCGGGCTCTGACCCTCTATAGATGGTGGCGGGCTCTGATCCTCTATAGATGGTGGCGGGCTCTGATTCCCTCTATAGATGGTGGTGGGCTCGGATTCCCTCTATAGATGGTGGTGGGCTCGGATTCCCTCTATAGATGGTGGCGGGCTCTGATCCTCTATAGATGGTGGCGGGTTCTGTTTCCCTCTATAGATGGTGGTGGGCTCTGATCTTCTATAGATGGTGGCGGGCTCTGACCCTCTATAGATGGTGGCGGGCTCTGATCCTCTATAGATGGTGGTGGGCTCTGACCCTCTATAGATGGTGGCGGGCTCTGATCCTCTATAGATGGTGGCGGGCTCGGCTTCCCTTTATAGATGGTGGTGGGCTCTGATACCCTCTATAGATGGTGGTGGGTTCTGATTCCCTCTATAGATGGTGGTGGGTTCTGATTCCCTCTATAGATGGTGGCAGGCTCTGATCCTCTATAGATGGCGGCGGGCTCTGATCCTCTATAGATGGTGGCGGGCTCTGATCCTCTATAGATGGCGGTGGGCTCTGATCCTCTATAGATGGTGGCAGGCTCGGCTTCCCTCTATAGATGGTGGTGGGCTCTTATTCCCTCTATAGATGGTGGCGGGCTCTGATCCTCTATAGATGGCGGTGGGCTCTGACCCTCTATAGATGGTGGCGGGCTCTGATCCTCTATAGATGGTGGCGGGCTCTGATCCTCTGTAGATGGTGGTGGGTTCTGATCCTCTATAGATGGTGGCGGGTTCTGATCCTCTATAGATGGTGGCGGGCTCTGAGCCTCTATAGATGGTGGTGGGTTCTGATCCTCTATAGATGGTGGCGGGTTCTGATTCCCTCTATAGATGGTGGCAGGCTCTGATCCTCTATAGATGGCGGCGGGCTCTGATCCTCTATAGATGGTGGCGGGCTCTGATCCTCTATAGATGGTGGCGGGCTCTGATCCTCTATAGATGGTGGCGGGTTCTGATCCTCTATAGATGGTGGTGGGCTCGGATTCCCTCTATAGATGGTGGCGGGTTCTGTTTCCCTCTGTAGATTGTGGCGGGCTCTGATCCTCTATAGATGGTGGTGGGCTCGGCTTCCCTCTATAGATGGTGGCGGGCTCTGATCCTCTATAGATGGTGGCGGGCTCTGATCCTCTATAGATGGTGGCGGGCTCTGATTCCCTCTATAGATGGTGGCGGGCTCTGATTCCCTCTATAGATGGTGGCGGGCTCTGATCCTCTATAGATGGTGGCGGGCTCTGATCCTCTATAGATGGTGGCGGGTTCTGATCCTCTATAGATGGTGGTGGGCTCGGATTCCCTCTATAGATGGTGGTGGGCTCGGATTCCCTCTATAGATGGTGGCGGGCTCTGATTCCCTCTATAGATGGTGGTGGGCTCGGATTCCCTCTATAGATGGTAGTGGGCTCGGATTCCCTCTATAGATGGTGGCGGGCTCTGATCCTCTATAGATGGTGGCGGGTTCTGTTTCCCTCTATAGATGGTGGTGGGCTCTGATCTTCTATAGATGGTGGCGGGCTCTGACCCTCTATAGATGGTGGCGGGCTCTGATCCTCTATAGATGGTGGTGGGCTCTGACCCTCTATAGATGGTGGCGGGCTCTGATCCTCTATAGATGGTGGCGGGCTCGGCTTCCCTTTATAGATGGTGGTTGGCTCTTATTCCCTCTATAGATGGTGGCGGGCTCTGCTCCTCTATAGATGGTGGCGGGCTCTGATCCTCTATAGATGGTGGCGGGCTCAGCTTCCCTTTATAGATGGTGGTGGGCTCTGATACCCTCTATAGATGGTGGCGGGCTCGGCTTCCCTCTATAGATGGTGGTGGGCTCTTATTCCCTCTATAGATGGTGGCGGGCTCTGCTCCTCTATAGATGGTGGCGGGCTCTGATCCTCTATAGATGGTGGCGGGCTCTGATCCTCTATAGATGGTAGTGAGCTTGGCTTCCCTCTATAGATGGTGGCAGGCTCGGCTTCCCTCTATAGATGGTGGTGGGCTCTTATTCCCTCTATAGATGGTGGCGGGCTCTGATCCTCTATAGATGGTGGTGGGCTCTGATCTTCTATAGATGGTGGCGGGCTCTGATCTTCTATAGATGGTGGCGGGCTCTGAGCCTCTATAGATGGTGGTGGTCTCTGATCCTCTATAGATGGTGGCGGGTTCTGTTTCCCTCTATAGATGGTGGTGGGCTCTGATCTTCTATAGATGGTGGCGGGCTCTGACCCTCTATAGATGGTGGTGGGCTCTGATCTTCTATAGATGGTGGCGGGCTCTGATCCTCTATAGATGGTGGCGGGTTCTGTTTCCCTCTATAGATGGTGGTGGGCTCTGATCTTCTATAGATGGTTGCGGGCTCTGACCCTCTATAGATGGTGGCGGGCTCTGATCCTCTATAGATGGTGGCGGGCTCTGATCCGCTATAGATGGTGGTGGGCTCTGATCCTCTATAGATGGTTGTGGGCTCTGACCCTCTATAGATGGTGGTGGGCTCTGATCTTCTATAGATGGTGGTGGGCTCGGCTTCCCTCTATAGATGGTGGCGGGCTCTGATCCTCTATAGATGGTGGTGGGCTCTGACCCTCTATAGATGGTGGTGGGCTCTGATCCTCTATAGATGGTGGTGGGCTCGGCTTCCCTCTATAGATGGTTGTGGGCTCTGACCCTCTATAGATGGTGGTGGGCTCTGATCCTCTATAGATGGTGGTGGGCTCGGCTTCCCTCTATAGATGGTGGCGGGCTCTGATCCTCTATAGATGGTGGTGGGCTCTGACCCTCTATAGATGGTGGCGGGCTCTGATTCCCTCTATAGATGGTGGCGGGCTCGGATCCTCTATAGATGGTGGCGGGCTCTGACCCTCTATAGATGGTGGCGGGCTCTGACCCTCTATAGATGGTGGCGGGCTCTGACCCTCTATAGATGGTGGCGGGCTCTGATCCTCTATAGATGGTGGCGGGCTCTGACCCTCTATAGATGGTGGCGGGCTCTGACCCTCTATAGATGGTGGCGGGCTCTGACCCTCTATAGATGGTGGCGGGCTCTGACCCTCTATAGATGGTGGCGGGCTCTGACCCTCTATAGATGGTGGCGGGCTCTGATCCTCTATAGATGGTGGTGGGCTCGGATTCCCTCTATAGATGGTGGCGAGCTCTGACCCTCTATAGATGGTGGCGGGCTCTGACCCTCTATAGATGGTGGCGGGCTCTGACCCTCTATAGATGGTGGCGGGCTCTGACCCTCTATAGATGGTGGCGGGCTCTGATCCTCTATAGATGGTGGTGGGCTCGGCTTCCCTCTATAGATGGTGGCGGGCTCTGATTCCCTCTATAGATGGTGGCGGGCTCTGACCCTCTATAGATGGTGGCGGGCTCTGACCCTCTATAGATGGTGGCGGGCTCTGACCCTCTATAGATGGTGGCGGGCTCTGACCCTCTATAGATGGTGGCGGGCTCTGATCCTCTATAGATGGTGGCGGGCTCTGACCCTCTATAGATGGTGGCGGGCTCTGACCCTCTATAGATGGTGGCGGGCTCTGATCCTCTATAGATGGTGGCGGGCTCTGATTCCCTCTATAGATGGTGGCGGGCTCTGATTCCCTCTATAGATGGTGGTGGGCTCGGATTCCCTCTATAGATGGTGGGGGGCTCTGAGCCTCTATAGATGGTGGTGGGCTGTGCTTCCCTCTTTTGGGGGTAATGAGTACTTCACTCTATAGGGGGTGGTGAACTCGTCTTCACTCTGCTTCCTTGAAATATGGTATGGGGTGAGCGCCCGATTCTCCCCATGGTCTATGATTTTCGTCTCTGTTCTTAACGCCCTTCGACAGAGATGCCCTGGAGCCCCCGGCCTTGCCCTCCCCGTGTCTGCGGGCAGGGTCTCCCTTCGACAGAGACGGCCCTCGAGCCCCCTGTGCTGTGCCCTCCCGTGTCTGCGCCGGGCCGGGTCTCTCGTACGCTCCTGCTCCGACTGTGCGGCAACGCATGCCTGTGAAGTCGGCGGCAGGAGCGGCATAGGGCCAGGCAGCAGAACCCACCCCTGTGCCCAGAGCAGCATGGGGAGCCACAGCAACACCGGACAGGACATGAATCCGACCCCATCCGAAGACGCCTTCACTTCAGGCAGAGGTCACTTGCGCCGGGCCCGTTAGCCGCCCCCACCAACCTCCTTCCAACTCATCCCCCCACCGTCCTGGCTCTTCACTCTGCTCGCCCACAGCCTTGGAACATACAATTAAGAGGTGTATCTGTCAGGATGACCAGAATTTTAAAGCCAAAACCGGGACATTTCCCAAAAATAGAAGAAGGACTACAATTGTACTTCAACCCAGCGCACAGAATGACAGTGCTCCTTAGCAGAGAATCAGAATCGCAACTAGAGTCCAAATTTTTTTTGGGTGGGGGCTATTAAAAAATTCGGGGGTGGGGGTCTAATTCTTCCAGCAATAGGCAGAGTGGAGATGCAGGGACTCTAAGAAGGGGTGAAAAACAACAAAGCATCGTTAACAAGTAAATGGTCTTTTAAAAAACCTGTGAAGTACTCGGGTGCTGCTGCGATAAGCTCAAAAACTGTCTGTGTGTGTGCCCGGGAAGCTGTCTCAGCCCGGGCTAATACACACGACGGGGGTGGGGGGCTGAAACCCGTTGCGCGCCTGCAGAGAATTACAGAAGAGGCTGTAAGAACATACAAAAAATGCCATTTTTGGAGCCAATAGCATGCCTGTTAATTAAATTGCTTTCTTATAACAGGTGCTGACTATCCATACTTTGCAAAACATGAAAAGACGCCTCCCACCGTTTCCAGCTGACCCGCTCTGAAAACCAGGACAAGAGCTTAATCACCGGATATCTGCCGGGCAGCTGGCGAAAAAACGGGCAAATCTGGGGCGCCTGGTCACCCGAGTCTGTGTCCACATGTAGGCACACGAGGGGCGTCATCATTCACGTGTGAGTTGTGTGTGAGTCCACATGCATGCACACGAGGAGCAGGTCATGGTTCACGTTTGCGCTGCCGTGTCCACATGCATGCACACGAGGAGCAGG
The DNA here is from genome assembly GCF_964263255.1 of Lissotriton vulgaris. Classification (NCBI taxonomy): domain Eukaryota; kingdom Metazoa; phylum Chordata; class Amphibia; order Caudata; family Salamandridae; genus Lissotriton; species Lissotriton vulgaris. The sequence continues at coordinate 74,649,863 of NC_141698.1, forward strand.
TCATGGTTCACGTTTGCGCTCTGTCCGTGTTCGCATGTATGCACGTGAGGGGCATGTAAGCGTTCACGCGAGATTTGTGTCTGTGCCACATGTCTGCACGTGAGGGACCTGTAAGCATTCACGTGCGAAACCTGCCTTTGTCCTCACAAAAGAAAGTTATGTGGCCACATGACAACCGTGTCTAGTCCCCGCTAGGGACATAGACATCTGTGTACACAACATACGAGCTTGTGTGACGACACAACATGAGAAATGTATCTACGGCATGCACGAGGGGCATCTCTGGGTATGTAGTATAGATGCACAGATGTGTCCACTGCGAGGCATATATACGGCACATATGAAAAACATGTCTGCATTCACATGAGAGCTATGTTTGTGCGCACGAGGAAGATCGCTCTTTCTCCACACAAACGTGACTGTGTTCAGCATGAGGGGTAAGCTTTTCTCCACAGGCGCGATGTTTCTGTCCACGTGACACGCATGGCTGTGGTCACACCAAGGTCATGAGTGTGTCTGCGGCGCGGCGCCGCATGCCGGTATCCATGAGAGACAGGTCTGAAGCCACAGGGCCGACATATCTGATATGTATGTGTCCACGTGATAGATAATACCCCCGCCCCGTCCACACGAGATACGGTCTGTCCTCATGAGGTAAGTGTGGACGCCGAATGGGAGCCATGTATGTGTCCGCAGGAGAGTCCTACACGCAACAGTGCAGGAAAAAACATTTGGAAGAATTACTTATTTATGGGCACTGTCTCCTTAACCTGAGCAATTAGTCCAACGCCAGACAACAAGGCGCAGGGGTAACGAGTTAAAATAAGCACGCCAAGCATGCAAGGGCACGAGCCGTCAGATGACGTCAGCACAGCCCAAACCCACCCGAGGGGCACGGAGCTGGCACAGCCGAAGCCCCTTTAATGTCAGACAACACCTGTAGGACACACCGGCGCGTGCAGCTGCAGCATTGATCTGAGGATAGGCCAGGTGTGGCTAACAGCGCGCTCACTTTCACTTGTGTCCAGCTGTGCAGATGGTGAAGGTGTAAACAGGCCCCCACACACACCCCCACGCACCGCAGCGCCACGCATAAACAGTGTGCACCCCTCGGCAGCAGGTTCCCATTCTAAAGCCTCGACACCTCGGAGCCGGACAAAGAGAAGGAGCACATCCCAGGCTCTGTCAGCCCAAGCTGTCCCATCCCAACTGTTCTTCATGTCCGGCTTTGTCACTTTGCATTCTGGTACCTGTAGTTTTTTCGTCCCATTATAAAGTTAAGACGACAAATAAAAGAAAGCCGGCTAGGTGATGCATCACACCTGACACCTGTCACCTTGAGATCTGCATCCGCAAGGCTATATATGTATGTGTGTATATATATATATATATACCCACAAACACCTGCACAATTTGCTCCGCCAAACAAATACATTTATAGCAGAAAAGATAGGGGTGCATGAGATTAAAGAGATGCCCATTTGGGGCAGGGCTGGCCTACCTTGAGGGAGGGGAAGTGCTCCGAAGGGGAAGAGCCCACGTCCCGCAGAGAGGCTGTGCGTCGAGGTGTCTGGTCTCAGCTCCCGGTGTCGGCAGCAGCTCCACGCGTGACTCCAGCGGTGCCCGGGCGGATCAGCTGTCGGCGGCACACACTCCCTGCAGCTGGGTGGGGGGAGCAGGGGGGTGGGGGTGCAGGCTGGGCTCTGTTCCAGGAGACCGGCCTCCGTCCTGGGCTGCGGGGCTGAGATTAAAGCTGACAGCGAGAGGAGATGTTTGAAAAAGCCTGCTTGTGCTTGTGCGCCAGCGGGTGGGGGCAGCCGGCAGGGAGGGAGGGAGGGCGGGGGCACCGGGAGGCGCGAGGAGGTGCCTGCGCTCCCTGCCATCATCATCCGGACCGGTTAATGATGATGAGGCGCTCGATACAGCGGGCACCAGAAGTACACTCTGCCTAATTGCATCCCGGAGGGATCAGGCATTACGGAGCGCTGCAGGCGGCTAAAGCCCCGCGGCAGCTGCGGCCCCACATCTCTCCCCGAGAGGGGCGGGGGTGGGAGAGCCAGGACCCACGCCCTTGCTCACCGCCCTCCACCAGCAGTCACCTCCCACCCCCAGACAGGTGTCCTGAGGCCACACGAGGATTGCCTCTTACCACCCTCACCCCGAATGTAAAATAACTTGATGCCCCACCGAAATATCACTAATAACGCTTTTGTAGGTAGCGCTTCTGTCGGATTAAGGCGCTGTACACCTGCCATGCACACACTGTACAAGATGCAGGCACAGGCAAGGATCAGACCGTTTTCAGAAGTTATTTTTTAATGAAATACTCCAGCATAAGAGGTTGGTGGATCTCTTCCCGATTACTGATACATCTAGAAGTGAAAACGTGAAATCAAAGAGTGTGCGCTGCAGCCTAACCGTGTGAAAGACGGATGAATAACGCAGTTTAAACAGCGGCACTGAGTGTAAACGGATGCAGGACGAGACAGGAATCCACTCGGCCGGTCCCAGGGCTGTGTTCCCTTCTGGCAGAGCTCTCCCAGCATTGTTTTGCACCTGTGCACTGTACACAGACCCACAGAGAGCGAGATCACAAGAGACACACCAGTGCATACATACACAGCTCGGTGCGCAGACACACAACCAGAGACGCACACGAGCAAAACACAGAGAAAGAAAGAGAGAGACACGGATACGATGAACACAACCAGAGAAGCACACAAGCATAACGCAGAGATAGAAAGAGAGAGACACGGATACGATGCAGGCAAAGAGACACACGCGTGGACCCGTTCACAGAAGAATGTAAAGACACACACACACACACAAAACAAACAAGACCGACCAAAACAGTGACCTGCAAACGCACACACACAGTGTTCGACAAACGTAGTCACAAAGACATCAATGAAGACCGGCATGCGCACAAGCAAAGAGAGACAGATAGGCAGGTGTATGTGTGTGTGTATATATATATATGTTCACTGAAAAAACCATAGGTTTCAGGGGCGTCATAGTTAGCTGGACATTTCACTCGTACAAAACCATTGAAATTCCTCCGTTATCGTTAGTTTAGCTAACTATAACTCGCGCGCCCACAATCCACTGCTGATTACGTCACATATTACATCACTCATGACATGGTCATTGACATCACTCATGACATCACTGAAGACATCTCAAATCACATCACTGATGACAACATCCAGTGAATGTGTGTTTTTCTGAAAATTAAATATGATTTATATGTTTATCTCAAGGTCAATGGAAGATAAATGGGTATATAAGTGTCTAAATGGATGTTTTTTTTTGTAAAATTGATTGTATAACGGACTGATTAAGTGTATCTTAGTGAATACATGGGTTAGTGAGTAATGTTTAAATATGTAAATATCTGTATCAGTCTCTCACTTTGTGTATAAGTGACTCTATGGGGAGCTTTGCAGGAAACCACCGGGGGGCTTAAAGTGTTGCTTTGTTGCCGCCACCGCCGAGAGACACCAGGAACCCGCATTAGCGCCGCCACCGCCCCGGGACCACAACTCCCGGCAGCCCCAGCGGCGCGGCGCACAACACACGCGGCCAGCAGCGCCAGGAGGCGTTAAAAACAAGCGCATTGCCCGGCTGAGCGGGGAGCTTTGCAGGAAACCAGTGGGGGGCTTACCGTGTTGCTTTGTTGCCGCCACCGCCGAGAGTCACCAGGAACCCTGGGACCACAACTCCCGGCAGCCCCAGCGGCGCGGTGCACAACACACACGGCCAGCAGCGCCAGGAGGCGCTAAAAACAAGCACATTGCCCTGGGTCGCGTGACATGCGCGGGTGTCGCCGGGAGAAGCCCGGGACAGTCTGTGGCAGTCCAGGGCTGGACAAGGCTAGGCTGGGCCACATCCCTTGGTTGTAGCAGCAGAGGGGATCGATGGACTAATCTGCGAGATTCCCCCATTTTGCCGAACTCTTTGATCGTGTTATATGATTATCATATCTTAACTAGTTGGACTACGAGTTGGTCTTATTTTATTCTATCATTATTTCATGATAGCTTTTGTTTATTCCAGCACATATTTTATCTCTTCTTTGCTAGCTTTATAATGTCTAAGCAGAAGGCCGTTAAAAATCCTCCAGTGATAGCTACAATGGACAATTATTTAGTAAAAGTGGTCAACAAAATAAATAATGAGCGCAGATCATCGCTTCGTAAGGGGAGCCCATCCATTACATGTCCTACTCCATCTAGCTCGCAGGTGGCTTCACCAGTGTATGATTATTGCGATTTGGATAGCCCTGAAGCCTTAGTGGAGGTGCCTACCGACTCAGCTCATAACATGGATAGGTCTGATGTATCTATTGAGACCCCTGTCCAGTGCCCGCCGGCCCCTAGAGCGCTGAGAGCCTGCAGGAAAGCTCAAATTAACCGGGGGGGGGGAAACCGACCCCGCAATAAAAAAAGAGTAGAAACACCTTCTAATTGTACCGCAGGGGATGTGCAGCCAATGGACAATAAAGGCTCAGTAACAATGAATACTGACCAATTTGATCCCTTGGTCAGTATTGTTGCCAAGGTAGAAAAGATCATAAAACCCCTAGTGGCTAAATTGGACCAGATTTCTGCTGAAGTAATAAGACTAGGAGGTCTTCTGGACACCCATATCGCCTCGGCCGAAAGATCTAGGGCTGCCGAGAAGGGTCTTATAGTCCCCAATGCTGTCCCAAGCAACCTGAAGGGGGAGAACTGTTAACGATGAAGCCATATCTGTACCCCCCGTCCTGAACCATCGCCTGTCACTTGTCAGACTAAACAAGCAGCAGTGGGAGCGGCTCCTGTGAGCCAGGTTGGGCCAATCGAGTTGATGAGAAAAGTTTTATTAACCTCCCACCTGATTGTGCACCATATGTGGTTGTTTTAACCAATGTTCCACCTATTGGAACAGTTCCCACCAAGCATCCGCAGGAATCCCACGATTCATTAAAAAATAAAACAGTCTCATGGTTGCACAATCACTGCGGGTTTCCACTTACCTATTCTGACCAAATACTAAGTACCAGAAGGGTAGACTGGATAGGTAACTCTAGCAAGACAAGCAGGGGTGATGGTGTAATAGTCAATTTCAAACACCCCCAACATGTGGCAACAGTCTTGTTAAGGCGGATTATGTGAAAGTTAGCTTAACTTCCACTAACTGTGCGCTAAGCTTAACTTGAAACTTAAGTTGTTTCTTCTCCTATATTTTCTCTCCTTTAGAAAAAAGTTCATCACTCAGTCTTTTCTCAATCAATTTTGACTTTTTATTGATTTTTTCATTTTCCTTAATGCATTATCAAGAGTTTTCATGCATCATTTCTTTATATAATCAGTATATCTCCATTATAACTCTGCCCAATGCATTTCGGGTCAGGTCATGTGACCCTTCGTCAGGGGCCTGTGGATAGACGAATACAGGACCTTAGCCATCATCATAATGTAATTTAGGATCATCATCAATACATACACATATGTATTTGTGTATGTATTGATGATGATCCTAAATTACATTATGATGATGGCTAAGGTCCTGTATTCGTCTATCCACAGGCCCCTGACGAAGGGTCACATGACCTGACCCGAAATGCATTGGGCAGAGTTATAATGGAGATATACTGATTATATAAAGAAATGATGCATGAAAACTCTTGATAATGCATTAAGGAAAATGAAAAAATCAATAAAAAGTCAAAATTGATTGAGAAAAGACTGAGTGATGAACTTTTTACTAAAGGAGAGAAAATATAGGAGAAGAAACAACTTAAGTTTCAAGTTAAGCTTAGCGCACAGTTAGTGGAAGTTAAGCTAACTTTCACATAATCCGCCATTGTAAGAAGACACGAATAGGCATCGTGTGACAACGTGTAGCGCTAACACAAAAAACCTTATATATTTTGGAAAATACTCTGGAATAAGTGAGTGCACAGAGACCAAAAAACTTTAAACAGTCTTGTTAAGGGCAGCTTCCTTAACACCTGGTGAGAACAGCATATGTGTCCGCCCTCTTGGTTATTTTTATAGTCACCTTATTAAATTGCCCCTTGATACCAATAGAAGCAGTCTTTTCACCTCCCCCTATTGCCCGGTCTCTGGGGTCCCTACGCAGAATAGATTCCAAGCCTTAAGTACTTTGGATTCTAACTATTGACACACCCAGTTACGTGGGCCCGCTCTATGTGTGACCACGAATGTCCAGGTGTCTGGTTTAAGGGAAAAGCATATTGATGTTGAGTCGACTACGGTCGCCGACAACAATTCGTCTAGTGGCACTAGGAATACAGCGAATGGGAACCCTAATTCAGGAGCTGACCTTAATGGAACCATCTTACCCGGAAATAATAATAGAACTAGGGGTCTTAAGGGTTTAACAATTATTAGCTGGAATATTGCTGGGTTGAAATCTAAGGGGGGACGCCTTGGGCTGGAATGATTTTATTAATACCTATGATATACTGTGCTTCCAGGAAACATGGAGTAGGGAGGAGGTTAACTATGAGGGGTTTGCTTCCTACAATCTGCCAGCGCAGGGTTCCACATCTGGGAGAGCCAAAGGTGCCCTTTTGATTTTAGTTTCTACTAACCGGCGGATTGTAGTCAAAAAGTACATGATCGTGGGAGCACATGTTCAGATCCTTCGGCTCCTTGAGGACCAAGGCCGGAATGTATTATTACTTAACTACTATAACAATGTTTTTGATGACAGCAGGACGTCAGTAGTTAAAGACTTAGCTAGCACCATTGATAATCTCAATGATCAAAATAATGTTTTCTTTGATTTTATTTGGGTGGGCGATTTTAACATCCCGTTATGCGAATTATCAACCCAAAAAGTTTGTGGGGTTATAAACAATGCTGGTTCTGATGATCTGCACTTTAGGCACAACAGCTATGGTGACCTTTTGTATAGTTTCATGGGCTGTTATGACCTAGAAATCTTGGATTTCGTCAAAGATGTAAATGGGCAGACTATTCCTACTTTCAAGAATTGGATAACTAGTTCAGTAATTGACCATGTGATTGTCTCCTCTAATATCACCCCTTATTGTGCATCTCCTAGGATTGAAGTCACTTCTTTAAGTGATCACAACTATATTATCCTTGAATCTACTCTTTGGGGTGAGAGTTCTGTAGTAGTAGGAACTACCATTGCCAATGTGGAACCACACAGATCAAATGGAGTTAGAGTTAGATGGATAGGGGAAAAAGCTAACGAATTATTACGTTCAATCGTTAATGAATGTTTGATTGATATCACCCTTATCCGTGAAAACAATACTGACTACGAACGGGTTTTATCTGCTTTTATAGATATTAATACATCTATTGATGCCAGGTTCACCAGACCAATAAGAGACAAGTGTAGAAGAAGTCCAGGCTGGTTTGACCATGCGTGTACAGCTTTAGTGACCGAGCTGAAACACGCACTTGCTAAAAAACCCAGGGATAATATTCTAATAAATAACCAAACCAAGAGTAGACTATAAGCGAGCCCTAAAAAGGAGGAGGGGTGTGTTACAGCAGGAAGCTTGGGATTCTCTTAACCAAGCAGCGGAGTTACACAATAACACATTATTTTGGGCTACGGTTAACTCTCCTTTTCTTAAGGAGGGAAATCTACCTGAATTAACTTCTAATGTTCCTAATGAAGGTTGGGTTACTAATTTTTCTAAAAGTTTTGACTCTGATAATTGTGTGGTCAACATCCCTAGTAGGTGGCCCGTCTTACCTCTGGATATCACGGTCACTGAGGTGGAGCATGGAATATGTGCAAGTAAGGGGGGGAAAACCCAGGTACCCAATGGGGTTCCTATTGATGTATACAAAGCAGCCCCTGAGATTTGGACTCCCCTTCTGGCAATAGTATTTAACGCAGCTGTTTGTTCGGAAGCCCCAAAAACTTGGGGGGAATCCATTATAATTCCGATTTATAAGAAGGGCAGCAGGTCAGACGTTAAAAATAATTGCCCTATTTCCCTCCTTGATTCCTCAATAAAGATCAAGAGTAGAGTTATGTTGGTCTGGCTTGAAGAGTGGGTTGAACAAGAGGGCATTCTGGCCGATAGCCAGTATGGATTTAGGAAGGGACGGGGAACATTAGACCAGTGCTTAAATCTTGACCTTATAATTGGCAAATATATAGAAGCCAAAGGCAGTTGTTTATATCTCTGCTTTGCAGATTTAAGCAGAGCGTTCGATATGGTCGACCATACTTTATTGTGGCCAACCTTGTTACAGCCGGGAGCCCTTGAGGGTATAATCTTTTTTTCTCACTAGGTTGTACCAAAAACTACTAACTTGAGTGCGTTATGGCACCAAGGGCGAATGTACCCCCAAGTTCAGCGTTCAACGAGGTATTAGACAGGGCTGTGTTTTGGCCCCGTTATTGTTTATTTATAAATGAAATTGATGCTATTTTAAAGAGTGTAAAAGCTGATGCCCCTCGGATCAAAGGTGTTTCCGTGCCAGTGTTATTTTGTATGCTGATGACGCTGTGCTTCTCTCTAGAACTCCCCTTGGTTTACAACGTCTAATTGACAGATTTTCCATGTTTATTAAGGACAGAAAACTGACCATTAACAAGGGGAAAATGCACACTATGACCTGTGGGGCAAAAAGCAAATCCAATGTCTTTTTTATTGATTCTGACAAGGTGCAATCAGTAGATACATTTTGTTACCTTGGTATAACCTTCTCTCATGACAGAAAATGGTCCACTGAATTTAATATTATTAGTCATAAAATGGCGAAAAGCGCCCATGGTGTATTTAGATTTGCGGCAAAAGTCGGGGACAGAAGAACTAGGGATATGTTACAAATTTATCAAGCAAGATATGTCACAATTGCACTGTAATGGGTGGCTGTTTGGGGTCACATATGTAACCATGACTTGCAGCTGGAGGAAAACTCTTTTTTAAAAAAGCTTTTGTGTTTACCTCCATCTGCCCCTACTGAGTTGACCCAACGGGAACTAGACATTGATTTCCTGACTGATCTAACATCCCTAAGACCACTCATGCTATGGCATTCCATTTGGCTCCAGGACGAAAAGTCCCTTAACAGACTTATTATTGAAGATTGCCTTTCTTTGGACATGTACAGGAAAATTCCCTGGATAAAATATGTGGCAGAGTGTTGTAAGAAGGGGCGTGTCCTCTGAACACCTCTCTGCAACGCAGCTCCCTGGCGCATACTGAAGGTACCTGGTGGGCTTTTTGGCACTCAGGGACCCTCAGTATTGATGGGGAATTAATTTCCCAACTTTGACTCACTAGGGGGTGCGTTTGCACACTGGTGAAGGAAGGGGGCGGAGCCTGAGAAGCCATGTCTGCAAACACGCCCTGTGGAGCTTTTTAAGTTGGGGAATTAATTCCTCTTCAATCCTGAAGGTCCCTGGGGGCCAACTAGACCACCAGGTACCTCCAGTATGCGCCAGAGAGCTGTGATGCAGAGAGGTGTTCAGAGGACACGCCCCTTCTTACAACACTCTGCCACGCAGCTATGTGGTGCTTACTGGAGGTACCTGGTGGACTACTTGGCCCCCAGGGACCCTAGGGATTGAAGAGGAATTATTCCCCAACTTAAAACACGCCACAGGGCGTGTTTGCACACATGTCACCTGAAGCCCAACACCCTCCCTTCACCACTGTGCAAATGCGCCCAGTGGCGCCTTTTAATTTGGGGGATTAACTCCCCTTGAATTCTGTGGGTCCCTGGGGTGCAACTAGCCCACCAGGTACCTCCATTAAGTGCCACAGAGCTGCGCTGCAGAGAGGTGTAAAAAGGGGCGTGGCCTCAGAACACCTCTCTACAACGCAGCTCCCTGGTGCATACTGAAGGTTCCTGGTGGGCTAGTTGGCCCCCAGGGCCCCCCAGTATTCAAGGGGAATTAGTTCCCCATCTCCAAACGTGCCAGGGGGTGCGTTTGCAGAGTGCTACAGGGAGGGGGCGGGGCCACCGGCGCGATGCCGGTCTTTTTTAAAACTTTTTTTTAGAAGGGGGGCTGTGTGGCCCCCCTTCTTTTCCTGATTTATTGGGCCTGGGGACCCCATTCCCCGGGCCATGGGCATTTAAATTTTTTTTAATTAATCATTTGAGGGGGCTGCGTGGCCCCCCTTCTCAGGCCATTTATGGCCCCAGGGACCCCATCTCCCGGGGCCGGACTTTCCTTTTTTTTTATAATGTATTTATATTTGGGGAGGGAGGCCACGTGGCCCCCCTCCGGGGCCACTAATAGCCCCAGGGACCCCATCCCCCGGGGCTGGCCCGCTCCGTTGGAGACCGTGGGGGGTCCCCAATCTCCCCATGGTCCCGCCGGCTCCCCGCCTCCTGCGGGAGCCGGCATTACTTTTCCACACGGGGAGCTGCTAAGATGCAGCTCCCCATGTGGAAAAGCAATCTGCTTTGGTATTTGGAAGAGAGAGCAGGTTTCCTGCTCTCTCTTCCAAATACCAAAGCAGAGTTTGCTATGGCAGGGCGGGAGCCACAAGGCTCCCGCCCTGCCATAGCAAACTGCAGTGTCCCCTCCTGGGGGTGGGCACCCTGGGGCACTGCAGGAGCCGGCACCCAGGGCCATGAAAGGGTCCTGGAGGGGGGCAACTCAGCCCCCCTCCCAACATTAGCAAAGCCCCAGGGAGGTGGTGGTCCCCGGGGCTGGGGGGTCCGTGATGGACCCCCCAATTTGCATTCTTAGTGCCCCGGGGAGGTGGCGGTCCGAGGCACAAGATGGCTGCCAACACTTCCTGGTTTGGAGTGTTGACAGCCAATTAGCATAAAGCTCGTGATCGGGAGGGTGCGCAGATCCTGCGCGGCCATAGATATCACTATATTTTCAAATTTGATTTTCTCAGTAACTACAGAACGGATTTACACCATTTAACAAAAAGAGTTCTTTCTGAACCAAGGGCTACCTTTTTGCCAAATTTGGTGTAATTCCGTTCCACAGTTCGGGCTGTAGCCGCGGTTAAAGTTTCCTATGGAAAATTGCATGGGGAAAACATGTTTTGGGACCCCCCTTTTTTCTCGGCCCCCGCTTGACGAATCATCTTGAAACTTTCAAGATAGGAGTGGACCTGAGCTGGCCACAAGTTTTGAAAATTTGCAAAGATTTGTCGACCAATGCCAAAGTAATTGGGAATAGAATGTTGCGATTTTCCTATGGTAACTAGGTCCTAACTATAACTACCTACTGGCGACCGCCAGTAGGTAATATATATATATATATATGTGCTTAGACTCCAAGTTACCACCTCCAATCCCATAGAACCGGCGAAGCAGGAGACAGACCACAGACTTCAGGTAACTGATTTTTATTTGCAGATTTTTCTGGTGCAACCAGCCATGACGCGTTTCGGGCTATGCAGCCCTTGTTCACATATATATATATATTGCTTTAAGTGGGATGAAAAAACTGAAGGGTCTCCCAGAGGGGCGCGGTCAATGTAATTAAGGGCAGGGCTTAAAATCACGTATGCTAAAAATCTGTGCTTAGCAGAGTGTCCCATCCAACTTGTATTTAGCGGTTTCTGTCATTGCATTCAGATATATGAAACAACAAGTAACATCATACCTACAACAAGTAACATCATATCTACAACAAGTCAGGACTATTGGCTTTGTCAATGGTAGTTAGTAGCATTAAAAAAAATAAGCAGCAACTATGGCTTGTATTTATTATTGAAAAAGCTCCCACTCAATGCGCTGGGGACACCATGACAATGTTGCTGCTCCTGAGTTTCAAAAAGAGAAGGGAAATCCAGAGAGAAAATGACTCTCTCTAAAGGATTCCCCTTCCCCTACTCCGCTCACCTGGCATGACTCAGGCCGTAACTTCCCCACTAGTGAGAACTGAGCAGTGTGAGGAAGCGCACATCGATGTGCCTACTGTCACTGCAGTTCGGAAAAGAACGGAGCGCCTGTCCCAGGGCCCAAAACAGAGCCTGATAGAGACCCGTTTCGAGGTCTCCTTCAAAAAACTGCTGGTGCTCAGCACCGGTGAGACCCGGCCCACTTAAAGCTATACACACACACACACACACACACGCGCGCACGTTCGCCCGCCTTCCCGCCCTCCTGCCTTATGGAGGTGCTGATTGAAATATCCAGGTGCTTGGGAGTGGGGCACTGCCATAAAATAGAATGTGGATAAATCCATTCATGGTTGGCAAGATGCGAATATGGTGTCCTTCCAATCACAATATGATGCCATGCTAAGGGCGCCCGAAGACACTGCCCGATGATGTCGCTCCATGCTGCTCTGATCGTAAGAGGGCACTATACGGTGCTCCTCTTTGCCGCCTCCCACCCCCCTTAGCACTGAATGGGCTCTTGGTCACTGCAGGCCTTCTGACCACTGCTTGGGACTTGGTGCACTACATCCCACCCACACCATGGTATGAGCCGGACCATGGTGGAGGCAATAGGGCCTGCAATTTGGGGACCTGCAGCAGTGGGTGCGGACAAGCAAGGGCTTCTGTCCCTTCATCACAGATCCTGAGCTCATGCGTGGAGTTCTACACTCACTGGGGCCCGCTGACCAGAGCCACTGAGGGTCTCGAGCCTGGGAATGCAGCACAGACTGTGCGTTTCACTCCAGTATCCCGCACACAATGCAGTGTACCTAGTACCCCAGACACAGAGGGCAGCAGCACCACAAACTCCCCACTTACAGCACAGCTGCATCTGGCTCAAGGAACTCTCTGCAGCATGTTCTTTGACTCACTGAACTATCTTAGTGTGTGAATGCACTGTTTTAAAAGCTGTGATGCTTAGAGCCCAACCAACACTATACCCCAAACTGAGGAAGAGTATATTAAAATACACAATTTATACGTACATATAAAGCTTTCAAACGAGTCAAATCAATAATCTCATACTTGGTCCAGCTGTTGGCATCTTGTGGTCACAAGCACTGCAAAGACAACAGATTTGACTCAATGTGTTACGTGATGCACTTGGGATGTATGAATAGGAGCCTGTTGCTTTCGGTTCACATATGTTAGTACAAAAACTAGACCTATTGACTTTATCAGGTATTTCGGTATGTTTCAGTCTATTTTTTTGCATAGTTAATCAAAACCGTTGCAATACATTTCATTTCATTTCATAAAGCTTTATTCGATTTGTGTAAAAAAACAGCCATAAAAGCAAAACAATGACAAAGTATAATTAAACATATTTACATAGAAGTTATTACTGGAGTATCAGTATTTAGAAAAACCCAGAGTTAAAATACCATACTTTTTCTTGCATTAACAGATTTAAGTATGTAGGTGGCAGTAAAAAAACAGATATCATGTTCCTGTAACACGAAAATCAGCCTCATTGCTGCATCCACATTAAAAATGCCTATTTTAAAAACATAGGTTTCAGATAAGCACTACGGTAATTCATGTAAAGGCTACAGATAAAGAGAAAGTGGACTGTACTTTGTTTAGATTGTCCATCACACGGGTATGGACCCACCGGGAGCTTCTTTAAATGTGGGAAAGCTACCACGTGGTGTACCAGCCCGAACCTTAGTCTAGTAAGGACATACCTATGGGAGCTTCGTGTCACCTGGCTTAAGTAAATCTGGAATCCTTCATAAGCTAAATATCTGTTGTAGAACAATCATGTCGTCAGTTGCCCCTTATTATAGGCCCGCCTGTTAGCTCTATATAGCAGAAACGAGTTTTTCAGTACGGTTTTAGACATCTCACCTGCAGCATGAGGGTCAACCAGAATATTTAAATCAAAAATATCTTTAAGACTATGTACAATGTACTTTAGCCAGGGTATCAAAAGATATTTGTCCAGTTCAAGGCAATCTTTAATTATTAGTCTGTTAAAAGCAGTCTCTTCTTTTAACCAAATGGAGCGCCAAATCATTAAAGGCCTTAAGGCTACCAAATCTGACAAGTAACTCATCCCGACTTCTTTGTGGATTAGTTCTGTTGGGGCGGAGGATGGTAAACATAGCAGTTTTTTGAGGAAAATATTTTCCTCTGTTTGTAAACTCCTATCGGAATGGTGTCCCCATACCCTGGCCCCATATAATGTGATTGAGACGCATTTGGACTGGTAAATCTGCGTCATGTCCCTTATACGTCTGTCGCCTAGCTTAGCTGAAAATCTGAACACTCCATGCGGACTTTTTACCATTTTAGCCCGTACATTAGTTATTTCGTGGCACCACTTCCTATCTCTAGAATAAGTGATCCCTAAGTAACAAAATGTATCAACCTGTTGGACTTTCTGTCCGTCTATAAAGAATGGGTATTGCTTATTGCGACCCCCTCCACAGACTATAGTATAGGTTTTCTTTTTATTAATCTGCAGCTTTCATTCATTTATAAAAAGAACACACCTATCAATCAGCCGTTGGAGGCCTATGGGGGTTCTGGACAGTAGCACGGCATCGTCTGCGTAAAGCAGTACTGGTATTTCTGTCCCACTTGCCTGGGGGGCATCAGCTTTTACTAGTTTTAGTACTGCATCAATCTCATTATTAAAAAGAGTAAAAAGCAAAGGGGCGAGGACGCAGCCTTGTCTGATGCCGCATCTCACATTAAATTTTGGCGTACATTCCCCTCTAACCCCATATCGGACAGAGGTCTTAAGGGTTTCATACAGCCGTGCTAAAAAATATATAATTTCTTTCGGGGCCCCCAGTTTCAGAAGCGTTTGCCACAAAATTGAATGGTCTACTAAATCAAACGCACTGCCTAGGTCCGCAAAACACAAAAAATTAACCTTTTTTAGCATGGGTATATTTCCCAATTATTAAGTCCAGATTAATACATTGTTCCAATGTTCCTCTACCTTTTCTGAAACCATATTGAGAGTTAGCTAAGATCCCTTGGGTCTCGGCCCACTCTTCCAGCCTGACTAACAAAATCCTGCTCATTATTTTGACGGAAGAGTCAAGAAGGGAGATTGGGCTGTAGTTTCTGGCATCCGATTTATCCCCCTTCTTGTAGATAGGAATAATAAATGACTCTCCCCAGGAAGATGGGGCTCCCTTACTTACAGCAGCATTGAATACAATTGTTAAAATGGGGCCCCATAATGTGGGAGCAACTTATAGATATCAATGGGTACACCATCGGACCCTGTGCCTTTCCTGCTTTACTTGTTTTAATACCCTGTTCCACCTCGTCCAGAGTGAAATTTAGCGGTATTATAGGCCAGGGACCAGAAATATTGTTACAATCCTTATTGGATTTAAAAATTCCAGAAAAATGTGTTACCCAGGCATTACAATTTACATGGGACATTAGCTCTGGTGCCGAATCATCTTTTAAAAAGGGCGAGTTGATTGTTGCCCAAAACAATTGACAATTTGATGTTTCTGCGGCATGTGCAAGTTGATCCCATGCCTCCTGTTGCAGTTCATTTTTCCTCCGCTTAAGGGCCCGTTTATATTCTAATCTTAAGTTAGCTATAAGCGGTTGGTCCCTCGGTTTGTTAGTCAGTGCATGTTTTAACTGGGTAAGCAGTGTAGTACATGCCCGATCGAACCATCCCTTATTATGGCATGGACCCCTGTTACCAGACCAGGTAAAAATAGTATCTATATGGCAATTAATTTTATTAAAATTCTGTAAAACGATAGCAGGATCACTATTAATATTCAAGTTATCATTAATTTCACTAAAACAAGCCGTTACCATTTAATTCTGGTTCCGTTCGGTCTGTGCGGTTCAATATTGCCCACACATCTAGATGTAATAACCGAACTAGCTCCCCAAATTGCAGTTATAAAAATAATACAATTGTGATCACTTAAATGAGATTCCTCTACCCTGGGAGTCATACAGAGGGGTAAGATATTGGAAGAAACCAGAACATGGTCTATAACGGAGTTAGAGTTCCTACCGGTAAAGGTAGGAATCTTGTTACCACTTCCATCTCTTGTGGGTTGTAATAATCCCAGGTCACAATCTGCCATAATTTTATTTACAGATTCCCCATAATTATTGTGAGGGAAGTGGATATCATCATCACCTGCATCATTCCACACCCCACAAACCCTAGAGTTGGACATAGGGCAAATAGGGATATTAAAATCACCAACCCATATAATATTAAAAATGACACTTTCCCCAGAGCTTAATTTTGCAATCATATTCTCTACCTCTTTAATAACTTCAGAACGTGTATTGTCAAAAATGTTGTTATAAAAATGTATTAAAAGGACATCACTGGCATATTTATGGGAGAGCCAAAGGAGCTGAATTTGTAAGCCTATGTTTAAATGCCTTTTCACTTCCAATGACAAACTTGTCAGAATAAGAATTAAGAGGCCACCCCTTGCTCTACCTGACACCGACACCTGTGCAGGCAGATTATACGAAACAAACCTATCAAAGTTGACAGGTTCGGTACACCAGGTTTCTTGTAAACATATATGATGTGAACTAAGGAAGTTCAACCATCCCAGCTTTTCCCTTTTTGAAGCCAATCCTGCTACATTCCAGCTGGCTATAGATAACCCTTCGCTATTACTTATGGATGCCGGCTCAGTTGGCGGGATGATATAAGCTACACGGGGGTCCTCCACTTCTAAATTACTATTTTGGTCCCCTTCTAGGTGTAGTTCTTGCCTTGGGGTAACTATCGTGCTGTCCTGTGCATCTAAATATTCCCCCTCTTGCATACCAGGTTCAATATTTAGCCGCCATATCGGATGTAGGGCGGTCCAGAACCTGTCAATCGTTCTGATCCAGAGTACTGAATGGTTGGAATCGGTTAGACACAGGTACCCAAAACACGGGTTCTAGTGGTGGAGCCCTACTTTTAGTATGGATGTCCGATGTAATCTCTCCCCGGGTATCAGGCATTTGTAATCTGTAAAAAAGACCAAGTGTGCCTAAATTAATACCCTGTGTTACAGGTGGTAACATTGCAGCTCTAAAAAGTGAGGTACTGGCAAATTGGGGGGATTTAAAATTAATAATAACACAATCGCCATGTATATTCTTTTTAGATGGTCCTATCCAGTTTACCCTTCTGGTTGTGAGGATCTGGTCTGAACGGTTCAGTGGAAATCCACAATTGTAATTAAGCCAGTGTACCGTTTTGTGTTTAAGCGAATCATGCGATTCACTCTGAGTTCCTATAAGGGCTGGTACATCCATCAAAACTGCCACATATGGCGCGCAATCTGGGGGAAAGTTAATTGTTCTACTGCGTTTCACACCCGCGTTTCTATGTTCTGGGTGACAGTTATAGTACGATGAATCTGTTTGCTATCCCCGCCACTCGCGGCATTCTCCCGTCCATCTTTACCTGCTGATTCTGTTGTAGGTGGTACTGTAGTTATCTCACTGTTTTTATTGGGGCATTCCCCTGATGTAACTTTTTCTGCCATGATTAGCTTGATATGGGCTGTTAACTCCCCCCTTAGCCTAATGACTTCTCTAGTCAGTGAGTCTAGTTTATCAGACAGTGGCCAAAAGTAACTATCAATTTTAGCGCTTAGTATATGAATAATCTCATCCACCTGTATTCTAGCTATGGCACCCGTGTTGAGATTCATTTGTATTAGGGGCGGGGGCAGATTTCAGGCCCTTATTGCTAGACTGTGCACCCCGTTTAGATTGGGGCTTCCTACAGTTCCTTTTAACTCTAGATGCAGGGGCCCTACTACCGGAGGACGAATTAAGAGCATCAGTATGCTCGTTAGACAGTGATTAAGATGCTTCCTCGTCTCCTGCTTTATCTAGTGCATTACCTCTGCTGGGGGAGTCGCCGCACTCATCAGGGGATACAGGCAGTGAGACCACCGGCAATGCCGTCAGACTGTTTCCTCCCAGCGAGAGACGGCGTTCAGCCCTATCGATCTCTACATTAATAGCACTCACTGCTTTGACTAGATAATTATCAATAGTTGCTCCCGCATTCCCTACCAGGGTTTTATTTCCTTTACGTTTAGACAATTATAATAAAACAAATTAAACTATACAATCGCAAAAATCATAAACCGTAATAGCTATCATTTAGATAATGAATAAAAACACCAGAAAGACTAGTAAAGCAG
Organism: Lissotriton vulgaris; assembly: GCF_964263255.1. Classification (NCBI taxonomy): domain Eukaryota; kingdom Metazoa; phylum Chordata; class Amphibia; order Caudata; family Salamandridae; genus Lissotriton; species Lissotriton vulgaris. The sequence continues at coordinate 74,667,902 of NC_141698.1, forward strand.
ATATACTTTCCCCATAGTATAATGCTTAGTTATAGTTGGGAGCCACTAACTCACAATTTTTTTCCTGGTTAACCGCTTGTATAAATGGAAAACCTAGGGGGGTTGCCCAGCCCAGTCTTGGACAGTCTCGGACAGGCTCAGACGGGCCCGCCCTTAGCCCGGGCTTCGCCAGGAACGTCCCGTGCAAGTCCCGCGCTGCCACGGTAGAGGCGGCGCTTTATGCGCAGAACTGGCCCAATGCCTCCCCCTTGTCAGCAGGACCCGCAACAGGTGAGGGAAACCGCGTTGCACCCTGGGCTATGTAGTCCTTAGGGTGGTGGTAGAACAGGCAGTAGCAGGGCAAGTCCTCCGGGGCGAGCGTTGTTGGAATTCAGAGCCCCCTGGGAGAGTCAGCGTGTCCATTCCAGCAGCACACGGGCAATTACAGGGACCGTTGCAATACTATAAAACATCAAGTTAAAACAATTATACATATGATATTAAAAAAAGTAGGTTTTGCTTCCCATCAACCTTAACTCCATTTTACCTTTAGGTTTTTGAGGTAATGTCATTACTATTGTAGAGTTATAGCTCTTCCAATGTCAGAGGTCAGCTTGACTGAGAACATACCATTTTCTATTGTGAACCGGGTGCTGGGGCACTTGTCAGTTATCACAGCTCTCCTTTTCTTCAGGGATTTCTTAACGAATTTCGGGGCCCTGGGCCTAATGTATTTTAGGGGCCCCTGTTTGAACCAGCTTTGAATTTATGATCCAGTTTCAGCTCTTTCATGCACTCCTTGGCCAGGCCCCTGACAGTGCAGAGGCATAGTCGTCCAAATTATAAATGTATTTACATCTAATATTCAGGGATATTAACATGTGTTGTGTTTCCAATATTGTAACACAGCAGCTGCTCGCTAATATTACTGTAAATAATCCTTGTGACACTCTCCCATTTCTCATATGTGAGGTCCTATTGTGATCTAAAGGAAATTATTTATGGATTTTGCATGAAACAAACTAATTTCTCTGCCAAATGCCTGTAATAGACTCTCACACATCACCCACGTTAAAATTTAATTAAAGGAAAAGGGCATTTAAAATAACCTCTTTAAGAATTATTGATGTTCATCAGGGCAAGACTCTGCGGAATAGAGCTGGCTTTATCGAGAGCCCACTGAAAGGCTGGGGCCCTGGGCCAGAGCCCACTTTGCCCATGTCTTAAAACATCTCTGCTTTCCCTCATCTTTTATGTGAGTGGGGGGGAGGAGGGGGAAGACAGCTGGCCTGGCGACCAGTTCCCCGTTGCATTCCTGGCAAGGGTGCAGCTGTCCCATGTCCCGTGCCACAAGATGATGTAGCCATGAAGCACCAGAGCAGGTGACAACTTCTCCTGGCAGAGAAGGAAATCCAAATTCTGCCCACCATCTACTGCAGTGCCCATTGAAGTTCAAGCCTTTGAACAAGCGATAATGAAAGGGATCGACAAAATGGACAATAAGAAAAAAACTTATCACAACATGAGCAACAAAGAAAAACAAGCCTTATCCGAACTAAGAGATAATGAGAACATTATAATCAAACCCGCAGATAAGGGTGGCGGGGTGGTAATCCTAACAAAAGAAGGATACAATGAACAGTGCCTGGCTCTATTGTCCAATGAAACTTTTTATAAAAAATTGGATATCGACCCTACAGAGAGATTAACTAACATGATCGCAATAATGGTACATGAGGCTGAAATGAACAGATGGATATCAAAAAAAGAGGCAGAATTTTTAACACCAAAGGGCCCTAAAATACCATTTTTTTATTCACTACCCAAAACACACAAAAATGAAATTCCTCCACCTGGACGCCCGATAGTATCGGGTATTGGATCTTTGTTGGAACCACTGTCGAAGTTTGCCGATGAATATTTAAAACCATTGGTTCAAAAAACGCCCACATATTTAAAGGACACGAGAGACCTTTTAAACCAGATTGTGGATGTGGAATTCAACCAAGACACCATGCTACTGGTAGGGCTGGATGTAGAATCCCTCTACACCAGTCTACCCCAAGAAGATACCCTAAAGATGCTGGAGGATCTACTCTTCATGCAAGACTGGACATATAAGACTCCCCGCCACTTCATACTTGAATGCTGCAGATTGGCCCTACAAGAGAATTACTTCGAATATAATGGCCAACTATTTCTACAATGCCATGGTACCTCCATGGGCAGTTCATTCGCGCCTTCGGTAGCAGGTCTCTATGTGAGCCGCTTAGAAGAAGAATGCATCCTTCACAACACCAACCCATACGTTTCCAGTATTAAATACTGGAAACGTTATATTGATGACGTCCTACTCATATGGGATACACAATCAGATCTTACCACCTTCATGGAATGGTTAAATGGTAGAGACCCATGGCTGAAATTCACCTTCACATCACATAAACAAACAATTGATTTCCTGGACCTCACCATTTTCACTGAAAATGGAAGATTGGAGACTAAAACCTTTACAAAACCGACAGCCAAGAACTGCTTACTGTCATACTACAGTTACCACCCTCGTCCCTTACGAGACAACCTCCCATACAGTCAATTCCTGAGACACAAGCGTAACTGCAGTAAAAAGGAAGATTATAAAAAACAAGCAGAAGAACTGAGTCACAAGTTAAAGAAGAGAAATTACACACCGGCAATAATATCTAAGTGTAAAAAACGGGCTAAAAATCAGCCGAGAGACTGTCTCCTACAAAGTACGAGTAGAGAACCAGTCAAAGACCTTACCACGTGTGTGACGACTTTCTGTCCTGCTACCTATGAGGTCCAGAGACTCAAAGAAGAACTGGCAGATATTAACCTCAGGAGCCCTGAATTGGCCGAAGCCTAGGTTTGCAAATAGAAGAACGTAGAATATAAAAGATGTTCTTGTTCATACGAGACCGAAGAAAATACCCCTAAAATCAACTATCAGAGATGTACACATGATGCCAGTCACCGGACATTACCCTTGCGGCACCTGTGGAGTTTGCAAATTTACCGCTAGTACTAAGACCTTACAATTGAATGACAACTTATTATGGACTCAAAGAAGCCATACAAACTGCAACTCATCACACGTGATTTATTTAATCACGTGTCCATGTCAAAAACAATACATTGGCATGACTTGCCGCAAAGTCAAACTCCGCATAGGAGAACACCGGAGCAATGTCAGGTTGAAGAAAAATACAACAAAACTGTGTACTCACTTCGTAGAGGCTGGCCATACATGTGATGACCTGAAATGGACAGTACTGGAAATGCTAGAAGTCAAAGATCAAAATGCAGAACACGTTCTATTTAATAAAGAACAAAGATGGGTGGATCGTTTAAAGACAGATATAGTAGGAATGAACGACCACATTCCATGGCACCAATTCTATTGACTTTATCTGATTGAATTGAATGTAAAGTGAAGAACTTGACTCAACTCTGTTTTGTAAAAAAATGTCTATGCTAAAAAACATTACATACTAAGATCCAAATGAGAATGTGTATTAACCTGTTGTTCTTGCCGGTTACCACATAACAACAATGTGGATCTACTGGAACCCACTCGCAATGAACTTTATGATCATTTATCTGGTTCGGAAGATCACATACTAATACCTAGAACTGACGATATACTCGTCACCTGCTAACCTAGCACAATAACGACTATGAGCCCTTGGTTGTTGGTTTACACTGTATTCCTATTCCCCCTATAATTGATAAGTCCGCCAGACTTACCACCATCTTACATGGTTACTTTCTATGTACACATTAGTCCTTCCTCAGTGTCCACGGTCCGTACAAAGACCGGATACCCATGACCCGCCCATAGCCGGGGGCAGAGTCAGCACAAGGCACGACAACCGCGCCGCATGGGTAAGAATGGCGTTTTCCCGTTTTTCCAAGAAGATCAGGTAAGAAAGCCCCTGCAACTAACCATAGGCGCTCTATTGTCTTCCACCTAGTAAATATCCAGAAGCGACTCCCAGTCCCCGTTGAAGTCTAAATGCTGAACGCATAAGGTAACACACTGGGTTATGCATGGGTTTTCACGGAGAACTGATATGCCGGCTAGACACAATTTCATAAGCACAGTCACGAATATTTGATGTTTAAAAGTTCAACGCAACATAACCGCCACCATTAGATTCTGCCCAAGGCATACCAACGGTCTAGATATCGGATACCTAAAAAATGTTCATATCGTATATTAGACGGGTTTTACATCAGTGTTTACCGGACCCTCTTTGCAGGCAGTTTTACGGCAATTCATGAACAGACAGCATGTACCGTAATAGTTGTGAAATCATAAAACTGTGTTTGATGCCGTTTTCTGAAAACGTAAATCGTATGAAGGTTGATGCCTTACTTTGGTCCTTAATACATTGAGGACCTTTATAATGAGCAGCCACAGGGCTGCATACCACTCCCTCCCCAGACCAGTTTGTTCCTCCTACCTCCTCCATTCCCCTGATTAACCCCACAAATATGGTTAATCTGTGTTAGCATAAAATAATGCTTTATTGTGTGCATCTGTTTGCCAAACCTCACAATCATACCAACTGACACAAGAATTTTGTTGGTTTCTTTCACAGCTTGGAAATTCCATTTTGCTACTATTGCAACACACACAAAAGGTGTGCGTGTTATATATATTTTTTGTGTGTTTGTTTTTGTTACTGTCCTGACGAAAGCTCCCCTGACCCCTGTGGGCCCTGTGAGCTGAAACATGTCGACACTTTTCCAAAATGATATGGTAGCCCAATAACTCAACTACCTATATATCACAATGGTTCTTAATGATAGTGACTAGTCTTTCTCTTATATTAAAATTTTCCTTTTTGACTAAGTCATTATTTTGTAACTAAATTTTTGCCCTTTTTTTGATTTCTGGACACTTCTGCATACACCAGAAGTAGCCTCGGGTGAGGCAGGCATCCTGCACGTTAATCGTTGACCCAATGACTATGCCAGGACTCCTGATGGGGCGGAAAAAAGATATACCGCTACGATAATTCCAGGAAGTCTATGAGGGTTTTCAATAAAAACTAATGGTTTTTGCAGACACCAGTGTCCATTCTCTTTTTGATTATTAGTAACTTCTCCTGGCAGCCAGGCAAAGAGTGTGCCAGGGCACCTGCCTCGCCTGACCCGTAAGTACTTCTTCCTCATTGTTTGAGGGTAAAGGAGGCGTGAGCTCCCTGAGAATTGGCCTGTTGCCCTATCTAAAATTGCAACAAGGGCTTCAGGCCATATCAGACTGGTCAGCGGCTGTTTTTGTTTCACACAGTGGTGCAGGTCAAGGAGGACAGTAGCAGTTGACAACTCTTTCTGTCACCATGTTGGCTATTCCATACTGCTCAGCTGTCTCACCTCCCCTTCATCCACAGTTTTTGGAGGCTAAAGTAGCCTAGGGAGAGATTATGGTTGTCCTGGCCAATTGTTCACATTTGCAAATAGTGCCTTGGCCAGCTGTTGTCTGTCCTAAACCTTCTTGGGTGCAAAATGGTTGGCCCAAGAAGGACTAAGGCAGCTAACTCCGGCCTAGTAACCCCCGGGCCCCGGTGATACACAGGCCATCAGTGTAAGCCTAAGTGGCGGCTCCTCTGCAATGACGGAGGCGCGTCGCCCCACTGCCTGGCGCAGAGCCCGCAAACGAAAAGTAAAAAGATGTTCTAGCATCATTTTATTTTTCGTTTGCGGGCTCTGAGCCAGCTTGTGGAGGGAGGGGCTGGGCATGGGTGGGGAAAGAGGAGTGCTACCTGCACTCCTTAAGTACGCATATGTGTTTGGCTGGCTGTCTCAGGCCGACCAAAACACACATGCGCACTTAGGTTTCTCGAACCTGGTTGCATTCAGAAGCTGGGCTGGAGAAAACCCATAGACTCTGTGACCTGGGCGGAGCGTCTTTCCTGCCTACTCAGGACAATCCCTGTGCTGCTCTGAAGCACAGGGATTGGATGAGATTCTGTCCCAGGGGCTGCTGGGACCCAGGAATAGGAGATGCAGTGAACGCGACGTAACATTGGAGGCGGGAGGCAGCTAAAGGTACGTTTTCAAAAATGTATTATTAACACGTGCCCCTGTGCGCTTACCCCACCTGCCACACCACCTTTTGTTAGTGACGGCTGCCCCTGGTAAGACTCAACCTAGTTTAATCACCAGCAACCTGACCACCTGACATTTTAAATAAAGTTGCATTTTAGGCATGAAAACATGCAATTGCAATTTATTGTGTTCTGGACTGGAATGGACCTGATTTGGCAGTCTGGCTGGACAGTTACTATTGAAGCAGGGCCAAGACTGAATTCTGTATCCCTGGTCTCACTCTAGAGTGGCACAGTGGGCAAAAAGAAATAAGATGGAAAGGAATGTGGCCAGGACAATCACCATTTATATATTATTATTGATTAATAATATACATGTATTATTAGATATTATGTTAAACACATTGGGCACATGAGGAAGAAAGACTGGAATGCATTAGTCTGTTGTCTCAGATTATTGCTGTAAGAAACGGCGTCCACCGTGAACACAGTTAGCTAGTTGTATAATGGTCCTCAGATCCTGATTTCACAATCTCACAGGCGCTTCTTTGTTTATTGTTTGGATGATGATCATTAATTAATCGGACACTTGTCATGAATTTTTATTGTAATAATCCAAACTAAGGTATGATTCACAATTTTGTGCAAACATGCATTGTGGAGAAATATTTCTCTAAGTATGTTTTCCTTATTCTCCCATCTTCCAAATTGTGCCTCTTACTCACCCAACATGGCCGCTCACATTAGTCTGTTGTTTATTTTGTTTAAAAAAAATCTCTTTTGGCATGTGTCTATTGGAATCACCTGTGTGTATACCTATAAATTGGTAAAACATTTTGGAGCGCGTTATGTGAACAAGCTCCCTTGAGGAGCGAAACGCGTTATGGGTGACATTATGTCGACGATTATTTTTTGTATGGATTAAATGCACTCTGCTTTTCACTTGAAGAGGATTCTGGAGTTTTTCTTTGTTGCCTGATGCTGTGAACATTTTAATGGTCATTGGAAAGAGGTCCTTACCTGGGTTCTCGCCGTGGAGTGGCGAGCAGGAACATTACTGAATATATATATATATATATATATATATATATATATATATATATATATATATATATATATATATATATTACCTACTGGCGGTCGCCAGTAGGTGGTTATAGTTAGGATCTACTTTCCATAGGGAATCCGCAACATTCTATTGGGAATAACTTTGGTGCCGGTGGACGAATCTTCGCGAATTTCTCAAAGTTCGTGGCCCGCTCTGCTCCGCTCCTTCCCTGAAAATGTGGGGGGATTCGTCAAGCGGGGGCCGAGATAAAAGGGGGGTCCCAAAACGTGTTTTCCCCATGTTAATTTCCATAGGGCGGTCAAACTCACTTTTAGCCCGAACGGCTGAATGGATTTCCACCAAACTTGGCAAAATTGTAGGGACTGGTACCCCGATGTGCCTTTGCTATGTCTCAAGATATATGCTCCAGTGGTTTTTACGAAAATTAACTTTGAAAAAATATATATTGGGCTACATTGGGCTATATATATGTTAGAGCCCAAATGTAGCCCAATGTAGCCCAAAGATGGCCACCAGAGACAGAAAAAAACCAAATGTAGCCCAATAATCAGCCAGATGTAGCCCAACAATTTGCTATTAAAAAACCTATGAAATTCACTGAAAAAACCATAGGTTTCACACACGTTATAGTTAGGAATTAGCATTTAAAAAACCTTTGAAATTCACTGAAAAAAACCATAGGTTTCACACTAGTTATAGTTAGGAATTAGCATTTAAAAAACCTATTAAATCCACTGAAAAAACCATAGGTTTCACACCAGTTATAGTTAGCTGGAAATTTTACTGACATAAAACCATTGAAATTCCCACGTTATAGTTAGTTGGACTCACTATAACTTGCGCGCCTGCAATGCACTGCTGATGACGTCACATATTACATCACTCATGACATGGTCAGTGACATCACTCATGACATCACTGATGACACCATCCTTGTGACAGAGTGACAGACCTCCTTTCAGTGTAATGTAACCCTTGAAACACATATTCAAACATGAAAACTAAAATTTTCAAAAAAATAGAGATACCCATACCAGTTTCAACAACCAATTCAGTAATACCACCATCTATATACACATCCACTCATTCACCAACAGTTCTATATAGTCACTCATACATATATTCACTCATCATATGTAGTGAAAAACCTATACATCCTGTTACACACCGACAGTCATCCAAAAGTTACTCACACACATAATCACATATGCAAATAAACTATTGATCATCCATTTATTTGCATATACAGCTATACACACACTACCACCTTTACTTCTAAGGAAACTTACACATACTTACTCTCTTAAACAATCACTTATAGAAACACATACTTATTTAAACAGGAACTCTTACAATCTCTCACTCTCACATATACTCACTTATATACATGAATACTCACATATACTAGATTAAAACATATGTAGTTACTCATTAGGACACTAGTGAGACAGTCATTCACTCACTAACACACACATATACACACTCATCCACCCATACAGTCCTGCACATATGCTGTCTTCAAAACACATACAAACAGTGAGTCAGTCATTGATGCATCTATGTGCTAAGTAATACCCCCACCAAACCATACAGACACTCATACTGATACTAAAAAATATAAAACAACAAAAAAGAATAAAAAAAACAGTGACACCATCCTTGTGACCGAGTGACAGACCTCCTTTCAGTGTAATGTAACCCTTGAAACACATATTCAAAAATAGAAACTAAAATATAAAACATATTGATTTTTCAGAAAGACACACATTCCCGGGATGGTGTCATCAGTGATGTCATGAGTGATGTCACTGACCATGTCATGAGTGATGTAATATGTGACGTCATCAGCAGTGCATTGCAGGCGCGCAATTGATAGTGAGCCCAACTAACTATAACGTGGGAATTTCAATGGTTTTATGTCAGTAAAATTCCCAGCTAACTATAACTGGTGTGAAACCTATGGTTTTTTCAGTGAATTTAATAGGTTTACAGGAGTACAGGAGCGCGAGGAGGAGTGGCGGACATAAGCGCGGGGAGGAGCGGTGGACAGGCGGGGAGGAGCGGTGAGGAGCGGCGGACAGGCGGTGAGGAGCAGCGGACAGGCGGGGAGGAGCAGCGGACAGGCGGGGAGGAACGGCGGACAGGCGGGGAGGAGCGGTGAGGAGCGGCGGACAGGCGGGGAGGAGCGGCGGCTGAGGTAGGTGAAGCTGCCCATGTGCGGCTCATTGGGGGCCCTGAAAGTGGCGGGTGCGCTCCGGGGGACCCACGGACAACGTCGGGGGCGGGCGGGGGCCCTGAAGCCTGAGACAACGTCGGGGCGGGCGGGGGCCCAGAAGCCTGATTGCTCCCGGACAAGGTCGGGACGGGCTGCTAGTATATATATGTATATATATATTCAAGAAAACGTCTGTGAACAGCCCCGCTTTCATCACTCCATCACCAAGACCAACAGAGGGACGGCACACTGGAATCCAATACAGAAGCGATTTATAGGCTTCAACTGCTTCCATAAATTATAAAGCAAATAACCAGCAAAGTGCATGTTAACCCACAGATCAGACCTACGCGTTTCGGCCGCAGCCTTCTACTGATATGCTGTGCCAATAAAATTTGAATAGACACTACGAGGAGTGCCGTTCTGTTTCAGCAAGAGACAGAAGTACTACGATTACCCCTGGCGATTAGGTTGCATGTCACCTTAGCGCAGATACCGGAAGACAAAATATATATATATTTATTTATTTATATTTAACTGTACTAATAAGAGCACAGTCATACATTTATTACTACAGTGTGAAGTCAAATTTGAATTTATCACCACAGTACAGAGGAATTGATATGTGAAACACACTGTTTACTACCTCACAGATTGCATGCCAGGATTGCTTTACAAGTGGAAAACCTCTAATAGCAGTCAGGAGGTCTGTTCATTGTGATTTTACCTTACTGCAAAAACTGAACTACTTGCATCTTGGTTATGGTGAAGTATCTATTTTTGTTTTTAAAACACATATTTGCATAAACACCATGTCATAAATCCTGTATGTTGGTGTGCAGAGTGCAATAGGCTATTTAATTCCATTGTTGAGAAAGGGGAGGGGCATCATGACCCACTGGAGGCTTACTTGATACACTAGCAAAAACACAAGTTGGATTTCATGCAAATCATCTTTATTTGCAAATGAAAAAATACTTTTACTCACTCGATAATACTCCCATCGGGGATGAGAATACATGTTTTAATCCCTGACTAAATGATGTGCACAGGTAAAGAATATAACACTTCCTCTTAAAAATGGTATCTGGAGTCACAGGCATGCCCAGGCACAGTCATCACTGTAGGTATTTCAATTAAATCTCATTATAAAGGTTATTTCAGTTATTCCAAATAATCCAAATGGAATGAGGATTAACCAAGCAGACCTAGATTTTCTAGGCACAATTCATCACAGAATTTCCAATTGTGTAGGGAATAATGCTAAATGTTACTACTGGCTCTCAGTGGTAAACAGGAGTGGGGGACCTGTATGGGACACAGAGTGGAGGGCTATAGGCACGGAAGTCGATTCACCAAAGTGCCAGGGGTAGCGGAAGTGACATCACATACCCTTTGGCTTTTAATTGCATCAAGGGAAGTGACATCATATGACTCTTAACCCTGATTTGTTCCTAGAAATGTCATAGGACCCTAATATCACAACAATTGAAATGGCTGAAGTTCCATAATAACTGCATGACTAGTATAACAGCATAACACAGGCAAATATATGTTTAGATACCACCTATATTATGGTGCTGGCTTGATCTTTGAGAGGTCTGGGACACAGTACGTGCCCTGACTAGTAGGGAGCAACCACGGTGTAAGCCAGACTTCTTCTAAGGGGGTAATCCCTGCGAGAAACATCTAACAAGAATGGGGCAAAATCATGCATTTTAAAGCACAATTTCACATACATTTGCTAAAATGCCATAGGCACGGAAAGGGCACTCATTAAAACCTAAACTCTTTTTATCGTGTGCCAAGCCAATGAAACCTAGCGTTCCCAGGACTTAAACCAATTCCTTTCAATATTTGGAATGAGTGCTCCATATTTAAAAAATAACGTCCTTTATGCCATGGTCAGCATTTTCTCATGGGTGCCCCCATATTTCATAGGAGTCCCCTTATATCAAAATGACACAAAATATGCCTCTGCCAGAACTTAGCAAATTATGCTACCCATATACCATAGGTGACCCTTATGTCAAAAAAATACCTTAGTATGTCAGGTCCAGCATTTTGTCATGGCAGCCGTGCTTCCATATGCCAAATTGCCCATCTTTGCACCAAGAATTACCACCAAGTGTGCCAGTATATTTCCATGGGTGCGCTACATACCATAAATTACCCCTAGTATGCCAGTACCAGTGTTTTACCATTGGCGCCCTTCCTGCCTAGAATTGCCCAAGAGTGCCTGGGCATGGATTTTGTCACAGGCGTCAGCCATGTTATGAACTGCTGCAAATATGTCAACACAACAGGTGATGTACCGAATGTGGATCAATGTCACACACTCACCCCAGTCCAAAGATCTGGGCCCAAATCCATCGTGTTTTTGCACTCCACAACACCCTGGGTTAGACAATGGCGATATGCAAATCAGCTCTGACCCTGTGCCCCATGGGAACAGTCCAGTCCGAACTACAAAAGCCATGTCCTTCCCAGAACGGAATCAAGCATCCGAGGACCGGACCGGTTTCGAGGTAACACCTCTCATCAGCCCGGCTAGCTTGACTCCAGTGGTGTGGAGTGCCTGGGACCCACATCTGGGCATCCCCAGCGCACTTAGGGCGGAATATGCAAACACAACAGGTGATGGACCGAATGTGGATCAATGTCACACACTCACCCCAGTCCAAAGATCTGGGCCCAAATCCATCATTTTTTTGCACTCCACACCACCCTGGGTTAGACAATGGCGATATGCAAATCAGCTCTGACCCTGCGCCCCATGGGAACAGTCCAGTCCGAACTACAAAAGCCATGTCGTTCCCAGAACGGAATCAAGCATCCAAGGACCGGACCGGTTTCGAGGTAACACCTCTCATCAGCCCGGCTAGCTTGACTCCAGTGGTGTGGAGTGCCTGGGACCCACGTCTGGGCATCCCCAGCGCACTTAGGGCGGAATATGCAAACACAACAGGTGATGGACCGAATGTGGATCAATGTCACACACTCACCCCAGTCCAAAGATCTGGGCCCAAATCCATCGTTTTTTTGCACTCCACACCACCCTGGGTTAGACAATGGCGATATGCAAATCAGCTCTGACCCTGTGCCCCATGGGAACAGTCCAGTCCGGACTACAAAAGCCACGTCCTTCCCTTGCAAATATGTCAGCACCAGCATTTTGCCCTGGGTGTCTCTATAACACAATTACCGTCAGTATGCCAAGGCCAACAACAAACTCACAAGCTCAATGTCACATTCTCGCTAACGAACACATTCACTCACTCACACTCATTCTATCACTTATTCATTATCTATCATTCTCTTAAACCCCGTACTCCCATTCTTACTCATTCTCTTTCGCTTACTTGCATTCACTCTTAATCTCACTCATTTTCACTCACTCATACCTACTGACACTCAGGCCAGGTTACTAATGCTTCACACCGGGTTTGCAACACTTTTGTGGCATGAACTCGGCGCAAAGTGTTAGGGTGAGATTTACTATCCAACACAAATCAGGAATTGCATTGGATAGTATCCCAAAGTAATGCAAAGTTGCACTATGCCCTGCTTAGCGTTATTTTGCGTTTAGTGGGGTGGTACAGTGATGTTCCCATGCAATCATCTATGGGGTGTGACAGAAATCCCTATCTACAAACAAGGGTAGACAGGCATTTGCGCCAAAATCTTATGGCTTAACGAGGCAGGTGTAATTAGGAGAAATATTTACATTTTCTCTTGCTTTTTCCACCTTTGAAAGCTTGTTGCAGTGTACAGCCCACATACATACAAAGAGGGAAAAGAATTACAGCATAGTTTTTGTATTGGAAAAGACTCCTTCCAGTACAAACAAAACCTATGCTCCAGAGAACACACACACACCTTTGCACCGTGGTGCATGACTGCCAAAAGTGTGCCACCGCTCAGAGACAGAAAAATGTATGCAAGTCTGGACCTCAATCTTACACACTACCTGCCACTGACTCTCACACTCACTCGCCCACACATACATACCCTCACTCACACATTAACTTACTTACCATAGCTGCCACCAAATGTCCCACTCCAGCTGTGTGTTCTATTTTTTATTTCCCTAACATTGAATAATAGAATATTAATCACATTTAATAAAACATTTTCAGAAATTAAGGAATGTGGAGTGGTTTCTGTTTTTTTAGCACTGTTTTTGCCATCTCTGAGGCCAGGGGTCTCAAGGAACAATTTCAAAACAAAAGGGAGATAGAGGGAAAAAAAATAATGCTCACCCTCCAAAAATGAATTACAACAAGAAAACCTCTGGACCAGAGATCAGGTGCCTAGCTATATTCGTGTAATGATATTCACAATACTCATTGGAGTTGGAATATTGCTGTGTTTTTTGAGAAAAAGAAGGTAAATTTTTCTTTTTCTTAGTGTCCCCTCACTCACCAGGGATGCCCCACGGTGACATGCTTTATCATTGGGGCCATCCCAGCCCTCTACGTACTGGGGCGTGCTGCGACTTGCGAAATACGTAGGAGCACTTTAAGTGATAGACTATATGTGGTGCGTGGACTGTGATGGGGTGGAGTGAATTATGATTGAGTTAAAACTACCTTCCTAGTAAGCTACAAATGATTTATTCTTGCTCCTAGGGGGTAAATTAAAAACGGGGTTGAATACTAAGGTGCCTAAAGAATAATGAGTTCTATAAATATTTATAGAAATGTAGTCAAAGTACGTAGAAGTGGAGTTAAGATTAATAGCTCTATATTTACCTATACATATGCTCCTTTACAATATTTTGGTAGTCGATATAAAGATCGGAATATTGTTGCCAATCAATATTTTTGTTGTTGAGATTCTGACATACAGCCTGGAGACTTACCGCAAAAAGCACATGCACCCCACCTAGATTGTCTTAACTATATCCTCAACTTATAAATCAAGATGATAGCGAAGCGGACACAAGTCCACAGCCACACGAATTCGCAAACACACACTCCTAAAACTACTGGCACATATATTGGCATACACTCACGACTACACACAAACGAAGAAACGTGCAGAGATATCTGCACACAACCTGTTAATCACACACACACCACGATGAAACACAGCTAGGGATACATATATCAACAAGTAGGATGCACACAGAGATATATCCCCTTATAGCAGTGGCAGCTCTAGGCTCATGGCGGCCCTGGGCAGGGAGCGTAGGTAGGGGGCCCCGGGAGGAACGCAGGCACGGAGGCCAGTGAAGAGAGGGGGTCAGGGTGTTTGGAAGTGGAACAGAGCCGGAGGCCGCCAAATCCCTGCCAGGGGCCGCCACTCAAATATGTATCCATCCTCAGAGGATTATTATATTAAGGATATATATTGGCGTGGTGGCCCCTGGGGTTTGGCGGCCCTGTGCAGGTGCACAGCTTGCACATGCCTAAGGCCGCCCCTGCTTATAGGAATTTACACAAAATGGCAGACATTTCCTCTCAATTTTGAGAATTCACAAAAATACTGGCTGAATTCCAACTACAGAAGCAGCTCACATGGTCGTTAATCGCCCTCAGAGTGGCCTCTGCTTTATCACCACGGAGGAGATGTTCCCTCAGCTGAGTATTAAAAACCCCCCAATAAAGAGGTACACAGTGTGCACCCGCCCTCATTGTATTGACACCACCGTGGCCTAGGCCTCGGGGCACTTCAAAGACACGAGTATCTCCACAGGGATTGCGCCTGTACGAAGCACGCGCCAGTAAAGCTTGGACTGTGGTTCTTCCTGAACAGCAGCTCCATAAAAAAAGTCCATTATCATAAATGCTATTGTGAGACTGCGAGCGCATCCTAAGTAGTTCCTGTGTGCAGCGGCGGCAGCAACCGTGCGCGCGCGCTCGTGTTCAGAGGAGCCACAGTGAACTCTGCGGGGAAGCAGTGCTATGGCGGAATCAATGCGCCGAGGGACGTGACGTAATGCTCTATTAGGCGTGCCTCTTACGAGGTACCCAAAGGAGGCCGCAGAGCTCTTGCCTCCAGAGAGGGGAGGGCACACATCTAGCTTTAAAGCCCCCCCGCCATGGTTCTGCCGCTGTTCTTCCTCCAGCGGGCTGCACCTGTGGAAGGACCAAAACTGTTCATTCCTTCCTTCCACTGCAAGCCCCTTCCCATGCCAAGGAAGGCCAGGGCCGAGCCTGCCAGCTCACACGATGCTGTCGTGTGACGCACTTTTTCATGCATCATCACACGCTGAAGAGGCACAGTCTGTGCCAGATTAGACACTCTGGAGGCCCCTAGACAGTCGACATTTCGGGGCTCCTCCTCGCAAATTATCTCCTAATATGTTTTTAATTTTACCAACCAACAACTTCAATAAACCAATTTTATTACACAAAACTAAACATGATTAATCATTAATGTTCTTAAACCAAATAAAATTTTTTAAATGTTAATAAACCAATAAAACTTTAAATATTCCCTTTCCTCAGTTTGTGGTGAAATCTTTCAGGATATCTTGGAAGTCTACATTTTGCAAGAGGTGTTATGTAGTGGAGTCTTTAACCCCTTCCGTGCTCGCGTCTGCCATTGGCCGACGCAAGCACTACCTCCCTGGTGCTGCGCATGACCAACAGCTGACGCAGCCCCGCTCTCTGCGTCGAACGCCCGCACCGCAGTGACATTTTCGCTGCGGTAAACGGGTTAATGTAAAGTTTTCTTTTCTTGAATTGATTAATTTTTTTTCTATCTTTTGGAAATAATTTAAGAAAGCTTTATTGTAATCTTCTTTTAAGATCAAATCAATATTATTTTGATCTATTGTTGCAGGGCCCCTAAAAGCAGTGGGGCCCATAGGCCGGTGCCTACTTGGTAATACTGAACTAGACACAATCACATGGTGAGCTGGAAGGGATTGCACAGAAGGCTTTTCCAGCTCAGGTGTGAACACTCTACACAGATGAGCTCCAGTTAAAATCTTCCCTAGACGTGAGCGTTGGTGTCAGAGTAGTTCCTTGTTGATGTAGGGGAGGGTGGCTCTTGCTGTTTAGGCTGAGCAGGGGGGTCCAAAGTCGCAGAAGTCTTGAATCCACCCCATTCTAACTGTACACTTGCATAGTAAAACCTACTCAGATGGTGACATTGCTCACCTTGTCTCGAGACTGCCCACCTTCTCCGGCATGGGATAAGTCCACAGAGGGGCTGGCGGGTCGGGTGCTGCTAACCATGGACGCCAATTAGGGGAAGCAGGGGGAGCAGCTGCTACCCCTGGCTTGCTGTTTGGGAGCCCTGCTAGTACCATTGCGCCCCCTGGCTGCAACAGGCCACAATGGTCCGAAAGGGCTCACTCATCTAATTTTGCTTTTTAAAAATAAAAATACAGGCACAGCAGATTGCCATTAAATGCTTACAATACTTAATAAAGCCATGTGATTTTTGTTCCAGGCCTCTCATTTTTCAGTCAACAGAGCTTCATGGCTTTACTTTGCTTGAATGCAGGCATGTCCTTGCTCTCAGGTTTGTTTATTTGAAATTATGAAAGCAGTTAAATGACAGAGGTCACAAATTCAGCCAGGAAGGAATTCATTTGTGTGGTGCCTTACAAAAGCCTCTCTGATTAATTAGAGAAGAGTCTATTTACTTCTTCTCTGTACATGTACCCCAGGAATATAGAATCCCACAACCCAGCGCTCAGAACATTTGCGATAAGGGACTAATAGAGGTGGGTGCTTTGAAAGGAGCTAAACTAGTGTGGGTGGCAGCAATATCAAGGCATGTGACTATCGGCCTGATTCATCAAAATAAAATCGGCTCGCAAAGGGCCAGATTCTGAGAATCTGGCCCTTTGCGAGCGCGATTTTTGCATTTGGGATTTATCATCCCAAATGCAAAAATCGCAATTACAGAACTCGCTAAATTGCGAAGAATCGCATTTAAGGAATCTCAATTAGAGATTCCTTAAATGCTATTCATGAACCTTTTAAAAATTGCGAATTCGCAATATGGGGCCGCTATTTACCGCGAAGTGTAACTTCGTGGTAAATAGCGAAAACTTAGAAAAATGCACTTTAGTGCATTTTTCTAAGTTGTATGTTACACACACACATGTCCTTTGGACATGTGTGTGCGCAACACCTGTGTACATTTGCATTTCAGGGGTGCTACAGGGTGTCCTTTGGACACCCTGGCACCCTTGAAATCGCATCCTTATTGATTCCTTAATAATCGCTAATACAGACTCGCAAAAGGGGACTTTGATGAATCTACCTGTTTGTCTTTGCCAATATCTGTGGCTGCAACAGTGGTGGCCGCCTCAAAATAAACAGTGGTGGGGCAGGTGGGAGCGCAGGGGGAGATTTAATCAGTGCTTAATTTGTAAAAAAAAGAAGTGCAGGTGCTGAAAATTTTGCCAAGGAGGCCACAGCTCACTTCTTTCTCTGGTTAACCCATTTTCAACACTCTCACTGCCTCAGTCTCTGTCTTCTAACCTTGATCTGTTGTCTGTCCCCTAAGTCTTTGCTCTAAGAGTCTATCCTTTCACCTCTCGAATTGTTTTCTATCACCTTTGTCACACCTGGTGTGTTACCTTATTCGCTGTATTTCTGATTTGCTCTCTATTCATTCTAGCCCTGCCCTTTTTCCTCTTCACTTTTATTCATGCTCTGCTCTCTCTCCCCTCGATCTTGGCTCTTTACCATCACTCTTCTAGCAGTGATTAGCTGTGTCTTCGTTTTATCATTTGTCTGCTTCTTTTTCCTCTGTCCTGTCCATCCTTTCATTCTCTCTTCTCTCTTCTTAATGCTCTCTTCTTCACATCATGGCTGTTTTCTCTTTGTATCTGATTTTCTCTCCTTTTCTTCTACTTAGCTCCATCTCATCTCTCTCCTCTCCTGTTGTTTCTTTCTCCCCTTTACTCCTGCTCTCTCTCTCATCTATAACACTGCAGCTGCCTGGGACCCCTGTCGTCAGCCTGTACATGTCCCTGCTATTTTGAACTCTGTGTTTTACTGTTGTCATTCCTAAATAAGTGGAAGATGGTGTGTTTTATTTTCTTACCTACACCAAGTAAAAAAACAAAATGTACATCAAATGAAAATGCTTTTTCTGCATATATTAATCAGCGCAGTATGACTGGGTTTATTGCGGAACAGACGGCTGCTCAAGCACAGCAGGTGATCTCACTGCTAGTGCTGCCTGTAATAAGTAATTACAGGGATGGCGAGGGCCTCAGCATCCACTGCTAAGCTTGCTGTGACCCTGCCTGCTGCAGCACAGGCATTGTCCCCATCCGTAATGCTGTCAATGCCGGTAAGCATGGCTGTGATGCATACTGGACTCGCGCACGCTCAGCAATTACCATGCTGGGGTGCAGCGCACAGATTCTACAGGTGACGCCATGGCGCACAAAAGTTGTGTTGCTCCACAGCTGCATTGAGCACGTTGAGGATAGCAGCAATGCAGGGCTGCAGGATATGCTACTCTGGCTTCGCAGCAAGTGGAAAGTCCACACTTACTTTAGTTTATTCTTCCTCAAGAGCCTCACTCCCAAGTTTCAAATGCGCTCTCGCAGCTTCCTTGCCTCAACTCCGTCTTGAGCCAGCCCCCAGCTACAATTATCCAATGGGAGGCTTAGGCTCAGGCAGTGGCAGGGTGCAGCAGACTCTGTGAAGAGAATGCAAGACAGTTTGCGATGACTTCTTGGATTTGTGATCGGCGAGATGACATCATCACTAACTTGGTGATACACAATCATGGCCTCCTGGACAGGCGTATGCTGGCCTGTCTATGAACATTTACCAGCCAGAAACCATGCAACGTCTGTTATTCTTTTTATTTTGAATTTGAACAATTAATATTGAGACCACCACCTGCAGGGTCAGAAATTGCAGCCCCGGCCTTGTGAAAGAAGTGCTGGTGCGGAGCACCTGAAAGCACCTGCTCAAATTAAGCACTGCTTAGGGGCAGATTTACTACTTCTGGCGCATCTCTGCTAATCAGCAGGGATGCGCCAGAAGAGCTGCGATACATCTGCCTACCCGTGCGCCACCACTGATGAGCACGAATGGGGAGATGCATGTCGCATTCCCCCCATGGAAAGGCGGTGCGTTGCAGCTCCAGCAAGGCTCGGGGTGCCCCCTATCCCTAACATGCTGCGTCAATCCTTATGCCTGCTTCAAGCAGGCGCAGGGTTTTGACGCAGCATGGTCGGAAAAGTGACTGAGTGAAATCTTGTAGATTCACTCAGCCTCTTTTCAGAGGTGTTCCTACGCCGGAATGCCCCCCCTGTGCAGGAACGCCCACATGCGGCGCAGGGCTTTACAACATGATGCATCTCCCTAGATGCGTCACGTTGTACATAGCCTGCAGCATGGCGCTGGCTTTGACACAACGGCGGCGCAAATCTGGCGTAAGGGGCTTGTAAATTTGCCCCTTAATGTTTGGCATGTGCGTAGCACACATCATTGCATGGATTTACTAATAACAGTAGTTCTTGATAAGTGCGGCATCCAGCACACTCATCACAGGAGATGTGACTCTGCCAATAAATAGGCCCGGGCGAACGTGCTGGATGCCATTTCCACTCTCTCTCTGAGTGTATCTGTGTGCTTATTATTTATGCATGAGGGCCTAGGGCCCTGCAACTTAACATTCCCCTGGCCAGGAGGTGACATGATGGCGTCCGTACCACGATTATCAATCATGCAGGGTCTATGATTTGTGGGGCACAGACATGGTGGCACCGGATACACTGTGGCCGGCACATGCACACATCCATGGGACTGTGACTTTCGGTGCCCTGAGGTAGGGGCACCTTAAGTGCTGAGCGGGTGTGCAGCCTGCGATGATGCCTCGTCTTGGCGGTCCAGTGTAGGCCAGAGCCAGCGTTCGGTGCGGGCCTACCACCACGTGGCGTCGCCTCGTTGGTCACAGAGTTAGTGGCACCTATAGGGCTGAGCAGGTGTGAAGCCTGCTAGGATGCCCTATGCACTGATATGTTCTCAGCCATTGTGATATCAAGACCCAGAATCAAATGTGAGACCTGGTGGCACACGGAGCGACGCTTCCAATGTGGAGGGTGCCATGTCTGCAGGCCCCGGGCTTGAGGCCTGCACCAGCACGTGGTGGGCCCTCATTGGGACACGCTGGTGGCAGCAGGTGAGCAGTGAGGCCTGGGTGCGCAGGGTCGGGCATGCACCGCTGGGAGGGGCTGGGTGCAGCTGGCTGGGTGCGCAGGGGCGGACAGGTGATGTTGTCATGTGCCATTGTATGTACTTTGCCATTCTTGTATATGGACTCTTTTTCAGATGAGGGATCTGTTTCAGATGAGGGACCTGGTGAGCTGCACTACATACTGGCATGTGGTTGGAGACACACCGGTGGCAGCAGGTGAGCAGTGAGGCCTGGGTGCGCGGTTCGGCACTCTCTCCCCCTGTCCCTGTCTTCTTTTCTCTGTCTCTCTCTCTGCCTCTCTTTCCGTCTTCCTCTCTCGCTCCCTCTCTTTCCGTCTTCCTCTCTCTCTCTCTCTCTCTCTCCCTCTCTTTCTCTCTCTGTATCTCTCTCTCTCTCTCTCTCTCCTTTACTCTCCCTCTCTGTCCTTTGATGGCCTCATGACACACCTTCTCAACTTGATTTTAGTCTTGCAGGCTGTGTCCTACAGATTGTCCAGAGGAGAGCCGCCATGAGTCATAATTGATGTTCTTTTGTGTTACTTTGAATACATTTTTTCTGGTACTTCGAAGATGAATGTGTGATGCTCCTTTTTGTGACGACACATGCATGTTACATGTTGTTGTGCAACATCATTCGCATTCTTGTTTTACATGATTTTTTGGATTGGATGTGACATATCTTTGCCCAGAGGTGGAGGATGCCTGGGGGGGGGGGGGGGGGGGGGGGGGGGCTCCTGGGGGTGGAGGCGGTAGCCCTGGTGGGGCTCCCAGCTGCATGATCGTTGGCTCCATGGCATCTGTTACCTTTCAGGTGTTGCTCTGGGCTGGGCTCCCTTTTTGTGGTGCAGGCTGTCATCCTGCTTTACACCAGGTCAGAGCTGGTGTTGATTTCCTGCTGCTACCGTGCCTTATCACGTGTTTTGTGATCTTATTGCCGATCTGGCTGGTCGTTGAGAATGTTGCGGAGTTGTGTTGTTGCGGCTTTTTGCAAGGGAACGCCTACTCTGCATCTCATTAGCGATATTTGCCGGGGTCATCTGTGGCGATGTATTTTGCAGCTGCTATCGCAGGTAAACTGGTGATATCGGCTGTTAGCACCAGCTTGTGAATAGGGCGATAAATGTATTGCCACTTTGGCTGCGATAAAGTGCAGTTGACTCAGCGATAAGTCCTTGAGAATATGCCCCTTTGTGTTTTAAGAAGAATCATTTTGCCCCAGTTGCTTTGCATTGTAGGGAGTAGATTGAATCTTCTCTAACTGTATTCTCCTTCAAATGATATTCCTAGATAATTCAAAAGGTGTTCATAAAAAAAGGCAAGAAAGGAGAAAAATGATGTACACAGAAACACAAATGTACTTCTAGAAATATACTACATATGTTTAAAAATCATCCAATGCCAGAGCTGAATAAAAACATTTGTCCACACAAACAGCCCAATGTGCACAGTTTTTATTTACTACCTCGCATTTCATATATATGTTAGAATTATTTGTATCAACTCACATTAAAATATAGATACATACATTTAAACCTTACCAAGCTGTGGAACAACAATTGCTATTTAATGCGTGTAAAAATTTAAGAAAATCATCATGTCAACTTGCATTTCTTTTACAGTCTATCGTACTGCATAAAGGCAGAAGGGAGCACCACTGACCTGCTGAAGACCCAGTGGTTGGCCTGTTGAAGTCTTGGGCTCAAGCTGACAGCTGGACTATATTGGCATCTGCACAGATACAGCCCATACCTTTGCAGCCCAGGGGCTGCTCCTCCGCAACGGTGGAAGAGCATCACCCCACTGGCTCAGAGCCAGCTGCTGAAAAAGAAAATGATATTTAAACATTGTTTTATTCTACAGCTGCTGGCTCTGAGCCAGCACTGCAGGGAGACGCGGGGCCGTGGGAGGAGTGGTTGGTGCACTTATCAGTGCATATGTGTGTTTGGCCGGCCAAACACAGATGCGCACTTAGGTTTGTCCAACCCGGCTGCATTGCACAACCAGGTTGAAGAAACTGCACAAGCTCCTGTGCTTCAGCGGAGCTTCAAACCAATCTGCTCAGGCCAAGCCCTACGCTGCTTTCATCAAATGAGAGCAGCACAGTGATTGCACAGGGAGCCTGTGATGACGTTCCTGGGATTGCTGGGACCAGGAAGACCGAGGCGCGACATGGGAGGCAGCTTACGGTAGGTCTCTTTTTTTGTTATTATTAAGGGCGGCTGTATCAAAACTTGGAGGCCATCCGACACCAATTCAAAGGCTGAGTTGCAGAGTTTCAGGGTGTGCCTACACAGACACTGACAGAGAAGGTCCCTGTGTACTATTAGAGTTTGGCCTTTGTCAGTGACCTATGCGTGGCACCCACAGGAGGAGACTTCTAGGGCAGCTCCCTCTGGGGTTTGAGTCCTGAATATCGAGTAGGGAATATTGTTAGAGCTTAATTTTGGATACAAAACATCAAGGTCAAAAATAGGGATAGGTAAATATGTATAGGTTTTCCATACCTATCTCCACATCTACATAACTTGACGATACATATATCATCAAGGCACGTAGTTGTAGAGTTAAGAGTAGTAAATCTGTACTTCCCTTTATTCACTTACCTTTCCATATTTTAGTCCTCGATATTGTGGCAATAATCAGGCCTCCTGGAATTATGTGATTCTGCTGCCCTGGTATTTTTTGCATAATTATGGATTTGCTGCACATGCCACAAAATCCATCTTCTGCTGCATAATCTTAACAAACGTTTAACAACAAAAAATTAGTTTCTAACTCGAATGGATCAAAAGTTACTAAAAACGGGGCAACGGACATGTTTCCGTACAATGGAAAGCCTTTCGCAAATGTTGACTGGTCATCTTTCAATTGCTTTTTGCTGTATTTGGGTGTTCAAATGATACTAACAAGGTGAACTATATGCCCAGGCAGTGATAACGTGTAAAGATGTCAAAAACAGTATTACTATAAAAAAAAGTCACATTATGTTGAATGATTTTCTTTTTCTTGTAGCATAATTTAGCCAACACTTCTGCATAATTTGGTCCTCCCCAGCCACATAATTCCAGTGGCCCTGGTTATGATCTTAAGGTACACACAATTCTCTACTTGATACTCCAGACTACCACCCACTCTTAAGTCGCCCTTCTGGGATCCCTGTAACCATCCCCATGATTCATTTCAAAGGGCACTATATGAGGGCAGCTTAGTAGTACCCCTCCCCCACTCACCTGCATCTGTGATCAGGTTTTTAGGGAAAGGAGTTCCCTCATTTTGGTGTGGCTATGCCCCATGTAAATGAGGAAAGGGTATTTTGCATTGAGCTGATGCTGACTTTGCAGTGCTTATGATACAAGCGCCTGCAGCCCTTTATGTATTAAAGTGACCCAGAAGTAATATATATAGGCACAACTACTGGGAACAGCAACCAGCCCTGAAAATCTGCTCGACCGGCCCTGTAGCGGGGGTGGAGGGGGTGCTAGTGAGAAGCACCGCTCCCACCTTTGTTATAGGGAACCGATATTGCAGCACTGCTGCAAAACTGGCCCCAGTAACAAAACCGGCCCCCACAGGTCCAAAAGCAGCCCTCACCCTTCCAGCCCACTGAGAAAACGCCCGCCCGGTGCCCGCTACAGCCAGTCCGGCCTTGAGCACAAGTCTCCATAGCATCATGGAGGAACGTTGGTAGCATATCAAGAGCCAACTGACCCTTGGAGTCTCTCTGGGTATCCTGGGATCAAGGCAAGCATGCCCATTTCCCCCTCTTTTAGACAGCTAAGCAGTTCTTCAGCAGCAGTACCGTCCTTCTGGTAGCAGGGCAGTCATTCAAAATCTTCCACAGGTCCAAGAGTGCTCTGGTGCAAGGTTCTGAAGGATCCGGTTTTCTAGCTGTTGCCAGCCTTTCTGTAGGGGAACTCCCTGGCCTACCTGTCAGAGTGACAAAAGGCAAGTGCAGGGCTGGTGCCAGTTTCCTTTGGGTGTGATGTAGGCGGGCCTTTGAAATATGATCAGGACAGGGTTGTGCTCATACTCAGCATCCTGCCAGTAAGTGGCATTTTTTAATTTATAATTTAAAATCCAACTTTACTATTAAAGAGGATTCTACATCACAATTCATTGTAGTGTAAACATAATTTCAATATCTGCTCCAAATTAGAAGATAGCACAGATTAATAAGGTAACCCAGTGTTAGTCTATAGGAGAGATAGCCCTATAGAAGTGAAAAACAACTTGAGTAGTTTTTCACTGCCAGGACATGTAAAACTTAGGTACAGGTCCTACTTTTTAAATACTACTCACTCTGCCCTATGATCTTTTAGGGCCTACTTCAGGGGTGCAATGAGTTTTAGAAGACAAGGTTTAGGCCTGGCAAAAGATGTATTTTGCCAGGTGAAATTGCAGTTATGAATTTGCACTATGGGCTGCAGTGGCAGGCCTGAGACATGCTTTAAAAGGCTACCTAAGAGGGTGGCACAATAAGTGCTGTAGGTCCACTAGTAGCATTTAATTTACAGGCCAGAGTACATTTAATACCATATACAAGGAACTTAAAGGTAAATTAAATATTCCAATCAGGTGTGAGCCAACCTTACCATGTTTCAGAGAGCGAGCACAAGCACTTTATCACTGGTTAGAGGGGAAAGGTGCATAGAGTTCGAAAAGCAAACAAAACAGGTTCAGCAAAGGAAGGCGAAAATCTGGGGTGATCCTGCAGAAAGGGCCAAGTCTAACAGTATTGTCCGACAACAGACAACTAAAGATGTCTGAAGGTGAGACCTTACTTTGTCTGTAGCATTCATTTTTTCAGATGCTTTTGTCTTCACCCATTTCTTAATGCTGACAGGCAAATAACGTCAACACCTGTAGATTTGATGTTTGTACGATGTGCATTCAACCGCTCCTCGGAGCATGCAAACGTAAAACGTATTGCCAATGCTCGATAGAAGATACTAATACCTTCTATCCCTGCCGTTATTTTTAACACATTTTTTTAATTGTTAGCAGCTAGAGCAGGGCTCACGTCTACATACATTTCAAAGTTAATGGGGCATCTTAGAGCATTTCCTCTCTTGCTCATTCAGCTCAGAAAGGTAATGACCCAATAATGTGTTTCAAACAGTGTCAGAGAGCATTTTTTTTTGCTAATTAGCATTTGTAACTGAGAATACACTTTAGAGTTCAAGTTGGTTATTTCAATGTGTGTGCCCATTTGCTAAAAGCTAATGGCTAATTCAGGTGTTCAGCATAAGAAGTTAAACTGTGTCTGGTTCAGGCTCATTCCTGTTTTTAACTACTCGTATTCTTTTTGTAATATCTCAAATAATGAAATAAAACATTTGTTCCAAAGTGCACCTTTAAATAGCTTCAGAGCGATATTACCAGGGCCAATGGAATTATGCAGCAAGGTGGACTAAATTATGCAGCGCAGTTGACTAAATTATGTGCCAGGGAGAGAAAAATGTTGTTGTATAGCGCCGCTCATTCTGAGGCAGTCATTTTCATTATTATGTCATTTTAACACACATTACTGCTGTTTGGAAAAGGGCGCTCAGTTCCTGGTGGGTGACCTGCAGCGGCAGCTCCTCTGCTAAGGCGGAGGTGCATCGCCCCACTGCTCTCGGAGCAGTGTAAAGGAATAATAAAATGATAATAAGAGAACGTTATTATCATTTTATATTTCGCACAGTTTGGACCCAGGATAGGGTGGGACTGGGCCCGCTGTGTCAAAAGGAGAAGGAGTGGTATAAGGTGCACCTTAATTGCGCATGACTGTTTGGCCGGCCGTCTTGGGCCAGCCAAACCAATGCGCACTTAGCATGCTCTCCACTGGCTGTATTGCACAGCCTGGGTGAAGAACATGCACAGGCTCCCACCCCCTGTCTGAGCGCTGAACTACAGCGCTCAGACCATGCTGGTGACGGCAACGTTGTGATTGAGTAGGGGAGTCTGGGAGCCTGGTTGCTGTTGGTAGCCAGGAGAACAGCGAGGACGGAAGTGAGGCTGCGGCTGGTGACCTGCAACGAGCAGGTAAGTCTTGTTTTTTTTCTATTTTTCTAACTACCCCCTACCTGCCTCACCGCCAGTGTTCCCTAACAGCCGCCACTGGTAACCTATTCATCTTTGCAGAGGATCTGCCTCAGTGCAGCAAAATTTGTGGAACTTTTTAAAAATAAAATTCGATCTGTTTGAGCCAGAAATCTTTTGTGTGTGCAGCAGATGGTAAATTGTGTGACCGGTTCCAGTAATTTTTTAATTATGAGGAAAATGGACTAGCTGCAGAATCACACAATTCCACTAGCCCTGGTTATTGCCCAGTGTGCTATTGTGTTTACAAAACATGTAATTGTAAAAAATCAGGGTCACAGTCGATAAAACATCTCTCTTATAGAGGTGCAGAATAATTTGGTTATTACCAATTTCCTTTTGAATCCCACCAGAGAGAATCCAGCAAAGTTTGTTGGGTAGATTGTACTATTGAATATTAACCCCAAGAATATTGTGATACAAGAATATCGAGGACAGAATATTGAGGGACGAAATAAGGAAAGGTAAGTGCTTAAAGGGAAGCATAGCTGTACTCTTCCTAACTCCACATCTATATACCTTGAAGATAGCTATACCATGTAGATACACAGGTGTGCAGCTGGGTATAGACAATCTAGACTTACTTACTTGTCGATTTCTTTTTTTTGTCCACTATATTGTGTTTCATGGATATTGTGTGGTGGATATTCGGGGTGCACACCTGTCTGGTGTGCTTCATTTAAGAAAAATTACGATTGCACCTGACATACCCAGAGTGGGCAGTACTGTGCCAGCCCGACAGACTTTCACACCAATATAATTGCATAGTACAAACCTAAAGTGCCAAAGGGCATTCTATAGAGTCTAGTGACCTGTGCACACTGTCATTGGGCATGCTCAGCGCAGAACGAGGCAGTGTGCTCAACTATTCAAACAAAAGGTGCATTCTCTAGAACATGACTTAAATATGATTGTTGCTGCAGAGAAACAATGAGCACCGATTAGACAGCTGATGGAAGTAGGTGTTGTGAAAGCCTGTACGCTACCCTAAACAGGGAGGGGCAAATGTGTAAACATTAGTTTCAAATTAATCTAAAAGTCATTGACCTCCAGTCATGGATAGATGATCCAGTGCTTAATTTGTAAAGGAATAAATGTCAGGGCCCACATTTGTGTTCAGAAGCACATGGCCGGTGCTATCGAAAGTCAGGTAGCCAAGTACCAACCCTGCATCGTCTTGATTCCTACTCATGTCTCTTTAATCCACCAGCAGACACTGTGCCTCCATTATCTCACCCTGCTTGTTCTTTTTTTTTTCATCTCTGCTTTCTGCCTCTGTCACTGTTTTTCAGTCTTTCTCTTCCTCATACATTCCCGGTTATGTGCTTTTACTTTCCTGCTCTAGATCTAAGTTTACTCAGGAAAAATAGGTGCTGATCCCAAAAATGAGTGCCAGCATGCCTCACCTGCAACCTCCGGCTAAAATTAAGCACTATGGTAACAGTAGCACTTGGTGGGTGTTATCTGGATTGACTAAGGTAGGAAAAGGATTCTTTCAGTTGTTGCCTCTCTGGGTGCCTTTGGACCAAATGAGGGTAGCTGGCATGAGTTTGGCATGGATCGAAAGGGTCTGGTTTAAGGGAGGGCAAGGTAGTTTCTCACCCTGTTGTGTTGATGGATGAAGGTGAATGACTTATTTGGAGGTTCAGAGAAAGTGGAGTAAGCAGGCAGAGTGATGTGGCTGGGACCAGGAATGGCAAGGGTGGGAGACCGCCAAAACACACGTTAGCTTCTGCACAATACCAAAGGTGATGCCCTATGCAACGCAGCACAGGCAGCCACTAAAGAAAAGTTATATTTCCCGTACCTGGAAAAATAGGTTAGGCAGCAATCAATCCCATTCTGTGCATGTGTAGATCCCTAGCAGAAACACAATCAAGTGTTCAGGTCTACACCAGGAAAGTTCTTCTATCCTCACAGTAAGACCTGTTGGCATGCAGTGCCAGTTCATGTGGATGGTGGTAGTGTATTCATGGTAGTATTTAGGGAAATGGACCCATGAAAAGTAGGCACAACAGGAATTGGTAGAGCTGTGAGTGTTTGCATAGACGTGGATGGTATAGCTTTGATCGCCCAAAATAATCAGGTGCAAGGAAGTTAGCGGCAAGGATGGTTGCCTGGCAACCAAGCAGTATTTTAGGATGAACTGGCTTGCTTTACCCGGGAGGTCATTGGGAGCCAGAAGTCAGAGGTTTTCAGTAAACATGGAGGCTGGCAAGGTGAGTGCATTGCCCCTCCAAACATGGCAGTCCAAACAGTAACAGTGTATTGAAGTCTCCAAGGCCAGGTATGCCACCCTTGGCTGGCCCTCGCTTGGTCAATTGCCTGAAACAGCTCTCTGGATTGGTGGTGTGTTCTCCCTCAGGAGAGCGTGGGTCACTTCGGAAACTCCTTTGCACAGATGATGAAAGGGTATGTGCTTACAGTTCCCAGAGCAGCATAGTCTGGATGTGATGACAGATGAGTCCCAACCTCCAGGCTAAAAGAAGTGCTTTGTACAGCAGCCCAGTGCGTGTCCAGAGTAACTGGTTTCACCACAAGCACCCTTCATGCTTCTGATGACAGATTCAAGCATAGGCGTATGGGGAAGAGCTCTCTTCCTTTAGAAACCCCCCATAGTCTCATCATGAGTGTTTGGTAGGATGGTCTTTGGTCTCATCTTATTCCCAGAATGATCACTGGGAAGAATAGTCAATCCCTGTGGAATAAAGCCAGCTTGTTCCAGTTGTTGCACAGTCAAGCACAGGTAGCGATCGCTTTACAAGTAGAACGTTTCAGTGATTTCAGGAGGGTCACATGACATGGCTGTGGGGATCTATGGCTTTAATTCCTTTTCCCTTTTCTCTTTCCATGTTTGACAAGAAGAGGCCTACATTCCTCCATGCTCATCCAAACCAGGTCCTACATTTATTGATAAATCCACCCAGGACACTAATATGGCGGCAGCTGGGTTCCTTAAAAATAAAGGAAGATGACAGAGCTCAACTGACGCTAAGGCAAAGCCTCGTCAGCGTCTTCCTGGTTGCAGAGGGACACAAAGGTGCAGGCGGACACTGTCCCTCCCTTGACCTAAAGGAAACCAACGAGGTAGTGAAGCCTTTGGCTCCCAACCAGTGCCATGACCTCTTGTGGACATGAGTTTCTTCCCGCATAATCAAGTTCCGTAGGGTCATGGTATTAAACTCTCTTGTGTTCGCCAGCCTACACCAGTGACTGGTTAATTGGGTAATCAACTGCCCTATCATACCACACCATGGGTGCTTAAAGTGGAGCAGCAAGGTACAGTGAGAGATGAACATGGTGGTTAGCAGCATGGACGTCGATTCAACAAAATGCCTGGGGTAGTAGAACTGACATCACACTCTTTGATCACTTCCCTCATGAGTTCTCAGGAAGTGACCCTACACCGACCTTTGTGTGTGATGACATCACATGGAGTTGTGTCATTTGACCTTTGACACTTTATGATGTTATAGTAAGTGATATCACTACCTTTAAAACACCTACAATAAAAGCAAAAATAACTAAATATACAGAAAAAGTTCTAGACCAGGTCAACTCTATTCGAGTTACCAACCATAAATTAAGAAGGGTGCTGCCATGGTATAGCAGATGTGCAAAGGTGGTTGACCAGGGCAAGGCAATCATTGACCAGCAGTACAGCATTGACGTCTGCTCAGACATAATCATCATATTCCCATACATAGTCTCACATACCTTGTTACATCCTCACTGGTATATCTGTGCTGGCGCTCCTCCTAGGAACTAGTCTCTACACAAGTTTCATGACCATTCAGCTCACAAAGCATCACAAATCCTATGGGTTCTGCTCCTAACAACCAACTGCATGCTCAAGGCAGTGGGGTATCTATTAATGACTGTGTTGTGTAGCATACACATATAGACAACATATTCTGATAACTGATAGTTTGGTTTTCATACACTTAGGGGCAGTGCTTAATTTCTAAAATAATAAGTGCCAGGGCTTTGTCCTGGAGGCCACTGCAGCTTGCACCACACATTGCCCTTTCATCACTGGTATCCTGTACCAAAACAACTACTTCCCATCTCTCTCGCCTGCAAGTGCAACAGTTCAGATTATTTCAAGTCCCCAAACCTAAAGGAATGCCTGGGGAGGGAGGTATTAGTATTTTTTTAATGTATATTTTATTCATAAACAAACATTGTTCTGCTTATCTCTAAATTAGAGGAGCAGCGCCACCATGTGGCAGAGTGTCATAAGTGGGGTGATGACAATTAAGTACCGGTGCTGAGCACCGGAAACCTCTGGATCAAATTAAGCCCTGGGTACAGGCTTTCATAACACCTACTTCCATAAGCTGTCTAATCAGTGCTCATGGTTTCTCTGCTTCAACAATCACATTTAAGTCATGTTTTAGAGAATGCACCTTTTGTTTGAGTAGTTGAGCACACTGACAGTGACAGTGTGCACAGGTCACTAGACTCTATAGAATGCCCTTTGGCACTTTAGGTTTGTACTATGCAATTATATTGGTGTGAAAGTCTGTAGGGCTGGCACAGTACTGCCAACTCCGGCTATGTCAGGTGCAATCATAATGTTTCTTAAATGAAGCACACCAGACAGGTGTGCACCCCGAATATCCACCACACAATATCCATGAAATACAATATAGAGGACAAAAGAAAGAAATCAACAAGTAAGTCTAGATTGTCTATACCCAGCTGCACACCTGTGTATCTACATAGTATAGCTATCTTCAAGGTATATAGATGTGGAGTTAGGAAGAGTACAGCTATGCTTCCCTTTAAGCACTTACCTTTCCTTATATCGTCCCTCAATATTCTGTCCTCGATATTCTTGTATCACGATATTCTTGGGGTTAATATTCAATAGTACAATCCACCCAAACTTTGCTGGATTCTCTCTGGTGGGATTCAAAGGGAAATTGGTAATAACCAAATTATTCTGCACCTCTATAAAAGAGATGTGTTATCGACTGTGACCCTGATTTTTTTTACAATTACATGTTTTGTAAACATAATAGCACACTGGCAATAACCAGGGCTAGTGGAATTGTGTGATTCTGCAGCTAGTCCATTTTCCTCATAATTAAACAATTACTGGCACCGCCACACAATTTACCATCTGCTGCACAAGCAAAAGATTTCTGGCTCAAACAGATCGAATTTTATTTTTAAAAAGTGCCACAAATGTCGTTGCACTGAGGCAGATCCTTTGCAAAGATGAACAGGTCATCAGTGGCAGCAGTTAGGGAACAGTGAAGGTGAGGCAGGTAGGGGGTAGTTAGAAAAATAGGAAAAAAACAATACTTACCTGCTTGTTGCAGGTCACCAGCCGCAGCTTCTCTTCCATCCTCGCTGTTCTCCTGGCTCCAAACAGCAACCAGGCTCCCAGACTCCCCTAGCCAATCACGACGTTGCGGTCACCAGCATGGTCTGAGTGTTGTAGCTCGGCGCTCAGACAGAAAGTGGGAGCCTGTGCATGTTCTTCACCCAGGCTGTTCACCAAAGCTGGAGGAAGAACATGCTAAGTGCGCATTATGGTTTGGCTAGCCCAAGACGGCCGGCCAAACCGCCATGCGCAATTAAGGTGCCCCTTATACCACTCTTCCTCCCTCTGATGCAGCGAGCCCAGTCCCGCCCTAACCTGGCTCCAAGCTCTGCTAAATATAAAAGGATAATAACGTTCTCTTATTATCATTTTATTTTTCCTTTACACTGCCCCGATAGCAGTGGGGCGATGCTCCTCCGCCTTAGCAGAGGAGCCGCCGCTGCAGGTCACCCACCAGGAACTGAGCGCCCTTTTCCAAACAGCAGTAATGAGTGTTAAAATGACATAATAATGAAAATGACTGCCCCAGAATGAGCAGCGCTGTACAGCGTAATTTTGCTCTCCCTGGCACATAATTTAGTCAACTGTGCTGCATAATTTAGTCCCCTTACTGCATAATTCCAACGGCCCTGGTAATATCTCTTTGAAGCTATTTAAAGGTGCACTTTGGAACAAATGTTACAATCCATTATTTGAGATATTACAAAAAGAATACGAGTAGTTAAAAAACTGGAATGAGCCTGAACCAGACACAGTTTAACTTCTTATGCTGAACACCTGAATTAGCCATTAGCTGTTAGCAAATGGGCACACACATTGAAATAACCAACTTGAACTCTAAAATGTATTCTCAGTTACAAATACTAATTAGCACAAAAAAATCCTCTCCGACACTGTGTTTGAAACACATTATTGGGTCATTACCTTTCTGAGCTGAATGAGCAAGAGAGGAAATGCTCTAAGATGCCCCATTAACTTTGAAATGTATGTAGACGTGAGCCCTGCACTAGCGACTAACAATAAACACAATGCAGTAAAAATAACTACAGGGATAGAAGGTATTCGTATCTTCTATCAAGCACTGGCAATAGGTTTTAAGTTTGCATGCTGTGACGAGCTGTTGAATGCACTTCGTACAAATATCAACTCTATGGGTGTTGGTGTTATTTGCATTAAGAAATTACTGCAGACAGAAGCATCTGAAAAATGGATGCTACAGACAAAGTAAGGTCTCACCTGCAGACATCTTTAGTTGTCCGACAGTGCTGTTGGACTTGGTGTTTTCTGCAGGGTCACCCCAGATTTTTGCTTTCCTTTGCTGAACCTGTTTTGTTTGCTTTTCAGACTCTATGCATTTTTCCCCTCTGGCCAGTAATAAAGTGCTTGAGCTCACTCTCTGAAACATGGTAAGATTGGCCTACACCTGAGTGGTATATTTAATTTACCTGTAAGTATACAGTACAACATGTACTCCGGGCCTGTAAATGAAATGCTACTAGTGAACCTTCAGCACTTATTGTGCCACCCTCAAAGGTAGCCTCTTAAAACATGCCTCAGGCCTGCCACTGCAGCCTGTAGTGCAAATTCAAAACTGCACTTTAAGCTGGCAAAATAAACCTTTTGCCAGGCCTAAGCCTTGCCTTTTAATACTCATTGCACCCTTGAAGTAGGCCCTAAAAGTTCATAGGGCAGAGTGAGTGGTATTTAAAAAGTAGGACCTGTACCTAAGTTTTGCATATCCTGGCAGTGAAAAACTGCTACAGTTTTTTTTCGCTGGAATAGGGCTATCTATCCTGAAGACTAACACAGGGTTACCTTATTTCAATAAATCAGTGTAGGAGAGTAGGGTCTGCTTCCTATGGCCACCCCCACTTTTTGCTGTGATTCTCTAGTTTCCCGACTTTAATGTGGCTGTGGGCCTGCTAATCAGACCCAGAGCCCAGCTGTTCTCTCTCTAAATCGATACCATGTACTTTAGGTACATACCAGATTAGGTATTGGGTCACTTCTGTGAGCCCCTGTATAGTGTACCATAGGTACCCAGGGTATAGGTGCATCCAAGGCCTACCAGGGGCTGCAGCATGTATTATGCCACCTCTGGCTGGCCCTCCAAACTGACACCACAAGCTAATCACTCAGCTTGGGTAAGGTGGTGTAATCACCCCTTACTTAGATATAGTACACCTATATCTACCTTTACATATAGACACATATACACCTATAAGTCACTCCTATGGTAGGCCTCGACAATCCTGGAGACAGAGTGCTTGGTTTTATGTGAGACGGTGCCCTAGCATGAGCTGAGCCCCTCTGTAGCTTTCGGAACCATCTTTCGGAACCATAGCTGTTCTATGATATAGCCATACCATATACTCTTAAGTGCATTATAATCCTCACGGTTAATGCTAACTTTGGTTTGGCTTTATCAAAACATGGTGTGTAAGGTGTCAAACACTTTGGAATACTACACCTCCCCGCAAATTCTGGCGACGGGGGTAGCATTCCACCCTTCTAGAGGGAAAAGACATGTATGTTCCTGCTTTACCCGGTTAAAGTTAAACAGAGCCCCAGCATCACAAAATGGATGCTGCTGCCACAGACACAAGTCTGACCTCCTGCTGCGGGACAAAACTCCGGCAAGGGAGGCCTGGACAATAGGTTTCCTGCCCAGGGAGGTGCCAGCACCTCCCAAGACAGGCAGATGTGTATTGGGACAGGGTGGGCTGCATCAGCAGATGCTTTTTGAGACACTGCCTGGGGCACACAAGGTGCTCCATGCATAGCCCGGTTCAAACCAGTTGCTGGGGCACTCCAGCCCCACCCTGGCGTGAAACTGGACAAAGGGAAAGGGGTGTAACCACCCCCTTCCCAGGTCCACCCATAGGAGGGACCTAGCAGGTAATCCAGCCCCTAAAATCAGTATAAAGATAGGAGCTGTGTCCCCAGTACTTTAGATTATCCTGGAAAGAAACTTTGATACAGAACTCTTGGACCTTCGACGTTCTATTCGGACTAGAAGACGGAAGACATCTCCATTGTGGTCAAGGAGTGACCAATCTGTGCAAACAGGCACCACCAGTAACTTGCCGGTCTGCTTTGTCGACACTCCCGCCGGAACCCGAAGACTCAGCGACACAGGAACTGGACTCTCAGACTTCTCCAAGTCCGACCCACCTCCACAGCAAAGCGGAGACCCGTGGCAGACACGAGAGGTGTGGGACCGGACAACCTGGACATCCTGCATTTTGCTAACTGCTCGACGACTGAGGTACCCTCGCAGTTGTGCATTGGGGTACGAGAAGCCATTTGCACCGAAGCTCAGCCCTCCACACTCCATGAGTGCCGCGTGGGGCCTGCTCTTGCATTTCAGCTTGACGCGTCTTCCCGGTTCCTTGCCCGTTGGCTAGTGAGCCCTCTGAGAACTTTCCTTTTGAACTAAACTGCTTTCCTGGTTGCTCCAGGCTTTCTCCAGCTTCCCTTTAAAGGAGAACCGCCACAGACCTTGCTGGTCTGCAACAGAGCCAATCTCGACATCCTGCGTGGGTTGCGGTTGGCAAGGCTTATTGGGTCCAATCCGGATACAGACTCCACAGTCAACTAGATGCTTCGTGGGACAGCTCGTATCCAGCTCCTGGTCATCGTCGATGCCTCCTGGACTTCGTGGCTGAAGAGACAAACTCACCTTCTTCACCTGAGATCATCGCGACATCGCCTGGTTCCTTCCTGGTCACTGGCTAGTGAGCCAGACTCTGTCCCCTCTGCTTTCAGGTTCTTCACATCACTGATCCACCCTTGGATCCACACGGACACTTTTCCTCTGGTCGCCTGCAGTACTTCTTTGCAGATCTCCATAAAAAACTACGACGAAACCCGACACGAAAAGACACCTAAGCAACCGGCTTCCATGGGTGAGGTAACACGAGTACTCCAGTGCTCCCATGGGTCTGGACTCTCAAAGTGTCCTAGTTTAAAGGGGTTCCATCCTAGTCCATCCGGAAGTGTCCTTAAACAGTAACTTTGTAACTTCTTTGTTCTCCATTATAAGTCAATGGTAACTCGCGACTGTGTTTAGACACTGCACGCGTCTCCCGTGGGCCTCCTACTTCCTAACCTTTGGTTGTTTAGTGTAGCCCCAGCGATTCCCTAGGCCCTAGGCCTACTCAATATTTCTGTAGTGGTTCTCATACCACTTACTTAGTATATGGTTTGTGAGACCCCTAGGGCATAACTGTATTTGTGCAACTTATCTTATGCTAATTGAGTAACTTGTGATGTACTTCGATCTCTGACCTCATGAAGAGTGCAGAGGGGTTGTGTTGGAAATAAATACATATATATTTGATATATACCTTGTGTGGTGTCCTTTCATTTGGTATTCAAGGGATTATACTTGGTAAAACAGCTTACTTCACATGCTCTCTGAAGTCTTAGCCTAAGATTGCAGGTCCATGCTACCACTAGGATAGCTTGTCTATAAGGTTGACTTTACAACCACCATCAATAAGGGTCGTTTAGACTGGTGCAAGGTGCCCACTAGAATAGTGGACACCATATGCCAGGCCAACTTCTCACATTGGTGTACAGCGGATGGGATAAGAGCTTGCTGTTGTTTTACTATATAATCTTGAGATATCATTTGAAATATCACATTAAGGTACCTAAAGGTACATATAAATCAAGTTCTTATAATACATAAGTTCTACTGAACTTAGCAGTTGTAGGTGGTAAGGGCCAAGCACACCCTGACTACAACTCCTAGGGAGGTTCTAGTAGGAAACCATTTAGTGTAGGTAGGTGCCCACACCACACCTCACTAGAAAATGTCATTGGAAGCGGGCCCTAGTGGACCTCTTCAAGAAGACACCCAGAGGGTGCCCTCTAAGTATGACTCATTCACGTTTAATGAGCTTAGAAGCCTGTGTGCAGTCAGAAAGTTGAGACAAGGACAGAGTCCAACCTTTAACCACCTGGTAGATCTCTTAGTGGCTCGTGATGTAGAGAATGCATCAGACCCGGGTAACCATTGTAGTGGAGAGGGGGCTATCCATCAACAGAGGAAAATCCAACTGGAGAAGATCCATTGGTCTTCGATGAGGATGATGACCAGGATGGAGTAGATGAACCTGACCCGGGCAACACAGGACTATCTGGAGGTGGAGAGGGCCATGGTAGGCCCCCCTCTAACCTTCCAAGTAGGCCTAACCGTGGAAACAGAAGAAACAGATCACTGTCTAGTGGTTCTGGTCATTCTGATTCCTCAGTAGGGTCCAGTGCCTCTGCTGTGAGGAGTATGACTTCTCCTCCGAGTAGAGAGCACAAAGCTAGGATGAAGGAAGTCAATCTTAGGGTCAAGAGGCAAAAAGTTGCCCTTGCAAAAGAGACCCTGGCTCTTGAAAGAGAGAAAAAGTTAAGTGGGTTAGAGCCCACTGGTGGCAGCAATATCCCTAGAGGTAGGGAAGGGTCTCATGACCATAGAAACCTGAACAAGATTGTGCTTCCCTATCAGATTGGGGATTACATCCACAAATGGATAACTGCTTTGGAGAGGGCTTGCAAAGTACAGGAGGTACCCCAATGTCAGTGGGCAGCCATCTTGTGGCCCTCCTTTTCAGATAAAGGCAGAGATAAGCTCCTGACAGTAAGTGAACAGGATGCTGACAATTACTATGTCCTGAAGAGTGCTCTGATATATGGGTTTGGCTTAACCACTGAGCAGTACAGGTTGCTGTTCAGAGATACCCAGAAGACACAGACTCAGGACTGGACTGACTTTGTAGATTGTGCTACTAAGGCTCTGGAGGGCTGGTTGCTGGGCAGTAAGGTTAATGACTATACAGGATTGTATAATTTGATCATGAGAGAACAAATTCTTAACAACTGTCAGAACCAGTTATTGCATCAGCACCTGGTTGACTCTGATCTGATCTCTCCACAAGAATTGGGAAATAAGGCAGACAAATGAGTCAGAACCAGGGTGAAGCAGAAGGTAAAGAACCAAGGTGGTGATCAGAAGAAGGAAGACCAAAAGGGTGGGGAGAAAGCAAAAGACCAGAAGTCTTCTCAAGGTCCCCAAAAGCTTCTAATGGTGGGGGTTCCCAACCGGCAAAAAATAAAATAATGTCCTAAGAAACCATGGTGCAAAGTATGTATGGTAAATACTCACTGGACCAGTGAATGCACCAAGAAGGAGGCAGTCCAGAAACCATTGCCCCTACGGCAACTGTTCCCCCTAGTACAGCTAATAGTGGTGGTTCTCAATAGAAGGGTGTAGTAGGGTTAACCCTGGGAACTGAGGTGGATTACGGCCTAGTCAGAATACCAACTCAAGCTGTTCTTGTCTGTGATGTGGACATGGCTATGTCCTCTACTGTGAGCCCCAGTGACTTGGGCAAGTACAGACAGACTCCTTTAATTAATAACAAAGTGGCTCAGGCCTACAGGGACACATGTGCTAGTGTCACAATGTTGACATCCAGCTTTGTGGACCCTGGACAGATAATACTAGGTGACAATTACCTAATGACCAATGCAAGCAATGTCACGATCACCCATAGTATAGCAATTGGTAATTTCTCCTGGGGAGAGGTAACTGGCCTCAAAAGGGTTGTTGTTAGTTCAGACCTCCCTGTAGAATGTTTGCATGGCAATGACCTAGAATCTTCAGTCTGGTCTGAAGTGGAGTATAGGACTCATGCAGAGATGTTCGGTATATCAGCACATGTCCTAATTGAGTAACTTCTGATGTACTACGATCTCTGACCTCAAAGAGCGCAGAAGGGTTGTGTTAGAAATAAATACATATATATTTGATATATACCTTGTATGGTGTCCTTTCATTTGGTATTCAAGGGATTATAATTGGTAAAACAGCTTGCTTCACATGCTCTCTGAAGTCTTAGCCTAAGATTGCAGGTCCATGCTACCACTAGGATAGCTTGTCTATAAGGTTGACTTTACAACCACCATCAATAAGGGTCGTTTAGACTGGTGCAAGGTGCCCACTAGAATAGTGGACATCATATGCCAGGCTAACTTCTCACAATCAGTGCTTACTTCTAATTTGGAGCAGATATTGAAAGTATGTTTACACTCCAATAAATTTTACCATAGAATCCTCTTTACTGTTAAAGTTGGATTTTAGGTTATAAATTTAAAAATGCCACTTTTAGAAAGCTAACAACAATGCCAATGCCAAAACTGACCCTCTTTTGAAATCTACAATTAATCAAACACGCTCTAGTCAATAAAAGTGATCACTGTTTAATCTTTTACAGATTTTTGTTATCTTTTTGTCACACATAGAAAACCATACAAAAATAATCAACAGTATTTGTCCCTCCCACCAACAATATTAGCTACATAACAGTGGATACAAACATAAATTAATTGACATACATACCTTCTGTCGCCCACGACAAATGCCAATGCGAGGTCTGATGAGACCCACTCCTCACGACGACAGAGACCATCCACAACGACTGTCAACGTGAGTCCTGCACTTTGCACAACAGCAATGACAGCCCACAGCAACCACCAACGTGAAGATCCAGTGACGACTGCCTCTTCACGCTATAGCTACTACGATGTGCTACTCTCAACATGCTCTTTGTGCTGAAAACCTCCTCCTCGCATCCTCCTCCAGTGCGATTGGTACTCTTCCCGTCGGACTTAAGAAGGTAATGCTTCAGTAGGATTAACACGTCCCTGTATCCAGCCCATGCTCCATCACAGCCAGTCTGAACTTTCTACTTTTGCCTGGTATTGAACGAACAGATCACCTCAAGTGGTGTTTTCTTGTTCTTGGCACTATTTTCACTAAAAACATTTGATTTTCATGCTAATGTCTGTGGGCTCTGGAAAAAATGAAGCCAACACCTGAACGAAGCTGACCTAAAACCCTTTGAAGTAATATAGCATACTGTATAGTTGTCATGAAAGTCACAGCCACCTTAACTGTCAAAACCAAAAAATAATAGTTATTCAACATACAAACAACATGAAAGTGAGAAGGAAGCACTTCTTTAGCCAAGCTCATTTCAAGTGGTGCATGCCAAGTGGGGTGAAATGTCAGAAGCAAAGATGTGCAACAATGCAAATATTATCTTTTATTAAGGCTTTCGTCTATTTCTTGCTAAAATACATCCTAGTCTAAGGGCTATTGCAAGAAATCGGGCTCTTTGCGATGCTTTAATTCTCCAAAACCCCATTTCAACATTTTTTATTTGAGCACTATGTCACATAGCTTTCCTCGCAGGTCAATACTATAGCTAGGAAGAACTGAGCCATCTATGTATAAGGTAACAAAACACTTGTAAGTTATTGACAATTCTATCGCAAACTAGCACTTACACAGGGGAAATTATGAAATATAATAGCCAATAATCAAGAACTTTACACGTACAACAAAAACTCCATAAACCAGTGCTCAGAAGCAGGGGTGCTGGAAGTAAAATACAAAAAACAATAAATGCAGGGAAAGATCTCTTTGTGTATCGCATGCATACGGTCACACGTCATCCTTTCACACCTCGACATAGATCACACACAAATAGATCTATGCAGAAAAAGCACATGTACAGACAACCATGCACACACAGGGGCATATTTACAATGTAGTGGCGGAACAAGGCGTTAGCCTTGGATTAAAGATGCGCTCTGCCACTTCAGAAGCGCAGGGCTGCAGCCTATTTACAACAATATAGTGCAGCCCTGCATTTCCCCCTGCGCAGGCTGTAAATTTAGCAGCCTAGCACCAATGCAGGCACCCTTGCACCTTAGTGCGAGGGTCCCTGCGTTGAGGGGAAGATTGTTTTTCACAAAAAAAAACTGAGCTTAACTTAGGGCTTAGCCAAAAAGCTGCTGAGACATACAAAATACACCAGAAGGAATTATATGAAAACGGTGAAAGGGCCAGCAAACACTTAGCATTGTATACCCGCCAGAAAAATGTCTCCAATGCCATTACCGCTATTCGAGCGAGAGGGCAGACACTCACACAGACCCCCGATATAATCAATGCATTTCAGCAATATTATCACAATCTGTATCAGGACGACATAACAGCAAACAGGGACGAAACAAACATATATCTGTACAACCTTCTTAATAACCCGGAATCATTTAGTACTTTAGACAGTGTTACCCGTGAGGATCTTGAAAAAGAAATTACCTATGCGGAAGTTCAACTTGCCCTGTCTTCACTTGCGTCCGGAAAAGCCGCAGGCCCTGACAAAATTCCCCTAGACCTATATAAGATTTTGAGCAAGTATATCGGACACCTGATCCTTGATCGGTTTCTTGGGATCCAATGGAGCGGTAACCCTTCAGCTTCATGGAAAGAGACAAATATTATTGTCTTTCCTAAAAAAGGGAAACCCCCAGAGGAACTCACATCCTATCGCCCAATCTCCTTAATCAATTCGGACTCTAAATTATTTGCCAAAGTTATGGCCATTCGGCTTGGTGGGGTCATCGAACGCCTGGTCTCCCCGTGGCTGCATGGCTTCATTCCGGGCAAAGGAACCACCGACCACACCCGTAGGGCTATTGCCCTTTTTGATATCATGGCTGCAGCGGGGGGCCGGATGTCGATGATTCTACTTGATGCCGAAAAGGCCTTTGATCGTTACTCTTGGACCTTCCTCTGGACAGTCCTGGAACGAAATAATTTCGGCTCTAAATTTATTAAATCCATTAAAGCTATGTATAGCGGCCCAACGGCAAAATTACAGATTGTGGGCTCAGAATCAGCTATGATTAACATATCAAGAGGTACAAGGCAAGGATGCCCGTGCTCACCAATTTTATTTGCCCTATACATAAATCCCCTTATCTTAAAACTCCTGGAAAATCAAATTATTACACCAGTTATAACTGGTCAATATGAAACCAAGGTTTTGGCATATGCCGATGACATTGCCATATTTACACCTGATTCCATAGAATCAATGACAGAAATAGAAAATCTAACAAGTACATTTGGACATTACTCGGGATATTCCTTAAATAAAGGCAAGACAATCTTGCTCTGTACAGATAATACTGTGTATACAGACTATAGGAGAGCTAATATAGCTACATACCTGGGCGTTAGCATATGTCCCGATGTTAAACTTATCCCAAAAATTAACTACGAGCCATTATTGAACCATATCAAGAAAGATTTGGACCGTGTAAACAACTTACAACTTTCAATCATTGGCAGGGGTAATTTCCTAAAAATGAATGTCCTCCCAAGAGCACTATACCTCTTTCGAGCGATTCCACTGACTCTCGAAGAGAATATTTTAAAAACCCTTGAATCTCTCATGTCAAAGTTCATGTGGCAGCAGGGCAAAATTAGGAGGTCCCTCAAACTTCTTTCACTCCCTCTAAATAGGGGAGGATTAGCGATCCCAAATATGCTCTTCTACTTTTGGGCCTCATTTCTTCAACAAATGAGTCCGCTCCTATACTCTATCCCCCCCTCAGAAGACATAGAAGTTATAATGATCCCGTTAATCTATGAGCTAGCACTAGGGCAGAGAGCTAAGGGTCTTTTTTTGAGGCAAGTGAAAACAAACTACTATAAAAAGACTAAATTTAAAACTATTTCCAATGCCTGGCGAATATGGACTAAAATGACAAAATATATGCAGATACCAACAATAAATAGATATACCCCTCTTTGGCATTGTAATCTATTTTCGGATCTTGGGTTTGATGTCATTTCAAAAAAATGGGAATTGATAGGAATTAATATCATTGGGGACTTTTTGGCGAAAAACTACGAAACTACCTTTATAGATCTACAGACAAAATATCAATTGTCTAACGCCGACTACATTAAATTTGTCCAAGTATATACCATACTTAAATCTAAAGCACCCTGTCTCTTCACGGGAACAATTGATATCATCGAGCTTACAGCCAGAAAAACAACCAGAATTGGCTCAATTTACGGCTGTCTTATGGCAAAATTCCAAGACAATTTAGAAAAAACGGAAGTTACCTGGGCAGACAAACTCTCAAATCCTAATATTGATATTGATAGAACCCTTGAACTAACGGACTGTCTTCTCTTGTCATCTAGCTTTAAAGCTCAGATGTATAAAACTATCTACAATCTCTACTACACTCCGGCAAAGCTATTTGCCTGGGGTCTGAGAGAGAACGACCATTGTCCTAGATGCCTACTCGGCCCATCAACACTAATCCACATGTTTAGCGAATGTAGAGAACTAACTCTTGTTAAAAGAATGATATTCGATTTCTGGGATGAGGTGTTTGGTTACAAAGTTCCTGTCTCTCCTACATTATATGTGCTCGGATACCATAATTCACTTAATTTAAAACCAAACGAGGAAGCACTCCTATTTATCGGTACCGCGGTCTTTAGAATTATATTGGCCGCAAGGTGGAAAGGCAAAGAGCCTCCAAGCTTTCAAATGCGGCTCGCACGCCTGCTTGCGATTTTTAATCTTGAGAATGCTATTTATGCCACCAGAGGTCCCAAAGCTGCTAAGCGTGGAGAGGCGATATGGCTACCCCTAATAAAGTGGAAGAATGGGGTTTAAGCATATATACATTTTAATTGCTTACTGTTATGGTCTTTCTTTCAATGTATACTTTGTGTTTTATATATATATATTTTTTTCTTTTTCTTTTTTTTCTCTTTTATCACCTGATTATCTCACAATTTGAAATTGTACTCTGTATTAAGACTGCTTTTTTGTTCTCTTATTTTTTTTCTGGCTCTGTAAATAAAAATATTATAAAAAAAAAGAGGGGAAGATTGTTTTTATGTGCAGGAAGGTCTCACTTCCTGCATATAAACAATCTTTGACATTTTGTAACTTTTATGTGTGCTACTTAATGCAGCACGCATGGATCCTGCGAAATGTCCTTTTTTTG
The DNA here is from genome assembly GCF_964263255.1 of Lissotriton vulgaris. Lineage (NCBI taxonomy): Eukaryota > Metazoa > Chordata > Amphibia > Caudata > Salamandridae > Lissotriton > Lissotriton vulgaris. The sequence goes on from NC_141698.1 coordinate 74,711,685, forward strand.
TATTGTTTATGCGCAGGAAGGGACACCTTCCTGCACATAAACAATCCATGGCATTTTGCTGTTTCCATGTGTGCTGCTCAAAGCAGCAAACATAGAAACTGCAAAAACAAGGAGAAATAAATAATTTCTTAATCTTGTTTCGCCTGTTTAAGACCAGGCTTTCCCTGGTCTTTTAATTTTGGCGCTGCCTCCTATTTACGCAATCAAAAACAATGGGTGTTGCAGTGGAACACCCACCACAACACCCACTGCCCTCCCCTTTCACGCTAAGTATAGCTTAAAAGGGGGCCTTTTTTACAAGGCGTCGTTCAGCCACGTTAAGTGGCTTAACGCTGCCTTGTAAATAAGGCATAGTCCCTATCACCACCACAATGTCACTACACGTTCCGGTGGCGATACGGGCTTGTACATATATCCCACAGTAAGCACCACACCTATAGTCATGCATTCACAGAGCTCGATACGGAGACACCGAGACAAACAAAGCAGCTGACACACGATAACCTGACCCACGGCCACCCACTCACACCAACCAGCACAAGTAGTCACCCATGCACGCATAGTAACGGACACACAGGTTCCCATGCAAACAGATCAGCCCACAGAGGCAGTCACCCAAAACTCCCAGGCAGAGGCTGACAGCACACCTGCCGTCAGGTAGAAAACAGGCAGCCTAGAATAAGAAGGTGTGATTATGGACAGACTGTCAGGGACATAGAGGGACCTGTGATTGCAACATTCAGATACACATAATCTTTAGCTGCTCAGCAAAGGAAATACAATTTGAGATGGAGAAGAGGGGAGAATCAGCGTCCATTCAATTATTGGGTGATGGAAAAATAGAATGATTTTCTCCATATCTTGCAAGATGTTAAAGTGAAAAACAAGGGAGTTAGTGCAACTGTGAGCAAAGAGAGGTCTGGCCAAAAGATGTGGCAACCACAGAATGACTGTGCCTGTCAAGTGGTCCCAGTTGGTTGGTACTAGCTAGAGAGCTCTCTCCTGCCTTGTATAAGGTAATTACTGGCAGTATTAAAATGAACTGTGTATTCCAGATTGCAAGGGTAATCTGGTGTACCCTAGACGTCACATAGTTTACACAACATCAAGGCTGCTGTATAAATAGCTTAACACCTCTAAGCCCTAGCCAAACAATCTGACTTCAGAATTTAAGGGGAGGAGACAGTTCCTGCCAAGTTCATGTGAATGAAAAACAAGCCAGAATAAATACTAGAATCCAAACAACTCGGTAATTAAGGGATTTCGTTTTGTAATTTGTGGCGAGCCAGATAGTGGTCAAAACTCAGCATTGAATGTCGCGATTTCTGCTTAATTGAATCTACATGATCCATGGAGGCCCAGAAGTCTAAGTTGGGCCATTTAAAAAAAACTAGGCTGTGCCCCAACCCATAAAGCCTTCTGAAGTCTTTCTATTACTCAGGGGTCAGAAAGGCCTCTACACACCAGGGTTGGTTAGTTATTTGTTTTCCAGAACAGAAATAAATATGGCTTGGAACACATTGGCCTTATACCCACCCCTAAAGACCCAACAGTCTTCCTTCCCATCTCTGGGGTGGTTGTGAGGGTGTAAAATGCCTGCTACACCCAGGAATTTGTTTTAAAAGAATGTGGTGAGAGCAGCCCTCCATTCCATAACAAACCCAACAACGTTCCTACTAGATTTATCTCCATTTTATTTTTTAAGGATCATGGAACAGGGTCCAACCAGTCCTGACATCAGGCCGTGCACATGGATGAGATCCCCAACCTCCGCCAGATTCAGGAGATGTCTAGGTGGGTTGCTGCAGAAGTTGAAGGCGCAAGTGTGCCCAAATGAGCTTTGCAGTGAAACATAGCACCAATGGAGTAGCAACGCCTAAGGCGAATAAGAGAGAAGTGTGGACTTGTCTCAGCTGGCAGAAAAGAGTGGCGGAGCGGTCAGCAGTGGCGAGCCTGATGGGATCGGACAAAGTTTTGTACTTGAACCGGTTCTGGTAAAATTGAGGGGACTGCTGGTAGTGGTGACACTGACACAGGCAAAGATCAGTCATAGGGGACCTGCAGATGGCCACTGACTTCTATGGAATGGCTGTGCATGCAAGGCGGGAGTGACTTTATCCAACCTTCCCCACCCAATTAAGAAAATGATAGATTAGGCCAACTAAGAAGGTAGTCCTTACTCAGTGAGGATAGGGTAGCAGGACTCTCCCACGGACTTGATCTGGAGCTCTAGGCCTGCATAACTCCACACTTGTTGGGATGGGTGAAGGGTGCCTAGGTATGGCAACAAAGAACTTCCAATGAGATGCTGAGTCAACCTTAGAAGTAAAGTAAGAGCAGGGAGTGAACCGAGTGCCGGTTGGAGGACAGGCCTGGAGATCGGCCTGCACCTGTACCATGAGGGGGTGAGACACAGATGTGAGGTGCTTTGGTGTATGGGCATTAGCGACTGAGGTTATCTGAGAGTCCTGTACAAATAAACCAATGCTGGAATTGGGGAGAACAGGCCTGGTTGTGGTGTGTAGGCATCTGGGTCAGCTGGCCCTCTCGACTCAACTTATTATATAGGTGGGTGGCTGGTGATTGACATGTGCATGGCGGTGACAGTGACCTCTCAACTGGAATACAACCAACCTTTACCTCACAATAGGAGGAGACAAGCTTACTGGGGCCCTAAACAGGCGAAAAGTGATACATTGCCTGACCTCTGGCCCCAGATGGACCATGTCAAATGGGAAATACTCCCACTCCTCAAAGGAAATAGGGTACCCATTGAGCAGAAATAAGCAATCCTGCATGCCACCGACATCCCCTGACAAATATTAAACTCACATGGGAGAGGGAAACACATGTGCACCAAAAGCAGAGAAACCGATACATCTAAAATGGAGGACACAACTCGGACCTGAAAGCTGAGGTATGGTGACTTTCAGCTGCTACTAAATCCCTCATGTGCAAAGTCAAAAATGCAGAGAGACTCATGCTGAAACAATCTGCTTAATTGTACCCAGAGGACACTGAAGGGTCCCCTCATGAACAATTCCTCTATGACTGGTTGAGGTCATCGTTGCCAGAAACTGATCTTTCATATTGCTTCGTTATGGAGTGAGTTCACCAGGCGTTGACCAGAATCTACCCATGGAAGTGCCCATGACCAACGATCACCCGCATACTAAGTCGCAGAGGCACCATCTTACCAGTGGCACAGAAGTAGCGCATACAACACAGCCCGAACAAAATGATGGTCTTTCCAGACTAGAATGGTGTCGTCCAGAAGGTGGAGGACTTTCAAGGGCATCAAGCCAAGGATGAGAGCAAAGAAATGAGGCTTTTACCTTTTGTATCTGGCTCAGCTGAGAGTTGTGTGGTCAAAGGCTTTATTCTTTGATACACAAGTAGACGCCTGGGACTAGGCAGCCGAGGAGAAACACCTGGTAAAAAGCCATCCAATGCAAGACGAGAACAACAAGATTAATGACAAAGACCGGATGAACCGGTGTACGCAGAGAGCTTATTGGAAGTGGCTTTGGAGAGGTTAAGATTCAGAGGCACAGGTGTGAACTTAGCCCTGCAACCACACTCAGACTCTGGGTCTCGGGAAGACAACAGGACATGGACTGGACTTGGCTGCACACCATTAGAAAGGGTGTTTAAGTAACTGGTAGTGGCACTGCAGCCTTCCTGTGGCCTGGTGTATCAGGAGGAAGATTAGACCTAGGTTTCAGAGAAGAAAGGTACACACAGCTATGTGCTGCCAATCCATTGACTGGGGCACACCCAATCAAACTTGATTACGCATAGTTCCGGGATGGTAGATGTGTGCCCCTTAACAAAGTTTGGTTAATATGTGTTCTGTTGGGAATAAATAGATTTACTGATGCATGGTTAAATCTGGTGGCTCAACCAGGTTGGGGAGCTTACCACACACATCATCCGACAGATGCTTCGTGTTTAAGTGTAGAATGAGTGTAGATGGGTGGAACAGAGGCGCTGTTTGATTCAGTTATTTACCTTGTGGAAACTAAATGGCCCTTCCTAGCACTTCAGGGGTTCTCCGTGATGACTCTTACAAAAAGTTAGAGAAGGGGTCCAGATGGGATCCCGCTTGTCAGGAGGGAGGGGGAAACCTTGTTGTGAGACAAAGGCCCAAGGGATACACTCTCCCTTAATGAATAATACAACAACAAGTGGAATATCCCTTGTCCTACAAGAGAAGATCCTATCCCACACGGGTACCCGTTCAGTGTTTAATAAAGCAGGGATAAATTATTATTATTTTTTATCATGACCCTCACACACTCTAATAGTGTCATGCTTCATCATCAGATTCTCCCTGGCCCCTAAAAGTCAGGATGGGCTCAACCATTATCCAAGGAGCTCTTTCGATATTACTTTTACTGGGGAGAATATACAAATACCTCAAACAGACCAAGGTATCCCATTACTAGTGGTCTGAGAGGGTATGGGTTAAAAATGTAATAGGGTATTTAGGATATAATGGTCCTATGAGCCTAAAATAACTGCTGACATGTTTTCAGCCCCTATACTACAGTCTATCTGGCACAGGGCTTTCTTTAGGACATAAAGATATTCAATGCCCTGGTTTACTGTGCATTCGCCATTTAATGGCCTGTACATAAAACAAACAATACTAACATCGCATGCAATGTGAGTTTAAATCACTCTCCTCAATATGGCATCACTGTGCCGGTATCAGAAATAACACGGCATAAATAACTTTAATATAAGGCATTCGTATTATGTGAGAATCACCGCGTGGAAAGGGAAACGTTAAACCGAACCAAGGTGCAATTTGACGCTGACCACTATGGAGCACCAGTTTTATCCTGGTCAAAGCTTTTTACTATTGTCTCAGTCCTTTAAGTCCCAATCCACTACCAAATACACCATTAAACCCCCAAAGGACCTCAGGCGAGGCACCTGGAGAGTAACAGGGTGGCAGACATAGTTCAGGCTACTTCCAGTTGCCATTGATCAGCAGTTGCTGGAAAAGCGTCTTGTATCTTGTATCCCTGTAGCTTGAACATGAGGTCAGCCTTATGACCCTTGGAATGCATCTCTTTTTCCAGGGTACAAGAAAGAAAGTAGGTCCAGTCCTTCTCTGGGGCCAGACAGCTGTTTAAGTCCGCTTTAGATCTTACTCGGGTCCAGAAGTGTTCTGAAGTGGGTTCCAGGAGATGCCACATTTAAGCCTGGCATGTGCTAGTGGGTGAGAATGACACCCGTGGATGGCCTAACCTATTGTTCTCGTCGTGTGCTTCGAACGTGCGGCGGCTCTCTTTCTGGAGTTGGTAATTGCACCCACTTGCGGAACTCAGTGGAATTCCGCGGAGTGTAATTCCATGCGCTTCGCCCCAGCCATAGTGTATATATGATGAGGGAGATGGTGGCGGCACAGGAGATAGATCACATAATGATCTTGGTTTCTGGACACCGTTTCCACTATCGTTATCGGGCAGTGCAGCAATAATCAAAATGGTCTCCATGCCACGCCTCCTCTACCAACATCAACACTATTTGCACTACATCCTTATAGAATTTCTCTCACACATGACTTCCTCGATTCATAACTTCTTGTGGAATGGTGGCCTCCCCAAATAGCAATGCCCAAAATGCAATAAGTCACAATAGGATGGAGGAATCTGAGCTACGGCTATTCAATCGTACTAAAGTGTGTCTCACTTAATAGTAAATGAGTGGTTTAATGAGCCACATACAGGACCGGCATATATCAGTCTAGGGATGGGACACATAGATCCACTTCAATAGCTCTATGGATAGGGGCAGCTCCGGCCCCTCCCGCCTCCCCTGGCGTTCACAACTAGGGCCATATTTATGAGCCCATGTGCTACAGGAGCATCACTTTTTTGTGACGCTCCGGCTGGCACCATGAAATCATATCTATGAGGTTAAGCAGAGCCCCTTTGTGTGGCCTTGAATGGCCTCATAGATAGGAGTAAGGCAAGGCAGCATAATTTGCTGTCTTACTCTGCGCTCGGGAGGCAGTCCATCGGCGTTGCTGTCAGTGTTCCCCATATTCACAAAACCATGTAACCCTTTCACCCCCCCAAGGTGAGGCAAAACAAGGAGAAATTACTATTTCTCCTCATTTATTCCTCTTTCCATGCGTGCTGCGTTCTGCAGCAGATATACAGGAAAATGCCTCCCAGGAAGGTGCCCCTTCCTGCACATAAACAATCTTGTCGACAACGCAGACAGGCACATCATGGTGCAAGGGTACCTGCCTTGGCACTGGGCTTCCAAAACCGTGCCAGTGCAGGGGGAAACGATAAGGAATGCACCGATTTGTACAAATACGGTGCATTCTTGCTCTCTCACTTTGACGTAGGTCAGCAGAGCAAGGTGACTTGCTGTGCTGACGTATGCCAAAACCCCTGAAATGAGGGCACTAGACTTGTGTAATGGTTGTGAGAAGAAACTGAACAAAGTACATAATGGCACAAAACCTCATGCAAAAAAACACTTTTTGGGTGGGTGTCCCATGTGAATAGGCCGCAGGGATATCGCGATTGGGATACGATCCGTTTGCCTAGATTAGGAGATGTTATGTCAGGGAACCCTACTTCCTCCTTTAGTGACCTACAAGAAACATATGACCTACATAATCATCAGTTCTTTAAATACTTACCATTGTGGTACACCCTGTCTCCTTATGTAAAGCATATCACAAACCTGCTGGATTACAGCCCACTGGAAGCCAAACAGCTAATTCTGGGTTTTTGCAGGAAGAAGGTATCTAATACACATCAAGCGATAGTACTTGAGTGTACTTGTATTGTAGATTTGGATATTATCTATTTTACAGTGTTTTGTTTTTCTGAGTATCAAGTCATAAATATGGTATTGACATATATATTTATATCTGTTTTAATGTACAGGACTAGGATCAACTTCATGTTTATGCTATGAGAGTTTCATTTTAGTCTTGATAAAGATGGAAGGAATTTGGACAACACCATCGAAACGTGTCGACGCCTCAGATACACAATTCGTGTTGTTGGCTGAAACCATAGATATCCAACGAGTGTCAACATATCGGGTTCCAGTCTTTATATTGTTATACACGAATGTGTTTTTTTTAATGACTAAGTGTACTGTCTTTTTCCTCTCTCATTGTATTTTCGCTATTTGGGTGGTATGCTGATTCTGTATGTGGTAGGAAAAAAAGACTTTGCTGCTTGCTGCTACAACTGTGGCCTTAAACTGTAGAAATATGAAATGCACTTGATGTATTATTTTGTGGTTTTCATTTTACTTTATGTGTTATTAGTGTTTTTAACATTTTTAATAAAAGTCGTGTATTTTCTGCTATTGATGTATTTTTGGTGTACTTGTTTTAGGCTAATAGCTAGACTCCCTCGAGTTCAATTGGCTGTGACATTACTTTGTTGGGTGACTGAGTATGAGTGGTGTGGAATATTGAAGTTACCAAAGGAAGTCCTGTTCTTCACACCCACTCTGTGACACACGTCGCTGCGGTTTTAGTAACTTTTGATCGGTTCGAGCTAGAATCTGCAGTTTATGCACCAGATGATGGATTATGCGGCAAATGTGGAACATCCATAATTATGCAAAAAAGATGTGCAGCAGAATCATAAAATTCCAGTGGCCCTGGGTATAATCCGTACTCTTTCATAAATTACTAATTTGAAAATAGACTTAGACCCCTAAACTCATTCTCTTACACATCACCTCAAGTATAGACAGAAACAAATACACACTGGCCCTGCTCAACGTGGTGCTTACAGGGGCAAAATCTGATATTGCACAGGGGGAACAGCGTTTACAACGCAACTTTTGCAACGAAGGACCTATACGATCGCAACCATTACAACGCAAGTCATTACAACGACTTGCGCTGGGGGGCGCTCTAGGATAGGGAATAGTTCTAATTTAGTATCCAACACCTTCCCTACTATCCACAGGGACTGGAGTTGGAATAGTAAATTAAACTATTCACTATCCAGCGCCCCCCAACGCAAGTCGTTGTAACGACTTGCGTTGTAAAAGTTGCGTCGTAAAGGCATGCGTTGTAAAAGCATGCGTTGTAACGACGTACATCCTTGCACAGGCATGGACAAATCGCGAGCTTCCACATTTAGAAATGTGGGCGCTATCTAGGGATCACTGCACGTCGTTAGAAATGTTGATATACTGAGCCCTGGGATGCCCACATAAGCAATCCAGGTTTAGGGGAGATTGGAGAACCCTTGAATCGCATCTGAATTAGGCCACTCTGAGGGGCATGCTGCATATATTCACAGGACACAGTCTTATGAGAAACACCCAAACAACTCTGGGTTAGGTTAAGTTGGTAGTCAAAGAATGTGAACGTATAAGATACTTATCCGTGTTAGGTGCAAAGATGTAACGGCACCATTATTGAGATGTCATGACATACCTAGCTGTTCATAACACTAAAATTGTTTTGTAAAGCAAAAATGGCCTGATATTTTTTATGGAAAAAAGTTATGAAGGCTTAAGCAGAAACTGCCCCAAACATCAACAAGCATTTGCAATGCAATAGGTCTCGCATTAGGAAAGTTTGAGCTATTGGTCTTGTAAATGACAATTTTTATTATTTATGTGTTGGTTTTGAAAATAGCGAAATTAATAGCTTTGTCATTTACAATGCCAATAGTTTTAACTTTCGCAAATGTGACACCTATAGCATTTGTAATGCAATATGTGTTGTATTTATGTATTGATATTACAAATAAAAATGGCTTTTAATTTTTTAATACTTAATACTTAAATAAAAGTTATTGCAATTTATAATGGAAATAGCTATTGTAAATAACTTTTGTGAAGATTATGTTCATTGTATTTTATTGTGATGAAAATTCAAGAACAGAAGTGAAATATTAACATCTTTTTGTGACATTTGTAATAAAGCTTGAAACATTGAGAGACCATATTTGAACCAGTTGTTGTTGAATGGTTGCACAGATTGATGCTGTGATGGCGCTGAGTGATGTTGTGGTGGCGACGAGTGATGCTGTGGCATTCAGTGATGCTGTGGTAGCGCATAGTGATGTTGTGGTGCCCCTGAGTGATGCTGTGGTGGTGCTGAGTGATGCTGTGGTGATGCGATAGATAGATAAAGTGAGTGCGATAGATAGATAGAGTGAGGGCGATAGATAGAGTGAGGCCGATAGATAGATAGACAGATAAAGTGTATTTATGTTGCATTGAGTAGTGTGTAAGTATGAGGTGTGTAATTATATGGCACTGAGTGGTATCATTTGGAGTGTATTTAAGTTGCATGGAGAAGAGTGGAAATATGTGGCGTATAGTTATGTAGCACAGAGTTGTAATATGGAGTGTATGTTGTATTCAGTAGAGTGTAATTTTGTGGCATGTAATTATGTGGCACTGAGTGGTATTTGGAGTGTATGTTGCACTGAGTGTAGTGTAATTATGTAGCATATAATTATATGGCACTGAGTGGTATTATGAGGAGTGTATGTTGTATTCAGTAGAGTGTAATTCTGTGGTGTGTAATTATCTGGCACTGAGTGGTATTTGGAGTGTATGTTGCATTGAGTGTAATGTAATTATGTTGCATTTAATTATGTGGCACTGAGTGGTATTATGAGGAGTGTATGTTGTATTCAGTAGAGTGTAATTGTGTGGTGTGTAATTATCTGGCACCGAGTGGTATTTGGAGTGTATGTTGCATTGAGTGCATTGCAATTATGTAGCATATAATTATGTGGCACTGAGTGGTATTGTGTGGAGTGTGTTGCATTCAGTAGAGTGTAATTATGTGGTGTGTAATTATCTGGCACTGAGTGGTATTTGGAGTGTATGTTGCATTGAGTGTAATGTAATTATGTTGCATTTAATTATGTGGCACTGAGTGGTATTATGAGGAGTGTATGTTGTATTCAGTAGAGTGTAATTCTGTGGTGTGTAATTATCTGGCACTGAGTGGTATTTGGAGTGTATGTTGCATTGAGTGTAATGTAATTATGTTGCATTTAATTATGTGGCACTGAGTGGTATTATGAGGAGTGTATGTTGTATTCAGTAGAGTGTAATTGTGTGGTGTGTAATTATCTGGCACCGAGTGGTATTTGGAGTGTATGTTGCATTGAGTGTAGTGTAATTATGTAGCATATAATTATGTGGCACTGTGTGGTATTATGTGGAGTGTATTTATGTTGCATTGAGTAGAGTGTAATTATGTTGCGGGTAATTATGTGGTACTGAGTGGTATTATGAGAAGTGTATGTTGTATTCAGTAGAGTGTAATTGTGTGGCATGTATTTATGTGGCACTGAGTGGTATTGTTTGGAGTGCATGTTGCATTGAGTGCAGTGTAATTATGTGGCATGTAATTATGTGGCACTGAGTGGTATTTGGAGTGTATGTTGCATTGAGTGCAGTGTAATTATGTGGCATGTAATTATGTGGCACTGAGTGGTATTATGAGGAGTGTATGTTGTATTCAGTAGAGTGTAATTGTGTGGTGTGTAATTATGTGGCACTGAGTGGGCTTTGGAGTGTATGTTGCATTGAGTGCAGTGTAATTATGAGGCGTGTAATTATGTGGCACTGAGTGGTATTTGGAGTGTATGTTGCATTGAGTGCTGTGTAATTATGTGGCGTGTAATTATGTGGCACTGAGTGGTATTTGGACTGTATGTTGCATTGAGTGAGGTGTAATTATGTGGAGTGTAATTATGTGGCACTGAGTGGTATTTGGAGTGTATGTTGCGTTGAGCGCAGGGTAATTATGTAGCATATAATTATGTGGCACTGAGTGGAATTGTGTGGAGTATATGTTGTATTCAGTAGAGTGTAATTGTGTGGCGTGCAATTATGTGGCACTGAGTGGTATTGTTTGGAGTGTATGTTGCATTGAGTGCAGTGTAATTATGTAGCATATAATTATGTAGCACTGAGTGGTAGTGTGTGGATTGTGTGTTGCATTCAGTAGAGTGTAATTATGTGGTGTGTAATTATGTGGCACTGAGTGGTATTTGGAGTGTATGTTGCATTGAGTGCAGTGTAATTATGTTGCATATAACTATATGGCACTGAGTGGTATTTGGAGTGTATGTTGCATTGAGTGCTGTGTAATTATGTGGCACTGAGTGGGATTATATGTAAGTTCCCTGTGCTTGAATAAAAATTAATTAATGTTACAATGGTCTTATATAGCGCGAATGTGAGCGCTTTACAACACTGCAAAAAAAAGCCAAAACATCACAGCAGCGACACGGAGTATACAATCGAGAGACAGCTGAGTGGGGAGCCAGGTTCGAGTCCCGGGGGCACTGAACCTGTGATTCTGAGAAAATTGATTAATCGCCCCGTGCCTAAACCAACAAATGAAAAAAAATGTATGTAAGGTCCCTGTGCTTGAATAAAAATAAATTAATGTTACGATGGTCTTATATAGCGCGAATGTGAGCGCTTTACAACACTGCAACAAGCATTAGCATTGGCCGTGCGCCGTGCTGAATGTGATAAAACAAGCAAGGAGCTGAGAGCGTTGTTGTGAGAGGGGGTGCAGGAGGTGTGGTGCACGGCAACCAAATGGTGTGGGCGCAGGAGGAAGTGGGAGGGACAGGGGAGTGATAGCCATAAAAGCGCTTTGCTGTTCTCAGTGTGGTCGCAGGCTGAGAAATGGTGAGCGCGCGCCCGGCGCACATGCACTACCCATAATCCGCATTCCAAAGCCCTCTGGGAGCATTTCCTGGAGCCCCTACATAAATCTCGCCAGAGCAATGCGCAAGCGCATTGACTAAGGCGAGACCTAAAAAGGGGCGGCTCAGCAGTGGTGGGTAGAAAAGACTCAGCAGCTAATGGGTTAATATGGGGCTGGTATTAAAATATTTAACAGTAAAGGCAGCTAGGGAGCCTGCAGAGGTTCAGAAAGGTTTGGGATCTTATCCCCTTTCACTGAGCCCCACCCTGCACGACCATCTGCTGGGCACCCACCAATCAATGCCCATCTGTCCCTGGGCCGGAGTGTGGATGTCTTTTGGCGGCCAGCAGCAGATTGTGTGCTGGGAATGATCTCTCATGATGCGCTTTATAGATTATGGAATTATGAACTCCAAAGAGGCTGTAATATTTGTTAATGGCTGGGCATCTGTCAGCAGGGTGGACAACCATTTAAATGGGGCATTTGTAAAATGTAGATTATCTCTCTTGGCCCGCAGTATTTGTGGCAAGTGTTTACTTTGCAATAATAGTAATTGTAGTAACACAAACAAAAAAATGAATAAGTGCTGGAGCCCAAAGCTACGGACTGGTCCATAATCTACCTTATTCCTTTTCCTTCACCACCCTACACTTGTTGTCTTTTCTACCGCTGTCTTCTGGGCCTTTTTTTATCCCTGCTTTTGTGTTTACCTCTCTTTCCCTTCCTCCTTCTTTCCTGCCTTTCTCGCTTTTGCTCGTGGTCTGAAAATGAAAAATAAGAGACGTTTCCAAAAATGGAGAGTTTGGGTTCCACAGTATTTACTTGCCCAGATCAACAGAGTAAATGGAAACGAATGTTACCAGTGAGTCCGTTCCTGGCATTCCCTTCCACTGTATTTAGAGCTCGGACCATTATGTATTGGGGAATAACCAGTAGTAAACACTGTTCCCACCAGTAATTCCACCAGCTCTCTGTGGCACCAGAATGCTGCCAAAGATATCTCTGAGAGTTACAAAGAGGTACACGGAATAACCACGATGGTGGACGGTATTAACACTACATGTCCCGGTACTATCAGAAATCTGCTCGTAATGGTTCAAAGTGGAAAAAGTTATCAATTTTTTCCTGTCTGCAGCAACACTGCCATATTTGTAATGAAGTTTTAATTTGTATTGGGGTTGTCACATCTAATGTAAAAAATACGTTTTATTTTCCTCTTTAGCAAGTGCTTGCCTTATAAGAAACCATTTTTGGTATTAAATAATATCCAGGGCCACTGGAATTATGCGGTAGGTAGGAAAGGGCAAAATTATGCGACAGCTTCAAATAAATTATGCGGCAAGAAAAGGCAAATTATGCAGCATAATGCGGTACGTTTTGTAGTAGTATTACTTCATTGGTTCATCATTTTTAAACTTGGCAACACTGAGGGCATTGGTTGCACCTCACTTAAACCAGTTTTATACCCAAATTTAGCACAAAGCATCAGAAAGGTGACCAGTACAGCCTTGCAAATGGACTTATACTGTGTAGCAACACATGTCGCTACATTTTTAGTAACGTTTGAGCAATTTGAGCATTATTTGTTAAAATCTACAGATTATGCGGCAGAATTTGTGTCAAATGTGGCAAACCTATAATTATGCGAAAATCACTGTGGCCGGACAATCACACAATTCCAGTGGCCCTGTTAATATCTAACTATGCAGTGATGAGAGGGGAAAACATGGGATGATGGAAGAAACCGCGCATGTCTCTATTTTGTAGGATTTGACAATGCAAAGTGCTGCAGGTATTGGCGAGGAAGAAAGAGTCAGCGCCTGAAGTCCATTGAAGAATCTGCGTTATAAAAAGGAAATATCTTTTCATGGTATGTATGTTGAACTGGGGTGGCTGAGTGAGCTAATGGTCCAGGGAAGACATGGCTTGGCAGTTCGGCCTGGACTGTTCCCATGAGGCACAGGGTCAGACTGATTTGCATATGGCCATGACTGAACTGGGGTGGCTGAGTGAGCTAAAGAATGGTGATGGATTAACCCAGATCAGTTGACTGGGGGTGAGTGTTTGATTTGCTCAAACGCTCCGTCCATCATCCCCTTTTGTTTCATGCTGTTTTCTAAGTCAGCATCGACTGTTGGCATTATTGCGCTCTGTGTCTAACAAATGCTTTAGAATATCTGATGAAAACAAAAAAAGTGATTGGTGGCTAGATTGATGAATTCCAAGCTCTGGTAATAACTCCGGGCCGCAATCCAGTCCACCATTTAAGGCCCACCGTGCCATCTCAGACAGGAACCAGGCATATGCAAACCAGCTTTGGGCCACCTTCAATCTAGCACGAATCGCCAGGCCAGGCCCCTCTAAGTGGGAACACAAGCAAACCCAGACCAGTTTCTGCCTACTTGGGCCTCGCCAGCAGGGGGCAGCTTGAGTCCTATGGCACAGTGAACTTCAGACCCAGAATTCAGGGATGAGGAGAACACGGAGGCAAGCTGGGCACGATTGGAACCACCAGGTCCCAGTTTCCACCTCCACGCACTATTAACTAGGTGTCAGAAAACACTTACACAAATATTGCTCTACTATCCAGGGGCGGCTCCTCCGTTATCACAGAGGAGTGTCGCCCCACTGCTGGAACCAGCAGACAAATGTAAAAAAAAATAATAATAAAGCAATTAATAAAACTGCTTTAATATTTAATTTACTCCGGAGCCGCAGCAGAGTCTTGAAGGTAGGGCCATCAGCAGCAGGAGGAGTGTTGGGCACAGGGCACTGTAAGTGCGCATGCCGGTTTGGACAGCTGTCTTAGGACGGCCAAACAGACATGCGCACTTGGATATCTCCAGGCTGGAGCTATCAGCCGGGTTCAGGAGCACAGGTTCCCAGTCCCTGCTGTAGCGTGGAACCAGACCGCTCTATCCAATCCCTAATCATCTCTTATGCTGGTAATGACAGCATGAGAGTAGCGTCTGGATTGGCGCAGGAGAGTCTGGCAGCCTGGGTGAGCATCATCGGAGCTGAAGAGGCAGCAAGGCGGCGGGCATCAGGCTGCAGGTACGCTTTTTTTCTTCTTCCACAATGCCTTTTGTCCCCCTCGCTGCTTCACCCATTCCCCTTGTTAGCAACCGCCACTGCTACTTTCAGAGCATGAGCACACTGACAGAGGAGAGAGCATTGAAGAAAGACAGGGCTGAGGTGTGAAACCGCAGGGGGGAACAACCTTTATAATGCAACTTTTAGCACGCAGTGCTATTACAACGCAGACTTTAAAACGAAAACCATTACAACGCATTACACTGGGGGGCGCTCTAGGATAGGGAATAGTTTTAATTTACTATCCAACACCTCACGGGGACTGGTGTTGGAATAGTAAATTAAACTATTCACTATCCAGCACCCCCCAGTGTAATGCGTTGTAATGGAATGCGTTTTAAAACTTGCGTTGTTACAGCATGCGTGGTAAAAGCATGCGTTGTAACAACGTACCTCCACCGCAGGCCCCTCTTTCACTGAATGTGGATTAGCCTCTATTTAAGAAGCAAGAAAGGCTCGTTACTGCAGATGGTGCAATGCATTACTGCACCTACCTACTAGGGGATGCCCTGGACATGGTCCCTCTGACCCTCATGCCTTAGTCGGTACAGGTGTCACCTCTACGTAATGCCTAGTCAATGAGTGCCCCTCCTGACAGTTTCATTATTTCTGCACTTGGCGTAGTCCGCGTTAGAGAAGGGGCCGTACAAGCATCTGCAGCCCCTCTTATAATACCAAAGTGTTCCAGTCGTGCGCAATGAGGATGCAAACGCCCGTTGCACCCACAGGGCACCTTCTGTAATACAGCCCCATTGAGAGGCAAGGAGGAGGCGTTGGAGCAGAGATGGAGGAGGCGTTGGAGCAGAGATGGAGGAGAAGCGTCCTCAACGGGGAGGGACAGGCAGGAGAGTGGAAGCGGCTGGGCAGAGGACAGTGAGGATGCTCCCTCCAGAAGAAGGTGAGGACAACACCTAATGGTGGTGGTTTCCTCACTCAACTGAGATCCAGGAGGACGCTCACCCACCCGAGCTCCGCGGTCCAAGGACGCCGTTCCTTTCTGGCACCAGTCGTGGATTCTTCTCCTCAGTGTAATTTAGAAGCCAAGAGCGCATGCAAGGAGACAGAGGAACATGATCTGATGCCAGTAAATCTTGGTGAAGGAACTGGAGAGGTTTTCACTTGATCAGGGAGAAGGCTGCAATCTAAAAATGTAGATGATTCTATTTCGTTTATGCTTGGTGCCTCCTAAATAATAAAGTTATTTTTTGTGAATTCATTTCAAACGAGTTTAAGATCCACAAAGCGTAATGTACATTTTTAATAATATAGTCTGCTTAATGCATAAGCACTTTAACAAGGGCAAAGCACCTTATGGACAATAGAACTGTTTCCGCCTTCATCAAATGATTTAAAATGACTTGTGGTTTTATATTTTTATATCAGGTTTATCAATGGGTTTTACTATGACGTATTACTTATGTGAACTTGATCCTCGAATCAGGAAGGAGTAAGAGAAACTTGGGACACTACGGACTTTAAAAAGAATGCACTTTCCTGTCTAGGTTTACATGTCCACATTTAAAAAGAACAAAACAAATCTTTTACTAAAGTCTTTTTATGTATGTATTTTGGTGTATTGGATTTAAAAGACTGAACACTTCAATAAACTAAACTTGAAACTTGAGTTTAATTTCAATATAAAAGAAAAAAAGCCTTATTTAAAAGACTTCAGACTAGAGGGTGCAGAGTGGGCATAAAAAGAGGGATTTCTTGGGGGGGCGTGGCCAAGCAGGCTACGATGGCAGGCGCGCTCTGCTGAGGTTCCGCAATTGAACTTTTACAAAACAATACCTATGGTAATAATTTTTGTGAATCTTTAATGAAAGACAGATACCATAAATTAACTGTCTTCAGTTATCTCAAAAATACTTCATGAATTAATCTCAGGACCTACTTTATATTAATTCATCCGCTCACTATCCAATCAATTCAATAAATCAATAAAGCAACAATTGGTTTTTGTAACTTATTTTAGTAAACCAAATTTTTAGGAAAATCAATTTTCTCTATTTATACTTTTCATTTGCTTTTTTCCACATATATACATTTTAACCATTTTTTAAACATATATCTTTATACAATATATGCAATATCTACAAACATACAAATAAGCGCAAAATAATAATCTGGTTCCAATGCCCAATTATTTTAAACAAGGAAAAATAGGCCACTCTTTGGCCATCACAACATATTCAACATGAGCCTGGGAAGAAAAAAACATTTATACTTCCTTTTCTAATTAAGGCTCTCGGAAACACTTTGAAACACAGTTTAGTATTTTGGTGATGCCAATATGGACAACAGTCCGCAATTGGGCAGAGCAGAGGGTAGCACCACCTCGTCTTTTTTGGCGAAAAATCGACCCAGCTGGTGTCGGAACTGGGTCCACACGCAGGGGTGTCCAGACAAGCTTATCACCTGCAGCATCGGCGGAGAACGCCGTAAAAAGTTCACCCCGGGGTTCGGCAGCAAGATGGCGCCCACCCGCATCCAACCTTGACTTCTAGGCGGCGGAGTCACTGGGCCACACGAATTCGAGCACCGAGCTTACCTGGCGACTATCCCGGACTCAGGATAGACAAGGCGGAGCCCATATGTCTGCTGCCACAGCCCAGCACGGACGCGTCATACGGCAGAGGGGAACGGGAGCAGCCAGCGGACATTTGGCGCTTCTTCGCCCCAGTGGCATCACCCCCAAGATCGTAAGCTGTGTCCGACTACAGGGGCTGGATATCGATGAATGCAGAGGGCGGACTCCGGGGGTCGGAGCATTAAGGCCTTCTCCTCAACTCGCTCCTTGGGGCAGTCCTCGTGCCAAAATCCGCCTGGTCCCAAGATGGCGCCCGCGAACTGAGACGCCCGCGACCACCAGACAGGCCCCCCCAGGGGTCTGTCCTACACCACCACAGAAGGTGAGAAGCCAAAACATGTATCCCTCTACGTTGGCCCTGACCCTGCAGCCCCTGTACCCGCTGCAACGACCGGAGGACTAGACAGCCGATGCCTGACCTTATAATGGCGGATGCGAGAGAGGCTTAAACTCAGCAGACAGGTCTTCACCACGCCACCACTGTGCCCACAAACATAGCGGATAGACGCCAAGACCACCCTTAAGGTCAGCAGTAACCACTGTGCTGCCAGGGAGGTGTGCACCCGCCAGCCACCAACACTGCTGCCCCGGGGAGACAGGGACCCCCTGAACGCTCTGGACTGGCGCAGCGTGCCCCAGAAGACACATGCGCAAGGCTGTGGGTACCGGGTCCGACAGAGTGTGATCGCTGCAAGGGGAATCTAACGCGAGCGTTACTGGCGGTGCGACGGAGCAAGCCCCACTGGGGCGGGAGTGACCTGCGGGTGCATTACGCCCAATATATCCAGCGGTCAACAAGAGGGAAGATCAGGTCGCGAGGAGACACCGAACTGCACACACTCCCTCCACCGGCAACGCAGGGCAAGAAGGACTTAACCCCAAGTGGTACAATGGGGAACTCCAGAGCCACACAGCAGACAATGGTCCCAGAAACTGCGCCAGAAAACCAGCCGCACACTAATACACTGACCAAGCCGCCCACAACCCAATCAGAGCCAACCATCTCAGACAAACTGGACCAGGTGTTGGCAGCAATAGAACTTTCCAGCGTCTCTATGGAGGAACGGCTCAGCAGTCTTACCACGGACATAAGTCATCTCCGGGATGACCATAGGAAACTGGCCGACAAGGTGAAGGACGGAGAAAAGTCCCTCCCCGACCTACAGCCCACTGTGAATAAATAGCAAAAAACGCTCCAATCCTTCCTGGACCGCCTAACCTCAGTGGAGGAGCTCATGGATGATTTGGAAGGCCGCTCGCGATGCTGCAACATCTGCGTTCTGGGCCTTTCCGGAGGGAGTCGAGGGGTCGCACCCAATTGCTTACATGGAAGCCTAGGTCAAATGTTTTACCCCAACCGCGGACCGAGCGGCTTTCTTCTCAATCGAGCGAGCCCATCAGGTTCCAGCCAACAAACCACCACCCGGAACCCCACCTCGGCCGATGCTTGCTAAACTTTTGCACTTTCAGGACCGCGACGTGGTATTACGAGCCACCAGACGCACCGGCCCTCTACAGGTGGAAGACAAACACGTCATGATCTTTCCTGACTACGCACGGGCGGTGCAGAAACAAAGGTGAAACGCCGGCTGCGAGCGAATAACATGCAATACTCGTTACTGTTTCCAGCCCAACTGAAGGTCATCCACTTTTCTCAAGTGCTGCAGGCGCGTGTGAGTGGGCAGACCACCACTGCACACAGAACCCCACAGCAGAGGCCCCACAGAGAGGACACAAAGAGCACCACGCAACAGGAGACGCAACTCGCAGCTAACACAAACGCAGATGCGGCAGGGATGGAAAGGGATTACGGGCCACCACGCTGTAGAATCACCAGACTTGGAGCAAATCATGCAGGAACGGCGCAGAGTCTTGCAGGCTGTGACAGAGCTAGGGACCACCCCGACCGAGGAGGACATTGAAGGGGCCCCTCACCTTTTCTCTTCGGAAGGAGAAGATGATAGTAATGGGACTCAATACACGGCCGACTCCATCACATTGCCCCGGGTCACCCCACAAACTGCCGATAACCTACGCTAATGGAAACGCAAGAGGATAACCGGACGTATCCGGTGTGACTAGGCGGACATGGGCTTCCACGCCCAAATGGAACACGCCTGCATCATACACCACAATTGCATGATGAACCACAATCCAGACGACGAACGTTGATCCTTCGAATGCCCTGATGGGACCCCGCCTCGCGAGCACGAGCTGCCACCCCCATGTATTGATTGTTTACTCTCTAGTTCCATGAGAGTTGGTTTGGGCGTATCCGCGCCGTCGATAGGCCCCTGGTATTGGGACTGTTTCCCCACCGGGTTCCTTGTTTTACTGACCCAGTTTTCTCTAACCCTTTACCCCGTAGGGAGCGCATACACCAGGGCATCCAGCACACCTGGGTGGACAACACAGTCCTCCATGTCTGACGACCACAAGGCTAGGACACCGCTAGGCTCCATGGCCATACCGACCGCCATCACTCAGCAGGGCAGGGGTAACGATCACCAGACACCCAAATGCAGAGTACGGACGTTAGTTTTCTAACCTTAAACGCACGGGGTCTTCACATGCCACGCAAGCGGTACACCACGTATGCATACATTAAGCGCCAGCGTTCGCACATTGCATTCCTGCAGTAGACACACCTCACAGCGCCAGAAGTCAGCAAGCTACGGACCAGATGGCGCAGAACTATATGTGCCACGTCATACTCGGCGTGCGCGCGAGGTGCGCTGATCTGGGTCCGCCCGGGCACCCCTTTTCAGGAGCTCCGTAGGGTAGTGGACAAAGAGGGTAGGTATGCCCTGTTAGAGGGGTTGTTAGATGGGCAGTCCGTTCGCTTGGGTAGCATATATGCCCCGAATATTGACCAGGACAGGTTCTGGGAGTCAGTTACTGGGATTCTGGTCCAATTCGCATCTCTTCCATGGATCCCTGGGGGCGACTATAACTGCGCGCTCAATATTGCATTGGACAGATCTCACCCACCGCCACCACACTCTCCCGCCCTAAAGCAGACAAAGCGGTTTCAACACTGGGTCAGCCATTGGGCCTTAGCTGAAGCGTGGAGAGCGCATCACCCCATAACGAGGCTTTACTCATTCCACTCCATTCCCCATGACCTACGGATCCGATTGGACAGGTTCTTATGCTCCCCGTCACTGATTCCCAAAGTCCAACACTCAGACTACTTGGGCCGTGTAATCTCTGACCACGACGCACATACCCTACGACTGCAAAGGCAGCCCCCTCACCCTCCGGTACCCACGTGACGCCTCCCACGGGACTGTTTGACGGACCAAGTGTTCAAATAGGACCATGAACAAAGCATACAAGACTATTTCACTCAACACAGGGACTGCCACATCCAGACTAGTGGAATGGGATGCATTCAATATAGTGGCTCGAGGAGCATGCATCAAACAAATAGTGGGGGTAAAGCGCACACTAGAACAAACACTCATTACTACTGAACTGAAGTTAGCAACCCTCACGAAGCAGGAAGATGCCAACGGCGGCTCAAGTAGCAGAGGCCAAAACACAGTACTTCACAGCCATGGCAGACTTATGCAAATATAACTTTAGGGCCTACGCCACTCGGATGCACAAGGACAGGGATAAAACAGGCACACTCCTAGCATGGCTTGCAAAAACGGACCCAGACATAAAACCCATCACTGAGATAATAGACCCCTCGGGTAACCTAGCGCGCTCTCAAATGTTCATTTTAAATGCCTTCCAGCAATATTATACCACGGTTTACTGCGCCCCAACACATCTCGGACAGGAGGCGATCAGCAACTTTCTAGACCCGCTGCTAATCCCACACATCTCGGACACAGAGAAAACTACACTAGTTGCCAGAATTACACCGACGGATGTCAAACGCGCGATTCGTGCGTTAGCAAGGAACAAGGCACCGGGACTGGACGGTTTGCCTGTGGAGTACTACAGCACTTTCTCCACGCTGCTAGCCCCACGTCTCGCAGAGATGCCAGCAACGGCACTCAAACAGAGGGAGCTGCCAAGTTCTCCTCACGAGTCGGTCATAGTGACGTTCCTCAAACCGCACCGGGATTCACTACAATTATCCTCCTACCGCCCCATCACACTTCTAGCTGCCGGTTGTAAAATACTGGGGAAAATCATGGCAGACAGGTATGAACAATTTCTGCGACCCCTAGTCCACCCGGACCAGTGCGGGTTTGTTCCAGGCAGAAATACATCCCAAAACATACGGTGTTTGTTCCAGGTTCAGGATCAGGAGGGAGACGTGCACCCTCACGCGGCTTATCTGATTCTGGATTTGGATAAGGCCTTTGATATCTCACATGGCCATACCTTTTCGCTTTTCTGCGATGGGCAGGAATAGGCCCAACTCTCCTAAAATACACACACCTTCTCTACAGCAAACTCACATCGCGGATCAGAATAGGCTGATACATTTTGTCTTATATCAAAAATGGAGGGAAGAGGATTAGAAGTCCATTCATTTCCCCTGAGTAAATGTTCATTAATCAAAAATAGAATGGACACTAGTTTCTACAAAACCATTGGTTTGTATTCGAAAACCCTCATAGACATCCTGGTATTGTCGTTTGCGGTGACATAGATGAAATCTTAGCAGGACAATTATTATTACAGAACCAGGAGTTCATACAATCAATTGCTCAAACAGATGATTGGGACACTTTGACCAGCAAAAAGAGAGAACAGATTCGAACCTCGATACATGGCATAATAATGACTGAATACCTCAGATCAAAATCAGCCCCGAGAGGCCTATGGGTTACTAATGCTCCCAGGATTTTCTTACATGACCTTGTATTCAGACACGATTGGTCGTCCATTTCATGGAAGTGCACACTGGACTACCTAGTCCTAATAGTAAAGACAGCAAAGAGACTTTCGGATGCACTATTGGTGGAGATACAGGAATGTGAAAATGAACTCAAAAAAAGTATCAATCCCCAAGTATACAAAAAACGCCTAGATGAAATAACAGAAGAGATGGATGAAATGGAAGAATATCTAACGCAAAACAAACTCCAGAAACTAACCAAGGAACTGAAAAAATTCAGCCAAGAAAAAATGCACCCATACTCTAAAGATGACTATACAACAACCATCAATGGATCTGATACAGACTCTACAGGGGTGACATCGTCTGAGGGTTCAGAAGGCAGCTCCGAAGAGTCCACACCTAGGAGGGGCCGAAATAACTTTAGATTCCAACGCCCACGGCGAGGAAATAGATGGCCAGGACCACCGTTTTTCCATGGAAACCCAATGCCATATTATCCACCCTACATGCCTCCTTATGCGGGATGGATGAATCCTTACCATCCTGGCATGAACCAACAACAACCAATGGATAACCACCAAATGTCGAACACCGTAAATCAACATCAGGCACAGCCTTTTTTAGGAAGAGGCCAAAATCAATCCCGGGGCAGAAAGAAAAACCTCAGATGGTAAGATCAACAGCCAAGCGTGCAAACGAGGAGCATGGCCTCAGCACAACCAGGAACGAGCAAGAAGACTCGCTAATAGTGAACCTAACCAACATTGTTTTGACTGAGGATCAAACGATTGTCCTCAACAAAGGACTCGGTTTTGTGCCTACACCAACTACAGACCGATTCAAGCTCAAATGCGAAGTGTCGGAATTCTGCAGAACCCTAAAACTAAAAGCCTTTTTCAATGAATCCGTGAATCAGACCATGGAAGGCGACACTACCCTAAGAAGGAAGTCCAAATTCTGTCCACCGACCAGTGCAGTACCCATTGAAATACAAGCCTTTGAACAGGCAGTCATGAAGGGGATTGACAAAATGAACACAAAGAAGAAGATCTATCAAAATATGAGCAATAAAGAAAAACAAGCCTTAAATGAACTGAGAGACAATGAAAACATCATAATAAAACCCACAGACAAGGGTGGTGGTGTGTCATCTTGACAAAAGAAGGATACAACCAACAATGTCTGGCTTTACTATCAGATGAGAAGTTCTTTAAAAAATTGGACACTGATCCCACTGAGAGACTTACCAACACCATTGCCATCATGATACATGAGGCAGAGACAAATGGTTGGATCTCTAAAAAAGAGGCAGATTTTCTAACACCAAAGGGACCGAAAATACCTTTTTTCTATTCCCTGCCCACCACTGGGACGCCCGATAGTATCGGTTATCGGATCTTTGCTGGAACCCTTATCTAAGTTCGCGGACGAGTATTTGAAACCTCTAGTCCAGAATACCCCCACCTACTTAAAAGATACCAGAGACCTCTTGACCCAGATTACAGATCGAGAATTCAACCCAGACACAATGCTAATGGTAGGTTTGGATGTGGAGTCCCTCTACACCAGCTTACCCCAAGAGGACACCTTAAAGATGCTAGAAGATCTACTCTTTTTGCAAGACTGGACACATAAAACCCCTCGACACTTCATTCTAGAATGCTGTAGATTGGCCCTACAAGAAAATTACTTTGAATATAACGACCAATTCTTCTTGCAATGCCATGGCACATCCATGGGCAGCGCTTTTGCGCCGTCAGTAGCGGGACTCTATGTGAGCCGTCTCGAACAAGAATGTGTGCTCCATAACACCAACCCATACGTTTCCAGTATATTATACTGGAAACGTTACATCGATGATGTTTTGCTCATTTGGGACACCAGACTAGATCTCACTACCTTCATGGAATGGCTCAATGGTAGAGATCAGTGGTTGAAATTCACTTTCACTGCCAATAACCAACAAATTGATTTCCTGGACCTCACCATTTTTGCGGAGAATGACAAATTGGAAACGAAAACGTTCACGAAACCAACAGCAAAAAACAGCCTGCTTTCCTACAACAGCTACCATCCCCGCCCACTGCGAGACAATCTTCCTTATAGTCAATTCTTGAGGCACAAACGCAACTGCAGTAAGAAGGAAGATTATACACGACAAGCACAGGAACTGAGTCGAAAGTTACGCAACAGAGACTACACCCCAGCAGTAATCTCCAAATGCAAGAAACGTGCTAAACTTCAGCCACGAGAATGCCTCCTACAGAACACCAACAAAGAACCTATAAAAGATCTTGTCACCTGTGTCACCACCTTTTGCCCGGCTACCTATGATGTACAGAAACTCATAAGAAAAAACTGGCAAATACTGACTTCAGGCAAATTCAATTGGCCCAAACCCAGATTTGCGAACAGAAGGATAAAGAACATCAAAGACGTCCTTGTACACACTAGGCCAAGGAATAAACCCCTTAAGTCTACCATCAGGGATACAAACATGACCCCAGTCACTGGCCACTACCCCTGTGGCACATGTGGAGTTTGCAAGTTCACTAATACCACCAAGACACTGCAATTAACAGACACCATACTGTGGACACAAAGAAGCCACACTAACTGCAATTCAACACATGTAATCTACCTAATCACCTGTCCCTGCCAACGCCAATACGTAGGCATGACTTGTCGCAAAGTAAAACTCAGCATAGGAGAACATAGGAGCAACATAAGACTCAAGAAAAACAACACCAAACTCTGTACTCACTTTGTTGAGGCAGGTCATACCTGCGATGAGCTTAGATGGACAGTCATTGAAATGCTCCAATTAAAAAATCAGAATGCAGAACAAACTCTCTTTGAAAAAGAGCAAAGATGGGTAGACCGCCTCAAAACAGACACATTGGGGATGAACGATCATATTCCTTGGCACCAGTTCTACTGAAAAAAAGAACATTGCCTTGAGTACCCTCCATTTTACTAGTACTCTTCCCAACACATAGAGTTGTCCCTTCTTTGTGTTCAGGACTAGTATAAAAGACTGAATTCTATAGCCCCGCCCATAGCCAGGGGAAGAGTCAGCACAAGGGACACCTAGCTGTACCTCATGGGTAAGAATGGTAGCACACCGCTCTCCAGCCAAACGAGTCAGACAAACCAATGTACTAATCAATGGGCCTGTCTTTACTTTGACAGTAAATTACCACATGCGACTCTGGTTCCCCTGTTGAAGTGCTCACCTTGCGCAAAACAGGTATTTACAACTTTTTTTAAAAGGGTTATACAAGACACTGTTCACGTCTCCCTTACAAAACCCAAATATGACTCATCAAATAACTACCACCACTGACCATGCACTAGTTCCCATTTAAACAGACGATTGCGGGGTACCTAGACTTAAATATCCCCGTTGATAACAGATCTGCGATCAGACCCATTACCACGTTGAGCTACTGTGCATGTGATACACTTGTATGTTTTTGTAACTATTTGTTGCCTTGGCTATTACGATCTTGGTTTCGCCGATATTGCACTTCCTCAGACCCTATTTTTTTTTCCTTTTCCTTAAACTCACTGTGTAACCGCCACAATGTTGGCGCGCATTCTATATTTGGAGTAAAAGCAATAGCGCTCCCCATAGAATCTAGCCTGACTGTCTACTCACCTGTACTGAGTACCGACATTAACAATAGTCTGTGTCGGTTTTTGTCTCCACAGCATGGGAAATTCCCACTCTTCAAAATACTGAATCCCACACAAATTGTGTGAAGCTCATTTCTTAATTTCTTTTTGTTTGTCTGTATATACGTTTTCTTGTCCTGACGAAAGCTCCATAGACCCGACCGGGCCGAGCGAGCTGAAACATGTCGACACGTCCCTTAAAAGATATGGTGATCCAGTAACCTGACCACCTTATATCGCAATTCCTTTTTAACCATAGTGCCTAAACTACCCAGAATAAATAAACCCCTTTTTTTGATTAGACACTATTTTCAGTCTATTCCTTCACCTATATAATTTTGATCTCTGGACACTTCTACGATCACCAGAGGTAGCCTCAGGTGAGGCAGGCACCCAGCACGTCAATCGATCACCCGATGAATACGCCATGACTCCTGAT
Source organism: Lissotriton vulgaris (assembly GCF_964263255.1). Classification (NCBI taxonomy): domain Eukaryota; kingdom Metazoa; phylum Chordata; class Amphibia; order Caudata; family Salamandridae; genus Lissotriton; species Lissotriton vulgaris. The sequence continues at coordinate 74,737,993 of NC_141698.1, forward strand.
GGGGCGGAGAAAAGATACACCGCAAACGACAATACCAGGATGTCTATGAGGGTTTTCGAATACAAACCAATGGTTTTCTAGAAACTAGTGTCCATTCTATTTTTGATTAATGATACATTTTGTCCCCATTCAAGGTGGAGAGAGGTACGACAGGGTTGCCCACTATTGCCCCTGATCTTCGCCCTGGCAGTGGAACCTCTGGCGATACGGCTACGTCAGGAAGGGACCGCATGGGGCATCCCCATAGCGGATAGGGTCCACTGCGTATCTCTCTACGCGGATGACCTCCTCCTGGATATTCGAGATATTACAGCGGACCTTACACCCAGCTGGACAACTCTGACAGAGTTCGTGGAGGCGTCCGGACTCAGGGTAAACTGGGACAAATCCACAATCTACCCGTTACACCCGACCCTTGAGCCACGGGAGGTGAGGATAGGTACGCAGAACCTATCCTGGAGTATAAACGCGCCCCGATATCTGTGTCCGCCTGTACCACTCCCCCAGTGACATTTATGAGGGCAACTATCGTAAAGTGTTGGCCAGCATCAGATCGTCGTGGGCTTCTGGAAGAGAAAAAAGTGGAAAGGGATGGGAAAGTTTAAAAAGTGAAGCACAGAAAGAGAAAAGACAGAGAAACGAGAAGGGTAGAAATAAAGAAAATAATTTCTGAAGAAATAACGCTTACCTGTTCTCTTCCGAACCTGAAAGGACTCCTGGAAGGCCAGGGATGCAACATTTCTGGGAAAGGAGACAACCAGTGATCCACAGTGAAACAAACCTAGGGAAGGAGAAGACAGAATAAGCAACCTGCCGTGAGAATGAGGTTACATTTGTATAGAAGAAAAGATTTCTCAAATTCACAATAAATCATAGAATTATTTAGCTTGGAGTCACAGTCTGTCCTACTGATGTTATGTTATATACATTTCTAAAGCGCAACGGTTACCCGGAGGTGTCCTGGCGCTGGCTACTACCCACTGAGCACAGATTAGTATGAAGAGACTACACGTTAAAAAGCCAGGTTTTTTCAGGCACATGCATCAAGGTAGGATTTTGCGAGTCCTTAATTGCGATAATTAAGGAATCGCAATTAAGGACTAACAAAAGCCTATGCATGTAGGAATCGATGTAAAAATAGCGTTTTTTACACATTCCTTATTTGCGACTCTCAAATTGCGAGTCACAAATAAGGAATGGCTTCCCATTCATTCCTATGGGCCTGGAGGCCCATAGGAATGAATGGGAAATTGCATGCGCAAAATTTGCGAGGACCAATAGGTCCTCGCAAATTGTGCATGCAATTCCAGGGTGTAAGGGTGTCAAAAGGACACCCAGTTGCACCCCTGAAATTGATCTGTGCACATATGTTGCGCACACACATGCCCTAAGGGCATGTGTGTGCGCAGCATGAAACTTTGAAAAATGCACAAAAGTGCATTTTTCAAAGTTTTTGCAAATTACCATGAAGTTGAACTTCGCGCCCCCTATTACCGAAATCGATTATTTTTTTACTTAATGCATTGCATTTAAGGAATCTCAATTTGCGATTCCTATAATGCAATTGCAATTTAATTAATCACAATTTACAGATTACTTAAATGGCGATTTTTGCATTTGGGATGATGCATCCCAAATGCAAAAATGCCAGTCGCAAAGAAGCAGCTTCTGGGAATCTGCCCGTTTGCGACCGGTTTTTCTTTTGATTCATGTGCCTGTTTGTCCCTTCCTAAATGCCATAAAGTCTGCCTAGGAGTTTAGTAAGATCGGGGCCACTGGAATTACGTGATGGGGAGATACAAAATAATGTGCCAGGGTTGACTAAATACGCAGCAAGAAAAGAAATTATGCAGCGCATTTTGTGACAGCATTACTGCATTATTTTGTCTGCTTTACACGTTAACGCTGTCTGGGAAAAAGTTTCAACTCATTAGTTACTGCGTAACACTGAAATACAGCAACATTGAAAGATGACTAGTTAAATTTTGTGAGGGGCCCTCCACTGCGCGACAACATATGTTGCCATGTTTGTAATAACTTTTGATTAATTCGAGCTAGAAACAAATGTTTATTTTTGGCAAAATATGAACATTGTGCAGCTGAAGATGGATCATGTGGCAAAAGTGGAAAATCCATAAAGTGTGCGGAAAACACCCCATATTTCCAGTGGATCTGATTAAGATATATCAAATTCGCATCTAAATGGTTACAAACGTACATGAAATAAACTCGCGGAAAAGAGTGTAAAATGCTCACCCCAGCTAATATCTGGGACACATATAATTAGCATGAACTATTCTAAACCTAATGAAATGCGCTAAAATCCCACTGTTACGAACACTGACAAAAGTGCAAACTTGTATTCTATCATTGTACCTGGATGAAAAAATAACTAAATAAATTTTAGACTGTGTGAACCTGCCATCAGAATATAATCAAATTAATTATGTATTCAGGCATGCTGCACTGTAGTACACGCGCAATTAATGAAGAATGAAGTGACAAGTAAATAATCAATGAGGAACTGGTAATACGTTATGTGTGTATAAAGAATAAACAACGGGTACATTAGACTAAATTTAGATGCTCTATAATGCCCTACGAGAGCCGTTTATTCTGCCACCTAGTGGCAGTGCTGAGCTTGTGCAAGTGGTGGGCACCAGCAATCATTTTCAGGAACAGGGATTTACTTTTCATCATCAAGCATTGACCCAAAGCAAGACAGGGACAGGGAGAAACAAAGACCGCATACGTCCGAGAAAGGCAGGGAAACAGAAGTAAAGTTAGAACGTTTTTTTTTTATTTGAAATTTGTTTGAGTTTTTATAGCAACAAGCAGAATAATCACAATCATAATCAATGAGAATGCACACACCAGCATGATAATGACATTACAGAGACATGTATATGCATAACATTGACCGTAGAGTCTTCTGATGGCCACAAACTATTCCTGAAACACAAAGCAAGTACTTCATTTGTGAGCCAGAGTATATCAGGCATACACAGTATTTGTTAAAATACCCCTCACATACTGTGTATGCCTGATATACTCCGGCTCACAGAATACCTTCTAGAGGTGGACCTTGTTGTTTACTTATACCATTAACTGGAGGAGGGTGCGCCCACCGAAGTGCTTTTTAGCACTACCTCTTCACTCCCCCTTTTGATTCTATGTTTACTAAAGTACTTCATTTGGACATATCAGCCATACCCCATAGACAAAACCTAAATATGGCGATTCAAAGTAGTGAGGCAACTAACCAGGTAGTCAAAGTAAGAAATACCAATCATCGACCAGACGTACACAGGGTGTAAATTGTAGGATAGGGAAAACAATTAAGACTCATTACCAGTCTTCACAGGATGTTCAAGGAGATACAATTTAACCCTTTCGATGCTCATGACGAGCTCAGCTCGTCATGATGCACAGTTGAGCTGTGCTGATGACGAGCTGAGCTCGTCATGAATAAAGGAGATTTAGTGATTTACAGCACAGGAGGGGGAAAACGCCTAGCAGCCAAGGTGTTAAATTGGTCCCAGATATCGCGGGGTCGGGACGAGAGTGGGTGCAGCTCAGCATAAGTGCACGTTTGGTTCTGCCAGAGTGTCATGTCGCTAATCCAATCATTGAATTTGGGCGCACGTCCACGGCCCCATCTACAGGCCACACGTCGCCTGGCTAGTAGGAGAGTGAATGAGACAAATTTAGGGTACGTCACAGGTATCTCTTCCGTGTACCCGAATAGCGCGGTGAGCGGGGACAAGGGGATTTGCAGTGAGGTCATCAATTCCAGTGCAGTGAATACCTGCTGCCAGTGGGTGAAGAATGAGTTACAACCCCATGCAAGATGAAGAAAGTCGGCAGCTTAAGCCCTACACCTGTTGCATTGGTTTGTTGGGCGTAGTTTGTATTTGTGTAGTTTAACGGGAGTGTAGTAAAGACGGTGTAGGAACTTGTAGTAAGTAATGCGCAGCTGACTACTGGAAGAGACATGTTCCATCTGTCTGCAACAATACAACCACTGTTGGCCCGTGAGCTCATGTCCGATGTCAGTCGCCCATGAAGTGCAGGGGGGTAGACCATCTCTGTGTATACGCTATGATAGAGTGTAGATACCAGGTGGGACGCATTGCTAACTCGTAGTACATGATGCAGTGGAGCGACAACGTGCCAGCGAGATAGAGGTCACCCCAGCAATGAATGTTATATTTAGTTTTGGTTTTGTGAAAAACTCCTTACTGCAAGACTGGCGTCTTTGGGTGATATGTAAGCGGGAGCAGTGGGGAATATAAAATGGGTGCTTGCAGGTGGCGAGTAATGCGGCGCCAAGCTGCAACAGTGCATTCTACAGAGTCGGACAGGACGCGTGAGGCGTGGCTGTAGTCAATAGAACCCCGTCCAGCAGGATGGGGTCCGACAGCCAGTGTTCAGTTGGTACATGGGGCGTATATCTGGGAGGGTGGAACCAATAATGAGCATAGTGTGCTTGGGCACATATATAGTACAGTTCTAAATCAGGGACATCAAATCCCCCCTGGGAGTATGGTCGTGTAAGTGTATCCCACTGCAAGCGTAGTTGTTTACCACCCCAAACTAATCTGATGAGCTCTGAGCAAAGCTGAAGGAAATGCCTGCGTGGGTAATAAGGGATATTTAAATAGAAATATAGGAGCTTGGGGAGGATGACCATTTTAATGAGCGAGACACGACCCACCATAGTGAGGGGGAGAGCGTTCCAGCAAGTGATGTTGCTAGTGATACGTGCCAATGTACGTCCATATTAGATCCTCATTAATTCCTTGCGATCAATGGTGATATGTATCCCCAGGTACTTCACCTCGGCATTGCACCACTCTATAGGATAGTCTGTGGGGAATCGTACCACAAATGGTTTGAGTGGAAAAATGTGAGATTTTCCCAATTGATATGGATGCCGGAGAGACCACCGAATCGAACGGCTTTGCAGAGGAGCAGGTTGAGGGTCTTTGACATACAGGGTAAAATCGTCGGCATATAGGGAAATGAGTATCGCCCGAAGAAAGCATTGAAGGGCCTTTTCTTGATGATGCTGCCTGATTTTGGCAGCCAACTGCTCTATGGTAAGGGCAAACAGGAGGGGAGAGGGAGGGCAGCCCTGTTGATTACCTCGAGTGAGGAGGAAGGAAGGGGAGGTATGGCCATTAATCAGAACCAGTGCCATGGGAGAGGCATAAAGCAGAGGTAATCATGCTAAGAAGCCTATGGGTAGACCCATGCATTGAAGGATAGTGAAAAGATAGTCCCATTCCACGGAGTCAAAGGCCTTCGTGTAGTCTAAAAAACTGCCACTAGGGCCAGTTGGGAATCAACCATTTGCAGAATGGAGATTAGAGTACGGAGGTTGTGGGGGGTTGATCTCCCGGGAATAAAACCAGCCTGGTCAGGCAGCACAAGTTTCTCCATCAATAAACTGAGGCGGTTAGCTAAAAGTTTTGCAAGAATTTTTGCCTCTGTGTTAATGAGGGAGAGGGGCTGGTAAGAAGAGTGTCAGTGGTCCGCAGGATTTCCAGGCTTCAGGAGGGAGGTAATTAACGCCTCGCGCATTGTACCAGGAATGATCTGTGCCTCTAGAGCTTCAAGGTATACCTCTCGCAACACCAGAAGTAAATTATCCAGGTACTTCTAGTGGAAGTCAATGGGAAGGCCGTCAGAACCAGGGGCTTTGCCCAATTTCATCTGCATAATGGCCACTCAAAACTCATCATCTTCAAAGGGGGTCGCTAGGAATTCCCATTGATTATCCCCTAACCACCCCATCGCGATATCTTTAAGGAATGGAGCAAAATTCAGGGTTTCGGACCTGCAAGAAAGATAAAGATTTGTGAAAAATTCAGTGAATGTTTGCAAGATTTCGATACTATCCCGGTGGTGTGTCCCCGAGCTATCTATTATATCCATAATGTAATTGGAGAAACGAGGCAAGCGAATTTCCGTCACTGGCGCCGTACCACCTCTCTCCCCCTTCCCAAACCTGCGAGCGATGAAATATTTGCTGCAAAAGCGAATCTCCCGTTCAGCTGTGGTGGAGTATTCTGTAAGTTTGTCTCTAAGTGCAGCCTTCTGAGCCCCAGTTGCATCCTGCCACATATCCTTTTCTAGTTGTTTTAGTTCCCCTTCAAGTTGGCGCAGGCTGCTGAGAATGTCTCGGAGGACTCCAAAGCTTTTTGATATGCAGAAACCGAGCACCGTAACTTTAAAAGCCTACCAAAGTGTGCTCATATGGGTGACTGTGCCCTTAATCAGAAATCTCTTCACCGAGTTCCGCTTTGAAGGCAGTATCCAATAGTGCTTCCGGCATTAGCCGCCACATGCGTGGGGAGGCAATCGAGTTAGGGGGCGCGAATTTCATGCATACCGGAATATGATCCGATAGGGTCCTGGCCATGGGCTCCACTGAGAGAATTCAAGGGGCAACCCCTTGGGAGACAATCCAATAATCAAGCTGTGACCAGGAAGCATGTGCCATAGTATAGTAGGTGCATTCCTTGCCAGTGGGATGAACGTGGCGCCAAGCATCAATAAGTCCATGATCAGGGAGCAGCAGTGCTAACGTGTCATACATTTTGGTGTAATGGTGAGGAAGAGGGTTGGACCGGTCCATGGAAGGGCACAGGGCAGTGTTAAGGTCCCCCGCCCCAAGGACATGAGTGGATCCCACCTTAAGGATGTGTCCCCTTAGTGTAGTAAAGTAGTCTGGATAGTCGACGTTAGGCTTATAGCAACAGATAAGTGTAACTGACTGTGCACCCAGTGTGCCCCAGAGCATGCAGCTCCTACCAGAAGAGTCACTGAAAGTGCCGCCTAGGAAAAAGGGCGTTTTCTTTTTAACTAAAATCAAAGCACTCCGGGAAGTAAGAGGAGAACACTTGCTCCGCTGCCCATTTACTCCCGAAACAGGGAGGACGGCTTGGTCAACATGTTTCTCTTGGAGCATGGCAATGTGTATCTGATGCCCATCGAGATAAGCAAGGATTTGTCGACATTTACGGGGGTCACAAAGGCCTCTGACATTCCATGTAAGCAATTTTATACGGAGTGTGTCAGGAGATGGATGCATTACTCAGGGAGGGGTAAGTGGCAAATGAAAGCATTGTGATGGCGTGTGCTATAAACGGCTATTCCAATGTGTGCTGGTATGACTAGCTGCTGATGTATTTCCCAAAAAACATTCAAAAATAACAATTCCCAATCCACCCCAACCCACAAAGGCACCCCAAACGCGCCGGTATTGCATAGCCCACCCACAACCCAAGAAGAAATTGACATTGCAGTCTAGTTCTAGAGAGTCCAACAAATCGAAATACAAGTAACTTGGGGGGGGGGGAGGGGGGGGGGGAGAGAATCGCTGGGAGGTCATGATTCCCTCCCTTGCTAGCTCGTACTGCTAAGCAGTTACCCAACTGAACGGGAAGAGAGAAGGATGGCCCTTAGCATAGTTCAGTTCTACCTGTCTAACCATGAATTGAGTCTGCTTTCCCAACATGTAAAGTTCTTGTGCTAACTAAGCCCTTCACTTATTTGTCCGTCTTGTGCTGGAAACCATCAGGAACCATCAGGAGCCCCGAAATCCAGAGAAGTTCGTCACTTCAGACCCAGACACTGGGAGTCTGCCTGCGGTTTAATCTCTGGATTCCGCAGACAAAGCAGAGTGCGCAAAAGGTGTAAGAGAAGCTCCCGGTGGCGATACAGGGTCAGTCTGCAGCAGGGGATGGAGACCTGGATTCGCGATCGTTGGGGGCTCCTCTCTGGGTTCTTAGGGAGACAGATTTGAGGAAGTCTTCCACCTGCTGTGGGTTGGTGAAGATGAAGTGTTTCCCTTGATAGGATACCCGGAGACGTGCCAGATACAGGAGAGCATATTCGATCTGCGCCTTCCAAAGCTTTTGTTTGACCACCAGGAATTTACGCAGCGCCTCCTGCACTGCAACAGTGAAATCTGGGAAGATGGTGAATTCCAAGCCCCCATAATGCAGGGGTTTATTCTCTTGGGCCAATTTGAGCACCGTGTCCCGATCCCTGTAATTGAGGAAGGGGGCCACAATGGGACAAGGCGCACAACCTGGTGGAGGTCGGGGACCCAGGGATCGATGTGAACGTTCCACAATAAGCTGCAAGAAAAAAGTTTCAGCACTGCATGCAACCTTCAGGAGGCGGTCAACAAATCTTCCATATAGCCCTTGTTGATACTTTCCGAAATGCCAATTATTAAAATGTTATTTTGTTGGCTACGGGCCTCCTGGTCCTCATTTTTGGCAGCGATGACTTTGAGCAATTTTTTCCAGCTGAGACACTTGGAGCTGTAACTGTGCAGTGATATCCTCAGTGTCCAATATACGGCATTCCGCCTCTGATCTGCCCATCGTGCTTATCCACCTTTTGGACTAAAAAGTCTAGGCGCCTGTTCATGGTGTCCATTCTCCCAGATAGGTCTGTAAGACTATGCTGCATAGCCAGAAGCAACGTTTTGACCTCATCGCCAGGGGTTGAGGACTGCATCTGTGGCTGCTCTCCGCTTGGGTGGATGGAGTCCTCTGAATTGGAGTGCTTAGCAGCCCTCTTGGTGTCAAAAACAAGCTTAGGCTGGCATCCAGCCCGCTTCCCCGTGACCTTCATAGGAAAGGGTGGCTCACGAGAAGATGTCTGCAGGAGTAAAGCAATGACCAGATATTGGGTGCGTCAAACAGGGCATAAGTGGGAGAGTGACGGGGGCCCAGAAAAGTCCTGCAGGGGTATACTTAAGACTCCCACTCCGTAGGTGTCAGCTGACAGGAGAAGAGGCGTCCCTCCCAGTCGACCATAGGATACAGTGGCTGATAGTGCAGTGAACAAAGGAACCAGTGAGGGCCGAAGGGACAGGATATGCCAGGAGGAGCACCATGGGCCCTGCCGGAGGTGTGCCTCACAGAAAGCAACAGAAAAATGGAAGCCCTCAGTCCAGGATGCGGCTGCTACCTGAAGCCAAGTAGTGCTCGTATGAGGAGCGGTTGAAGGTGGCCAGTGTCGCAGTTGGCAGGTCCAGGAAATGCAAGGCAAGGAGCAGGAGACTGGTCACAATGTGCCAACGGAATTCCAGGGGCCCAACAAAGGGGGGAACTCAATGGCCTGCCAATGCCAGCGTCGGGTGAGGGCGCAGAAACAAGGCCCAGCCGATGCAGCGTTATGGACCGGGCAGAGGAGGGGGGGGTGCCCCAAAGGTAGTGATGGCAGGAAGGTGGTGCTGTGGCACAGGCTTGTAGTGTACGACCGCCTACGTGCTTGGTGGATGGGAGCGGGAAAGCCTCCGAGAGTGCCCCGTTGACCAGCACCCAGGCCCTTGGGTTGGCGTAGAGGACCCCAACGTACTGGCGAAACATCGGTCCAAAGCCCAGCGCCTCCAGCACATCCAGTATGCCCATCCCACCATGTCAAAGGCCTTCTCGAAATCGAGGAAGAGCAGGGCCAAGTATGGGGTTAGACGGGCACGGTGGGCCAAGGCGAGGTGGAGGTGGCGGATACAGTGGCGTGTGCCTCTGGCCGGCATAAAGCCGCATTGGTCCAGGAGGACCTGATCCTGTAAATGGGGTTTGAGCCTCTGGGCCAACATCGTGGCGAAGAGTTTAAGTTCAGTATTGATCAGGGAAATGGGACGAAAGTCCGCACAATTCCTGGAAGGTGGTTGGGTCTTGGGGATGACCACGATCGTGGCCAAATCCGATTCGGGGGGAAATGAGCCAGTGTCTACCACCTGTCGAAACAGGCTCAGCAATTGGAGAGCTAGGATGTCCGGAAGGTGGCGTAGTATTCCTGTGGGAACCCATCCGGGCCAGGTGTCTTACCGGAATGGAGAAGGGGAATACCCTCCCGGACTTCGTCGAGGGTGAAGGGCTTCTCCAGGGCCTCTGCGGCATCAGGAGCAAGAGAAGGGAGACGAACATCAGCACCACCCAAGAGGGCAGCTAGGGACGTGTCAGCCGGGCGCCTCACGTACAGGCGAGCGTAGAATGCAGCAAAGGTGTTGGCTATGGCTGCGGAGGTCACCTGAGGGGTGCCACCCACGGCGTGGATTTCCGGAATGATTCGATGGATTTTGGGGTAGGAGACCAGGTTGTGAAGAAGCTTGCCATTTTTGTCGCCCCATCCGTACACACGCGCCACCGATGAGCGCCACAACATTAGGGCCGAGTCCAGCGAGATTTGGCGGATCTCCTCTCAAATCAGCGCCAGTTGCCGAGTCGGGTCCTCTCGGCCAGCGAGAGCTAGCTCAGCCTTAAGTTGGGCAGCTCGGGACTCCAACTCCACAAGTCGGGCCAGTTGGTCCGCCCGCTTGGCATGGACGAGGCCCCTGGCCACCCCGCAAATCACAGCTTTGCCGGCCTCCCACAGGGGGCTAGTCGAAGAGACCGAGCCTTCATTGGTGGTGAAGTAATGGGTGATCTCCTGCTCCAGCATGTCCACCAGGGCGGGGTCTTGCAGGAACCATGCGTGAAATGCCAGATCGGTCGGGGGCCCGTTGGGGCGAAGCCGAGGCGGAGGGAGACGGGGGAGTGATCGGAGAGTCCCCTGGGCAGGATAGTCACACCGGAGACCAGATGGCAGTCGGTAGCTGGAAGGAGCAACAGGTCGAAGCGGGAGTGGGTGCGGTGGGAAGCCGACGTGTGGGTGTATTGCGACGCGTGGCACATTGCAGAGCCCCAGAGCCGAAACCCAGCTCATTAAGGCCGCTGCAGAGTAGGTTCGGGTCACAGACGGGGTCCCAGTCGCGTCCCGCCGAGGCTGCAGGACAGCGTTGAAGTCTCTGCCCACCACTGTGAGTCCGTAAGGGAGGGAGGAGATAATCTGTGTAAGGCACCGAAGGGTCGGGGACAGGAGGGCAGGCGGAACATAGAGGTTCAAGACATTTAGGGGGCATCCCTCTACCATGCCAGATATTGCCACGTAGCGTCCTTGCGGGTCAGTGAGTACCTTAACCAGGAAGAAGGGGAGCCCCCTCTGGAGCTGAAACCCTGAATGCCACACCATTGCGAAGCCGTATCGGGCCAGGAAGTTGCATTGCGTGCCCAGCAAGTGGGTCTCCTAGAGAAGGAGAACGTCCGCAGCGTGGCGATGAGCCGCTCGGAGAACGGCTGTGCGCTTAATGCGGTCAAGGAGGCCATTGACGTTCCAGGAGAGAACGTGTAGGGGTTTAGTCAGTGTATATGCCATGAGGGGAGGGAGGTATGTGGGGCAGGATGTGGTCCCCGGGGGGGGAACACCCAGGGAAGGAGATCCCATCACGCTGCACCAAGGCGGGGGGTGGGGGGGCACGGCAGCAAGGCAGGGCCCTCAAAGGTTCGGGCAGTAAGCAAGGGGAGGGGGGGTGACCGCCCGCAGCCACCCCCAATGGCAACCTATGTAGGCCCAGGACGGTAGGAGTGTGAGATGGTAGGGAGTAAGTGTCGGGAGTGGATTTACCCAAGGTGACGTGTCATGAGAAGAAGGAGCTGCAACTTTCTGCCCACGCGCGGTACTGACAAAAGCCGAGGAGCGGCAGAACTGAGTTGAGTCGAAGAGCAGCCCGTAGGCAGCTAAAAACAACAAACCTGTGGGAGTCAACGGACTCCCCCCACCCAAATACCCCCCAACTCTCCCCATCCTACCCTTCGAAACGGGGAGCATCTGTCACCCTGAAGAAACAGAAAGATCACCCACTTAAGAAAATTCCCCGCAGGGAGGAAAGGTCCTAAACTAAAACGGTTAGGCGGGACAGTCGCAGAAGTCAAGAGTAGACAAAGGAGGACCCCCCTCCATGTGGCGGATGAAAGCCAGCAGCATGGAAAACATAGCATCAGCAAAGGTAAATGCATTGTAAGACAGTAGCAACAATCACATGAGGAACAAGAAGGAGAACATAGCAAGAAACCGGGATGGCAAGTCAAGAACCAGGAGAGGGCCCAAGGCATAGGTGATTCGGAAAGCGCTCCCTCCGGAGGCCTGCACAGGCGCTCAGATCCGTGGGCTTCATGCAAGGCTTAGAGGTCACGACAGGCAAGCCCAGCAGAGCCGGACCAAGCAGCCAGAGCAAAATGACTGGTGACAAGGAACGCCGGGTCAGGCCTCCGCTACGCCTGGAGTGTCGCGGATGACAGGACTCCCGGATAAGTCTGAGTCTGACCTTGTCTTGCAGAGGAGCCCACTGGACTCCGGGGGTTGGTCGATGATGACCAAGGAGGGAGAAGCAGCAGAGTGGGGAGCACCCGAGCCGGGGCCGGGGATGAAGATCGTCTGGTCCCCCCCCCCGGCGAGCGCGAGGGCCCCGGGCGCTGGTGCGCCCATCTACGGGATCCAGTTTGGCGCCGCTGTGGCCCGGGCTGCTCATGAGGAGGACGGGTCGCGGTCCCTCGAACAGGGGATGGGACCTGCCCGGGCAGCAGGGGGCGCTCCCCCGTGAGCCAGGTCCAGGCAGCCTGTGGGGTGTCAAAGAGGACTTTGAGACGGTCCGGAAAGAGGAGTCCATATCGCAGCCCCAGCGCTCTGAGTTTTTGCTTGACTTCCTCATAGGATCTACGCTGGGCCTGGACCTCCCGGGAGTAGTTCGGGAAAATCATGATTTTAGATCCCTGGAAGAGCAGTGGACCCAGCTCCCTGGCGGCCCCCAAGATGGCATCACGGTCCCGAAAGTTGAAGATGCGGAGGTAAAAGGGGCGAGCCGGGGCTCCAGGGGGGTCCTAAGCATCAGGGAGCGGTGTGCCCGTTCTATCGCAAACCAGGGGGAGAGTTTCTCTGCAGGCATCCAGGAGCGTAACCAAGTTTCCAGGAAGACGGCAACGGGACCCGTCTCCACCCCCTCCAGAAATCCCAGGAGGCGCAGGTTGTTCCTACGGGCCCGGTTTTCTGCATCCTCAGCCCTGTGTTGGAGGTCAGACGTCATCGTTTGACTCTTGGCCACTTGGGCCTTCAAGGCGGCCAGGCCGTCCTCCGTCGCGGAGATGCGGGATTCGGCCTCGGTGATGCTTGATGTGGCGTTCCGGAGGTCCTGGCGGATAAGAGCCACATCCACCCTCACTTCCCCAATGTTGCTCTCAACAGACGCCTGGGAAGCGCTGATCGCGTTGAGGATGGCGGACAAATCCCCTTCCTCAGCCCCGGACGGGGCCGGGGGGTCAGCTCCGACTGTGCGGTCCAGCGTGGTAAATTGATCCATACGCTTCTGAGATGGGGGGATTGGGGTCTGCGTGTTCCTCCCTCTGCCCATGTTCGACAGGAGCCAGGTGTGGATACGTGGGAAACCCACAGCTACAGGGCACACCAGGGGTAGGTCTCTCAACCTCTCAGGGAGTCTGATCCACAGGTCCCGACCACGTCACAGCATGCCCACAGCTGGTCACAGCATGCCCACAGCTGGTCGCGGCCCACCAGGCCTCTTCAGCGACACAAGGCAGTGGAAGCGGGCAGTCGCCAGACCGGTCAGACCGCCCCCGTGGCAGGCGGCGGCAGAGTCAGTCAGAGGGCAGTGGAGCGGGTCAGGGCCTCCGCAGTACGCCACCAGGCCTCTCGCCCGCCCCAGGCCTCCGCGCTGATGCCGGTCCTGGCCCAGTCTATAGAGGCAACAGGGGGGCAGCGAGGGATCAGCAAGGCATCTTCAGGCCCCCAGTCCGTTGGGGGCAGGCATGGCAGGCAGGTGTCCAATGCGATGCCACTGCAGCGAGGGATGGCAGGACAGGACAATCCACAGGCCTCAGCGTCGTCGTCAGGCCCCAGGATGCCCCGGCTCCAGGGCAGCCAGCATGGAAACGTGGTGTAGGCCACTGGGACCACAGGGTAGGGCCCAGGGGGAAGGCGCCCACCGAGGGCAGGGTCCTAGGCCGCCCGATGTCGTCAGGGGTCGCAGGAAAGCAGGGCAAGGGGGCCAGGTGCGGACCGAGTGGGGGGGACCAGTCCACAGTTGGGCAAGGGGGGGGGGCTAGAACTGCCCGCAGGGCACCCGGGCGTCAGCTTAGCAATCCACCAGGCAGCTCGCAGGCAGGGTCGACGGAGGGATCCCCTCCCTGAGCAGGCCCCACCCACCCGCCCAGGCCTCTCCTCACCTGTGTGGGCTCTCGACCAGGGCCCCTCTTCGGCGACGCTGATGAGGCCACCGCAGGCAGTTCCACCAGCACAGCGGCGCCGCTGGGGGCGCAGGAAAGTCTCCAGCCGTCGGTCGCGCCCCCAGGTCCGCGAGGCATGGGCCCCCTCCTCGCCGGCAGGTCTTCTATGGCCCCAGGTCTCAGTGCACCCAGCAAGCCGCCGGTGGGTGTCGGCGGGCCGCCACCAGTGGGGTCCAGGCAGCCCCGAAAAGTCCAGCAAAGCCAGCAGCCAGGTCGGTGCGCCCACCAGGCCCTCGAGAACTCCGTCACTCTTAGGGGGCACAGCGCGGACTCAGGCAGACCAGGCTACCTGGCGGCACCCGGGATGCTCCGTAGGCAATGGAGCTGGGGCAAGGCAACGCCACCGCCCGCCTCTTAGGCGGCAGATGTTTGGCAGATGTTCGGCCCGGGAGTCGGGGAGCAGTTACTTCCAGCCGCTGAGCAGGGCCGCCGCGCCTAACAACAGAGGGCCGCCATCTTGTCAGGCACGCGGCCGGGAGAAAGGAGGGCAGCAGGGCGGCGGCAGTCCGCCAACGAGGGCTTCAGGGGCACCGGGAGACAAAGCTCAGCCAGGTACCTTCAGGGGTGCCAGAGTTGTCAGCCGATGGTGTGTGCTACTGGCGGATGCAGGGCGGATGACGGATGGGGGGTCCTGAGCACTCCTAAAGTGCGACCGCCATCTTGACGTCCTTGGCCACGCCCCCAGGAACTGTACATTTTACCAGGAGTCCCGTGTGTGCTCAATCCCTCTGCATGCTGGGGTAGAGTGGAGTATATATATATTCACTTAAAAAACCATAGGTTTCAGGCCTTATATAGTTAGGAATTAGCATTTAAAAAACCATTGAAATTGCTACTGTATAGTTAGCTGTACTAACTATATTTCGCGCACCCGCAATCCACTGCTGATGATGTCACATATTACATCATTCATGACATGGCATCCTGGGAGTTGTAGTTATCTCCCATGCGCCCATAAAAAGATTAGCGAAGCTTGGCGCGAAACAAGTACCCATCGCGGTACCATGGGTTTGTAAGAAAATGTCATCGTTGAATAGAAAAAAGTTGTTGGTGAGGCAGTGTTTAATCAGATCAAGTATCATGGTAGTGTGTCCCAGATACCTGATATCTCGGTTTTTCAGAAACCTTGCACATGCTTCAATCGAGCATTCTCAAGGGATTTTCGCGCCAAGCTTCGCTAATCTTTTTATGGGCGCATGGGAGGCAGACTTAAGATGCAGAACTGACCTACAGGAAGACTTCCAACGTGTAAATATGTGGCTACGCTACATAGATTTCATCTTTGTGATCTGGAATGGTAGCAAAGACAAGGCTGTAGACTTCATTTCCAGACTCAACAACGATAGCCACAACATTGTATTGACCAGCAACATCAGTAATGTTGAGAATGAATACCTGGACACCAGAGTCCAAGTCAAAGACAATGTTTTGAAAACAGTTCTGTTCCGTAAAATCACTGCAGGTAACACTTTATTGCATGCCCTGAGTAGTCATCCGGAGAACCTGAAGTGGAGTATTCCATATGGTGAACTACTCAGGGCCAAACGAAACTGCAGCAATACACATGACTACCTAAAAGAAGAAAAACTAATGTCTGCAAGGTTTTCAGAAAGAGGCTATCCAAAGTGGGTCATAAAAAGAGCCATAAACAGAGTCAAACAGGTAGATCGCAAGGACCTACTAAGCAGTACTATCAATGGTGAAGAGGAGACTAAGGATGATAACGTGACAAGAATCATCCTTAACTACAATGGCAATTCTAAGCAAATCAAGAAAAGCATTGTCAAGAATTGGGAGATTCTCAAGAATGATCCTATTATAGGTAATGGCCTCACTGCGAAACCCAGTATCACATACCGCAGGGGCCAACCTGAGGGATATACTGGTACATAATGATATTAGCGAGTCAGTGCCGCGGGGGATTGACCTTCCAGGTTTTTATCCCTGCGGACATTGCAAAGCTTGTTCCAACAGTCACATGATCAAAGAATACTGGAACCCGAGTACCAGTAAAATGCAAGCTTTCACGCAATTCCTTACATGCACAACAATGTTTGTTGTTTACGTTCTGGTATGCCCTTGTGACTTAAAGTACATTGGAAGTACCACCAAAATGGCTAAACAACGCATTTTAGAGCATACGAGAGCTATTACCAACAAGGACAAGCAATACCCCATAGCAAGACATTTTGAAACGCATCATTACTTTAATGCCAAACTCCTGAGGTACTATATCATTGAACAGGTTAAACGGACCAAACGAGGTGGTAACCGAGCATTGAGACTCAGACAAAGGGAATCGAGACAGATAATAGGTCTCTGTACCCGATTTCCGAAAGGACACAATATGGATGAGGAATACAATGTACACTTACACAGTACATAAATGTGTTTGATGGATTGGTTTCATATTTCATACTTATGCTTCTCTATCTATCCTCTTTCCTACAGGTTGAAAGGGAGGGACTTTGTCTCAGGCTTGCGACACCGATACCCTAAACCTTTCAACATGGACTTCTTCCATTCTTCACTCCTAGTATGTACAGTTTTATTTGACATTGTCACTGTTATTTTTTCACCAATTTTGGATTGGAGTGTGGGTTTATGCCTTTTACAGACTGTGTAACAGAAGTTTGCCACCAATTCCGATGTGGGATTTATGGGGTTGATGCATATATGGTTTACAGGATGGATGATTGGTTGCCAAACACAATGTGTATTTTCCCACTAACCAGGGTCAGTATCCACAACCTCATCCATTATCGTTATAACTGTACCAACTCTGTATGTTGGAAACGTTTAGCGTGTACACCCACTAACCAGGGTGACATTCCTAAACTAACAGACGTACTCACCATCTTATGTGCCCTTATTTTATGCACTTATTTGCTCCATTTACCGATCGAGCATTAACCCGCAGCGTTGCCTTAGCTACCGTTGCCATGACAACGTGGCTAACGTCGGACGCTCACACATGCGGATCATGCCGCGCACCTAACTCCATTGAATGGCGGGTTATCAGGCATCTGTAGTCCTTTGCTCACGTTACATGGGCCTCTAGGGACATCAGCCCTGCTTACCCACAGTAGTGTATTATGCCTTTAATAATTTTTCCTATTACGATTGGGTAGCATTTCACCCTTTGAACATTTATTGTCAGGTTCGTAGTGGTCAGCTACAACACGCTACAATACAATTATGGTAGATTCTGTTATTGCATTATAATTTTATTGTGTCATACAGTTTCAGCCGCAATTCATATTGATTTATTACTGTTTGATAATCATTGTTTACATTTGATTTACAAAGTTTCGACCACTCAAAGATGGTGCCCACGATCACAGTAATACCTTGTGGGTCCGTCTTTTATGTCATGTAAATAGATGCATTTAAAATGGCAGACTTCACAAACTCAAGTGTGTGATCAAGCACTCATGGAGTGCGAAACGCGTCACATAGGGCTTATGACGTGAATAAACCCTACCTTTTGTTGGCAAACCGGATTGTGTGGTGTGGATTATTGCGCCTGAGAGCACGCTTGGAACTCCGTTCAAACCGTGATATTGACGCCGGCTGCTTCACCGGTGGTGTGCCACCCCCTCAAGACGAAGGATACATCGTAGAAGCTACCTTTGGATTTATATATAATATTACCTAGTGGCAGTTGCCACTTGGTAGTTCTAGTTCGTGTTTCCATAGGAAATAAGCATGGGCGAATTTTGCGAATCTCGCGTTCGCGAATTTTGCGGATTTGCGAACTCGCAATCCGCGAATTCTCGCGAATTTGCGGATTTTTTTTTTGTGTTCGCGCGGGTTTCTGCCAGTTCGCAAGAGTTTTGTACAATTTCGCAAACGCGAACTTACCTGTCGGGTCGCAAGTTTTGCGAACTTGTTGTTTCTACGTGTCCAGCCTGTTTGGGACACTCTTCTTCATCACTGCCACTCTCTGTCACCACTGCCACTCTCTGACTACTCATGCCACCCTCTGGCCCACCCATTCCACCCTCTGTTTCATCACAGCACCCTCTGGTTGTCCAGTGTACATTATTGTGGCAAAGCAAAGCACACCTTCCCTGCCTCAAGTGACCTGAATTAATTTGGGGCTGATTAATGTGTCACAGAATATTTTTTTAGCTGGCACCTGCTTCCTTAGTGCTTCCTGATTAGTGATCTTTTGCACTTGCTAAGTGCTTTCATTGTTGCAAAATTAGTTACAACACCTGCCCTGCCCCAACTGACAATAATGAATTAGGGGCTGATTAATGTGTCACTGAATTTGAACTTCCAGCCTGGCTCCTGCTTGTCTGCCTTAGCTGTAATTCAGGACCTTTGTGTAACTATTCTGAGGGTCAGAGCAGGGTCACATAATAGTTGCAAGTAGGCAACTGAACTCTGGAGGGGCCCCTCAGGAAGCACTACAGGAAATGGCTACTAATGATGAGCTTGAACTTTTGAACCTGGTAAGTAGTTTCAGTTTTGCTAAGATCGTATTTCTGCAATTTAGCGCTTATTCGCGGGGCGCGAAGTTGAACTGGGAAGCCGCAAACTCACGCGAACAGTGCGAGCAAGCCATAAAATCCGCTGCTCGCGGATTTGCGGGAAATTCGCGAATCTCGCGGATTGCGAATTTACCGAAAATCCGCAAAATCCGCGAGCGTAACGGATTTTCCGCCCATGCTTAATAGGAAATACATATTTATGTGTTGCTAATAACTTTGGCATGGTTTAATGAATCTTCACAACACTTTCCCAAAATAATGCTCTTTATGCAGGGAAAGCTTAAATTGAAGAAACTCTATTCATTGAAACCGGTAGATGATCAACAGATAAACTGTGGTGTGGAACTTGGCAACAGCGCCACCATTGTCGCAGGAAATTGGTACCCTTTGGAACAATGAAGGTAATGATTCAATTACGGACATAAATAATTTTCTTTCCACAGATACTACTGTGCACACGACTATAACCCCTGTCATTACCCCCCTCACGTCCTTTAAACCACCATCGACCTTTTGCCCACTTATGCCTCGCGATGCCATGGATGCCATAGATGTATTTCATGAGAATATGACCAGCGAACTTAAAGAACTACACAGTAAAATCTGTAAGAGCAAACATACATTTGATTAATTGACATTTGAATATGAGACTTTGATGGCCAGGTTTAAAAATGACAACAAGGTTATTGTATGCCCCAGCGACAAAGGGGGCAACGTGGTACTTCAAACCAAAACAAATTATGATAAGGAGGCATTCTACCAGTTAAACCAACGTGACCACTATGAAAGATTAAAAGGTGATGAAATAAAGAACATGCAGAGCAAATACCATCTAATGCTATACAAATGGAAGTCCATGAAATTATTGGCGGAATCTGAATATAAATACTTAAAAACGGATTTCCCAGTGACTCCAGCAATTTATTTCATCCCCAAGGTCCATAAAGACAGAAACAACCCCCCTGGTAGGCCTATCATTACGGCCAGAGGCAGTCTGTTAGAAAGGACATCTGTCTACATTGATTATTTCTTACAGTGCCATGTAAAATCTCTGGACTCATACATCCAGTATACAGGGGATTTCCCGGTCAAACTGGAAAACATCCAATGGCAGGAGGGCGATTGGATGTTAGCCCTGGATGTTACATCCTTGTACACCAGTATCCGCCACACAGACTGTATTGCAGCAGTGCAATATTATCTGGGAAGGAGGGAGGCTAAGTACAAACAACATAATGAAATGTTAATTCAAATGCTCACATTTTGTTTACAGCATAATGTGTTTATGTTTAACAACCTCTTATACAGGCAACTTCAGGGTGTAGCAATGGGGGCCAGTTTCTCCCCAAGCTTCGCTTGTCTTCACATGGGGGCTTGGGAGGAACTGGTCCTCCAGACTCACTTTCAGTATGAAATGGCGAATCGGGTCATCACATGGCACCGATTCATTGATGTCCTGTTTATTATTTGGAGGGGGAGTAAAGATGAGGCAACAGAGTTTGTTGATCGTCTTAATGACAATAACTTAATATCCACTTTACAGCTACCATGAGTCAACAACAGGTCCCCTTCCTTGACACAGAATTGTATGTACAGAATAACAGGTTAGAGACTAGGCTTTTTCGTAAAAGCACAGCCGGGAACACCACATTGCATGCTGGAAGCACACATCCTTCTCACCTCATTATGAGTATTCCGTATGGTGAGATGTTACGCCTTCGAAGGCTTTGCAGCAATGAGCAAGAGTTAAAGGAGGCCCAAGCTGTTAGTTCTGAAAGATTTCTTGAAAGAGGGCATAAACAAAAAACAATGGACGATGCCATACATAAATCTTCAGGTTTTACTCGTCAATCCCTCCTATCCAAATATGTTACATCAAGGGAAGTTATATCAGGCAATTTGGTAACTGAGTCTAGTAGCACTGACAGTACTGACACATTCAGATTTATTACAGGTTACTCCTCTCAGCATAAGGACATACGCAGAATAATCAATAAGAATTGGCCCATATTACTCAAAGATCCGGTTATTGGGCATCACTTACCCAAACGGGCCTCCATTACGTACAGCAAAGCCCCCAATATGAGGGACAGGCTGGTGGATACCGAACCCGAGGTCCTTACCAAAACCTCTTGGTTACACAATAGGGGAGGTTTTTACAAATACAAGTCTTGCAAAGCCTGCACGTATGGGGTCAACCATACTAGTTACAGGGATGGCTTTGGGGACAAGGAACATATGATCACGAAAACTCTAACCTGTAAAACTGATTTTGCAGTATACATTTTGGAATGTCTGTGCCCATTACGATATGTGGGAAGCACCAAATTGCCGGTTCATAAACGTATACTACAACATCTACGTGCCATAACTTTACAAGATAACACATATCCTGTTGCACGGCACTTTAGACAATACCATCAAAGTAACAACAAGGATCTCAGATTTTATGTAGTTGATGTAGTCCTAGCTAGCAGGCGTGGGGGCAATAGGGAAGCAAAATTGCGCAAACTAGAAACTAGGTACAATTTACAGCTCAATAGCAAACAACCAGGGGGACTCAACGTGGCTGAGGATCTCTATACGTGTTTACATTAAAACCTTCAGGAGAGTGGACCTGCCCCCTTGGCTTAAACAGTATAATTCAGTGTTTTAACACCATCGCTGCTAGTGATATTTTCCTCCTGTGCTGGAATTTTCAAAAGTCCATTGATCATGACGAGCTGGGCTCGTCATCAGCCTGGTAGGAGGCTACTTCATGACGAGCCCAGCTCGTCATGAGCCTGGAAGGGGTTAACTATACGAATAATAATGATTTTTTAGAGAGTGGTTTTATGTAACTATTATCTAATTACTTATTTATTTATTGTTTTAACTCTACACTGTTTTGCACAATCTTAGCATTTAACATAATGGCTAAGCTTATGAGTTTGCTCTTACTCAACTAGGACTTAAGATGTACCTTCGGCTGTCTAACAAGATCAAGACACATTTTTGCATGGTTCATTTTGCACATCGTTGATTTTAGCCTTACCTGATCTTTCCAAATTCGGATGTAGATTAGAATTTTCGATGTTCTCCCACGAATTAAGCTGCTAATTTTTGACTATGTATGTTTCAGGAATGTGTCGATTATCAATTCTCAATTTCTCTTCATTGTAACTATCTTCTCCAGTGATCAAATAGACTTTTGTAAATATTTAGATTGATTTTTCTGATCTAGTTGTTATAATTTTAAATGTAACCCCACTACTAGAGGACTGGGCTCAGTCTCTTTTAGGGGGTCAGGTGTCTGATCAATTAAGTGTGGTAACTATTGACATTTTGAACTATTTTTGCAATTTGCACTTTCACTTGTTTTATTCACTTACCTTGAATTTACATATACATGGTTTGGGGATTTATCCCAGTATTATACAATGTCTGTATTGAGTGACCTTTACATATTGTGGCATTATTTTATGTATTTCTGTCCTTGATTGTGTATGAACACAGGCATTGTTTTAACACTATTTATGAAACCCTAGGTATTTTACCAGTATTGTTTTTAGTGTTATACTGCCCTTTTTGTAGAAATGTACTAATCTCGGGAATTTTACATTGAATGCACCGGCAGTCTTTTTACCATGTTAATTTATTGTGGCCCAATTAGAGTGTAGCACTGGCAGTTTAAATACTCACCTCTCACTATTATTCGCTGTCATGTGAGCAAGGCTCAAGAGGAGCCGAAACGTTATGAAGGCGACAAGCAAAATAAACATCTAAGAAGAACCGAATTTTGGTCCGTGCTTTGTTTTCTGATCGTGTCTGCCAGCGATATTGCAGCGCACAAGAAACCGAGGTTAATGCATATATATATATATATATATATATATATATATATATATGTATATATATATAATGTTACCTAGTGGCAGTTGCCACTTGGTAGTTCTAGTTCGTGTTTCCATAGGAAATACATATTTATGTGTTGCTGATAACTTTGGGACTGTTTAATGAATCTTCACAACACTTTCCCAAAATAATGCTCTTTATGCAGGTAATGTTTCAGGGTGATTTGTCCAGCTGGGGCAGAGAAAAGGGGGAGGGGCAAAACGCATAATCCCCATGCATTTTATATAGATGTTTTTAGACAAGTCACCAGCAAAAACTGCTGAACGGAATTACTCCAAAATTGGCAGGAACTGAGATCTTGGTCCACAGATTGTGCTTCTTGTATTTCATGTAAATCCGTTCAGTAGTTTTTGAGGAATAATGGTACAAATATTTTTGTGTATCTGAACTAGTGGGTCCGAGGGCCTTCCTAGAGAGTGGGAGTGACAATTTAAAAAAAAAGCTTTTCGATTGGCCCAGGTAGCTTTTTTTTCCTTGGACCATCTCTTTGCTGTGGGAGTCATACTCCCATGGGAGTGAACGCTCTGATTGGCTGCCAGCAACATGAGAAAAATGTTGCTGGCAGCCATTACAGAACTGTGAGTCCTGAAGCTAAAAAAAACAACAACAAAAAGATATAAGGGAAGAGGTTAGGGATACCCTGCCACCCTAGGCCCCGTGGAGGGACCGACGGACCATCCCTGGGGCCAAAAGTTTAAAAAACTGTATTTTGCAGTGATCCAGCAGGACTCCCGCATGATTGCAGCAAAACAAAAAATGTCTGCTGCCATTTTTATGTAAATATATATTACCTACTGGTGGTCGCCAGTAGGTAGTTATAGTTAGGACCGTGTTTCTATGGGAAGTGTGTTTTTCATTTGCCAATAACTTTGGAGCCATTGGACATATCTTCACAAAATTTCCAAAACTGATACGATGCTCAGTTTAGCTGCTGTCTTGAAACTTTCGGGGTGACCCGTCAAGCGGAGGCTGAGGACTAGGTGGTGCATGAAAGCACAATTTCCTCATGTTAATTCCCATACAACCTTTAGACACGGCTTTGTGATTTGGTATAAATCTGTTCTAAAGTTGCAGTTATTTAACGTTTTTCCAGATAAAAAACTGGGGGCACAGAGGATCTGCTACCCCACCTTAGATCTCGTGCTGAGATCTGATTGGCTGCCAACACTTCAAACCAGGAAGTGTTGGCAGCCATCTTGTGACTCGGTTGAACTGAGTCACAAGAAAAGAAACACCATTTCCATATGGCAGAAAGATGATTATATATGTGGGGGGCCTCATGGCTCCTCCGCTGCTCCTAGGACCACCACCTCCTGGGGCACAGATTTAAATCAAAAATAATGCGGGAGAGGCGCTAAGGTCTTTCCCACAGCCCCGGAGACACCACCTCCCCAGGGCACAGATTTGTCTAATAAATAATGTGAACCTCTCCGTAGCTCTGGAAATCACCATCCCCTGGGTCTAAATTTTGTAAAGTAATGCATAAGAGCCCCATGGCCCCCGAATGCCCTGAGGACCGCCCCAGGTGCAAGAAATAAGCATTGCAGGGGTTCCGTTGCAGCACCCCCCTCCAAGAGTCATTAATGGCCCTGGAGACCGCCAAACCCCAAGGCCAGCTAGACATGTCCCGGGGTGCCATTTGCTGTAGCTTTGCGAGAGTTTTACTGCTCCGGCCAAGCCAGAGCATACGCTGCTCTACTTTCAACAAGCGAGAGCATTAAAAATGCTCTCCCTTGTTGAAAGTGGAGCAGAATTAGTTTCGTGGACAGGCAGCTGCCTTTCCACCAGCTCCTGGTCTGTGAAATCAATGACGGCTCCCGCAGGACGCAGGGAGCCGTCAGGGATCGTGGGGGCTTTTAAGCTCCCCTGCGGTCCCTAACAAATGTCAAAAGTGGGTTTGCCTACCTGTTACCACCAGTAAGTTCCACACAGCAGGATTGCCGAGAGGTGGTCGCAGGCCAAGCCCCCTTTCTCCAACGCTCTGCAAACGCACCTCCCGGCACGCTCTTGGTTGGAGTTCCCCCTTCCTTGGCCTCTTCCTGAGGCAGATATTGCCCCGCAGACCCTATCCCCCGGGGTATGGCCACATTCTTTGATTTTTATCAAAAATAATAATTGGTAGGGTAGACTGTGCGGCACCCCTACCCTGGTCAATTTAGGCCCCGGGGACCCCATCACCTGGGACTTCGCCAACTTGTCGGGGACTGCGGGGGAGCCTCAAGCAGGAGGCGGCATTGGTTTTGGGCAGAGGGAGCTGCAAATATGCAGCTCCCTCTGCCAAAAAGCAATTCTGCTACGCTTCATGGAAGCAAATCAGTGTTTGCCATGACATGGCAGGAGCAGTGTTCCCACCGTGCCATAGCAGACTACAATGTCCCGGGGGTGGGCATCCCGGAACATTGCTGGAGCCGGCCCTCGGGGTGGTGGTCCCTGGTGCCATGGAGGGCTCCTGGAGGGGGGACGCAAGGCCCCCCTCCCATCTTCTCTATAGCTCGGGGAGGTGGAGGTCTCCGGGGGTGTGTGGGAGGGCTCAAGCCCTCCACACTTGGTTTTGAAACAAAGCCCAGGGGAGGTGGCAGTCCCCAGGGCTCCAATTTGGGGCTGGAGCCTCCCCACGCATCTTTTGAAATTAGCCCCAGAGAGGTGGCAGTCCCCAGGGCTGTGGCGGGGCCACATGGCACCCTGCATTTAATATACATAGCCCCGGGTAGGTGGTGGTCCCTGGAGCTGCGTGGGGGGGGGGGCAGAAGCCCCTTACACATTCTTTTTTCATAATATAGCCCTGGTGAGGTGAAGGTCCCCGGGGCTGTAGTGGGGCCTCGTAGCCCTGGGGAGGTGGCAGTCCCCTGGGCTCTGGGGGCCCATGCAGGCCCGGATGTATTTTTATCATTGCCCCTAGGACCTGGTCCACCCGGGCGCCTAATTAAACGAAGCACAGGAGTTCGCGCTTTGTTTAAAAAAAAAAAACCTTTTCGCTTGGATTCGCTGATCTAACATGAATACCACCGAAATGTTTAAAAACATGCTTTTTTTGGCCCACTGGGACCTCCTGAGCAGGGCTAGGGGTCAGGGTGTTTCTACCCTGCCCCCTTTTCTTGATTTTTAACATTTTTTTACCTTTTTTCTTGTGACTCTGTTCAAACGAGTCACAAGATAGCTGCCAACATTCCTGGTTTGAAGTGTTGCAGATTTTAATATTACAGGCTCGAGATCGAGAGGGTTTGCGGAATCCACCGCGCCCATATTTAGATATCTGAGAAATATTTAAATTTCTGAGGAACTACTGAACAGATTTACACCATTTAAGAATAAAAGTGCTTTCTGAGCCAAGAGCTACCTTTTTGCCAAATTAGGTGTAATTCCGTTCAACAGATCGTGGTGTAGCTATGTCTAAAGTTTCTTCTGGAAATTAACATGGAGAAAACGTGTTTTGGGACCTCTCTTTTTTGCAGCCCCTGCTTGACGAATCACCCCGAAACGTTCAACACAGCAGCTGACCTGACTGCCCCATTAGTTTTGAAAATTTCGCAAAGATTCGTCAAACGACGCCAAAGCTACTGGCAAATCAAGAAAACGCTTTTCCTATGGAAACTAGGTCCTAACTATAACACCTACTGGCAACCACCAGCAGGAAATATTTTCAAAGACAGAATGGCACAGAGCACTCACATGATCATATATTCCTTATTTATTCAGCAAACGGTTTCAGCTAAAATGCCTCTCAATGCTGATTTCCAAAGGGAAGATGACCTCCATCTTTTCTGTTTGATTAGTTTAAAAGTCCTAAAAGCTATTCTCATTGGTGGATAGAAACGTGGTTGCAAGGTAGGACTAATGACATTTTAGTCCCAATACTTTTTCAGCCACCATGATTACATGATGCATTCTCCAATCGGAAAAACCTGTATAAATGCAAAATCACATTGATGAAAGATCACAATATAGAAGTAATTTTGCCATAAAAATAGCCCTAAAATCCAGGTACATAGTCTAATACCATCACATGCTTGGCAATATTACTGTAGTTCTTCCAAACAAATGAAGCTCTTAAGGGGCTGCACATGTCTCCCTGCTGGCCACATCCCTTCACCTACAACCACAAAATCCAAGGAATACGTCTCATCTTGTCGCAACTGCAACAATTGAAATGCACCTCTCCATAGATGTCAATCCAATTACTGTACGTCCTTGCATTAAATAATACATGACCAAGGTCAATGGATAAGTCTTTCCTTAATTGCAGTGCGGCAGCTCAGGCAGTCGCCAATTTATGAATTCAAAAAGGATTCCACCGGGACTTGTCAGACACCAGGATGGGTGCCTCTGTACAGCATGAGGGTGACTTTCACATGAATATGCAAAGAAAGAATGTCACGGAGCACTCATGGGATCGTATATTCCTTGTTTATTCAGAAAACACATTTCTGCGGATATGCCATTCTCAATGCTGATTTCCGAAGGGAAGTTGACCTCATATTTTCTGCTTGGTTAGTTTAACAGTCCCAAAGTCTGTACGTGTTGCATTCTCCAATTGGAAATACCTGTATAAATGCAAATTGGCACGAATGAAAGATCACATCATGCCAATGAGTCATTTTGCCATGAAAATAGGCCAAAAATTCAGGTACATTGTATTGCATTTGCATTTATATAGCGCTTACTACCCCTGACGAGGCGCCAATCAGTCATATTCCATCACGTACTTGGCAATATTAATGTAGTTCTCCCCAATAACTTACGCCCTGAATGGGCTGCCACATGTCTCCCTGGTGGCCACATCCGTTCACTTACAGCCAGATATTACAAGGAATACGTCTCATCCTGCCGCAACTGCAACATCTGAAACTCACAAGTCCATGTATGTGCTCCTAATGCACCATAGCTGTGTAGAGGTATTGAACATGTTATAAATCTTTGAATTCAAGAGGAACTCTATGTGCAGGTATACAAAATGAACACCATACTCAATGAGGGTTTCCAGTATATCTGTGTTGATTGTTATTTTGAACTATGCTACCTGTAAAGCTGCATTGGGTCAAAGTTGCACATAATGC
The DNA here is from genome assembly GCF_964263255.1 of Lissotriton vulgaris. Taxonomy (NCBI): domain Eukaryota; kingdom Metazoa; phylum Chordata; class Amphibia; order Caudata; family Salamandridae; genus Lissotriton; species Lissotriton vulgaris. Next base: position 74,765,584 of record NC_141698.1, read on the forward strand.
TTGGTTTCTAAACCTAAGGGAGGTGTATCTGTGATGGCACTAATGATGCCTGATGGTTTCCTGAGCTATTTCGTACTTACTGTTAGGCCTCTAATGCATAGTAATTTATAGAGCAATATGTGAGGGAAATGAAGGTTGGATGATGTCGTCAGCTATGTCATCAGTGATGTCATTAATGATGCCATTTGAGATGTAATCAGTGATGTAATAAATGTCACAGAATATGTCATGAGTGATGTTATATGTGAGGTCATAAGCAGTGAATAATGGGGGTGCAAGTTCTAGTTAGCGCTGCTAACTATATCTGGTGAATTTCTGTGGGTTTTTTAAACCAAACATTAATGTTGACTTTTGACAAATTCACCTAACTATGTTACCTTAACTGTTGTTTTTTTTTTAGTGAAAAAATAAATAAATAAATGTTTAAAAAAAAAAAAAAAAAAAATATATATATATATATATATATATATATATATATATATATATATAGCGTTAGTAGGGTCCCCCTCCCCAGCCGATTAGGGCCCCGGGGAGCCAATTTACCGGGCCATTTATATTTATGGGGAGGGGGCACATGGCCTCCCTCCCCAAGTCGTATTTGGCCCAGGGACCACTTCCACTGTGGAGTGGTTTAATTATTTAGGGGCGGGGCGCACTGCCCCCTCTCCCCCTGTTGTACTCGACCCGGGGACGCCATTTTCCGGAGCCCTGTGCGTTTAAAAAAGGAGAGGGGAGCAGCGTGGTCCCACTCCCCAAGCCTTAAAAAGGCCCTGGGAACACCATCCCCCAGAGTCTTTACTTAATTAAAAGGAGGGGGGCTGTACACCCCCTCACCTCAGTCTTTAATGGCCCTGGAGACCCCATCTCTCAGGGCTGGCTCACTAACAGTGTCCCGGAAAGTCTAACTCTGGGACACATAGTTTCCCTGCCTGCACTGCAGCAGGCAGGGAAACATGTTTGCTCCCGTCTGGCAGGAGCATTTTGAAATCTGCCACCAAACTGGAGCAAACACATAGATTGCTCTGGGCGGGACCTTTAAAAATGCGTCTGCCGGCAAGGAGCAGACTTGTGTTCTGTTTCCATGCACGCACTGATGTGGGCAGGGAAAAAGAACAAGATATTGCTTCTGCCTGGAAGGAGCAGAATAAATAGATGCTCCCTTCAGGAGGGAACAATGTAGTCTCCAGCACCATGTGGGGAGTCGGATGGGTGCCACTGGGGGTCTGGGGCTCCCCAACATATGCTTAGTGGGTGCCCCTTGTGGGCACTGAGGCCCCCATCTATTTAAAATGAAAGACCCTGGTGTTAGGGTCACTGGGGCTAAACATGCGTTTTTTTTTCTCGTTTTTTTTTAGTAAGGGGACAAAATATGTCTCAGTGATGTCATTTGAGATGTGATCAGTGATGCCATAAATGAGGACATAGAACACGTAATGAGTGATGCAATAGATGACTTTATAAGCAGTGCCCGGTGGGGGCGCAAGTTTTATAACTGGTGAATTTCTGTTTTTTTTTGTTCAAAATGTTAATGTCACTGAGATATTCACCTAACTAGAACGTTACTACTTCAACCTTTGGTTTTTGGGGGGGGAATATATATGTGTGTATATTACACACATATAAATACATACTAAATACATGGGATTCTGCAACCCTCTTTAAAAACCTGGTTCCAATTTATTTATAGTGGGTGACTTGTGATACACCGTTAATACTTTCGGCAAGAAACTTCCAAAATCTTTTTTGATGTGTTTCATTTTGCACTAGAGATGTTTGCAAACATGCTCTGTCTTTTATATGAAAGAACTAGGCACTAAATATTTAAGTAGCTTGTGGGAAATGTGATGGAGTGACCAATTGTATAAGGGATAAAGTGCCCCTTGCTGTACATGATAAGGATGTTGCAAGTCACCTTAGAGTTTCATAACTTTATAAAGTAATTCTGCGTTCGGCCTTTTCTTCTATATGATTATGTATCTCCTCAGTGACTTTCAATATCCTTAAAATGTTCAGCTGAGGGTACTTCATCATATATATAATACCTGGGATTCATATAAGAGGTAGTCAATAATGTATTTATAATACATGGGATTCTGCAATTGCAATATAAATGTATGTCTCTAATTTCTTTATAATCAGCAACTAGTAATTCACTCCGTCGCAGATTAGAAAGAAAATATGTCAGAACTCTACTATTATAACTTATTACACTACTGTTATAACTTATTACAGTCGAGTTATGATGTTGCAATGCCTGCTGCCAGAGCCAGCAGTCAAGATGAAAGACAGGCCAGGTCACAGAGCATATGTAGAGCAGCTATTTGAAGCAACAAAAACGGAACACTTGTTTTCTTTCTTCTGATCTACTTTAATAACTTAGAATGAAAGAGAATGTGTTTATTTTTGCTCTCCTTAGAGAAAAGCTAGAATCTTTCTGCATGTTTCTACACATTCCGAGCTGCTGCAGCTTTTCTTTAAAATTAAAACGGACTTGTATTGAACTGCTTCTAATGTCTGTTTGCAAAAAAATTGGTGTGTTTAATTTTGCGCTAAAGATTTTATTTTTTTCCTTCATGTTTGCAAGCATGCTCGCTCTTTCAGTGAAAGAGCTATGCAGCAAGGTTTTTTGTGGTTTGTGTGAAAGATTGGTGAGATGGTATTATATGGGATAAAGTACTCCATGGTGTAGATGATCAGGACACTGCAAGTCGGAGTTCTGTAACCTTATAAAGGAACTCGACCTTTGGCCTCGTTCATCTATATCATGGGTACTCACAAACTTTATGTCGGGGACTAACATTACAGTGTGGTTTGTGGCCATGGGCCGCACTGGTAGGGGTGGGGTCAGTGGGGGGAGGGAGGGAGGGGCGGGGTTAGAGTAAAAAAAATCAAACCCGTTTCTAAACAGACAATGCGACAATGCTGTATTTTAAAGGCAGATGTAACTACAAAGAGCACATTTTGATAATAATTTTTTATTAGCAGACAATAGCAATCTTAAGAGGCATTGCATAGCTTCATGCACACTTTGACCCTAATTCCATAATAGTCTCTCTCTCACTGTCAAGTCTCTCTCTCGGTCAGTCTCCCTGTCTCGGTCAGTCAGTCAAACTCGCTCTCGGTCTCCAACTGTCAGTCAGTCAGTCTCTCGCTCTCTCTGTCAGTCTCTCTCTCTGTCAGTCTCTCTCTCTGTCAGTCTCTCTCTGTCAGTCTCTCTCTGTCAGTCTCTCTCTGTCAGTCTCTCTCTCTCTGTCAGTCTCTATCTGTCAGTCTCTCTCTCAGCCAGTCAGTCTCTCTGTCATTCTCAGTAAGTCAGTCTTTCTCGTTCAAGCAGTCTCTCTTTCAGCAAGTCAGTCTCTCTCTCAGTCAGTATCACTATCTCCGTCTCAGTCAGCCAGTCTCTCTCTCTCACTGGGGGCCATGGGTATATTACCTGCAAGGTCCACGGGCCTCCAAGGAAGGCCTGCCAGGCCGCTGGCGGCCGCGGGTCGTACTAGGAGTACCACAGCTCTATATGGTTATGGCACTCCTAGGTGACTTGTTATATCCTTGTAATGTAAGGCTGGGGTACTTTATCCCTTATATATTAATCACCAGCTGCAGAATATCACTCACTGCTTACTTGAGTGATGATGGCACACTTGTTAGGAAGTTGAGACTCCGCACCAATCTTTCTCTGGAACATCACTGCTTAACACCTACAAGTCTGAGGACATCCTTGCTTTAAAGACAAACATCGGATCTCTCCCAGTCGGCAGACAAGCCGCTTAAAACCGGCTCCTTTGCTTTCACATTAATTCCTGGAAACTACTGGGCCAAGGGGAGTTCCCTAGTCCAGCCAACCACGGTGCGTTCCGGTGGTCTGAGGCCTCTGAAAGCTCGCATCCCTTCCCTTGTCCTTCCTGCCACAATGAAACAGGCTCATTTCAATGTCTGACCGTTGGAGAGGCGTCGCCGGCGCGCGCCCACAGAGGTTCGCACGCGCGTTTTCCGGCAGCACGCAGTCCTCGCTCAGTGGGATTGGACAATGCCCTCGAGGGCCAGGAAGTGCTTCAGATGCAAGGCAATCACATTACCGCGCGCGGCCAGGGGAGAGTGAAAGCATGAGATAATCTCTTATCGGATGAGCTCCCGGGAAGGATTTCAGGATGCTAATCTTCCTTAATTTGGGACGTGGTGAGAGGAGTAAAAAGTCTACGTTTGATCAGATCATGTAGAAAACGCAAGCCTCCTCGTCTTCCATACATTCTGAATATGTCTGCTACATACAAAGTCATGTCTCCACAGCGCTGTTTTCAGAGCGAGAGTGTGTGTGTGTGAGAGAGAGAGAGGGGGGGGGGGGGGGGGGCATCTTGTTAATTTCAATTGACAAAAGTTCCAAAAACCTATTAATCAGTGAATTATGAGAAGGTCAAAGGTGGATCAAATAATGCAGGAAACGGCAAATTGTGCAGCATAATGCAGGGCAAACTACAACAGTAATGGTAACAGAATTTATATAGCGCTTACTACCCCCTGATGAGGCGTCGAATAGCTTTTCGGTGAGTAGCACCCTACTACAGAACCCAAAATAGTTTAGTGGTGAATTAGTATAGGGAGATATGAAATTAATTTGAGCGGTGGACACGTGAGCTTGTTATTTGGATTGAAAGACACTGTCTGGGCAAAGCTGCATCTCATTAGTACCAGAATAACAAGTGAAAACTGCAATCAGTAACAGGAATGCCATTAATTAGCCTCTTTAGCCCTTCACCAAAACTGAACCCCCGTTTCAGTAAGAGTAAACCTGGTTTTCAGTGTGCCGTACTGTCACTGACTGCAGAACACTTGTGCTCAGATGTACTAAGGGCAAGGTTGGACTGGGATCAAAAATCGGACCGGGCACACCAGAAAAAAGTACTTCACATTTGCGTATTGCCTTTCTGCAAAACACTGCTTCAGCGAAGTTGTATGAAAAGAAACGGGTGGGGGCATGTCTTATTAACTTCACATAGATTTAAAAAAAATGCCCAGATTAGTTCACACTGCTGAGCCACACGTGAATGCAAGTGAGACCACTTCTGCTCAGGCCCTCTGCCCCCGCTCAATCAGCATACATTAATGGGCCGGCCCAGCAAGAGAAAGGAAGTGATACCTCCGCCCATCTGCCTCTAGAAAGCCACTCAGGCACCCACTGGGCTGCTATGGGCATCCTAATAGCACAGACAGCCCCCAGGCTGCCCAAAAAGCAGCCCACAGCCGGAAGTCGGTTACCGGCCCTTTGGCAATTTCCAGAGTGCCCGCATTACCAATCTGACCCTGACTAAGGATACGTTTACAAAAAAACTGGTTGCGAATTGTGCAGCGACTTATTGCAAATGGGCCCTGATTTTGCAAAGCAAATTATGAGCTGATAGATCTTGTTGCTAAATAACCATTGGCAGGGGTCATAGACGACCTACATAATGAATATTAATTAAGCGGGTTGCAATTTAGCACCCCTGTTATTGGCCACAAACATTGTGATGATGGCCGCCTGCAAGGGACCGCAGACCAGCATCCCCGTGTTTGCATTTCAAAATGCTACTTTAAAAAAATAAGAGTTTTCATTTGGAAAAATATCAGCGGGAGCAATCAGAAGTCCCTTGAACCAAAGTCCACAAGGGGTCCTTTGGATCCCCTTCACCTTTGTAAATCAGTTACCATCTCCTTTGAGTTTAGATAACTTTTCAATGGTTTGTGACCAGAATTGCAGATGCAAACCCTTGACACATTGCATACCGAAATGCAATTTGTAATTTGGTATGCAGTGCTACTTTAGTAGTTGGAAAAATATTTCAGACTCAGATAATTGTTTTTGTACATATGAAATCGGTATTTTGTGGATGCAACCCCAGTGATTTGATCCCCGGTAGCTTGTCTCCTTTCTGGTGAAGAATTGGCTTGGTAGTTTAGTCTGCCCTGTTCCCATGATGCACTGGGCCAGGGACAGACTGATTTGCATATAGCCAGGTTCTGAGCTGGGATGGTGCAGTGAGATAAATAACGGTGATGGATCAAGCCCTGATCTTTGGACTGGGTAAGAGTGGTCTGCTTAATTCAGACACTCTGTTCATCACCACCCCCTTTTCTGAATCGTTTTTGGCCACTATAGGTGTGGCAGGGTATACTCAGACATGAGTCCCTTTCTCACTGCACCATCAGGATTCAAGCAAGCCGGGCCGAAGAAGGCTGAAATGCCAGAAACCGGTCCCCGGTAGCTTGTCTCCTTTCTGGTGAAGAATTGGCTTGGTAGTTTAGTCTGCCCTGTTCCCATGATGCACTGGGCCAGGGACAGACTGATTTGCATATAGCCAGGTTCTGAGCTGGGATGGTGCAGTGAGATAAATAACGGTGATGGATCAAGCCCTGATCTTTGGACTGGGTAAGAGTGGTCTGCTTAATTCAGACACTCTGTTCATCACCACCCCCTTTTCTGAACCCCAGTGATTTGGGGCATTAAAGGGGTTTGCAATTACAAAATCCTTTCATACATTTGGTCCCTGGGTAGCTGCTTTTCCTTGGATGCGTACTGGATTGTTGAAGCTCCTGGTCAAATCATCAGGTGGATGGGCACAGTCAGGGCTGGCTTTAGCGCTTGAGGCACCCAGTGCGACAATCGTTTTTGGCGCCCCCCAGACCCCAAGACTGCATCCTTGGATTCTCCCTCTACCACCAGGCAAAAGTGGCCCTCATCTCTCCTATCATAAGTTATTGATAAAACCAACGCCTCCTCTTGAGGTCAGCACCCCCCTCCACAGGTCAGCGCTCCGTGTAACTGCACCAGTCGCACTGCCCTAAAGCCGGCCCCGGGCACAATATTGTACTAACCCACACCAGGTGTCAGGGTGAGTTCATAAGACTATCCCATCAGCGTACCTTGCACAGAGACCAACTAGGCTTTTGGTACACCACTGACCTGTGCCCAGTGTCCTGGGTAGAGGGGAACACCATCATTCTTAACCTGATAGTGCTTGGGTGCCCTGCAACAGCAGCTGCTAGGGGAAAAAAAGAGGCTGATGAAAGGATGAGCCTCACTGAAAATACAAAAAACATTAATATAAAAAAAAGGTTGGCTATTTGGCTAAATTCTTTTCCAGTACAGTAATTTAGTGCAGATAGGTTCTATGCTTGGACAGTTAATGTGTTGGCTGCAGACATGTCTCAAAATCCTGTAACACGTACCCAGGCTTTCATTCATAAGAGCAGGATAACTGAGAAATGTTTGTGGCATAGTAGAAACTGACAGTGATAAATGGAAAGTGCAATAGCGACATTTTTGAATCCAAACCACTGGTACCCAAACACACCTCCAACCTGACTTCCCTAAATGTTCTGCATTGTGGTTATGTTGTGCTTTCAAAATATTTGAAGGACATTTGGTGGGTTTAGGGACATCAGTTTAGGAATGCTGCTACCATTGGGCGAGTTATTCAAACAAGGAGGAGATTACGTGAACATTTTGAAGTCCGTAAAATACGTCTCACTTGCTCTCCTTTCCTAAGTCAGTGCAACCTTAACTCAGATCCACAGATCCTTTGGAACGACAATTTTCAATGCCTCGGCCTAGACATTTGTGAGTGCTACAAAGACAATGTGTAGTGATAGGAAGGTCCGACTCATGTGGGGGGTCACTTACTCGACTTGGTCTGTTCCAACTTTCCCATTGTGGCACTTAGATCTAATAGAGTGACGTGGTCCGACCACAAACTGGTCCGTTTTGCCTGGCAGGTGGATGGACTCGATAGAGTGAGCACGGGTCAGGTCCTGGACCTCCCTCCAAAGATCAACATTGCCTCCTTTGAGCGAGCCTTAATTGAGTCCCGACCAATAATCAGCGGGGAGCTGGTAGAGGCGGTTAGTGGCTTTAATGGGTGGATGGAATGTGCGGTCAAAGAATCCACAAAGCCTAATGCCCCGTCCCGACCTCGCTGCATCCCTTCTCAGCCATGGTTTTCGCCCAATCTAAGGGATTTGAAACGTGGCTGTAAGAAATTAGAGCGGGCTTGGAGACGAGACTATCAGCCAGAGGCTAAAGCAATCCTGAGGACTGCCCAGAGGGAATATCATGCCGCCATCAGATTAGCTAAGGGCGGTTACTATGCTGGGGGGATTGCTAAAGCTAGTAACAATAGCCGTGAGATCTTTTCTATTGTCAAAAGCTTTTTATCCCCTGTGGCAGACTCACCACTGCTTCCCTCTTCCTCTCAATGGTGCGAGGAGCTATCCTGTTTATTCAGTGAAAAAATTGAAAAAATTCAAAGGGATTTGCTCGCTGCCTTGCCCACAGGCAATATTCTGATGACTACTGCCTCTCAAACAGTCTACTGCCCCGCACAGCAGTTTCTGGATTTTTCAGTGGCAGAGGAGCCTGATGTCCAGGCTCTCCTTCAGTCCCTGAAATCGGGCTCACCTTCTGACCCTTGCCCTGCCCGGGTTCTCTCTGCAGTGGCGTCTACTGTATGTACTGAGGTCACCCAGATTGTGAACCTTTCACTGTCTTCTGCCATGGTTCCGGGATGCTGGAAGCAAGCTATGCTGCTCCCTTTACTGAAGAAGTCAGGGCTTGAGGCTACGGTACCGGGGAATTATCGTCCTATATCTTTGCTACCTGCCCTGGCGAAGATCTGTGAGAAGGTGGCTTTTCGCCAACTGGACAGCTTTATCGAAAAATCCAATGCCCTGCACCCGGCGCACTCAGGGTTCAAAGCGGCCTTTAGCACAGAGACAGCTTTGGTGGAGGTGACGGAGGCCATTCGAGAGTGCTTGGATGGTGGCGGCAGAGCGGTCCTGATTCTTTTAGACCTCTCTGCCGCGTGCGATACCGTCCCCCATAATCTCCTCCATGCTAGACTGTCTGAGATTGGCATTGGCGGCAGGGTACTGGCTTGGTTGTCATCCTTCCTTTCTGATAGGACGCAGCAAGTATGGATGCCGCCGTTTGCCTCAAAGGCCAAACCACTCTGCACAGGGGTCCCTCAGGGCTCCACTTTGAGCCCGTTGATGTTTAACGCCTACATCACCCCTGTGATATACCTGGCCGAACAGCTTGGGGCTAAGGTCATCGGATACGCTGATGACACCTAGCTGCTCTTTACCTGGCCGGATGACCAGCTGGATACAACGGCTGTTCACCTCTGTCTTTCCTCTGTGTTTCATTGGCTGGCGATGGCCCAGCTTAAATGCAACGAGGATAAGTCAGAGGTCCTCTTCTATGGGTCCTTCCCCTCCAACTTTAAGAATGAGTTGTGGCCCCCTGATTTTCCTAGTCCCAAGGTGATGGGAGGCCCGGCTAAGAACCTCGGAATTTGGTTTGGAGAAGACCTCAGATTTGAGAACCATATCAAGAAGCTGTCAGGGACCTGTTTTGCTACGCTAAGGGCTTTAAGAAAATTCTTCCCTCTGCTGCCCAGAGAAGCTAGGGAATCGGTTGCACGTGCCCTCATCTTGTCCAGATTGGACTATGCTAATGCTTTGTTTTGTGGTATCCCAGCGTATCTGGTCAAACGACTGCAGGTTGTCCAGAACGCCGCGGTCCGCCTCTTGTTTAGCATTCCAAAATGGCAGAGTGTTAGGTCACACATGCGCGCACTTCACTGGCTTCCTGTAGCTCAGAGAATTATGTTCAAATCTCTCGTGCTGTCATTTAGAGCTGTCCACGAGCTTGGCCCCGGCTACCTGAGGAAGCGCTTCTCTTTCTACACTCCCTCTCGCTGTCTCAGGTCAGCCTCTCTGGCCAAACTGACTCTTCCCCGCTATAAGCGGGCTAGGCTGGGCGGCCAATCTATTTCTGTGGTAACTGCGAAGGCTTGGAATGCTCTCCCTCTTCATTTGCGTACCGCCCAGTGTCTATCCAAGTTTAAGAAGGATCTCAAGACCCATCTGTTTGTTTGTTAGGTCTAGGCTGTCTCTCTGTGTTATGTTTGGTCACCTCCGCAACGCGCCAGGATACTCCCCAGTAGCAGAGCGCGCTACAAAACAACCTATAACATAACATAACATAACAAAACAACCTATAACATAACATAGTGGAGACACCATTCGGTAAGTAGTAGCTTATTCTTTATGATCCTGCATCATTAATGCTGACCTCTGCAGTAGATGAATATTTTGAGAATATGAAATACTAATGGCCTTATTACAACTACGGTAGTCCCTAGGACCGCCATAGGTGCGGTGGCAGTCCGAGGACCACCTCACTTGAATGACAGCTTGCAGTACAACTGCGGTGGTCCTAACGCCACTGGACCGCTGCAACCGCGGGGGATCTGTGATCCTGCAGCGGTGGCACAGTGGTCTGAGGCAGCAATATGCTGGTGGTGCTGCTTTGGCACCAACAAGCATATTACGAGTTTCTTCACCACCCTCCTTTTCATGGCTGTGAGCTTGCCATGAAAAGGGTGGACGTAAGGAAACTCAGGTGGCCCTACAGGGCCCCCTGCTGCCTCTGGGCCATGGGGTGATGCAGGGGGGCATAGGGGTTGCTCACCCCGTCTCTATGGAGCTCCTGTTCCTGCACGGCATGGACTGCACAGTTCCTGCCGGGCAGGAACGTGCTTTGGCGCTCCCATTGAGGTGCCTTTCTAAGGCTCAGATATGAGTCTTATAAAGGCACCGCCAAAGTACCGCCCACTAGACCAGGATTAAACTCCTAATGTGGCAGGCTGTGTGCAGCAGCTTTGGTGGTCTCGCAGAGGGACGCTGGCGTGACAGCCTGCTGCAAGCCCGCCAAAGTCGTAATCCGGTCCAAAGTGCAGTAAGAAAATGACATTTGCACAAATGTCATGTCCTCAAAGGACAACATTCCCACAACTAGCCACTACCCTTAGGTAGTCTTAGTGTATAAAATTGATTTGCCTATCCCTTTCATGACCTCATCATGTGCCTTGCTTTAGAGGGCATTATCCTGATAGTCCTAAGCACTCTGTTCAATTACAGTTATCACCCTTGTCTGGTCCAGACATGACCCATAAACACAAACCACACAGGAAAAGAGTGCAGTACACCTTTACTAACATATCCTGCAGCATCCCAGCTTCACTCCACAGTGTTACAGGGAACTAATCTCCAACTCTCCATCCTCTGAAAACCCTACTACTCCTTCAAACTTAGCACCACAAGGAGCTGACAGAGGTCTAAACTACCATAAGCAAGTTTTAACCAGCCTCCCAAATAACAAATTGTCGGGCTGCTAAGAGTGCAAAATTGGGCAACCAGAATGTTCATGTGCTTACGAAACTTGGACCATATCATGCCTGGCCTGAAAGCTCTTAATTGGCTTCCAGTTGAATTTAGGATTACGTCCAAAACACTTTGCATTATCCCTAAAGCTTATTTGGGCAGAGCTCCTGGTTACCTTCAGAAGACAGGGTACCACTGAGGCCCTGCCATAAATATACAACCGAGGAAACAAAAAGGGTCTTGGCTCCTAAACTCAGCAAGGCTGAGCCAATGTAAACTATAACAAAACAACACACTTGCCAGTGCTGAGAAAATTATTTACACAAACTGTTGAAATATATAGTGTACATGACAATGACATGGACACTTGCTTTATGAATTGCAACTTTTTAATTTTTCTTTTTTTCTTGCAACCTATTCAGTTCTGCATCTTTTTGATTTTGTGCATGGGAATACAAAACATTCTATGTACATATATATACAAACATGAAATACAAATAAACAAACAATACGGTATGTACAGTGAGTTCACAACTTACATGCAACACATTCGTGGCCATCCATTCATACAAGACATACACACTGGTCCCAGTGTCAAAATAAACTTTTTTGTTCAATAAATGAATAGTCCATTCTTTGACCTATCTAACATTCAATTGTAATAGTTGTAAGGCAAGCAAAAAAGTCTTTCTACAGGTTCCTCAAGATTATTTCAAACAAATCAGGGAAATGACCCGGGACCTGGTCGGTCGACGCCTTTCGAGCCCTGTGACTGGCAGGGTTCTCCTCAGGACCAAACAATAACTACAAGAAAAAGGAAAACAATCATGACTATGATGTTCCCAAGAGATCAACACCTAGTTCGCACCCTGGCCACCATCAGCCTACCTTTAGCGTTGGGTCATGGCTCCAACAGGTAATTGTATTCCAAAAATGCAAGGAGTGGTTTGGGGGGGAATGCTGAAACAAGTGGGAAAGACGAACAATAAGTGCACTGCATTAAAACATACACGCTCGTCATGTTCTGATTCATTCGTGTTGTGTGTGTGTATGCGCCTACCTGCGCTGTAAAAAAGTTGTCGGGGAAAATCTCCTGAGGGTCTGGTTCTATGTTGGAATGTCGTTTCTGCAGAAACAAAAAATGGAAAGCGTGTGTTAACGCTTGCCATCTGGCATCTCCGTGGAGTTTTGGGAAAGGACTTCTATATTCATACGGTGAGCTCCTTACCGTTAGTGGAGCTCCGCGTTAGTTCTCAAAGTTGAACTCTTCGTTACTGCCGGGGAGGCTTCACCCGTGAATGCAGCTCTTAAACAAATGACGTTCGTCTGCAACAAACGAGAAGGAAAGCGTGTGTCAGCGCTTGCCGTCCAGCGTTTCATTGCGGAATATTCGGAACTGACAGGAGTCCCCGTCTGCTACCCTTCTTACCGTTAGTCATGCTCCGTGCTGGTTCTAGAAGTGGACCGCTTGTCGTACTGTTCGCTCCTGCCCCTTCGGTCTGTTGTGGCTGAGTGAGCAAACTAACTGTTCCTGTTTGTGGGAGTGGCTGCAGGTGGAAGGATTGTGGGAGATGTAGTCCTTGAATCTAGACTAGGGAAAGTGAACAAACTTACGTAGTGGGTTTGTAAATTTCAGACATCTCGTTGAGTCCAGTTACTGCAGTATTAAACTTCATCATTAGCATAGCTTCTCTCTGGTTTAGCCTTGCCTCGATATTGCCCCCTCGCGGGTCGTTTTCAATTTTAGACATCACCGTCCACTTAAGCTTGGTTTTATCATGTTTCATGGCTAGCCAGGGATTGACTAGCGGTGCCTTTTCCACTTCTCTCTGTATTCTTGATTTATGTTGGGTAATGCGATGCCTGACTTCTTGGGTTGTTCTTCCTATGTATAACATAGGGCATGGACACATTACGGCATACACAACGTTTCTGGTTTTACAATTGGTAAAACTGTCATGTTTCCAATTGATGTTGTTGAAGGAGAGGACTGACTCTTCTATCGTTTCCTCACAGCAGATACATGTTCCGCATTTGTGGTGCCCAGTAGTTGGTGGAAACCCAAATAGACTTCTTATGCTCGGGCTTTTCTCAATGGGCAAAGCGGCTCTAACAACGTGGTTAGCCACACTTTTGTCTTTTTTGTGCGCGAATAAGGGAGGTATTTTGAAGTCATCATGTAAATCTTTTATTAGATGCCAGTTCGATGTCATCAATTTCTTTAATTGGTTAGTAGCCGGGCAGAACGTAGATACACAGACTAGTCGCTTCTGTTCCACTTTAGGCTTTTTTTGTAAAAGGGATTCACGCGGTGTCCACCACGCCCTTTTCAATGAGTTTTTTAATAGTTTGTTGGGGTATCCTCGTTGGAGGAGTCTTTCTTTGAGTTGGTTGGCATGCTCGAAGTAGTCTTCTTTACGTGAACAATTCCTACGCACCCTGAGGAATTGGCCGAAAGGTAGGTTTTGTCTTAGGTTGCTTGAATACAGTAATGCCTTATTCCTGTCTGTCGCTTTTCGAAAGAGGGTGGTGGCAAGACCTCCCTCAAATGGTTCAATTTTGACATCCAAAAATGTGATGGAAGTGTTGGATGATGTACAACTGAACTTTATGTCATTACTTCGTGAATTCAGCCAGTTGACAAACTGATTTAGGGTTGCGGGGCTGCCGGTCCAAATGAGGAATACATCATCGATGTATCTCATGTAGTGGGAAATCTGCTCTTTGAAAGGGTTGTCATTGTAGACAAATTTTTGTTCATATAGTCCCATAAACATCACCGCTAATTCCGGGGCAAATGGGCACCCCATAGCTACTCCTTTTATCTGTAAAAAGAATTCGGATTCAAATGTAAAGAAGTTTTTTTGTAGAGCCAAAGTTGCCAGTTCTACTATAAATTCAGTGGGTACTTGGATCGGTCTATCACGTTTGTCCAGAAAGAATGACAATGTCTCCAGAGCTTGGTCTTGGGGGATCTGGGTATAGAGTGAGACGACGTCTAAAGTGACCATTAGTTGTTGGTTGTGATCAAATTGTATTGTCTCAATCTTTTGAAGAAAACCAGTCGTGTCCTTGAGGTGAGCTGGAACCATTTCAATGAATGGTTTTAAGAAGAAATCTATGTATTTGGCTACTGGTTCGAAAAGGGATTCACAACCTGAAACTATTGGACGCCCAGGAGGATTGTTTTCGTCTTTGTGAATTTTGGGCAGTATGTAGAATACTGGGGTTCTGGGATTTTTATTCTGCAGAAATGCCAACTCCTTAGGGCCTACAAAACCTTGGTCAAATCTTTTTTGAATGATTTGAAAAAGTTGATTTTGGAATTCATTTGTTGGATTTTTTGGAATGCGTCTGTAGCAAGTGACATCATTCAGTTGTCGGTGGACTTCTGTTCTATATTTATTGACATCCCAGACTACCACTGCACCTCCTTTGTCTGCTTGTTTTATGACAACTGATTTGCCGTTTTTCAATGCAAATAATGCCTCCTTTTCTGTTTTCGGTAGATTATATTTCACATAGCTTCTTTTTTTCTCCAAGGATGAAATGCCAGATAGAATAGTGCGTTCAAACGTGATGACTTCTTTTGGAATTTTAGAACCCGCTGGACAGAAAGTGGATTTTTTCTTTAGACCTGTCACTTCGAGTTGGTGGTCTTCGATGGTATCTGAGAAAAATGTTTTCAGCCTAATCTTGCGGCAGAATTCTAAGGCTTCTAACTTCATTCTGACAAAGTCTGTAGGTCGGGATGGTACAAACGCTAGTCCTTTTGTCAAAATTGATATCTCCGCTTCCGTCAAACTTTTGTCAGATAAATTGAATATGGGGGGGAAGATTTAGTTCTTGTAAAATCGGGACCGTGTCCTCATTTCCCATGGTTGTACTGGTCTTGTACGACCTCTCCCTTTCTGTTGGCCCTGCCCTAAAAAAGGAAGCTGATTTTGTTGCTGTCTTTGTTGTTGGTCTTGTTGGTTGCTTTGTCTATTCTGGTAAGATCTACTTGTATTATTTGATTCACTTCCAGAGGAGGATGTATCTGAAAATGTGACAAACTTGCGGCGTGATCGCCCTTGGTTGTCCTGTAGGAATCTTCTTGAATCAGTGTTTGAGTAGAAATCTTTCCTAAGGTACGGGTAGACGGATTCCAGGGAGAAATTTGTCTTGTCTAATTCAAACTTGTTGCTCTTTTGGGCTACTGTGAAGTCCTTAAACTCTCTTTATTTCTTTTTCTACCTTTTCCAGCAGTCCTTTAGAATCCGTTATTAGTTGGTTGTCTTGGATCTCTTTCTCCAATGCTGAGATTTCTTCTAATTCTTTGACAGAGATTCTATGTGCTGTCTCAATTGTAAGGACCATCAAATCCCTGCTGCACTTTGTTTCTATCCCACTGAAACCCTTTTTGTAATCAGGATCATCCGTGAAAACAACTGGGATATTGCGGATTTGGAGGCCGGAGGGGATAGTGCCTGATCTTAAATGTTGAAGTAGAAAATGTCCGTGGAGGTCCGTCCTGATTTGTTTTTTCCGTAGTCGGAGTAACTTTTCTGACTCGTTTTGGGTGTTAGCCGTGAGGCTAAGAGTGGCCGATGCAAACGGAGGTGGATCTCTTAGAAGGTTTTGAATGTGTTCCTCAGTGAAAGCTACTGTGTCCTGCTCAGCCATACCACAAACTGAACACACGTGCCAAAAAATAATAATAGTCACAATTGGAGTGTGGAGGGAAACACTTAACACAAAATACACACTACTATGGAAACCCAAACAACCTGGTTCACCACGTGAACGACCTAATAATAACGAAGGGTATAACCCTGTGGCAGCTGCTTCTCTGCCCAACAGGACCTCGCAAGCCTGCACACCCGCACTACAATTTAGGAAACAAAAAGGGTCTTGGCTCCTAAACTCAGCAAGGCTGAGCCAATGTAAACTATAACAAAACAACACACTTGCCAGTGCTGAGAACATTATTTACACAAACTGTTGAAATATATAGTGTACATGACAATGACATGGACACTTGCTTTATGAATTGCAACTTTTTTTTTTTTTCTTGCAACCTATTCAGTTCTGCATCTTTTTGATTTTGTGCATGGGAATACAAAACATTCTATGTACATATATATACAAACATGAAATACAAATAAACAAACAATACGGTATGTACAGTGAGTTCACAACTTACATGCAACACATTCGTGGCCATCCATTCATACAAGACATACACACTGGTCCCAGTGTCAAAAACTTTTTTGTTCAATAAATGAATAGTCCGTTCTTTGACCTATCTAACATTCAATTGTAATAGTTGTAAGGCGAGCAAAAGTCTTTCTACAGGTTCCTCAAGATTATTTCAAACAAATCAGGGGAATGACCCGGGACCTGGTCGGTCGACGCGTTTCGAGCCCTGCGACTGGCAGGGTTCTCCTCAGGACCAAACAATAACTACAAGAAAAAGGAAAACAATCATGACTATGATGTTCCCAAGAGATCAACACCTAGTTCGCACCCTGGCCACCATCAGCCTACCTTTAGCGTTGGGTCATGGCTCCAACAGGTAATTGTATTCCAAAAATGCAAGGAGTGGTTTGGGGGGGAATGCTGAAACAAGTGGGAAAGACGAACAATAAGTGCACTGCATTAAAACATACACGCTCGTCATGTTCTGATTCATTCGTGTTGTGTGTGTATGCGCCTACCTGCGCTGTAAAAAAGTTGTCGGGGAAAATCTCCCAAGGGTCTGGTTCTATGTTGGAATGTCGTTTCTGCAGAAACAAAAAATGGAAAGCGTGTGCTAACGCTTGCCATCTGGCATCTCCGTGGAGTTTTGGGAAAGGACTTCTATATTCATACGGTGAGCTCCTTACCGTTAGTGGAGCTCCGCGTTAGTTCTCAAAGTTGAACTCTTCGCTACTGCCGGGGAGGCTTCACCCGTGAATGCGGCTCTTAAACAAAAAAGACAAAAGTGTGGCTAACCACGTTGTTAGAGCCGCTTTGCCCATTGAGAAAAGCCCGAGCATAAGAAGTCTATTCGGGTTTCCACCAACTACTGGGCACCACAAATGCGGAACATGTATCTGCTGTGAGGAAACGATAGAAGAGTCAGTCCTCTCCTTCAACAACATCAATTGGAAACATGACAGTTTTACCAATTGTAAAACCAGAAACGTTGTGTATGCCGTAATGTGTCCATGCCCTATGTTATACATAGGAAGAACAACCCAAGAAGTCAGGCATCGCATTACCCAACATAAATCAAGAATACGGAGAGAAGTGGAAAATGCACCGCTAGTCAATCACTGGCTAGCCATGAAACATGATAAAACCAAGCTTAAGTGGACGGTGATGTCTAAAATTGAAAACGACCCGCGAGGGGGCAATATCGAGGCAAGGCTAAACCAGAGAGAAGCTATGCTAATGATGAAGTTTAATACTGCAGTAACTGGACTCAACGAGATGTCTGAAATTTACAAACCCACTACGTAAGTTTGTTCACTTTCCCTAGTCTAGATTCAAGGACTACATCTCCCACAATCCTTCCACCTGCAGCCACTCCCACAAACAGGAACAGTTAGTTTGCTCACTCAGCCACAACAGACCGAAGGGGCAGGAGCGAACAGTACGACAAGCGGTCCACATCTAGAACCAGCACGGAGCATGACTAACGGTAAGAAGGGTAGCAGACGGGGACTCCTGTCAGTTCAGAATATTCCGTAATGAAACGCTGGACGGCAAGCGCTGACACACGCTTTCCTTCTCGTTTGTTGCAGACGAACGTCATTTGTTTAAGAGCCGCATTCACGGGTGAAGCCTCCCCGGCAGTAACGAAGAGTTCAACTTTGAGAACTAACGCGGAGCTCCACTAACGGTAAGGAGCTCACCGTATGAATATAGAAGTCCTTTCCCAAAACTCCACGGAGATGCCAGATGGCAAGCGTTAACACACGCTTTCCATTTTTTGTTTCTGCAGAAACGACATTCCAACATAGAACCAGACCCTCGGGAGATTTTCCCCGACAACTTTTTTACAGCGCAGGTAGGCGCATACACACACAACACGAATGAATCAGAACATGACGAGCGTGTATGTTTTAATGCAGTGCACTTATTGTTCGTCTTTCCCACTTGTTTCAGCATTCCCCCCCAAACCACTCCTTGCATTTTTGGAATACAATTACCTGTTGGAGCCATGACCCAACGCTAAAGGTAGGCTGATGGTGGCCAGGGTGCGAACTAGGTGTTGATCTCTTGGGAACATCATAGTCATGATTGTTTTCCTCTTTCTTGTAGTTATTGTTTGGTCCTGAGGAGAACCCTGCCAGTCACAGGGCTCGAAACGCGTCGACCGACCAGGTCCCGGGTCATTCCCCTGATTTGTTTGAAATAATCTTGAGGAACCTGTAGAAAGACTTTTTTGCTTGCCTTACAACTATTACAATTGAATGTTAGATAGGTCAAAGAACGGACTATTCATTTATTGAACAAAAAAGTTTATTTTGACACTGTCTTGTATGAATGGATGGCCACGAATGTGTTGCATGTAAGTTGTGAACTCACTGTACATACCGTATTGTTTGTTTATTTGTATTTCATGTTTGTATATATATGTACATAGAATGTTTTGTATTCCCATGCACAAAATCAAAAAGATGCAGAACTGAATAGGTTGCAAGAAAAAAAGAAAAATTAAAAAGTTGCAATTCATAAAGCAAGTGTCCATGTCATTGTCATGTACACTATATATTTCAACAGTTTGTGTAAATAATTTTCTCAGCACTGGCAAGTGTGTTGTTTTGTTATAAATATACAACCCTCACTGCCTCAATTGATCAAGCATCGCTCGTTCAAGAGACAAAAACATGTTACTGCGTAAGGCTCTGTTGTGCTCCGAAGGAAAGTGCCTGCAGTGCCGTACCAGTAGCCCCGCCTTCAGGGGCGGCTCTATGCTCATGGCGGCCCTGGGCAGGGAGCGTATGTAGGGGGCCCCGGAAGAGGGGGTTCGGGTGGGGCGGAGCCCGGAGGCCAGTGAAGAGGGGGGGTCAGGGTGTTTGGAAGTGGAACAGAGCTGGAGGCCACCAAATCCCTGCCGGGGGCCGCCACTCAAATATGTATCCATCCTCAGAGGATTATTATATTAAGGATAGGTATTGGTGTGGTGGCCCCTGGGGTTTGGTGGCCCTGTGCAGGTGCACAGCTTGCACATGCATAAAGCCGCCCCTGACGCCTTACGCAGAAGCCGCCGAAGAGCAGAAGTCAGAGCCGGCGTTGCAGCGAGGGAAGCTACGTCATGAGGGAACCAGGGGAGGATTGTATTGAAGAACTCCCTTTACACACAGTGCCGTTTTATGCGGATTGAGAGTGCTTGTGGTGCTCACAGGGTCCCGCAAGAGCTGCTGCACCCAGCGGTAGTGCCCAGAACTCACTGGGTGCGAGCTGCCAGCAGGGGGTAAAACCTGGGCAACTGCAGCACTGAGGATAACGTGGGAAAGGAGAAAAGCTCACAAGTGTCCACCACTACAACAGAAAAAGAAGGATTTAATTACTGCAGTAAAGGAAAGGGCACGGGCGAGCACTTTAATGCACAACAGAGGTAAGTGAGGGAGTTTATGGTTTGTGGACAGCCTGTAGACTGTTCTTGGACTCACTTAATTCAAAGGTCTGACCCCATAATTCTGGTGGATACTTTCAGAGGGAGATAACTCGACATAGAGTGGCTGTTAACCGGGTGGTTGTTTTGTTTTATAAAGGCACTAACAATGGCCTCCAGGAAGACCAAAAACACCCAGGAGCAAAAGAGCAAGTCAAAAGAGTCTTCAGTGGAACTGGCAGGCTCTGTAGAAAGCATGGAGAGCCAAGGGAGACGACCTAAGAAAGGAATGAAGCAAAAAGGAAAAGGGAAGGAGGTCGCCAGTACAAGGCAGGGTGGCATGGCTTCCAATTCATTCAAAGAATTTGTGGGGAAGCATTTTAAAAAGGTATTCTCACCAGCAAAGTCCCCAGTCATAGATGATTCAGAGGTCGAACTGTGGAATGGGATACCCCATTATTCTACGATGAGCATAGGATGAAGTCGGTAATTTTAGCTAATCAGTCTCTTCAATTCTTATTGGGACAAAAGGGTCCACCGTCTCCACGGCTGTCTTCATCACCACACTGGCTATTTACTCAGGACCCAGAAAATACAGTTCAGGACTCTCTGGAATTGAATAGCAAGGATTTAAAGTCAGAAGGAGAGGTTATACCAGACACCGAGCTAAGGGTGAAAGAGACCCATCTTGGTAACCTGAGTTCGGTGGAAAAAGAAAGCGTCGAACTGATTCAAACCTCAGGGTTGAACCTAGAACTTTCCGCAACACCAGCCTCTTCTATGATAGACCTGATGCTAATATTACAAAGAACCCTTCAAGGGCTTTTAGAAGTTACATTATCATATAATGAAATCTCAAAAGTACAAGTACAAAAAAAGCATTTATTTAAGATTGAGGGAGAGTTGCAAGGAATCAGAATCCAAATGCCGGCAATGGTAAGACCAGTCCCAGACCCGTAACCTCCTGCGTCAGTTGGGGAGGAGGTAGCGATGGCCGCTAAATTAAACCAGGAGGTTTATATCTCAAGGTGGCCAATGAGAGTAATTGGAAGGGGTGAGATTGCAAGATTTGGGCTCCTAAATCGAGGGAGACAAGTTGGAAGGAGGAGAGAAAAAAAGGGAACGAAAAGTCGTAGGGTTGCTAAGGATAGCCCAAGAAAAGTTGAGCAGGAAACCATGTAAAGCAAATCCCAAAGAGAAACAGCACAGAGGAAGGCCCCAAAGAAGCAAGGGAAAAAGGTACAATCTAAAAATAAGCCTATGGCACAGAAGTAAGTACGGTATATAGCACCAATCAAGACAAATAACCCTAATAATATTGCTTGTTACGGAGCAAGGGCACAAGTAGGTAAAATAGCGGATGCAGGATCTAGAAGGCATGCCTGCCAGTCACGTATGGTACCAACTGGGGTGAGAAAGGAGGATGTAGGGAATAAGTGGCTATATTTTATACCAATGCAAATAGGTAAAGGTGGCAAGAAGCTGAGGAAGAGTGGGCCTCTAAACACTCATTCGCCCAGTGTCCAAATTTGAAAGGCATAGGCTCAAAAGACTTGCGGCAAGTTGGATTTAAGTTAAATGAGGAAGGAAAGGAGGTTACCAGGGTATTGGTTTACTCGGACCTGGTAAAGTTTGCAATTCTGAAGGCAGAGAGCGAGGTACTAAAGGAAGGGATACAGTTAGTACCCGAAGATGAAGTAGAACTAGATCTAGAAGGAAAAGTGCCACAAGGAAAGGATTTTTTCAGGTGCCACGTTGGACTAAGTAAAAGACAGGTGAGGATAATAGAGAAAGAAGTAGGTGGAAGCATGGGAAATCTTAAAATAGATGCAAACAACTCATACAAAGAAAAATGGTGGGGAAATTGGAGTCAAGGATCCAGCCAGGCAGGCCCATCCTATAGGTATATCGAGGAGCTTGGAGAAGAGGGTTACCTAGAAGATGTCGAATAGGTAAAGGGGACGCCGCATGGTAAACATTTTGTTTCTTGGAATGTTAATGGTCTGGGAGAGCAAATAAAATAGTAAAATTTAAAGGATTTAGTAAAAAGATCAGAGATCATATGCATTTAGGAAACCTGGCTATGCAGCAAGACCCCAATATTCGACGGCTTCCGTCAACTCCACCGCCCAGCAAAGAAACAAAGGTTTGGGCGCCCTGCGGGAGGAATCATGACATTGCTCTCAACTAGAATAGTAAAGAATGTGACCCAACTCACAGTAAAATGTAAGTGGCTGCTTGCATGCAGGACATTTTTAGCGGTTACCAGCAAAAAGTATGTAAATTTGACATTTTTAAATGTGTATATGCAATGGGGAAGCCAGGAGGAATATGTTGTTGAAATGGGCTATTTTAAAGAAGACATGGATTTAATCTGCGAAAAGTATGGTATGGATATAATTTTATTGATGGGGGATTTTAATCATAAATTAAACCCAAATTATTCAGATGATTGGTTCTCAGAGACATTGGAGGCTTATGATTTAAACCAAGCAACCTTCCCAAACTGTACCTCCACAATTCTTGATATAAAACTGGGAATTTATTTGGGGACCAAAAGCCTCTTCTGTCTAAATGGGAGGTCAGCCCTAGATTGTCCCGCGATTACAACTTTTAAACCAGGCACACAAAACTGTCCAATAGATTATGTTTTTATGTCACCATGGAATTTTGCCTTCGTGAAGGGTTTTAGGACATATCAAAGAGAAGAAAGTGACCATAATCCATTGGAGTTAGAGCTCTTAGAGGTCCACCCGAAGCCCAGTGACAAAGTGTTAGATCAACAGTTGGAGTAATCCAGGCGTATTACAACGAGGCTATTTGAAGAATATATAGCAAGGTTGGAAAGATTACAACAGAACCTAGATCTGGGAAATGTGAAAGGGCAAGGCTTAGAGTGGTACGTTGACAAATAAGAACAAGTGGTTCAAAGCCTCCAGTGTGAACTCAGAAAGGACTCAAAAAATGCAAAGAGGCACCAAAAGGTAACACAGAGCCAAGGAAAGTGGTTCACTGAGGATTGCTTAAAAAAGAAGAGGGAGATAAGGAGAGAAGCACGTAGACTATGGGTGAACTATGAACAGGAAAGGGCTGATAAGCTTGTAAGACCAAAAAAAGAATAGAATATGTTAATCAGTAGTGCGAAAAGAACTCGTAAAGAAACCTGTTGGGTAAAACTGCTGGAGACAATTGAGACAAAGAACTTGCGCCAGTTCTGGAAGCTGATGCAATCAGCTGCAGAATTCCCGGTCGCCTCAATGAATAGTGTTGTGGAAGAGGAAGCATGGGAAGAATATCTGTTGGATTGTATAGCCCTCGTAACCGGAAGTTGGGGAGCCTCAGGAGTGGAGCGAGCTGGTAGAAGAGCACAAAGCAGATTTCTCGCCCCTAAACGTGAAAAACACAATAAAAACCCTGAACTTAACTAGGGCAGCAGGACCAGACAATCTCCCAGCCCTGATAATAAAATCACAGTTGAACTGGTGGGCAGAATTCTTCTCACTAATGTTTCAATCTATCTTAGAAACTGGAAAGATCCCCAATAACTGGAAAGGAGCAATAATCAGACCGGTGCATAAGAAAGGTGATATGCATGCCCCAAAAAACTACAGATTAATACATTTGTTAGATATTGGGGAAAAGATCTTTGCAAGATTAATATTAGGAAAGCTCAAAGCTTGGGCGGAACAGGTTCCAGTTATACCAGTAGAACAGGGTGGTTTTAAAGAAGGCCACTCAACCATAGACCGCTGCTTTGCCCTTTAGGCTCTTGCCCGGAAGTCAATAGAGCAGAAGGGGAAATTGTATTGCTGTTTTGTTGACTTCCGGGCAGCATTTGACTCAGTAAATCGCAAGTGTCTATGGGAATGCCTGACTAGGTATGGTATACCAGTGAGGCTATTGGCCATCTTAAAGGAACTACACAGTGGAAATTGTGCCCAGGTAATCAAGGATACAAAAGAGGCTCGGACGCAGAAAATCGCAGTAGGGAACAGGCTAAGACAGGGCTGCGTTTTGGCTCCCCTGCTATGTGCCTTATTCTTGGCCGACCTACCAGCAGTATTAGAAGTGGAAAGGAGTGCAAGCCCTAGAATGAGCGGACACAAAGTGGCATGTGTTTTATATGCAGATGACCTCGTGATACTGGACCAAACGGAGCTCGGGCCCCAAAGGAAATTAAATGTTTTTAGTAAATATCGTGAGGCAAAGTTTTTAGTTGTAAACATGGACAAAACAAAGATTTTATGGGAAAAAGGATAAAAATGTTAGCTGGTTTTTAGGAGAAACAAAACTGGAGATTGTAAAAGAATATAAATATTTGGGCCTCTGGTTGGACAGTGCCCTAAAATGGTGTACCCACCTAGAAGCCCAAAAAGCAAAAGCCTTATCTTCAATATGCGGTATGAAAAATTTAACAAGGAATATGGGGACATGTCCCACAGACTAATGCTAAAAGCATATGAAGCAATGATCCCCTCAAAGATATTGTACGGGGCAGAAGTCCTGTACTTAAGTGGTAAATGCAGATGGGACCTGGAATACGGGAAGATCCTAAAAACCTTATTGTCTCTGCCAAGCTCCGCAATGATCCTGGCTGTTAGAATGGAGACAGGAAAAATAGCATGAAGCATTCAGAACCAAATGTCACTTTTAAGATTTTGGAAACGACAGGATCCAGGGGGTATGAAGAAGGTCTCACAATGGTGGAGATCCGAAGTAGCAGCCTCAAGTGGGCTAGGGAAGCAAGAAAGAAACTCCCTTCTATAGCGGAGAGACTAAAGGTGAGTCTAATTCAGCACTCACTGGAGTTAGAATTTACCAAGTGTTCACTCAGCCTCCAAGGTCAAGAACAGTCAAGGAAGAATGACTTGGCTTACCAGAGTATGAAAAAAATCAGGGCAAGGTACAAGAAACTCATGGGTAAAAGAATCATGGTACCGCCCTGGATACCTTGCCGAACTTTGAGCTTAGATGTGAAATACTAAGAATACGAATTGGTATTCACCCCAGGCAGTTGGAGGGAAAAACAAAGGGTGAAATGATACATGCTGAAGGAACTTGTAAATGTGGGCTTGGAACCAAAAATGATACTCTTCAGAACAAGGTTCAAGTCCCACTGAGGCATCACAACGGAACAGGAGGAAACATGCGAGTGATGCCCTTCAAGAATCTATTTACAACAGGGGACTTGAAAAAAGAAGGCTGATCAGGAAGACTTAAGAAGGCTGAAATGGAAGAGAGGTAGCCTTTGATAGTGCCCAGAGCAGAGCCCTGCTGGGCAAGAGAAAGAAGAAAGAGGAGAACCTCTAAAAGGGGGGCAGAAAGGGGATCCACAGCCTTTGCTGTGCACTATGCCACAAATTTGTTCCCCCTGCAGGCGTATAGCGATTTTGTGGAGGGACGCCTGGCTGCCAGAATGACATCGCAGACTTCAGGAGGCAAGTCAAATGGCCTCAACTGTCGCCGCTCAATCGCCACGCATGGAGGTGGAGACTGGACAGGTTCGGGTGGAGGACCATCCCCTGCTGCTGCGACAAAAGGTCCTCCTGAAGAGGCAGACTAATCGGGGGATTGCCCAGTCTGGAGCCACAAGGATGATTTGGGCCCAGTCGCGCATGATCTTCAGCACTCTGGGCAGAAGTTGTATAGGCGGAAAGGTGTACAACAGACCGCAGCTCCACTCGCGACGAAAAGCATCTCCGAGCGAGTGCCGCCTTGGAAATTCCAACGCACAGAACTGATGACACTGTGGCGAATATATCTAACCAATGCTCTCCCCACTGCTGAAAGAGACCTTGCGCCATGTCTGACTTCAGACGCCATTCGTGATCCATCATGCACCGACGGCTGAGTTCGTCCACCCTGGCATTCAGGGAACCTGCCAGGTGTTTAACCACCAGGGACACGCCCTGGTGTTCCAGCCATTGCCAGAGGCACAGAGCCTCCTGACAAAGGGTCCACGACCCCACCCCGCCCTGTTTGTTGCAGTACCACAAGGCGGTGGTGTTGTCTGTGAACACCTGCACTACACATCCCCGGACAGAGGGAAGGAAGGCTTTCAGTGCAAGCGGGATCTGCTGCTGACTCAATCGCGGTCCGTGAGCCACCACTGCAACTGTCTCGCAGTGCCCTCCGAGATCAGGACGTGGTCAGACAGGTTGCCCTGATGCTGGGCCCACTGAAACTTCAGGTCCCACTGCAGGTCTCACTGCAGAGCCCGCATCCGCCACCTGGCGTGATGCAGCAGAAGGATGCAGGAGGCCATCAGCCCCTGAAGCTGCAGCGTCAACCTGACCGAGACTCGGGATAAAGGCTGAAAGATTGGAATCAGAGCCTGAATATCCCAAACCTGCTGTTCGGGTGGATAAACCTGAAACTGCGCCGAATCCAGAACCGCTCTGATGAAGAGGAGCTTCTGAGAGGGACACAGGTGTGACTTCGGCACATTGATGGAGAACCCCAGCATGTGCAGGAGGTCGGCCATAGTCCGGAGGTGGCTGACGACTGTCTGGGGCGAGCCCGCCTTCAACAAGCAGTCGTCGAGATAGGGGAAGACTGACACCCCTAATCTGCACAGATGAGCTGCGACCACCGCCATCACTTTCGTGAACACCCGAGGGGCGCTGGTAAGGCCGAAGGGGAGCACGGTAAACTGAAAGTGCTCGTGGCCTACCGTGAACCGCAGGTAATACCGGTGGGCCGGCAGGACGGGGATGTGAAAATATGCTCCTGCAAGTCCAATGCTACCATCCAGTCTCCGGGGTCTAGGGCAGCTAAGACCTGAGCCAAAGTCAACATCTTGAACTTCTCCTTCCGGAGGAAGCCGTTGACATTCCACAGGTCCAAGATAGAGCGTAGGCCCCCTTTGCCCTTCTTGGGAACCAGAAAGTAGCGGGAGTAACAACCACACCCTACTTCTGGCCCAGGAGCGTGCTCGATGGCCCCCTTGGCCAAGAGGGCCGTAACTTCTTGCAGAAGTGGCAAGTGATCCCCCGAGATGCTGTGGTACTGCAGTGGCATGGCTGGAGGGGTCGCCTCGAAGGGGAGGGAGAATCCCCTTTGTACAATTTGCAGCACCCACCTGTCCGATGTGATGGTGCGCCAATGGAGAAGGTGATGGCGAACCCTGCCCCCCACTGGTGGCAAATGGGCCTGAAAGCTCGGTTTAGGAAGGCTTTGAGGTGGATGCTGCGGGGGTGGATGTGGACTGGCCTCGCCGCTGTCCCCTGGCACCGCCACAGCAGTTACCACGTCCTCCGCCGCGCTGAATGTTAGTTTTCGGCCCGTGGCTGGCAGGACGTGAGGGGGTGCCTCTTCCTTGGCCACGAAAGGAGCGAAAAGAAGAAGTTTGCTGGCCTGACAGGCCCAAGGACTTGGCCGTAGCCCTGGATTCCTTGAAATGCTCAAGCGCACTGTCTGCCTTGTCGCCAAAGAGGCGACGGCCATCAAACGTGAGTGTGTTCTGGACATCAGCCGAGAAGTTGGAGGACCTCAGCCAGGCGTGGCGGCGAACCGCCACCGTCGTGGAAATCGCCCTGCCTAGCAAGTCTGTGGTATCCAGCCCACATCGAATAGAGTACCGTGCTGCAACTCGCCTTTCCGCAAGGGCTTGAGCGAGTTTTGCCCGGGCCTCCCCCGGGCGGTCTGGCAGCACGTCTGCAACCATGTCCCACAGAGAGTGGGTGTAACGGCCCAAAATGCAAGCGGTGTTGACCAACAGCAACCCCAAACTAAGTGAGGAGAACAGCTTCTTACCGAACTGGTCATACCTTTTGTATTCCCGATCAGGAGGGGCAGTCGGGAATGCGGTCTGGGAGTTAGAGGCCTGGATAACCAGGCTCTCGGGGTGGGGTGGGTGGACAGGAAGCTAGGGTCGTCCTGGGCCGGGCAGTGGTGTCTGGCCACGTTCCGATCTACAGGGGGGGCCTGCAGCGGGCTTGGACCAGGTGCCCAACAGAACATCAGTAAGGGCCTCATTATGCGGCAGTAGAGGCTCTGAAAAGCATGCCTGCGGTTTGAGGACCTCGGTGAGGAGGTTAGTCCTCACGGCCGCGACGGGGAGCTCAAGAGCCAAGGCCTTGGCCGCCCTCGTCAACACCACACTGTAAGCAGCCCCCTCCTCCGTAGCCACGGTAGGAGGGGAGACAAATCCAGTGTCGGGCGAAGTGTCCAGACCACTGGCCTCCCCTAGCTGAACTGCCCAGTCCTGATCCGACTGGCACTCCCGTGCCAGAGGGTCCTCAGACCCCTCCCAATCCTCCTCGCCCCCCATCTCCTGATAGTCCGGTCCAAAGGATGGGGCTGGATCATAGAAGAATTGCTCTTTTGTCAGCGTCGAATGCGGCGTCGAGCGACGCCGGATCCGGACCGAGGGGGGGACCGGGGATGACATCGTCCAGGGCGACACCCTGGGGGTCAGCGCCGGCGGAGGGGTCATAAGGTCAACCAGCGGCGAGCCGGATCCGGACCCAGATCCAGTGGGGCCCTGCGGCGTCGGGACCGGAGTCATCGACGGTGCCGGGGCCGAAGCACCAGACGGCGCCGGAGCCACCAGCCCGCTATGGCACCCAGACGGACCCACCGGGCCCGCAGGCACCTCCGTAGGGCCCGTCAGAGGGGAGCGATTCCTCATGGCCACGAGGAAGGCGCTGATCTCCTCCGGCGTCTCGTTCAGTCCAGGGACCGGCGGGTATGGAGCTGGGCACAGCGCCTGCGGCTCCGGGTGGAGCCGCGTGGGCTGTGTCGCCCGAACCCCCGGCGGCATCGTGCGAGCGTCAGGGGGAGTCGGAAGAGAGGTTTTGTCTCTTCGACTTCTTGTGCCTCTTTCCTGAGGACTTGGAGCCCGACGAGTGGTGTCGACTCGCCGAGCTGTGATAACTGTGGCCCCGCGACCGGTCCCTCGACCTCCTCCTGGACCGGGACCATGAACGGCACGGGGCCGACTGCCGGGGCTCGAGGCGCTTACGGGACCGCTCCCGCCTAGCCTTCGAAGTCAAGGCCCGGCAGTCGGGGCACGACTTGTCATCGTGGTCGGCCCCAAGGCAATAGAGGCACTCGACGGTGGGGGTCGGTAACCGACATCAGGCGGTTACAGTCGGCACAGGGTTTGAACCCGGGCATCCCTATCGGCACGAGAGTCGTATAGACTCGGAAAAGGATCCAAAAGAGATCGAAAAAGTTAGTAAAAAATTGACTAAGAAGTACTGCTTTTTCCAGATCTGCGCTTGCTGGCGCGGAAAAAAGAAGAACTGACATCAGCGTGCAAGGGCGGCGTCTAAGTACTCCGACGACGTCATCCCGGCGCTAACGACACCGACGACGGACGCGGAGCCACAGACGACGCCTACCGACGCGCAGGGGTACTGCTACGCAAAACTTTCCGGATTCAGTCGGACGCTTGGGGATATTCTAAGGTAAGGAATCTAACACTAACCTGTTTCTTTCAAATATGATGGTCATTGCGACAAGGGACTTCATTACAATAACAACTAGTGTTTGTTATGGCGCTAAACGCTGCATTTCTACTGTTTCAAAGTGCTGTAAGTAACAGATGTGCCCATTGCTCAATGTACTGACCTAGTGCCTAGTTGGGATTCAGACTTGAGACCTCCAGGCACTGCATACTGTTAGTGCAAGTATTCCACACCCTGAGTAATCAGACCAGCAGAACATAGGCCTCCTGGACACCACTGTAGCACCAACGTTGTGTAGGAGGCAAGGGGACGCACACAACAGTACAACCCAACATAACCCACTGGACACTGGTCAACACGCCTCATGGAATGAAGAAAATGAATTCCAAAGTTCTATGTCAAACCCACCAACACAAACATCTACACAACGAAGGATAACGCACTTTGCGGAAGCTTAGACACATCGGGGTCACCTGTCAAGCCAAAGGGAGTCCTGACATACCCTTCGGCACTACGCAACCAAAATAAACTGCACACACCTATGTCTATTGGCCATTACTCAAAATCAACTACTTGTAGGCAGCACCCATTGGAGGCAGAGCACATAAAGCAATCATTCAATCAAGAGGTATTTGTAGAGCGCGTCCTTTCACCCCAGGGGTATCTAGGCACTGTGCTGCTGGTTTCATTTAAAGAGCCAGGTCTTGAGTTCCTTCCTTAACCTCTTCGGTGCTCATGACGAGACCAGCTCCTCATGAGTCACAATGGAGCTGTGCTCATGATGAGCTGGTCTCGTCATAACGGCTCCGTGCCACCCACATGCGATTGATTCCCAGCCTGTGCAGGCAAATTAATCAGTGGGCGGGGTCGTGACGAGACCAGCTCGTTATGAGCACAGTTCCACTGTGACTCATGACGAGCTGGTCTCATCACGAGCACCGCGCTTCCACAGCCAGCCCCCCGCAGGGAAGGGGTTAAGTGGTTCATGGAGGGTGCGTGCAGAGGTGGAGGGGAAGGGTGTTCCAGGCTTTGACAGCGAGGTGAGAGAAGGTGTGTTCTCCGGTGCGGCTTTGGCGGATGCATGGAGTCTGTGCAAGGGCGAGGTGGGCAGAGCAAAGGTTTCTGGATGGCTGGTGGAAGGTCCGAAGATTGTTCGTGTAGTGTTAGCCTATGTTGTGGAGGGCTTTGTAGGTGTGTGTCAAGAGCTTGTACTGGCATCTCTTCTGGACCGGGTGCCAGTGGAGGTCTTTCAGGTATTGGGAGATGCATGGCCTCTTGGGGAGGTTGAGGATGAGTCTAGCTGTTGCGTTCTGGATTGTCTGGAGTCTCTGCAGGAGTTTGGAGGTTGTGCCGGTATATAGTACTTTGCTGTAGTTGAGTTGGCTGGTGATGAGTGCCTGCGTCACCGTTTTCTTGGTGCTGATGGGGAGCCATCTGAAGATCTTTCAGAGCATACGGATCGTGTGGAAGCAGGCTGAGGCGATGGTGGTTACCTGGCGTTTCTTGGAGAGTTCGCTGTATACTACAATACCAAGGTTTACATCAAACCTCTAGCCCCAGTATGGACTTAGGAAAAAGGGTGCTAGCACAATGTTTCTCCCTTTTCACATACCTTCAGCTGCTACTGCTGCTCTTACTGCTCCAGTAAATAACCTCTTTTTAGTACGCATCTTTGAAGAAGTGTTAATATTTGCCATTAGCAGGGAGATGTTTGCATCTGCATTTCAAAGGTTGTCTCTTCACTTCAATGTACAGGACCGTTTAACCCTTGGGTAACTTCAAAATAAAACAAGCATTGGCAAAGTCAAAAGGTCACGCATTTGAATGGCATTAACCAACCTTTTGGTTTTTCCAATGATATTTGATGATGCGGTCCACATCAGCCTAAAGAAATGCTTGCTTGCTGATGGAGAACAGCAGTTTCCAAGAAGAGGCGATAATGAATACTTGTACATGCATCATCATGTAAGCATGAATATGCAACATAACATTACAGAAGCCAAAGCACGATGATGTATAGACTTGCATTAGTTACAGTGTATGCCCTTTTACATCATAATGCATGCCTATTTTGTATTATTTTCATTTACTGTGCCAAGATGGTGGACGTATGTCTTAGAGCAGTAAATAAAAAAAAAAAAAAAAGATATAAGGGATCCAATGTACATTTTTTCTCTCTCAAAGAAGGGGGCCATTAACAAATAGCAAATAGTAGCTTTGGATTGCCTTTATCAATATATACAAAAAAATAACAAACAAAAATGCAACAACGAGGGCGGGAGCAACAGTGGAAGATGGGGAAGGATTTAAATGACAGTGTAGGGCAGAAGGTGGGGCAGCAAAACAAAGGGCCTGTTATAGAGCGGAGGTCGTGTTACATCAAAATTAGAGTAGGATGCGGAGAGGAAGGGCAAACAATGGACGAACTTAGAGGATGAAGAAGCTGGGCAGGGGGCATGTGATGGGGAGAGCATTACACGTGCGAGAGAGCAAGAAGGGACACATACTTCTAAAAAATGCTGGAAACACAAGATTAAAAGAGTAGTTAATCTTTTAGAAGGATGGCAAGGAAATTAACCACCATTGGGCACAAGAAGAGCAAGGAAGGCAATTGAATAAGATTAAAGCAAGTGAGATTGGGAAGAAACTCAACTAGTGGTAAGCAATGGCCCGACCCAAAGCTCACCGTATGTATTGTTGTTTTCTACAGTAGGTCTTCCACAACAGACAATTATAACGTGTATGCAGGACCCAAACAAGGATAAAGTCAGGAGGTAATTTGTATTTTACATTCCTTAAGTCTAACAGGGGTTGCCATCCTTTGTTTTTTTCACACTATGCACATTAAGGCACTTTACATCACATTGTTGCACATTTTTTGGGATTCATGACAAGTATTAAAAAAAAAATTTCTATGGTTGACTTTGAGGAAAATGTCATGATCAAATGAAGAATTGATTTAGATGCTGCTTTCAGTTGTTTGTTTGGTCCCTATAAAGCTTCGTGTGATAGAGGGGTCACTATCACTTTAGAGACCACTATGCGGTGGACTCTATGCTTGACTCTTACCTCTCTTTTCTTAAAATATCTTCGGGACAGTGTGTGTTCAGATTATCGGACCTTATGAACCTTACTTTCCTCGTCGGCTTGTTTGTTTGGCATTTCACAAGTCTTCTAAGTGGTATTGTCACATATATTGCTGACTTTTCAGCTAACTGCATGTTGCATTGTGGGGTTTTTAGTTGTGCTTTCAACATTGTCATTATGGGCTCAAAAAACCTGCATACTACGTGCTGTTGACTAAAATGCAGAATTGCCTCCTTCAGAGAACAGGTACATGAGCAGCAGTACTCGTTTTCCTAATCAAAGAACTTTACAACTAGGCAACAGCAGTGCAAAAAGTGCTTCCTCACAGAACAAGTACAGCCAGCAAAAAGAGCTTCCCTGTCTGAGAGAAGTAGCAAATGCAGTCTTCCATCCCCCATGGAACAAATTCAGCAAGACAGATCGGTGCAAGCTTTCATCGCTCACAGAACATATACAGTTAAGGCACGAGTGATGTGCAGATTAGAGACAGATCTCGTGGGCTGATTTTTACGTCACAGAGAAGAATGTATAGGTGGATGAATGACCGAATATGCAAATTATTACACCACTTTCAAGTGATATTCACACCAGCATCCTAAAAGTCCTACAAGTGTCACTGGGAGACCTGCTGTCACTTGTGTCATATCCTGGAGTCTTGCTGCGGTCATGTCTTGTATATCCAACAGTAGCCATTCACATGTGTATCTGTCAATGAACCGTAGAGCTCCAAGGGTGGACCACTTCTATATCAATACAGAGACTTTTCCTACTCGTGTTGTGTCCAGTACTGCAATTTAAAGACAAAATGTCTAAATAATAAAAGAAAAGGCACACCTGTGTGCTGTTCTTTTGTTCTCCCACCCCATGATGCTTCTGTCTTTATCTGTCCATTTATTTTATTAGAATAGACACTCATGACATTTATTAGAATAGACATTTTATTAGAATAGACACTCCCTCTTTCTTTCTTTTCCCTCCCTCTCATGTCAAACTATCTGGCTTATATTGATCTCTCCTCTCAGTCTCTTCGGATTTTCATTCCTCTCTTAACCTTTTCTCTTACCTTCAATTCCTTCACACTCGGCATTCACACCTGACTCGTCTCTTGCCATTGTCTATCCCAACTTAATCTATTATAGAATCTTCTGTCACACACACTACATTTCCCATTACTCCTCTTTACCTCTCGCCTACTCAGTTCTCTTATTTCCTCCTCTCTACTTCTACCTTCTTATGCATCATGTCTTATACATTAATTTATCACATGTTTCTTTTGCATATCTTCTAGTCTCCCCTTCTTTTCTCAAATTCCGCTTTTCTGTCCCAACACTCCTCTTACCATACCATACTCACTCACACGCACTCAAGTAATTTCTTTAAAAAAAAATGTATTTATTGGCATTTAAAAAAGAAGCAAACAAACCAAACGAAGTACATCATAATCTCAGCAATAATCACTGTCGGCAGAAATACCCAAAGAAAAGCAAGGCAAAATTGGCAAGTTCAAGTTCGGACATTTGTATAGCGCACTACTCACCGAGAGAGTCTCAAGGCGCTTGGGGAGGGGGTTCATTATTTGTCGAATAGCCAGGTTTTAAGTTCTTTTCTGAAGGAGATGTGGTTCCGAGTAAGGCGGAGGTGAGTGGGGAGTGAGTTCCAGGACTTGGCAGCAAGGAAGGAGAAGGATCTGCCACCCATGGTGGATTTTCGGATGCGCGGGACTGCGGCGAGGGCTTGATTGGACGATCTTAGTTGGCGGGTGGGTTTGTAGAAGGACAGTCGAGTGTTGAGGCATTCAGGTCCTAGATTGTAGAGGGCCTTGTGTGCGTGGGTGAGAAGGCGGAAAGTAATTCTTTTGTTGACGGGAAGCCAGTGGAGGTCTTTTAGGTGTCCGGTGATGTGATCTTGGCGAGGGATGTCTAATATAAGTCTCGCTGATGCGTTTTGGATGCGTTGGAGTTTTTTCTGTAATTTTGCTGTGATTCCGGCGTATAGTGTGTTACCGTAATCCAGTCGACTCGTGACCAGTGCGTGGGTGACAGTCTTTCTTGTCTCGAGGGGGATCCAGCGGGAGATCTTTTTGAGAATGCGAAGTACGTTGAAGCAGGAGGATGAGACTGCGTTGACTTGTCTGGACATCGAGAGAGAGGAGTCTAGGATGAAGCCAAGGTTGCGTGCATGGTCTGTGGGTGTGGGTGCTGTGCCCAGAGCGGAAGGCCACCAAGAGTCGTCCCAGGCAGAGGGGGAAGATCCTAGGATGAGCACCTCCGTTTTGTCTGAATCGAGTTTTAGGCGGCTATGTTTCATCCATTCGGCTACTTCTTTCATGCCTTCGTGGAGATTGGTTTTGGCGGTGTTGGGGTCTTTGGTGAGGGAAAGGATTAACTGGGTGTCGTCGGCGTAAGAGATGATGTTGAGGTTGTGTTGCCGAGCGATGGAAGCGAGTGGACTCATGTAAACGTTGAAGAGGGTGGGACTGAGTGAAGATCCTTGAGGTACGCCACAGATGACTTCAGTGGCCTCTGAGTTGAATGGGGGAAGTCCCAGATGACCCTCCCACCCACTAATAGTATAGCCCGACCCCACCCCCTCAGAGAGCTGTGACCGTCCTGACCCGAGCAGAAGCGGTCGCTCCCATCACTCCTCCTGGGTATCGTAGCGCTATTCAAACGCTGCCTGTGCTCTGTGCTTGCATCTTACATAATTTCATAGCGCTGCATTGTGCTTTTTGTGATCTAGTCATAGAGCTGCTTTGCAAGTTTTCATTATGCTTAAAATCGCAGCGCTGCATTGTGCTTTGTTCGTGATCGGATCATAGCGCTTAAGTTTGATCTTTAGCGCCCACCCACGCAAGGTGTACCAATAATGTTTCTAGCCTTCGGAAAAAATGAGAAGAGAAGACCATAGGTATATTACTGAATAAAAAGAGGAATCGCGGAAGGATCACCATTTTCATGAGTGAGATGCATCTCAAGAGTGATAACGGAAGAGCAATCCATTTCTCTATGTCGTCTTCCAATTTAGATATAGCACAGCCATAGTTCTCCCTAAGAACGATCTCAGAGTCCATATGTAGGTGTATCCCGAGATAGCGTACCGCGTCCGTAGTCCACTGTAGTGGATATTCCGGCTCAAATTTCTCCGTGGCATGCGTTAGAGGGAACATGATAGATTTGTTCCAGTTGACATGTATGCCCGAGAGGGAGCCGAACCTGACTACCTCACGGAGGACCGGAGAAAGGTGCGTCACCGGGTCCCGAACATAAAGAAGAGTGTCGTCCGCATAGGTGGAAACTATTAAATTATATGTAGGGAAGCGGATGCCTCGGTGGCTGTGGTACCCCCGCAGGGCACATGCAAGAGGCTCAGCGACCAAAGCGTAGAGTATCGGGGAGAGAGGACATCCCTGTCTCGTCCCTCTACCGATCACGATGGGTTCAGTAACTAGTGGGCCAATACGAATGTGCGCCGTAGGGGATGAATACAATACCGCCAAGAGTTGTAGAAATAATTGTCCCACACTCAGCCTACTCAAGACCTGACGCAGGAAAGACCACTCCACTGAGTCAAAGGCCTTCTCCATGTCTAAAAAAACAGCCACAGCCGATACCTCCGGGCGCGTATGCTGAAACGCAGCAAAGACCGTTCTGATATTGTATGTGAGGTTGCGAGAGGGGACAAAACCCGACTGCTCCGGAGCCACCAAAGAGGTGACCAAAGGTTGAAGGCGGTTGGAAAGGAGCTTAGCAAAAAATTTTGTGTCAACGTTCATGAGAGACAGTGGGCGGTACAAGGCGCAGTCTCCAGGGTCCTTGCCTGGCTTAAGAATCGCGACGATAATAGCCTCTCTCATGGAGGGCGGCATTGTACCCGAATTGGCCATGTCATCAAACAAAGTGAGCAGGTGCGGTATCATGAGATCTGAAAATGTCTTATAGAAGGTCACCGTAAGGCCATCACTGCCCGGCACACTCCCCCCTTTCATTGCAGAGAGCCAGAACAACCTCGTCCCGATCAAATGGGCGAGCAAGGAATTCGCGGCGCAGGTTAGAGAGCCATGAAAACTCAATGTGGGATAAATAATCAATAATACACTCCTCGGGCGCAGGGCCTCTCGACGCGTACAGCTGCGAATAATATTCACGAAAGCGCCCCAGCATCTAGCGCACTAGGGAGAGGTTCATCCGTGGACTCCGATCTCCGCACCGGGATAGAAGCCCTAGCCCTGCTGCGTTTAGCAAGCCGCGCCAAAACAGAGCCCGGGCGTTCTCCCTCGCAATAGGCCCGAGCTGTGGCATACTTCCCAAGGTGTTTGACCTCCACGTCAGCTTCCTCGTTATACTCCCGAAGGACCCCCGCTATTGTCTGGTTTAAAGACTCATCGCCTATCTGGATCCTTTGGGATTCCAAATCCTTGAGTTTAGTTTCTAATGTTTCAAGCCTGCCCCTAATTGATTTCAGCACCCCCACGTGCTTAGAGATAGTGACCCCCGAACAAAGTTTGAACACCTCCCAGACAGATTGGAAAGAATCAACCGAGCCCACATTCGTCTCAAAGAAAACTCCCATTGCCGTCAACAGTTCCTCCTTAAAGAGAGCATCTAACAAGGGGAATGGGGGGAAACGCCAAGCGAAAGGGGGAATACGTCGCGCGGGCGTGGTGCAAGTCATCAAAATAGGAGAGTGATCCGAATAGGTGCGCGGCATGACAGCGCAGGACCGCACATTGGAAAGAAAATGAGTCGACACAAACCAGTAGACTATTCTCGTATGTATGTTATGGGGGGCTGAGTAGTGAGTAAACCCTCCCAGCGTCGGGTGTCTATGTCGCCAGTCAAGTCCAGATTGGTGAGCTGTGTAGTCAGAGCCCGCGCAGAGGCTGATGGCAGTCGCGTTGGGCCATCCAATCTATCTAACCCCGGGTGCCTTGTCAAATTAAAATCCCCACCCCAACAAACCAGCTTATCAGCATGCGAGGTCATCTTTGCAGCTAGATCAATGTAAAAGTCAGGACGGTCAAAGTTGGGGCCATAAGTATTCACAACGCACATGTCTATGCCTTTCCCGTAGCAGCCAGTAATCGCGTATCGCCCATCACTGTCCGTAACCAGCGGGACCCACCTTAGGGAGGACTTCGGATTGAACCATGTGAGGACACCCCTAGCGTGTGTGGTAAACCATGCCGCGTGGACATTGCCCCCAAGTCCCCGGTATCTAAGAATAGGACTCTCTAGCGGGAGGTGTGTTTCCTGCAAGACCGCAATGTCAATCCTATGTCTGGCTAAGTACTGCAGAATTTTCCGCACTTTGCGGTGGTCATTTAGACCTCGGACATTCCAGGTCACGATCCGTAAAGTGTCAGGAGATTCGTCCTCAACTGTCATTGCATCTGCCATGGTGAGTGTGTGTGGTCCATCATAAACATGCTAATCCTGTACATAGTGAAGACATCTGCCACAGTCATGGATGTTTGCATAGCACACTTTTCTGCCTTAAGCAATAGAACCTGCACCAAACATCGAAAAATATAAATTCCATTAACACCCCCTTCCCGAACCCCCACCCACGCCTGCCCGACCCCAACTAGGCCGCGTACATCCCTCCGCCCCACAAGACACATCCCAGCCCCCCTTACCAACCCCAATACACAAATATTCAAAATCCAATACCCCAAACAGCACAACCCGTCCCCCCCATCCCCCCTGTACGTACATAGGAATTCAGTGATTGTCACACGAGGACAGAGGTAGCCTGCAATTACAATTCGCAATCAGCAAAAACAGACACTTAGCAGCACCCTCAGTCACTCCCCCGTACCAAAAAAGATAATAAAGAACAATTTAAGAGTTGCAAAAAACCTTAGCTATCCGGATAGACTGCCTCGAATTGCAGAAACAGTAGTATACTGGGCTCCCCCAACAAAAGCGAAGCGTGCTCCCCATAATGAGCGAGACATCACCAGCACAACAACCAGAGTGAAAGGCAGAACCAGTGGAGCAGGTGACCAAAATATTTCGCTATAGGGGTTCAAGAAAGCAACCAGATCGTTATAGTCATAAGGATACATGAAGAGTGATCGCTGTCGCCCTAGGTCGCTGCTGCCAGTCCAAGAGTAGAATCCCCCAGCTGATAGTCTCCCAGAAAAAATAATACTTGACATTCGCCCCATCACCCCCGCACCCACCAAAACATCCGTACAACATGTATCAGGGGTCGTGCAGCTTATCTGTAGTACTCCATTAATTCCTACTACTCCAGGGAACCCTCCGCCGAGACCTTACCATCATTCCTCGGCAATCGTTTCTCCCTCTGCCAGTCCCTTAGAGCCTTTTGCAATGCCTTGGGGTCTGTAAAGATCATGGACCTCCCCTGCCTGTTAATGCGGAGCTTTGCTGGATATAGCATTGCATAATCAGCTCCCAATTCTCTTAGTTGGCGCTTCATAGGAGCAAACTGCTTTCCGGCCTCCTGCACCCGTGCCGTGAAATCCCGAGTACAAGGACAGTACAGAGCCCTCGTACTGCAACGGTTGCTTGTCCCTGGCTAGTCTCAAAGCCACGTCGCGATCTCGATAATTTAGCAGTTTGGCAATTATGGGACGGGGGGCCCCCGGCTTAGGTCGTGGACCCAACAAGCGGTGGGCTCTCTCAACCACAAACATGGCTGAAAACGCTGTGTCGCCAAGCAATTTCTTCAGCAGGCCCTCGACAAATAGCTCCATGTTGCCAGTCTGCGTGGTCTCTGGAAGGCCTGTGATGCGGAGGTTGCACCGACGTGAGCGGGCCTCCAAGTCCTCGGTTTTGTCAAGGAGGGATTGCATGGCTCTGCCAATCCGCTTGTTCCCCGCGTCTAGCGTGGTCTGAGCCTCCTCTACTTCAGTTAGTCGGCGCTCCGACATATCCATTCGTTCCGCATGCTTGTCTAGCCATACGGTCCATGCGGTATGTGAGT
This sequence comes from Lissotriton vulgaris, assembly GCF_964263255.1. NCBI lineage: Eukaryota > Metazoa > Chordata > Amphibia > Caudata > Salamandridae > Lissotriton > Lissotriton vulgaris. The sequence goes on from NC_141698.1 coordinate 74,804,821, forward strand.
GCGTCAATTTTCTTCCCCAGGGTAGCCATCCCTCCCTGTAGGTTCTTCTCCATGGCAAGGAGTATCCCACGCAAGTCCTGCTGTTGCGCCTCCTCTGCTGCGTCGCGGTCTGCCGTGCCGCCGCCCCCGCGTCCTCCATCGTCTTGGGTCCTCTGGGGCCAAATGAGAGCTTAGATTGCGTTCTATCCGAGCACCCCATGCCAACGGCCAGTACACACCCTCAGCGCAGGAATAAGGCCTCGGTCACACAGCACCGCAAAGCAGTCCATCGCACCCGGGCCTCACTGCCAATGCACCCTCGCAAGGATTCGCTAATTTATTCAGTACCGGGCTCCTGTGGGAGTTGTATTCCAAGAGCGAGCAGTCGGAGTAGGCCTACTCCAGGGGCCGTGGATCAGTCAACCAGGGAGAGCACGCAGCCCAGCGTCAGCAACACACCCTGCGCCGGGAAAGTTCAATGGGTAAGGAAGAGTGAATAGAGATCCGTAACCCCAGGCGGCTAGTATAGGGGCCCAAATTCTAGAAGCAAACGACCAAGGCACAGATCCAAGCACCACTGCAGGAATCGTCAATATATGCGCCACCAGCCCGTTCAGAAAAGTGAAAGACCCTGTGGATGATCTAAATGGACCTCGCTCCCCATGCGCACTCAGTCAGTGGCGTCTACTGGTGGGTCACCGGCAAGGCCGAAAGATAACCCCAAACGACCTCAATTCGGGAAGGAAGATGGCAGCCTCGACTCCCCAGGTGGTGCGAATCAGCAGCCCAGGTTCAGTGGAGGGGGAGCAGCAACAGTCCGGGAGAGTGCGTCCCCCAATGCACCCCACGACAGTAGGTAGCTCCGCCAGTTAGTCTTGTGCACCAGAAGGGGACCTCCACCCGGCAACCACTGCCGTCGAAGGCGAGGTCCCCACCAACAGCGCTCTCAGTGGGGTCAGCAGCACCGATTACGGCCTCGAGGTGGGTTTCATCGGGGGACGGGGAGGGGGAAGGAAGACCCGATGCTTAGCAGCCGCCGCAGCTCACCGCACCTCCCGGGCTCTCCGGATCAAATTTCGCCGTCTGTAGCATCTCCAGGGCCTGCGGCGGCGGGGGTCTCGTCACCTGCCGCGGGGCTCGTCAAAATTTAGGCCGCGGCTTCACTAGGCCCGCTCCACGCTCCGGCCGTCACCTGCAGCTCGGTTGCCGGCTAGCTCCGCCACCCCCCACTCATGTAATTTCTCTTAAATGCTCCTCTCACAAACATACGTTTGCTTTCCTCTTTCAAATCCTCCCTTTCTTGGCAAACTGCACGTATTGCCTTTCTCACACACAACCTTCATACCAGTGGTGGGCGGAACTCATGCAGTTTTACTCTGCAGAATCCTGCGAGATCCATAAAAACTCTACGGGTTTCCGTGAAGTTCTGCCAGAGCACGCAAAATATGCATGTCCCGCTGCAATAAAGTCAAAGAAGTGCAAGCAGCGCTAAAACATCAGCACGAACGTCACCACGACGAGCACAAGAGCGCATGGCCATTTGAGTTGAATTTGCTGCTGCTAGAGTTGAAAATCTACTCGAATGGCAGCAAATTTACTTGAGAACCAGCCCTCAATCAAAGACATTTATAGAGCGCACTACTTACCCGTAGGGTCTCAAGGCGCTGGGGGGGGGGCCGTTACTGCTCGAACAGCCAGGTCTTCAGCTTCTTCCTGAAGGAGAGGTGGTCTTGGGTCAGGCGCAGGTCGGGAGGGAGGGAGTTCCAGGTCTTGGCGGCCAGGTAGGAGAAGGACCTTCCTCCTGTTGTCGCTCTTCGGATGCGGGGGACGGCGGCGAGGGCGTGGTTGGCTGATCGGAGGTGGCGTTTGGGAGCGTAGAAGTTGATTCGGTTGTTGAGGTAGCTCGGGCCTTGGTCGTGTAGGGCTTTGTGTGCGTGGGTGAGGAGGCGGAAGGTGATTCTTTTGTTGACGGGGAGCCAATGCAGGTCTCTCAGATGTCCGGAGATGTGGCTGGTTCGTGGGATGTCGAGGATGAGTCTGGCTGAGGCGTTCTGGATCCGCTGGAGTCTCTTCTGGAGCTTGGCGGTGGTACCGGCGTAGAGGGCGTTGCCGTAGTCCAGTCGGCTGGTGACGAGGGCCTGGGTGACCGTCTTCCTGGTCTCGGTGGGGATCCACCAGAAGATCTTCCGTAGCATGCGTAGGATGTTGAAGCACGCCGAGGAGACGGCGTTGACTTGCCTGGTCATGGAGAGGGAGGAGTCCAGGATGAAGCCCAGGTTGCGTGCGTGGTCTGTCGGTTTGGGTGCGGTGCCCAGGGCGGGAGGCCACCAGGAGTCGTCCCAGGCGGAGGGCGACGAGCCCAGGATGAGGACCTCCGTCTTGTCTGAGTTCAGTTTCAGGCGGCTGGTCGTCATCCACTCGGCTACATCTTTCATCCCTTCGTGCAGATTGGCTCTGGCGGCGGCGGGGTCGTTGGTCAGGGAGAGGATCAGCTGGGTGTCGTCGGCGTAGGAGATTATGTTGAGGTTGTGTTGGCGTGCGATGGCCGCGAGGGGGCTCATGTAGACGTTGAAGAGGGTGGGGCATAGCGAGGATCCTTGAGGGACGCCGCAGATGACTTCGGTGGCCTCTGACTTGTACGGTGGTAGGCGGACTCTCTGTGTTCTTCCGTCGAGGAAGGAGATGATCCATTCCAGTGCCTTCTCCTGGATTCCGACGTTGCTGAGGCGCTGTACTAGGGTGCGGTGGCAGACAGTGTCGAATGCCGCGGAGAGGTCTAGGAGGATGAGGGCCGCTGTGTCTCCGTTGTCCATCAGGGCTCGGATGTCGTCGGTGGCGGCGATGAGGGCGGTCTCGGTGCTGTGGTTGGCTCGGAAGCCAGACTGTGAGGGGTCGAGGGATCCATTCGTCTCGAGGAAGGCGGCCAGCTGCTTGTTGACGGTCTTCTCGATGACTTTGGCTGGAAACGGGAGGAGCGAGATGGGGTGGTAATTCTTGAGTTCAGTGGGGTCCGCTGTGGGTTTCTTGAGTAGAGCGCTGAGTTCGGCGTGCTTCCAGCTCTCAGGGAAGGTGGCGGTGTCGAAGGAGGTGTTGATAATGTCTCGCAGGTGGGGTGCGATGACAGCGTCGGCCTTGTTGAAGACGTGGTGAGGGCAGGGGTCGGTCGGAGATCCGGAGTGGACGGAGTTCATCGTGCGGACGGTGTCTTCGGTGCTGATCGGCGTCCAGGCGCGGAGGGTGGTGGTGGGGGGCGGTGGTTCAGACGTGGGGTGCGTCGGTTGGGTGCTGAAGCTGGTGTGTATGTCCGCGATCTTGTTGTGGAAGTAGGAGGCGAGGGAGTTGCAGAGGTCTTGCGATGGGGTGATGTCGTTGTTTCCTGCGCTGGGGTTGGATAGCTCTTTCACGATGTTGAAGAGTTCCTTGCAGTTGTGTGCGTTGTTGTCCAGCCGGTCCTTGAATGCAGTTTTCTTGGCGGCGCGGATCAGCTGGTGGTGCTTCCGGGTGGCAAGCTTGAAGGTGGTCATGTTGTCCGGTGTTGGTTCCCTTCTCCAGACTTTCTCGAGGGCTCGGCAGTTCTTCTTGGAGCTCTTGAGTTTGTCGGTGACCCATGGGGCTTTCTTGCTGCCGGGTCTGCTGGGCGGGGTCCTCAGCGGGGCGAGTTCGTCCACGCAGTTGCTGATCCACTTCGTGAGGTTGTCGGCGGCCTGGCTGGTGTTCGCTGAGCTGGCAGGAGGGTGCTGGCTCAGGGCGGTGGCGAGCTGGTCGGCTGTGATCTTGTTCCAGCTTCTGCGGGCAGCCTGTTGCTGGTGGTGGTGGATCGTCGTTCTTTTGAAGGTGAAGTGGACACATCTGTGGTCCGTCCAATGAAGTTCGGTGGCGTGGCTGAAGGCGATGTCTGTGCTGGATGAGAAGACGGCGTCCAGTGTGTGTCCGGCGAGGTGGGTGGGGGTGGACACCAGCTGCTTGAGTCCAAGATTGGCGAGGTTGTCGAGCAGGGTGCTGGTGTTGCGGTCGTTGTTGTTCTCCAGGTGGAAGTTGAGGTCCCCCAGGAGGATGTAGTCAGCGGAGGGGAGGGCATGCGGGCTGACGAAGTCGGCGATGTCCTCGCTGAATTGAGTGCGTGGTCCCGGAGGTCGGTAGATCAGGGTGCCTCTGAGGGTGGTCTTCGGGTCGGTGTGGATCTGGAAATGCAGGTGTTCGGCGGTGGTAAGGGTGATGTCGGTGCTGGTCGTGAGACGGATGGTGTTCCTGTGGATGATGGCGATGCCTCCTCCCATCTGGTTGGCGGTGCGGTCCCTCCGGGTGATCTTGTAGCCCTCAGGGATGGCGATGGCGATGTCGGGTGCTGAAGAGGCGTTCAGCCAGGTCTCCGTGAGGAAGGCAACGTCCGGGGCTGTGGTGTCTAGGAGGTTCCAGAGTTCGATGGCGTGTCTGTGGACGGAGCGGGTGTTGAGGAGGATGCACTTGAGGTGGTTGCTGCTGGTGTTCGGCTTGGCAGGTGCTGGTGGCGGGCAGGTCCGGATGCAGGTGAACTTGCAGGCGTGGTAGCTGAAGGGTCCGTGGGAGCATCGTGGGGTGGCTCGGTAGCATCCTGGGGTTCGGCCGGTGTTGAGTGCGTTGAGGGTGGCGGCGGTGTACGTCAGGCGGGTCGGTCGGGGTCCTCGTGGGCCAGGGGTCCTGGCACTGGGCGCGGTCCAGGCACGGACGGGCGCAGACGGGCTTACCTTTGGCGCGCCTTCGCCTGCTTTAGAAAATTATTCTAGGGGACGCCAAATCTCGCTCGCATTTCTGGAGCCTCGCTGCAAGCATTTCTGCCCTTCGGCAATTGGCAGAATGTTGCTGAAACTCCAAGTCTCCAGATTCTGACAATTCAGCGGGCGGAACAAAACATTCTGCCCACCCCTACTTCTTACACTGTCCTTTCCTTGCTCCTATCTCTCTCTTTCTCACCTCCTGTTTCTCATAGCACTTTCTTTCACTTTGTCGCCCTCTCATTTACCAGTGCACACACTTGAGGATGGTTGTGTTTTGATACTTTTGTATCAAACAGGTATGCAGTTCCTTCTGACAGAGGAAAACCGTGAGAATATAAATGACTGGTCGGTCCAGTCTCCACAGGATCAGACGGGGGTCTGCTCCTTTTGGAATTGGGGCCCTCACACACCCAATTGGGTGTCATGCTTCATCATAGGGCTTGCTCCTCATTGCTGCAATGCCTGACAGGCACCCATAAAGAAGCTCTTTGACGGAGATCTTTTGTTCCAAAGCTGTGATGTGAAATGGGGGTATAGAGCTGTGAGGTGTAGATGAATGTGTTGTTGTGCAAGGTGTATGGGGTGGTAGTGTAGTAAAATAGACTAAGTAGTACTCTCAAGTAATCTTTAAGAAATTAGTCTCCTTGTCTAGTTTAAAAATGAAAATGGCAAGACTCTGAGACACTGTTTTATAATTGCTCTTAGAAAAAGGTCAACATGTTTCTTGCCTGAAATATCACACAAAGTGATCAAGTAGTTTGTCAGGACGAAACAATTGATTATTGTCATCTACACAGTGGTTGGAATCCTAATTGGTAGTGAGGTTAAACCAACCACAAGTGGAACTTAAATGTGGTCTACCTTTCATAGGAATACTGACCTATAATGTAAATTAAAAATAGACATAAAAGTAATCAGTATACAATAGTTAAATTCTCGATGTCCATCATGAGATCGATTCCTCAAAATGCTGTTAACAAAGGTGTGCTTATTGGCGCAGTGAAGACAGATGTTGACAAGCAAGTGACACATCTATGGACATACGCTGGCAGATACATTTCATACACTGTGGTGGTGGGGGGAGCCAGAAATACTCACCCAAATAGGGTGGCTCTCAAGCCTCCTCAATAATGGCAGAGGGAACGCTGATTTAGCGTCCTAAAAAGAAGGAAATAATATATATGACCGCAACCCTCCAAATGTTGGAGTATGATGGTGTAATCTGGGGTTAAATATAAAAAGGAGTCTTACTCACTGCGTCGGAGTGACTTTACCACTCATCAACCTACCCTCTCTCTGCCACCATGGAAGAATGGCAACAGGGAAAGGGCGGGTTATTTACGTATTCAAGCATACTCACCATGCTGGTGATGCCAATGCAGTCTTGAGCGTATTCAGGGTATAGGTAAAAACGAGGGCGCCATATTCGAAGCACGTATCTAGGTAGAAAACGATGATCCAGTCCCTCGTTAATTTTACGAGGCAAATTCCCCGAGGGCCCAATCCTGAAAGTTAGATCAAAATAAAGCTGCGAGGACTCTTAGCCCAATCAGTGCGGTCGCGGCCTTGTCCCAATATTAAAGATAACAAAAGGCATCTGGTATGAGGGTCAAGGTACAGACATGCCTGACCAGTGCCGTCATTTTGTTGTCTAATGTGGCTGCACAGTGTGCGGGGGGAGCCGCTTAAAGCAGAACACATCCTAGGCATGGCTACTGCCCGCATCTGTCATGTGATTCCCGATCGAGAGCCCAGTGGAACTACAGAAATCCCTCAGGCTCAAGGGAATGTAGTTTTCATTCAAATGCATGGTCAAAACCAACTATGTTCTAAATTTTAGGAGCTGGCACCAAAAATATAGCAGAGACTCATTAGACTTCTGAAAATAATCATTGCAGATGTGAGTAATATATGATGGTAACCCAGGTGCCTGGAGATGGAGAGGCAGGGATTGGGTATGTCTGACCAATCTACAGAGTATTATGGTGGGTAAGGGGATAAGCGGGGAGTATGATCTTGAATATAGCGGGACTCCTGGGAATAAACTGTCTCTGAGACAGAGCTAAACAAAAAAACGTAAGGGAACTAGGAGACAAACAACGAGATCATGTGTATCCAGGAGACTTGGCTATGTGGCAAGACCCCGACATTCGACGGCTTCTGCCAGCTAAACCGATTAGCAAAGAAGCAAAGACTTGGTCGCCCAGCGGGGGGAATAATGACACTGCTGTCAACCAAAATAGTGAAGAAGGTGACGGAAATAACTACAAAGTGTAAATGGCTGCTTGCATGTAGGATAACGCTATCTGCTCCTGTAAAAAAGAACATGATAATGCTAGTAAATGTGTATATGCAATGAGGTACTACAGAGGAATACGCAGCAGAAATGGAGTATTTTAAAGAAGATATGTATACAATTTGTGAAAAGTATGGTCGAGATGCGGCACGGTATTCCATCCGGTGTGGGCTGGATACCACGGACTCACTGGGAAGAGCGATGGCAACGACAGTGCTGATTTGTCGCCACACCTGGTTGAGGTCGCCATCTTTTCGGCTGATGTCCAAAACACCCTTATGGACATGCCGTTTGATGGCCGTCGCCTCTTTGGCAACAAGGCAGACCATGCGCTTGAGCGCTTTAAGGACTCCAGGGCTACAACCAAGTCCTTGGGCCTCTCGGCCCCGCGTCAGCAAATGGGTGCCTTTCGCTCCTTTCGTGGCCAAGGAAGGGGCGCCCCCACACGTGCCGCCAGCCACAGCCCGCAGACAAACGTTCAGCGCGCGAGGGCGGCGTCTAAGTACTCCGGCGACGTCATCCCGGCGCAGACGACGGACGCGGAGCCGCAGACGACGCCTACCGACGCGCAAGGGTACTGCTACGCAAAAGTTTCCGGATCCAGTCTGACGCCTGGGGATATTCTAAGATAAGTAATGTAATACTAACCCGTTTCTTTCAGATGTGAAAAGCACGATAAAGAGTCTGAATTTAACAAGAGCGGCTGGCCCAGACAACCTCCCTGCCCTGAAAATTAAAATCCAGATGGATTGGTGGGCTGAATTGTTTGCCAAAATGTTCTGAGTCATTTTAGACACTGGGAGACTCCCTAAAAACTGGAAAGGGGAAATAATAAGGCCCATACACAAGAAAGGCGATATGCATACCCCAAAAAACTACAGACTAATTAATCTGTTAGATATTGGGGAGAAGATTTTCGCAAAAATATTTTTAGGTAAACTAAAAAATTGGGCAGAACGGAATTCAATTGTACCAGTAGAACAGGGGGATTCAAAAAAGGGCATTCTACTGTGGACCATTGTTCAGCTCTCTGGGACCTCGCCCAGAAGTCGATAGAACAAAAGGGGAAAATGTACTGCTGTTTCGTCGACTTCCGGGCGGCCTTTGATTTGGTGGACTGTGTGAGCTTATGGGAGTGCTTGATTAAATATGATATACCAGCAGGCCTACTGGCCATTCTAAAAGAATTACATAGAGGGAACTGGGCCCAGGTAATCGAGGACACCCAAGGGGCATTGACAAAGAAAATAGCCATAGGTAATGGGCTAAGACAGGGCTGTGTCCTGGCCCCCCTCCTTTTTTCAATTTTTCTAGCAGACTTACCAGCAGCACTGGAAGTAGAGAGAAGCGCAAGCCCCAGAATAATCTGTAGAAAAGTAGCAAGCTTGTTATATGCGGACGACCTAGTGATAATCGATCAAACGGAGCTTGGGCTACAGAGAAAATTAAATGCTTTTAGAGACTACTGTGAGGCTAAATCTTTAGTGGTAAATATGGACAAAACGAAGGTCTTATGCTTTGGCAAAAGGACTAAAAGTTTCAACGGGTATCTAGGTAAAACAAAATTAGAAATCGTAAAAGAATATAAATACCTAGGCCTATGGTTTTAAAGCTCCCTAAAATGGTGTACTTCACCTAGACGCCCAAAAAGCTAAAGCGTTTTCTTCTATCTGTTGGCTGAAAAAGTTCAATAAAGACTATGGTGAGATGTCACATAAACCAATGTTAAAAGCTTATGAAGCTATTATCCCGCCCCAAGTACTGTATGGGGTAGAAGTCCTCCACCTAAGCGGCAAAGGAGGGTGGGATCGGGAGGAGGCTAAAAATGCTATTGTCCCTACCAAGTTCAGCAATGATACAGGCGATCAGATTAGAGACAGGAACAATAGCATGGAATAGCCAAGCGCAAATGGCCCTCGCAAGATTTTGGAAACGCCAAAATTAAGGGGAAAGGCAGGTCTCACATTGGTGTTGTGAGGAAATCCGGCATAGCAACCTAAAATGGGCGATGGAAGCTAGAGGGAAAATTAAGGCTATAACTGGGAGTCTGAAGGTGAGATCAGACCAGAATCCCCTGGATGTAGTTTTTACTAAGAGTTTACTTAGATCCCAAGGCATGGAGCAATCAAGGAACCAGGACCTACAATACCTGAGAAAGAAAAAAATCGGTCCACTGCATGATAAAATCGTGGGAGGACGTAGCTTGGTATCCATACATAGAAACTCTGCCAAACCATGGGCTTAGATGCGAAATCCTGAAGATACGAATTGGTACTAACCCATGGTTAATAGATGGAAAGTTAAAGGCAGAAATGCTAAATCCCGATGGAACATGCAAATGTGGGCTTGGGACAAAGTCAGAAAATTGCACATATTGTTAGATTGCCTTATTGTTCTAGATTTGAGATTTTTTTTTAACGACCTATATTCGTAAAATACGGAATAAGGTCACGAGCTCAAGCCATGAAATTATTGACTGAAATGGTCTGGATATTGCTATTGCACTAGGAAATTATATGAAAGGTATAATTCTTTTCGCAAGGGAAAAAATTAAGTCAGGACAGTGATTTAGTTAGCCTTAAACCCTTTACTCGGTATATAGATACTCAAGTCTAAAGATAGTTAAAGTCCAAATGGTTTTAAATTACTGCTGCTAAGGAGGAACAATGGGGGTAAAGTACCCTTTTAAACTTGGGGTGTATTGGTATCATTGTTTAATCATGTTTTATACTGTTTTAATCTATTTATTGGAGTATATAAAATTAAAAATGTAGCGGCTGCTAGGGGTGATGGACACGGTTTTAATATATATGTATCAAGCATGCTGGCAGCAAGGTTACTGTGCGATTTTAAATGCCAATGAGCTTTCTTCTCTTGATGTTTTGTTTTGTATGGTTTTATGTATTTATAAGACCCGTGGAGTTTAAAGACTTTGGTCTAAATAAACAGAGTTCTCTCTCTCTCTCTCTCATCGGAAGGATGTGTGCGAATACATTGTAGACCAGATACTGGAGGGTGAAAAGAAAGGATGGATGTATGGTCAAACTCCAGGCACAACCCAAAGAATCAGAGGGTTGGCTACTCGGGTGGTGTAGCTAGGATTTGAGTTTGCTACATGTTCAAGGGATGGATGACTTGAGGTGGATTAACCATTCAATTCATTCCATGGAATTTCTTCATTAAGCTCAAAATGCATGTGTGGAAAGACAAAAAAAATCCAGTTTTGTTCTCTTCTGAAGAGGGCACTCTTACTCATGTGTGGGTGTGCGTCTAGGATCGTCCACCCTATGTCATCTGGTGAGTGTCCCCATGTAAAGTGTGCGCACATCTTTGTCTTTATCCTGTGACGCAGAATGTTACTCCGGTGTTCCGTGACGCAGATCGTGATCGATCTGGTGGCCATACCGATATATCTTTTGTCGCAAGGGCATGTCAATGTGTATATGCAATTGCTGGTTTCACAGTTAGTATGTCTTTTCTGTATCCAGTTGAACATGCTTGTCAGTTTTACTTCTTTTGTTGTGTTGGTCAATGCACATACCACAAAGGACCCCCAAGGGAAATGCCCCATCACTGGGAGTAGGTCAGAGAGGGATCTCTGATCAGATCTGGGGAGTGTTCGTAGTCTGGTATGTATGTGCATGTCTTTCATATTCATGGTGCGCTTGAAGGCAATCCGAGGTTGAGGTATGTACAATTCACCTGTTTGTGGGATACCCCAATGTTTTTTAATAATCTTACGAATCCTGTTTGAGTCTGGTGTATATGTTGTCATACATGTCAGAGTCTCTGCCTGCTATTTTGCATTGTGTTCTAAGAGTGACTCTATTGAAATTTTTAGCCTGTTTCTTGACTATTCTGATGCTACGTGCTGGGTACTCTAGTTTTTCCAGATAGTCTGCTACTTGTTGTGCCTCAGTGTTGTAGTCTTGCATGGAGAACCAATTACAGCGTAGCCGTAGAAATTGTCTGTACAGTAAATTGTTCCTCAGGGCTTTTGGGTGGTGGCTACTGTAAAGGAGTAAACTATTACAGTCGGTTGGTTTTCTGTATATAGTAGTGGTAAGCTCCCCTTCTCCTCTGTCAGGGATACGTAAAGTGCAGTCAACTGCAAATTTCATTTTTGAAAATTGTACTGAGAAAACAAAGCTCTGTTCAACAATTCAGCTATAAAAACGCCCTGCTGAGGACTATGTAAGATTGTGAACTTAAATCAATGCAGTAATAATTTAAAAATGGAACATGGTAATAAAAATAGATCAAAATGAAAGGACAGGGCCCATTTACAAATTGCGGGCATTCGTGCGGAATCTGGTTTTCTGGCTGTTGAGAAGCAGTCCTAACCTAGTAGGCCCATTGCTACTTGAAACAGTCCAAAAGGGGGTGGTAATGGACGGAGCATCTGAACCAAACACTCACACCCAGTCAAAAGATCTGGGTTTAATCCATCACCGTTCTTTAGCCCACTCTGCCACCCCAGTTCAGACATGGCTATATGCAAATCAGTCTGACCCTGTGCCTCATGGGAACAGTCCAGCCCGAACGGCCAAGCCATGCCTTCCCTGGACCGGAAACAAGCTTCCGAGGACCGGTTTCTGGCATTCCAGCCGTCTTCAGCCCGGCCTGCTTGAATCCAGTGGCAAAGTGAGCAAGGGACTCACGTCTGAGCATACCCTGCCACACTTATGGCGGCCAAAAGCGGTACAAAAGGGGGTGGTAATGGACGGAGCATCTGAACCAATCAAACACTCACACCCAGTCAAAAGATCTGGGTTTAATCCATCACCGTTCTTTAGCCCACTCTGCCACCCCAGTTCAGACATGTCTGAACTGGGGTGGTTGAGACAGCTGAAGACGGCTGGAATGCCAGAAACCGGTCCTCGGAAGCTTTTTTCCGGTCCAGGGTAGGCATGGCTTGGCAGTTCAGGCTGGACTGTTCCCATGAGGCACAGGGTCAGACTGATTTGCATATAGCCATGTCTGAACTGGGGTGGCTGAGTGGGCTAAAGAACGGTGATGGATTAAACCCAGGTTTGTATTGTGGGGAACATGGGACATGAGGTATTGTGTTTGCATTATGTATTGGTTTCAGGTGGGAGGAATATGTATCACGGTATGGGATAAGAGGTAACATAAATGAGCTTTGGTAGGCATGTTAATTGTTGGGATTGACGCATGCTTTTTAATTATTGTAGATGCCCCTGAAGAAGGGCTAAAAGCGACCGAAATGCATTGGGTGAACTGTATGAGACGGAGAAATTAAGTTTACATGTGCCCGAGAATAGGCCCAGGGGGCAATTCCTGTGCAAATGAAAAAGCGTGAAAATATGAAACTTTCTGTCTTTGACGTGACGGATAAAACATGGATTAAAAATTAAGAATAAACTGGATGAATTTTGAGAATATTGAGTACATGGTTAAATTTGCTCACAAATGTGAATGAGGCTGTGCAACTCTTCCGTGACACGCAATGCAACGTGTCAAATTCTGTTGGCAAATCACTTAATCTTCATGTGCCTACCAAAACAAGCATTTGCAAAACAAAGGTCTCGCATTTATGAGAGTTCGAGCTACTGGCATTGTAAAGGACAATTCCTTTTATTTATGTGTTGTTTTTAAAGCAGATAAATAAAACGCAGTCATTTACAATACCTTCGGGTCGAGTTCGCGCTAAATGGAATAGCAAAAAAAATTACAAAAAAACGCACCACTGCAATCAATACTCAAACTTCGCAGGCCTACTGCCAAACATACGTTTCAATCGAGACTACGGTATGCGAGAAGGCCCCAAACGACAAGCAAATGCAAGGGTTGGCGCGCTTTAGAGCGTTGCAGGCATTACAAAGGAACAACTCAAACATAGATAACACAGCAACAGGCTGAGATTGACAATTAGTGCCTGAAATTACAGTAACGCCTTATTTTTCATCAGTTTTCAAATTCTTCCCCAACCTCTCCCATGCACTTTTGTTGTACAGAAACAAAACTGACCTGGTGAGTCAAGAAGAAGTATACCTATGTGAAAACGTCAGATTGTTATTTTATTCCTTTTACTTACGAGTGCAGTTTTATTCAAAATATCCCAAGCTCGTTGGGCGCCATCTGCTGGCAAGAAGCTGCAAAAAGGTCCTCAAACGTTAAAAAGAAATAAAAATAATTCCAATGGAAACCATTACAAATAGACATTGTAATCATGTAAACAATATGACGAGCAAGAGATGCTGCAATTCTTCGTACAAGACTTACTTAAAACATACTTTGGTTTTGGGGGGTGTTCCCAAACCTACCCACGTGAATACACCCGTAAACACGCTGCACCATATTCACAAACTGATTTGTACAATACATTATTATTTTTGCTATTGACAAAATCTAAATTAGCATCTGGAACTTTAGTGGAATATTACATACTCAAAAATGTGCTAACTTGGAGTAAATATGAGCGTATAATGGAATGGACCTAAAAATGGGGAATATATCTTCCAAAGTGGGTGCGGTAAAAGCAAAACAAAATATGAAGGCAGGACACAGACAGGGCAATGTAAATAAAATGAAACACAAAAGTGAAATCCTTGTCAATAAACAAAAGAAAACACCTGCAAGCCAAGAAGACTCAATTACATCCAACAGGTCACATATATTGCTCACAGAGTGCCATGGAATACCACAAACACAATAAGGTTGGAGAAACACTTGCATGACAAGAAATGGAAAATTAAGTGATCTTAAAGATTAATGGTACAACAGTGTACACATAGCCAAAATCACCACACTAAAAACAGTCACACAAACGGGTGCCTAAACAAACAACTGGCTTATAAAACTGCAATCGGATAAAGACAATACATGAAAATATGGAAGTGCTGTGAATCACAATCATACAGAAAGTTGGCAACATGAATACAGAAAAATGAAATGTCCCATCAAGAACATGCTAATGCAAAATGCATACACAGACAACAGAAATGCAGCAAAAAAATGCATATTAAAAATACTTACACACACACTGACCAATTCAGGGAGAGGGCTCAATGAGAACACCCGGTCTGCACCCCACCTAGCTGCCGGACAACCTATATATCACTCACAGGTCAGCACGGTAAGAAACCAGCCACAGGCACAATAACATTTCCACAGTGGTGGCACCCCTCCATTGCAAAGTCCCGGATCCAGAGGAACATATACTTGAGCTGGTGAGAGCTGTTGTACAGATCTAGGATCATTCCCTTTGCCATGTCTGAGGAAGAGAGATCGCTGCAGAAATGGAGACAGCTTCAGCAACATCCTCCCGGCCATCCCTGCCCACTCAAGTGCAGGCCACACTCAGCTTCCTGGAGTCTGCATCATTGCAGAGGACCAGCGGGCTCACAGCTGGCATCTCACAGTAAGCCGATGCCATTCCTTGTGCCAGGTATGGAGATGCATTAGCAAGAAAACATCAACAAGTTCAAACTCCTTCCTACTCATCCCCCTGAAAACCCGCAAACAAAAAACTGCAGCCCGCTCTTTTGCAGGCAATGCTCCTAAAATTTGGAACTCCATTCCCGTGGACATCTGAACTGCCCCTTCCTTTCCAGATTTCAAGAGCCGACTAAAAATGCTCTACCTCAACCGTGCATTCCCGAACTCAATTACGTAACTTACATGCCTCTGCCTAGCAGCCACCCGTCATCGCGCACCGACTCCCTCACACGTCCCCTCTCTCTAACCCGCAACCCTGGCTCTTCACCGCTAGGAAAGAAGTCCAATAATACCTTCGACTTTGCATCGAGAATACTATGAATCAAAAACGTCTCCGGACTGCTCTACCTCAGCAGCACACCCTGAACCTCTGACCGCGCTACCTCAAAGTCGCACCTTAGGCGCTACACAATCTCTGAACATGTATGATTCTATTTTGCTTTATTGTTCTATACTGGTCTTCTCTCCATCCTCTGTAAAGCGCTCCAATACCCTCGGGTCTGGCCAGCGCTATAGAAAACTTCTAAATAAAAATAAATAATGCCACGGTCATTGCAGGACTGGCAATGGTTGCCACAGCGGTTCTATGCTGCTGTCTACTTCCCCTAGGTGCTTTGAACCATCAGCGGCACAGGTGGCACCCTAGTGTCGGCACACCATTGTTACAACTGGCACAGTTGGCACTCCAACATCGTCATACAATCTCTTATGCCAGGAGCCTTTGCACCTATGTCTATGCTGTGTTCCCTAGTAGAGCCGTGTTATATTAAGGATTTGGGAGCCCCGTGCAAAAAATATATTGAGGGCCCCTGTTTAGAACAGTTTGGAATTTTATGGCCCATTTTCACTTAATTCAAGGCCCCTGATGGCAAACTTAATTGAATCATACGCTAACGGCTGAGATAGAGAAGTATATAAAAAAAATTAAATATATATTTAAAAAAATCAAATAGAGATAATGTTCACTTTCCCTGGGGCCCCTTGGAAGGTGGGGTCTCTGGGTAATTGCCCATGCCCTAAAACCCCTCTGGTGTGACACATGACAGCCTGATCTTCAGTTAGTGATGTTTGAAAACGCACACAGTAAGTGTGCATGCTCACTAGGGACACATATCACGGGGGCAGAAATCACATAACCCGATACAATTTGAAAACGTGCGCACGATTGAAGGGGTAATTCATGCAAATAAAGACACTAATCCATTCTTCATTACCTTTTCTGCAGGATTGCATTTATGGCCTCTCTCCTAACCTCCTCTTCTTGAGACCACAAACCACTGCGCCTCAGCAGAGCTTGAACAGTACACACACTAACCAAGGCAACACAGAACACAAGTCTGACATCAAGTCATCCTTCAGCTGTTTTTATCACAGCAGGGGTTTGCCATTTTATTTCCATGATGTAATGTGTAAGCTCATCCTGGTCTGGAGCACAAGATCATAAGGCATACGTACGGAGCAACACCCAGCACTCCCGCCTAATCCAGCTCTTTAGCTGGCCCAGAGTTCAGAGGTCAATGTCTACATGTACGTATCCAGTCCTTGACTGAAAGATAAAAATCATAGCCCGATTATCCTGGACTCGCCATTCCAGAGGATAGGACTAAAACTGCAATGTAACAAGAAAAGCTCTGGTGAAAGAGAGAATCTGCGAGGGAGTCAGGTTTGACTTAGGCACATTTATAGGGAACCCCTGAAAATGCAGGTCAGTCGGAGTCTGAAGGTGGGAAACAACTGCCTGGGGTGAGCCTTGCTGCAACAGCCAGTCATAGAAGTAGGGGAAGACTGGAACCCCTAAACCTCACCGGTGGGCTGCAATCACTGCCATCATATTGGTGAACACCAGAGGGTCACTGGTAAGGTCAAAAGGGAGCACAGCGAACTGAATGCTCGTGGCCCACCATGGACCACAGGTAGCACCTATCGGCATGCAGGAAGGAAAGTAGGAGACCTTCAAGTCCAGCGCAACCGTCTCATCTACAAAGTCTAGGGCAGACAGAACTTGAGCTAAAGTGAACATACTGTTTCTCCAGGAAGAAATTGGGAGGCTCAGGTCTAAAATAGGGCAAAGGCATCAGTCCTCATTGGGCACCAGAGTGTAGCGGGACTAGCAATCAGAACCCACTTCTGATGCCAGCACCTTCTTGATGCTCTTTTTTGGCCAAACAAGCCTGTACTTCCAGATAGAGCAGGGAAAGGTGGTCCTCCATCAGCCAGGCTGAAAATGGTAAAAAGAACAATTGATGGACAGAATGCAGAACAATGTCATACATTCACCCCAGTACAGAGATCTGGGCCTAAATCCATTGTTTACTGCTCACCATGCCATTCCAGTTTGGACCCAGCCATATGCAAATCAGTCTTGACCCTGAACTCAATGGGAACAGTTCAGCCCGAACTGCCATACCAGGTCCTCCCTGGACTGGAAACAAGCATCCTAGGACTGGTTTCAGGCTTTCAGCCCTCATCAGCCAGGATAACTTGGTTCAAGTGGCATGGAGAGCACGGGACCCACGTCTGGGCATACCCGTCCCACTAGGGGTGACAAATGCAAAAAGAACAATTGATGGACAGAATGCAGAACAATGTCATACATTCACCCAGTAGAGATCTGAGCCTAAATCCATCGTTTTTCTGCTCACCATGCCATTCCAGTTTGGACCCAGCCATATGCAAATCAGTCTTGACCCTGCACCCAATGAGAACAGTCCAACCCGAAATGCCAGGCCAGGTCCTCCCTGGACTGGAAACAAGCATCCAAGGACCGGTTTTGGGCTTTCAGCCCTCATCAGCTAGGGTAGCTTGAATCCAGTGGCATGGAGATGAAAATGGTGGCATGCGCAGAGGGGTTTCTAGAAAAGGGATGGGGTAATCCCGCTGAATGATCTGAAGTACCCACTTGTCCGATGTTATGGACTGTCAGTGGGGCAGGTGACGTCCCATACTGCTACCAACTGGGTGCCCGTGAGGGTATGTGGGCAGAGTAAAGTGGTTTGAAAGTTGCAGTAGCGTGGACTGGGTCACCCTCTGGCTGGTTGTCCCACAAGACTTGTTGGAACTGCGCCCACGACACAAAAGGACTGGCGAACCTGATGACCTTGGTGGCTGGGCGGAAATGGACGCAGCTCGAAGCCCTTAACATAGCCACAGAATAGGGGACAAGCAAATTGGGGTTGGCTAAAGGATGGAGGGGCCCTTTAGCATTGGTGGCTGGACGGAAATGTACGTGGCAAGCAACCCATACCGTAGCAACAGAAGGGGCGAGAGGCAGAATGGTATTGGCAAGGGGCTAAGGAGGTGCCCAAGTACTTGGCACTGGCTTGGCTGTCCTTAAAGTGCTCCAGCGCTGAATCTGCCTTCTTGCAGAAGAGAGAAAAGACTTCTTTGATTTCTTGAACTTTTTGTGGGAATTACCCGATGACTTTGAGCAGGATGATGAGCACTAGGAATGACACTACAACCGGGCTCAGGTCCTTCTTCGTGATCGGGACCTGGAGCTTGAAGGAGCGTTCCCTCAGCCCTTTGGAGTTCATGGTGTAGTAGTCATCACAAGTCAGAGTCGTGGTCCAGCTTTAAACACCAAAGCAAACCAAATGGGGTCTGTCATGGACATCTGTCTGTAACCAGAAGCACAGAGCTTAAACCCGCCTGATTTCTTGGGGGACATCCTGGACACATTGGTATACAAGTCTTGGAAAAAAAGGTTCTCCACAAAACATTGAAAAAAGTCAGCCAAAAATGACTGGATGTAGCTCTCTCGGGATCTGCCTTGATTGCTGCAGGGAGAGAACGTATGCGAGCACGCTGGGAGGTGCTAATATAGGCAGTGTGTACGTAACCTCCAGCGAGGACGATGCAGAGCCAGACGCCATCACCAACCGACACACAAAGGTACTACTCAAAGTGTCTGGATCCAGTCTCATTCCTAGGGATTATTCTAAGGTAAGAATCTGCGGCTAGAAGTCACAATCCAATAGATGAGGTTTGTGGGGTTAGTTATTCCATATGATGAATCAAAGTAGAAAATTTACACTGGATATTCTTGTGAAGCCCCTTAGAAGTACAGTCTTCCTTACCTATTGTAAATATTTGCAATGTTCTGCATAGCATTTAGATGTGTATGCATGTTAAAGCAAGACATTGATTTGAGTGCCAAAAGGCATACATTGTTTCCAGTTTGTGGGTCCGCTTTATGAAGGAGCCAGTTTGTGGGTCCGATTTATGAAGGAGCCAGGCCCCCAGAAGTAAAACCCTCATTCATACAACTGAGGACACTAACATTTTGAACTCTCCACCCCACGCCCAGTGGAGTGGTGTGGCTCACTGGTTAGAGGCGGCAGACCTGTAAGCAGAGAACAGCCCGGGACCAGGGTTCAATTCCCGACGTGGCAGGGTCGTGGACCAGGGTCAATACGGACTTGATAATTCTCACCTCGGTGCCTACGGCCCCCCACAGACGCCGGGGATGCCTGGTTTCACCTTGGAGATACCCAGAAAGGGACCATCTCACAGGGAAAACCAGGACGGGTTCCCCAGCGGTCTTCAGCGCCAGGATACTCCATGGAGTCGCAGTGCGCTTTACAAGTGTACCCACATTTACATTTACAATTCTTACACAGTGTATGCCCAAACATGCTGCTACATCTCAAAACACTACACGTTTCTATGATATCATAGCAGTACATAATATAAGCGAAGGCAATTTACTTTTTTTTGGGTGACATTTAGTTTTGGATGGAAAGTGTGGATTACCTCATATTTATACATTTGTGTACCTACTAGAGGCAGGGCCATGTGGGTGAAGGGAATGCATGACATATCTGTGGACATGTAATCAAGGGTGTGAGGATGGCATCTATGTTCTAAGGGTATCGTCCACATCCGTGGCTATGCAGTATAGTTTCTGGGTTTGAACAGTGATCAGGTTCTTTCAAGGGTGTTGCATGAAGTTTGAGGGCCACCAAGATTGTTGGCCAACAGTTGTACTGCAGATCTTGTCGTAGAAAGAATTTGTTTGATACATTGCTAACTGATTTATGAAGCACAAGTGGGCATAGCCAGATCCATCCAAACTGTATAGGCGAGACCTCCTTAACAATTCAAGCTAGAGAAGGTCTTACAGTTTTTGAAGGATAGGGAATTGTTCACTCCAACACCCCTACAGGAGTCTCCTACTTAGGGAACACATAATTCACAAACATACTGTTCAGAGGCAGGAACATTTCTGCACAACCAACCTCATCAGAGGGTAGAAAGCCCAAACTACTTACTTTGATGCCCCGCTGCCATCAGCCCCATTGCAAGAGGCTTATTCCATTTACAGCGGGACAAAGACGTTCCTTCAACTATGGCCACTGGATCCAGATAACCACTTAAACCTTTATCCTTCAATTGAAATTGACCAGCGCAACCCCTTTAGCATCCCAAGCAGTTCTGCAGCAGGCATTCAGCCAGTTGTACACCAATAAGGGGCAGAGATATTACTCCCCAAAAATGTATATGGAGAAACAGGAGTGCTCCCGCTCATTTTAGTACAAAAAAAGGGAGGGTACCTGGTTATCTGTTTTACCGCTATTTATTATTGGCGGAGAAAAACAATGACCAATAGGTTCCTATGCTTTTGCTGTATGAATTACATTTCTTTCATAATAAATTCAAGCATATTTCTTATCGACATTCACTTCATGCCTGAGATGCGATACGTATAAAGTGCAAAATCTATAGTTTGAATACATAAACAAAGTGAATATACAACAAGAACAGTGCAATTATATTTAAAACAACAATATTAAATGTACAAAGTGCATAAAAGTACACCAGCGTAGCAAAATTATTGAAAGTTCCCCATTTTACCACTCAATAGGCATTTTTGGGGGAGGAACAGGCCACATGGGAAAAATCTCTACTCTGAGGGGTGCATTGTGAATTGTCTACCCTCACTTCGGAGAATGAGAATTAACAGTTGCCCTATGTGGAAAAGACAAATGGAAATGGCTGACGCATTACAGACAGCTCATTTCAGAGCTTTACTATAAAGCAGCTTCTTGCCTATAGGATTTCAACACAAGTTAATTACAGCCAGTAGCTATCTTTCAGATGAAACCTCTATCTTCCCCCAGATTCCTCACTTCTTGAATGCTCTACAGGCTTCACACTGGATGTGGAAAACTTCAGCCGATGGAGGTCACATGCAGGTACCCTGCACCCTCAAGATGTGACTACCTAGAACCATATAAGGTACCACCCTGCACATGGACGCCAGTTCCCAACCTCTTTTCCATGCTCTTCAGAGGCAAAGATGAGACAAACATCAGCTGTGGGCTCAGCAGAGAACCCTAGAAATGGTGAACAAATGGTCCTCATTAACAGGAAATGACTCATCTTGGGGAAGCTGTGGAGGCACTAGTCAATCTAAATAAAATTTTTAAAGCAAAAAATGTTTGTTCTCAAAAGCAAAAATCACCACAGTTGCTACTGGCACGGATGGGAACTACTTTGTGTCTGGATATGCTCCATGCAAAAGGCCAGAATGCGGTCACTCGCAATAAAGTTGGTGTGAGAAAGTGCCTCTTTTGCATGGTTAGCCCCCACTTTTTGCCTGGTTTTGATATGGCTTCAAATGTAGTGTACATGGTCCTCCTGAAAGTTCCTAGTAAATGGTACTCGGGGTATCTAGGGCTTGGAAGTTGGAGAGTCAGCTAGAACCCCCCTCATTGGGACCATGCAATTGCCCTTGCAGCTTCCATGCCCCTGAGGGAGAAAACGATAAAGTCAACATGGCACCCTGCCTGGGTGACATACCAGCTAACACTGCCTGACAGTATAGGTAAGTCACGCCTCACAGCCCAAAGGCAGAATACACTGTACTCCAGGTGAGGGTATATCTGCATGAGCAGATGTGCCCCTACAATATTGGGCACTATTTTCCAATATTGTAAGGGCCAGTGAAGCCATAGAGAGTACATGGGCTGGAAACTCGACAACTTGTGTTCCAAACCACCATGACTGCTTTACTGAATAGAAGAGTGTTTGGTACTGTTAGAAACAGGGGTCTCTAATTGGCAGAGGTAGGTACCTTTGACCAAGTAGCTTGGCATGAGCAGACAGGCTTATCCCCAAGGCAATGTGTAAAGTATTTGCACAAACACCCACAGTAACAGTCAAACACCACAAATGGACACGACATAGGTAGGTATATATATATATATATATATATATATATATATATATATATTCACAAAAAAAACAGGTTTTAGGCCTTATATAGTTAGGAATTAAAATATTAAAAAAAATTGAAATTCCTCCTATATAGTTAGCTGGACATTTTATTGACATAAAACCCAATGAAATTCCATACAGTTAGTTGCAGTAACTATATATATCGCGCACCCGCAATCCACTGCTGATGATGTCACATATTACATCATTCATGACATGGTCAGTGACATCACTGATGACATCATCCAGTGACTGTGTGTTTCTGTAAAGTTTAAATATGTTTTACATATTGAAGAATGAGTGGATGTATAAGTGTCTGGATGAAGGATTTAGTAGGTGCGTGACTGACTGAGCGAGTGAATGAATGTGTCTTACTGAATGCATGGGTTAGTGACTAAACTGTCTGAAAGTGTGCATCAATATGTCTGTTGTTGTGCAAGCTGCTGCATGTGTTGATCAGTAGCTATATGAGTGGCTATATAGCTTATTGATTGGTTGCCCAAGTATTTGTATGGAAGACTGAGTGTGTGTGTGTGTAACTGGCTGGGAGGCGAGTGACTCTGTGCAGATCAATGTGTACTTGTATCAGTAATTGTATAAGAGAGTAAGTATGTGTTAGTATATGCTTGAAAAAGTAAGGTGTTCTGTGTTTAACTGTATAGATGAGGAAATCGAAGTGTGATTGATTCTTTACAGGACTGACTAGGTGTGTGAGTAACTCCATGGATGAGTGGCAGTGTGTGAGTGTCTGCATAGGTGTATGAGTGCATATGACAGTGTTGTAATAATGAGTGACTGTATGTACGAGTGATTGTATGGGTGAATGAGTGAATGTGTGCGTAGACGTAGGAATCAGTGAGTGCGTATGTAGTAACTGGTATTGGTGTGTCATGATGTCATCAGTGATGTCATTTGAGATGTCATCAGTTATGTCATCATTGATGTCATTTGAGATGTCATCAGTGATGTCACTGACCATGTCATGAATGATGTAATATGTGACATCATCAGCAGTGGATTGCGGGTGCGCGATATATAGTTACTGCAACTAACTATATATGGAATTTCATTGGGTTTTATGTCAATAAAATGTCCAGCTAACTATATAGGAGGAATTTCAATGGTTTTTTATATGTTAATTCCTAACTATACAAGGCCTAAAAAATATGTTTTTTTTAGTGAATTACATTGGTTTTTTAAAGGCTAATTCCTAACTATATATAGTGTATAACCTATGGTTTTTTCAGTGAATTTCATTGGTTTTTTAAATGCTAATATCTATAGCTGTAAAATATATTCTTTATTATATGACGTATGACGTATCACGTAGCCACGTGAGACGCCTCATGACACGTCGCATAACCGTGACGTATCAGCTCTGCAGCGCAAACAAAACCCGTAACGTAAGCGCGCCGGTGCACGCTTAGATATATATATTTTTTTTAACCTTAATTAGACAAAATCCACACGTGCAAAAATCCTAACTATAGATCAACTTTTTAATATGCATTTTATCCAGAATTGTGGTTTTAATCCTTGTTTGCATTTTGACTTATATATTATGCAATGCCTATTTTATATAAATACATATTTATTTATATATTTATTGCGCCGCACTTGCAGCGCTCAGTTATAGTTCCACCCTATGGGAGTGCCCTGCACATGGCATTTTGGTCTTCGTAGTCAGCAGGTTTGTGAGTCCATAGTAGTATGCTGCGATGACTTCACCAAAAACTATCCTCCCTATAGTTTTTGGTGAAGTCATTTATATGCCTGTTTATCCTTCAAATAGGGATGTGATTGCTGTGATGTTCACTAATGATCAGCGATGCATGTTATTTTTACCTAGCAACCCATTTGATAAATCCAATCCCATGTATCTGATAGACACAACGTTCTGTAAAACAAACGCTATTGACTAGTATTCTGAAGCTTAGCATTTTGTCTAAAGCCTTACCAAGATTAGGACAAGAAAGAGGTATTTTCCTACTAGATATCAGATTGTATGCCCCTTCACACCTCGGGTAACTAGACCCAAATAACGATGCAAAATCGGATTCCATGCCATCGTCTGACTCATTTTCATAAACACTCTTCTTGCAGGGTACAGCTTAACTCTGATAATGCAGTCTTTTCAACAAAGGGACCCTGCTCCCTGCTTGCATACAACTGCAGACACAAGATTGTTTCATTATCTAATTACTTATATGGACACAATAGAGGAAGGATGCTTACCCACGGCAACATCGCGTGTCAGCATGTAATTAATGAAGGGTGCCATGAGTTGCGCATCGAGCACCAATCTCTATTAACCTGGAGTGTCTCCGGTTGTTTTTGTCTGTGTAGCAGTGATGTAACCCAGATGCTGTGCTGTTTCTGATGCTGAGAAAATCCACACGTGTTATGCCTCTTGGCACTGGGATTCCTAACCGTGTATGGGTTAATAAGAGATAGATAAACGCTCAGACAAACTGCTTCCGGGACACAAATCCTGTGGCAATGGCTAGAATGATAAATAACAACGAGAGACGAACAAAGAAAATAGTAGGATTTAATTTATTTTTATTTTAACTTTTTTGGGTTGCAAATATGCCTACCGTTTGTAAAGGATGAGTAAATGGACGTGCTGCTCCAAATACCTAACAATGGCGCCACAGTGGTAATTTTGAGGAGACACCACCTGCCTGAGAAGGCTACTGATGAACTCTGGGACGCAACACTTTATTCTACCAGTATTTAACGCCTTCCCCTCCACCTCGAAAAATGTCGCGGATCCCCATACAACCTAGGCAGCCGACTGACGGCCCTCCCGGATCCGCACAGCTCCCCAGAATTGTAGTAAACACTATTCAAATAGCCCCTGCATAACATAACACGACAGCTGGAGGGATGTTAATTTTGGAGAAATGCCAAACCTGCAGAATCTTGACACTATGAGCATAGGTTTACAATTGTAGTAAAGAGTCACGCAGGCACCCATTCCACAAGATACACTTATTAATTGAGAAAAAAGCACAGGAAGGGGAATGTGTGCCACAACGATGTGACGGGGATGTCACACAAGGAAAAACAAAGTCTGCCTGCCAATTCTCTGCTCGTTGTCCACTCATACATATGTATAGGGAGGGCAACACCAGACAGAATTGTCGATCAATAGGTGCTTGTAATCTGCATAAGAACCTGCAGGATGAACACCGAAACAAAGAGAGCTGCACAAAGACCGACAGGTGCAATAAGATGAATGAAACAGCAAGACCCACCGACAAAGGAGCTAATAGAGGAAACATGCTCTACGGTGGATGTGGCACAGTGTGCCCTGGGCTAGTTGTGTGCTTCTTGTACATGAAGAGCAGGCGTCACAGGGGCAGCATGGCGTGGGTCGGTGTCAGCCCCTAACATGATGCCAGTCCCCTGCAGACATGCACGTGCTCCATTCTTTACAATACCCCGCACCCCGCACCCTGCACTCCGCACCCCGCACCAACCTACCTACGCCACTGCTCGCCCAAAGCGTCTCCTCTTCTCCCGGGGCTCCCTCTGCACACGGGAGCCTCGTACCAGCCCACACTTCTCCTCAGGCCAACATCACCTGGTCTCCCCCTCGGCACGGGAGACCGGTCCGGACATCGAAGGCTTCCCCCAGGCAGGGGGAAGCGGAAACCATGTCCTCCCGGCCCCGCCCACAACCAGGCGGCGGCCATCTTAAGGCAGCTCGGGCGGCGGCGGTGATCTCGGGGTGCAAAACGAGGGGTGGGCACCCTCGAAATTAAATTAACAACATTAAAATGAAAGAGAGAAGCCCCCCAAGCCCCCCCCCCAAAAAGAAAATCGCAGGGTGCGCGCACCCGTGCGCGCTTATAGATATATAATTGATTTCTCTTCTAATTTTCTCAGGAACCACTGGAGGGATTTACACTATTTTACCAAAAGCGTGATCTGCATACCAGACACTACCATTTTGACAAGTTTGGTGTAATTCCCTTCAGCGGTTCAAGCTGTAGCTGAGTCTAAAGGTCCTATGGAAATTAACATGGGGAAAACACGTTTTGGGACCCCCCTTTTTTCTCAGGCACCACTTGACGAATCCCCCCCCAAATTTTCAGGGAAGGAGCGGAGCGGAGCGAGCCATCTTCTTTGAGAAATTTGCGAAGATTCATCAACTAGGGCCAAAGTTATTCCCAATAGAATGTTGCGGATTTCCTATGGAAAACAATCCTAACTATATATACCTACTGGCTATCGCCAGTAGGATGGATATATATATATATATATATATATATATATATATATATATATATATATATATACAGTTCCACTTCCTTCGCGGTTGCCGGGACACCCAAACAGCGGTGCAATCCAGGGGCAAAGGTTACCCTGTAAACAGATTCAGGCTCACAGCGTGTAGTCAACACGGCTACGCAAATGCACTCTCCCAGACAGAGAACAGATCACCTGCATGAAGTGTAAGGCATGTAAACACAGTAACAACGTTAAGAAAGTCTTCTTCCCTATAGATGCCGTAGAAAGAACTATCAACAAACATCTTACTTGTCTATCGGAGTATTGTGTTTATGTACTGATCTGTCCCTGTTCTAGGAAATACGTGGGGAGCACCATGTTCCCAGCTAAAAAACGTGTCCTGGAACACATGAGAGCTATTGACAATAAGGACCAAACCTCTCCTATTGCCCGCTACTTTGAGGATGTACACAAGAGCAACAGGAACTTGCTCAAATTCTTTGTGATTGATAAACTTCCTGTGATGAAAAGAGGTGGCGACAAAATTCGGAAACTGAGACAATTGGAGAGTAGATATATTCTCGAATTAGATACCTTGATGCCAAATGGGTTGAATTCGGAGGAGGAAATGAAATGGCATTTGGGGGAATAAGAACGTTATTCGAGTATTATTTAAGTGTGAACTATTTGTCTGCTTATTTAGAACTGTGACAGTACTTGAACGTATCAGCAATTTTAATTTGTATAGATGTATTAGCCTGCAGTTGAATATGTGCTTTTGCTAATTTTTAACCAATTCATATTTAATTTCACGTATCTCACTTATTTTCACTTATTGTTTAAGGACTTTCAAACCTAGCTAGGGCCTATGAGTTAGTATCTTGACGGATTTCTGACTGGTCCATTATTTTTTATTTTCATTCTTAGGTAATGGAAGCACACTAAAGCACAGAAAGAAACCTCACTTGGGTGTTGACTGGTGATATCAAAGCTGACGAAATGATAGAATCTCTCACTTGGGACTGTGTATCTGGCAATTGACTCTGCAATTGTATATATTAATGTGGTTGGTGACATTTATGCTGCTGCATAAATTTGGTAATCCCACTTGGGATAGCAGATATGTTAAATTGAACCAATAATGGTATGACTATCCAACGATACATTATATCACCACCATGTATCATATTTGTTCAGAGTTAAGCCTTGTGACTGCGGCGCATACTAGCTGTGGCAATTACTAATTTTGAAAGTCAGCGGGCGGGATGCCTTGAACTTAAAAACCAGGTTGCATTATTTTGCACGTATTTCTGACTCAATGGGGCGATGCTAATATAATTTGTATTATAGATGCTAAAGTCTATTCCTTAAGTTGTTGACAGGATTGTCATTACATATTTGATTTAAGACAATGTGGTGGACCCGTTAAACACATGGATGAGTACTCCACTCTAAGATGGCCGCGACAATGAGGTCTCAAGTCCTTTGTTCATTTTGAGCACAAATCACGTGTTAACTTTATTTAATGTTTGGAATACTGACAATGTGATTACCCGTGACCAAGGCGAAGGTTCGCCGAAACGCGTTGGGGTTATTTTCATTGTTTGTACTCACGATGCTGCACATGATGGATTAAAGAAACTTTGGAAATGCACAAGATGGATTGGGAGTGATCTGTTGTCTGTCTGGGAGAGTGCATTTGCGTAGCCGTGTTGACTACGCGCTGTGAGCCTGAATCTGTTTACAGGGTAACCTTTGCCCCTGGATTGCACCGCTGTTTGGGTGTCCCGGCAACCGCGAAGGGAGTGGAACTGTGTATATATATATATATATGTAAGCTCCAGGATGTGTCCATCAGTTTGGGTTTGCACTCGACCAACAGCAGCAGAGAGTTGGACTCTCTTTAAGGTACAGGCGGTTGCCGCTTGAATCACTCCGTGCAGGTGTGCCTGACGCGTTTCGAAAGCTCCTCAGCTTTCTCTTCAGAGGCTTTCACGGAGATTTGCGCTCCCAATTTCAACAATGCACGCCCTCCAATAGGATGATGATGTTGGCTGAGCATTGTGGGAGCGGTAGTTCTTATGGATGCGGATATGGACTCAGGCAGGGGGTTCAGTCTTAAATCCCTGCTGTTACCCCACATGTTCGATGAGGTGTCTTCTCTTCGAGTGGTCCCCTTCTTTCGGGGAGGTGCACAACCCCGCGGCAGGACGGCCGCGTGAATATGTTGGTCGAGTGCAAACCCAAACTGATGGACACATCCTGGAGCTTACATATTCACGCGGCCGTCCTGCCGCGGGGTTGTGCACCTCCCCGAAAGAAGGGGACCACTCGAAGAGAAGACACCTCATCGAACATGTGGGGTAACAGCAGGGATTTAAGACGGAACCCCCTGCCTGAGTCCATATCCGCATCCATAAGAACTACCGCTCCCACAATGCTCAGCCAACATCATCATCCTATTGGAGGGCGTGCATTGTTGAAATTGGGAGCGCAAATCTCCGTGAAAGCCTCTGAAGAGAAAGCTGAGGAGCTTTCGAAACGCGTCAGGCACACCTGCACGGAGTGATTCAAGCGGCAACCGCCTGTACCTTAAAGAGAGTCCAACTCTCTGCTGCTGTTGGTCGAGTGCAAACCCAAACTGATGGACACATCCTGGAGCTTACATATTCACGCGGCCGTCCTGCCGCGGGGTTGTGCACCTCCCCGAAAGAAGGGGACCACTCGAAGAGAAGACACCTCATCGAACATGTGGGGTAACAGCAGGGATTTAAGACGGAACCCCCTGCCTGAGTCCATATCCGCATCCATAAGAACTACCGCTCCCACAATGCTCAGCCAACATCATCATCCTATTGGAGGGCGTGCATTGTTGAAATTGGGAGCGCAAATCTCCGTGAAAGCCTCTGAAGAGAAAGCTGAGGAGCTTTCGAAACGCGTCAGGCACACCTGCACGGAGTGATTCAAGCGGCAACCGCCTGTACCTTAAAGAGAGTCCAACTCTCTGCTGCTGTTGGTCGAGTGAAAACCCAAACTGATGGACACATCCTGGAGCTTACATATATATATATATATATCCAAAATAAGATTTCAGATTCCACAATTCCACCGAAAGCATCCAGGCACTCACGAACAGGTTTTATCAAAAAGCTTATTTATTAAGCTTTCTCATCAACGCGTTTCGGGAGTCACGCTCCCTTGCTCACGATGATCCCATAGGAAATCCGCAACATTCTATTGGGAATAACTTTGGCCCTGGTTGATGAATCTTCGCAAATTTCTCAAAGAAGATGGCTCGCTCCGCTGTGAGCCAGAATATATATATATATATATATATATATATATATATATATATATATATATATATTTATCTGAATTTAGGCAAGACCAAAACGACAGGAATGCCAACATACACAGTGATTCTTCTTTAGAAAGGTCTTTGATAGGGTTCTTGGCAAGGAAACTAAAATAAGCGTGTACGTTCTGACTTATGTAGGTTAATTACTTTATCAAAGATCGAAAATACTGTCCAGCACCGTTTCACCGTGTTTGTTGCGGGCCCCTCGCCATGTGCCAGTAATAAACGAACAAATTGCAGAGTAAATGAAAATAAATCAACCAAGAAACAAAAATGCCCACATTGTTTTAATCACAATGTGAATGTATATACCAAATATATACTTTGTATCAAAACGGAAGTACATTAGTGGTTTCGCAGTCCCCCAAGAAACAAGGGAGGGGGGAGTGATCCTGTGAGGATAAAGTGAAGGGAAGGAGGAAGAAATTTGCAAGTGACACATTAATCAATGAATATGCAACATTTGTCCATACTACACAGTATGTGCAGAGATGGGGACCACAAGGTTCAAAATAGTATTTACACAAAACAACATACTCCACATAGTTCAAACAATGAAAGCAATAAGGCGTGGAGTTGATAATACAAATGGTTGTCGACGTTTCGACCCTCTAAAATGCAGGTACAGTTACTGTCCTTGCTGTGGGGTCTTCATCAGGACGGGGGTGGGGACACACCTATTTAAAATAAATTTTTAGATTAACAATGAGGAATATTATCCCTATTTATTCCAAAATGAAAAAGCACATCAGTACCATCAAGAAAAGGTAGGGGATAAGGTTATTACTACGCCACATATTTAGTATGCGTTAGATAATAGACTAAATTAATCATAAGAACTTGTACAGTGAATGACAGTTGAAACAGCGATAAATGAACAAATTCATTCGCATGACATTGCGGACGGAAAAGAGAGCGGCCAAACCGGGGTTGGTGGCATCATCTGAACATCTCAATACCCCCTAACAATGGGATAGGCTCGGAATATAGGCAACGGGTCAAATAATGATAATGGTGGTAGACCGAGTGCTGCCTCGGATTTAACAATTAATGCAAACTCACCACAAGGTGGTATTCAAAAGGACGCTGGTTCAGTCTATCGGCGCGGTCCAAAGGTGCCGTCAGTGCTGGCGAAACTAGTAATATTAGATTACAGGGGACATTTAGGAGTTGTTTGGATAATGAATGATATGTAGAGACAATAAGCAGTCTAAGTTAGTAGCGCGGGGATCTTACCACGAGGTGGTAACTAGACGCCCCCAATTCAGTCAGTATTGATGGTCCGAAGTACCGTCAGTGATATTGAAACTGGGGAATAAAATAAATAACGGGGACCTAAGTTTAGCAAAAAGAAAGCCAGCCGCATCACAACACTAATACTCAAAGGTCGGATTAGCACTCACCTCAGAATATGAAAAACGCGATCAACATTCGATCGTGAAGAAGTCTGGTCAAGTCAGACAGGAGGCTGTGAACTATTCTAAAAGTAAAAGGAGGATACGATGTTGAAGAGGCCCATGAAGGGAGGATCGTTTAGCAAGCACACATACTTCAACATGCCGCTTACCGGTTACGGAATGAATCACGTCCCGCAACGAGCTGGAAATCGCAATGGCGAAATCCGGTTCCGGGTATCAAGATATCACCATGGTGATGAGGTCACGTGGTGCGGAGCACCCGTATAGGCATAGTAAAAAGACTACCACTAACTCTAAAGTGCAGTACTCTTGTTAGATTAGATGAATTTAACACACATAACGGTAATTATAATCAAACAGACCGCGTATTCAAGAACATTATTAATTGTAAATACCTCGCGGGAACACAGAGTTATGGGGGAGATCGTCATACATATCCGTGTTGAACATGCACGAACTTTGGAATGCTAGCATAAGTGCTTAAATGGTGATTGAAGAACGAACAAAGACAGTCAGATCACCCACAATTACGGTGATTTTGCTTGAAATGCAACAAGTATGTCTATGGTCTTCTGTTGAGTGTCTAAGTGGGGCCTCTCTAAAATCTCATAATTCGGATTGAAAAACGAGCAAAGACAGAGTCAGATCACCCACAATTACGGTGATATTGCTTAAAATGCAACAAGTAGGTCTATGGTCTTCTGCTAAGTGTATGTGGGGCCAATCTAAAATCTCATTATTCTAGCGGTAGTGACGTGCTTCTAACGCATGAAATTAGCATGTTAACCCGATCAATCCGGAAAGGAACACATTCACATGTTATTATATTCAAAGGAATTAGCAAATTAAACATCATATGTCACTGCTAAGAAGATGATCCGATATTGGATGTGGCTAGGTTAGACAGTTACAGCGACACAACAGGAAGTGGCGTACCTCTCACATGAGGGTAAAGGCCACAAATCTTTCTACTCATTTTAAATGTTATATTAGACATGTAATGCCCACAATACTGGTGGATTAAGTAATGGATTGGTACGAATAGCACTTAAGTGGGAAATGGCGTACCTCTCACATGAGGGTAAAGGCCGTCCAAAATCTCACTGGAAGTTGACAGTCACATAAAGGATCGTGGCGTACCTCTCGCACCAGGGTAAAGGCCACATACGGTTCAAGTTAGTTTTACAAAAAGGTAACAGCCACGTAAGGTTTGATTCAGATGGACGATAGAGTTGCCAATTGAGAGAAAGAGCTATCTTGTTCATTGAGCCCATTCTCAATGGAATCAAACCTTAACATCCATTTCAACTCACGAATATTTAAAATATTCGCGATATTGCCACCCCGGGGTCCTAAAATAGCCTTTTCAAGGATTACCCATTTCAAACTATCCGGTGTGTGACCGGCCGTGGAGAAATGCTCAACCAAAGGTGCACCTTGTGCTTGGCACCTGATCCTACTCATGTGTTGAAGGATCCTTGCTTTGGCTTTCTGCTGTGTCTGACCAATGTATATCTTTAAACATGGACATAGGATAGCGTATATGACGTTTGATGAATTACAGTTGGTGTGTGTTCTTAGCGGAATTTTGTGATCAAGGTAAGTGAATTCCTTAGTTTGAATGACACTGTTGCATGCTGTACACTGGCCACATCTGAAGTGGCCCACAATGGCAGGCAGATTCCAAAGAGTTGTGACCGTAGGGTCATCCTTGGTTTTCCCGCGAGATCTTGGAGCTAACCCAAGCGGGTCTTGAACAGGGTTTCCTATCAGAACTAGAGTTCAATTTCCTAAACAAGAAGTATCCACGCCTTGCAACAATCTACACATTACCTAAGATTCACAAGTCCATGGTAGCTCCCGCTGGTCGCCCTGTTCTCTCGGGCTGTGGTTCCATGCTTGAGCCTCTGGGAAAATATATCGACTTCTTCTTAAAACCTCTGGCTGAAGACACTCCTGCATATCTACGGGATACTATGCACACCATCAACATTATCGAAAACTCCGCATTTGATGCCTCACAGCAACGACTTGCTACCTGCGATGTTGTATCCCTCTATACATCTATTCCCCAACATGAGGCGCTAATGGTCATCGCACGCTGCCTGCACCAACGCCCGGCACCAGTCCAAGTACCGACCGAGTTCATTGTTGCCTTATTACGCATAGCCATGACAAAAAACTTTTTCATATTCAAAGACAAGTTCTATATTCAAACATCCGGAGTCGCAATGGGGGCACCCTTTGCTCCGGACGTAGCCATTTTGTACATGGCAGCCTTTGAGCAGGACACTATCCTCAATCAAGTCAACACATTCAGAGACCGGTTGGGTCTCTGGATGCGGTACATAGACGATATCCTGTTAATCTGGAATGGAGACCTAGAAGGATTGATGCTGTTTTTTAGTTGGCTAAATCAATCAGAACACCTCAAATTTACCATTGAATCCGACAATCACAGAATTAATTTCCTGGATCTTACCATTTATGAATGTTCGGGCCGCCTACTAACAACACTCTACCGCAAACCCACTGAAAGGAATTCATTACTACACTACAACAGTCACCACCCTAGAGCTCTGAGGGACAATTTGCCATTTGGGCAATTCTTGAGAATTCGCAGGAACTGTTCCAACAAGGACCATTACTTCACGGAATCAGAAGAACTTAAACAACGACTTCTGAGTAGAGGCTATCCCAAACAACTAATTAAGCGAGCGAGGAAAAGAGCTTGGTTTTATCCTCGTGAGGAGTTGCTCACCCCAAAAACTGATAAGGATGATCAGGAAGGCAGGATTGTATGCGTCACTACTTTTAACACCCAAAGTAACAGAATTAAACGCATAATCAACCGCCACTGGGAATTAATATCAGATGACATCAATCAATCCAACCCACCCCTACATGCGTTCAAAAAAGCCCGAAGTGTCAAAGACCATGTAGTTCGCTCTTTTTTGAAAACCAAGGATGACCCTACGGTCACAACTCTTTGGAATCTGCCTGCCATTGTGGGCCACTTCAGATGTGGCCAGTGTAAAGCATGCGACAGTGTCATTCAAACTAAGGAATTCACTTACCTTGATCACAAAATTCCGCTAAGAACACACACCAACTGTAATTCATCAAACGTCATATACGCTATCCTATGTCCATGTTTAAAGATATACATTGGTCAGACACAGCAGAAAGCCAAAGCAAGGATCCTTCAACACATGAGTAGGATCAGGTGCCAAGCACAAGGTGCACCTTTGGTTGAGCATTTCTCCACGGCCGGTCACACACCGGATAGTTTGAAATGGGTAATCCTTGAAAAGGCTATTTTAGGACCCCGGGGTGGCAATATCGCGAATATTTTAAATATTCGTGAGTTGAAGTGGATGTTAAGGTTTGATTCCATTGAGAATGGGCTCAATGAACAAGATAGCTCTTTCTCTCAATTGGCAACTCTATCGTCCATCTGAATCAAACCTTACGTGGCTGTTACCTTTTTGTAAAACTAACTTGAACCGTATGTGGCCTTTACCCTGGTGCGAGAGGTACGCCACGATCCTTTATGTGACTGTCAACTTCCAGTGAGATTTTGGACGGCCTTTACCCTCATGTGAGAGGTACGCCATTTCCCACTTAAGTGCTATTCGTACCAATCCATTACTTAATCCACCAGTATTGTGGGCATTACATGTCTAATATAACATTTAAAATGAGTAGAAAGATTTGTGGCCTTTACCCTCATGTGAGAGGTACGCCACTTCCTGTTGTGTCGCTGTAACTGTCTAACCTAGCCACATCCAATATCGGATCATCTTCTTAGCAGTGACATATGATGTTTAATTTGCTAATTCCTTTGAATATAATAACATGTGAATGTGTTCCTTTCCGGATTGATCGGGCTAACATGCTAATTTCATGCGTTAGAAGCACGTCACTACCGCTAGAATAATGAGATTTTAGATTGGCCCCACATAGACACTTAGCAGAAGACCATAGACATACTTGTTGCATTTTAAGCAATATCACCGTAATTGTGGGTGATCTGACTCTGTCTTTGCTCGTTTTTCAATCCGAATTATGGATTTCAGAGAGGCCCCACTTAGACACTCAACAGAAGACCATATACATACTTGTTGCATTTCAAGCAAAATCACCGTAATTGTGGGTGATCTGACTGTCTTTGTTCGTTCTTCAATCACCATTTAAGCACTTATGCTAGCATTCCAAAGTTTGTGCATGTTCAACACGGATATGTATGACGATCTCCCCCATAACTCTGTGTTCCCGCGAGGTATTTACAATTAATAATGTTCTTGAATACGCGGTCTGTTTGATTATAATTACTGTTATGTGTGTTAAATTCATCTAATCTAACAAGAGTACTGCACTTTAGAGTTAGTGGTAGTCTTTTTACTATGCCTATACGGGTGCTCCGCACCACGTGACCTCATCACCATGGTGATATCTTGATACCCGGAACCGGACTTCGCCATTGCGATTTCCAGCTCGTTGCGGGACGTGATTCAGTCCGTAACCGGTAAGCGGCATGTTGAAGTATGTGAATGCTTGCTAAACGATCCTCCCTTCATGGGCCTCTTCAACATCGTATCCTCCTTTTACTTTTAGAATAGTTCACAGCCTCCTGTCTGACTTGACCAGACTTCTTCACGATCGAATGTTGATCGCGTTTTTCATATTCTGAGGTGAGTGCTAATCCGACCTTTGAGTATTAGTGTTGTGATGCGGCTGGCTTTCTTTTTGCTAAACTTAGGTCCCCGTTATTTATTTTATTCCCCAGTTTCAATATCACGGACGGTACTTCGGACCATCAATACAGACTGAATTGGGGGCGTCTAGTTACCACCTCGTGGTAAGTTCCCCGTGCTACTAACTTAGACTGCTTATTGTCTCTACATATCATTCATTATCCAAACAACTCCTAAATGTTCCCTGTAATCTAATATTACTAGTTTCGCCAGCACTGACGGCACCTTTGGACCGCGCCGATAGACTGAACCAGCGTCCTTTTGAATACCACCTTGTGGTGAGTTTGCATTAATTGTTAAATCCGAGGCAGCACTCGGTCTACCACCATTATCATTATTTGACCCGTTGCCTATATTCCGAGCCTATCCCATTGTTAGGGGGTATTGAGATGTTCAGATGATGCCACCAACCCCGGTTTGGCCGCTCTCTTTTCCGTCCGCAATGTCATGCGAATGAATTTGTTCATTTATCGCTGTTTCAACTGTCATTCACTGTACAAGTTCTTATGATTAATTTAGTCTATTATCTAACGCATACTAAATATGTGGCGTAGTAATAACCTTATCCCCTACCTTTTCTTGATGGTACTGATGTGCTTTTTCATTTTGGAATAAATAGGGATAATATTCCTCATTGTTAATCTAAAAATTTATTTTAAATAGGT
The DNA here is from genome assembly GCF_964263255.1 of Lissotriton vulgaris. NCBI lineage: Eukaryota > Metazoa > Chordata > Amphibia > Caudata > Salamandridae > Lissotriton > Lissotriton vulgaris. The sequence goes on from NC_141698.1 coordinate 74,840,966, forward strand.
GTGTCCCCACCCCCGTCCTGATGAAGACCCCACAGCAAGGACAGTAACTGTACCTGCATTTTAGAGGGTCGAAACGTCGACAACCATTTGTATTATCAACTCCACGCCTTATTGCTTTCATTGTTTGAACTATGTGGAGTATGTTGTTTTGTGTAAATACTATTTTGAACCTTGTGGTCCCCATCTCTGCACATACTGTGTAATATGGACAAATGTTGCATATTCATTGATTAATGTGTCACTTGCAAATTTCTTCCTCCTTCCCTTCACTTTATCCTCACAGGATCACTCCCCCCTCCCTTGTTTCTTGGGGCACTGCGAAACCACTAATGTACTTCCGTTTTGATACAAAGTATATATTTGGTATATACATTCACATTGTGATTAAAACAATGTGGACATATTTGTTTCTTGGTTGATTTATTTTCATTTGCTCTGCAATTTGTTAGTTTATTACTGGGACCCCTTCCTCTTATCACTTTCATAACCCAGGTCCCAGTGACATTAGCTGGGTACAACCCTTTATCGATACCCCTCGCCATGTGCGGCTGACTCACAGTCCGCGATTACCAAAATAGGCCCCTACTTCTTTAGATTGAAAACAAAAGACAGTTCTGATACAGGCACCGGTACTGCCGCTCCTCTGGGGGTACGTACGGGTGACTACGAGCACTTGGGCAGAGGCTCTTGCTGCCATGGTCAGAGGCTGAGAGCAGATTCTCATAGACTCGCACCAGGCGGCGACACACACATGCTCCCTGGACTTGATCTGACCGTTTACCTTGGGGTGGGTGGGGGGTGCGGTATCTCTCTCTTCTCCTGCTGTTCTTCGTGGCAGGGTCGGGTTGCTGGGAGACGCCTCGTGCTTCCTGCCTTCAGTGCGGCTCCTCTTTGTGACGAGCCCTTCGTTGCTAGGCAACACCCGGCGCTAGCAACCATCTCGGCCCGGCTTCCCCCTGATGTCAGCGGACTTGGGCCAGCAGCAGCGAAGTGCACAGCGCTCTCGGGGCTCACAGGCCGGTGGCAGTGACACATCGCATAGCGCTTATCGCAGATAACGGACCGGCGGCGATGAAAGAGGCCACGCAGCACTTCTAGGGTTCTTTAGGACCACGAGCCGAGGCGATCACGAGGAAAGTTCCTTTTCACACGCCCTCCTCGCAAGACACTAGCTGGGTGCAAGCACATGCACACACCAGAGACAGGACATTTGTTGGAAACTTTTGTATCCCTGAGTTTCAATAACAGGAGGCCAGCTCTTCTCATGCCCTTGGAGACGTGTTCCTTCAGGACACAGCAAAGTCCTTAGAAAGCAGGGGGGACGTAGCACACAGCAAAGTCTCTTGTCCTCTCCTCAGTTAAAGCAGCAAACTGCAGGCCAGCCCCAGAGCACACAGCAAGGAGTGTACTTCTCCTCAGTCTCTTCAGCTGTTCTTCTTTGGCAGAGGTTCCTCTTGATCATGAAGTAGTCACATTTTACAGGGGTTTCAGCTCTTTCTTTTATACCCCAAAAGTCTTTATTCTCTATGTGTTGGGGATTCTGGAACCAGTTCAAACCAGCGCTGGGTGCACTCTGCCAGTGCACAACTTCATCCTTTGTAAATGTGGGCCAGGGTCTTCAGACGCACCGCAGGAGGTGGAGTCAGCATTCTTATTCAGGCCCAGGTGCTACTCCTCCCACCACTCCAAATGCAGATAGGTCTATTCAGCCTAGTGCTGACTCACCCAGACTCCTGGTCCCCTGTCCCTCTCAAGCCAGACAGTTAATCCACAAACAGGCAGAAGCACACAGAAAGGTTGAACAAGAAAACAGCCACTTTCTAAAAGTGCTATTTTCAAACACAGAATTTAAAAACCATCCTCCCTAAAATATGTTATCATCAAATTCTGAGTTCAGGGATACCAGATACCATGTCTCCATCTTATTCCTATGGGAAGATATGCTGGTAAAATGTTACACAGCATTCCCCATTCTGTCCTATGGGCAAGATGGCCTCTCAATAGTGAAAAATGAAATTGGCAGTATTTCACTATCAGGACATGTTACACACATCAGACCACGTCCAACCGTTCACATACACTGCACCCTGCCCAGGGGGGTACCTAGGGACTGCAATAGAGGTGTCCTATGTGCAGGGGAAGGGTAGGGCCTAGCAAGTGGGGGGCACCTGCTAGGGCGATATGGCAGTTAAACTGCACAGGCACTGCAATGGCAGGCCTGAGACATCATTTTAAGGCTTCTCATGTGGGTGGCACAATCAGTGCTACAGGCCCACTAGTAGCATTTGATTTACCAGCCCTGGCAGACTTAGTGCACTTTACTAGGGACCTACTAGTAAATCAAACATGCCAATCAGGAAGAACCAATCACAACAACAATGTATACAGGGAGCCCTTGCACTTTGACACTGATCATCAGTGGCAAAGTGCCCAAAGCATCTAAACCAGCAAAAACAAAATCCAGTATAGCATCAAAAACACAGTAGATCGACGCAAAACGTCAGGGAAAACCACGCCAAGGATGCCTGGTCTAACCGGTACCAAACTACTCCTCTCCATAAATCCACACTGATGCCAGTGTAGGATTTATTATTCCATGTACCCAGAGGGCACCTCAGAGGTGCACCCTGACCCCTGCCAACCCTGGTGTGGTCTCTGACCGACTGTAGGCAGACAGCCGCCACCAGACATGTTTCTGGACACCTAGGTAGAGAGCCCCTGCTCTCTGAGACCAGAAACAATGCAAATCCTAGGCAGAGGTGTCATGCCTCTTCTCCCAGGATGGGCCAGTCCTCAAAGAGGGAAGCTTCAAAGGCCTGCTGCCTTTGTAATGCCCAGCCTCTACTGCTAGCAGCAGATGGCAGCCCCTAGTTTACACCTACCATCTTGGGTGGGAAAACTGGCAGGAAGATTAAACAATGTTGGTGTGCCCACCTCTGCCAACCCCACCCCTAAGGTAGGGGGGAAGGGGGGAGGGGGAGCGAGGTGAAGCACATTTTTCAGTTCCTGCCATTTATGAAGACAGGGGGGCCTCCAATCAGGGCTAGGCCAATGTCCCCTCCCACAGAAGGATGGCATAATAGAGGGTGCAGTCACCCCAGGTAAGGTGCCCATTGGCCCAACCTCCTACTCCCCTAAAACGCCTCCTAAATTTAGTATTTAGGTGGCTCCCCCTGACATGGCCCTCAGATCTGCGATGACCTAAGAAGCAAGAAGACGATCATGCTTCTGCAAACCTGCAACCAGTCTTGCAGCCAGCGACCTCTGAAATCCTGGGACTCCTAAAATCCTGCTGCCTTCGACAAAGACTCCTATCTCCAGCGAACCTGTCTAGGAAAAAACACACTCCAAGAACACCCACAGCGAGGACCGACCCTGGTAGACAATTCACTGCTGCAAAAGAACTCCAAGAACCGTTGCAGTAGAGGACCGACACTAGTGTTGACGTGACTCACTGCTACTCAAGATCTCTCAAAGACTGCAGTGGTAGAGGACCAGCACTTGTGACAATACGACTCTACCCTGCCTGAAGAAAGCACTGCAACTGGACGACCGCCAAGACCTCAAGAGATCCTCTCGGCCCCACGACCCGCCTGACTGACCGACAGCTCCGTGCCAGAGAGCCTTTACCCTCCTGCCAGTGGCCCTGCTGGTCACCTCCTGCACTGCCTGCCATCTCTGGAAAACGATCTGAAGATAGCGGACCCTCAACTGATCTACAGCCACCGAACGCAACAGTAACTGTGTAGGCTGCCGGCTGAAACTTATCCAGCTCATTGCCCCGCCGGCTGCATGGGTAAAGATCATTGCCAGTATCTACCGCCTGAAATCCGCACCATACGGTTGCTCCGGTCTTCCACAACCGACCCTGCACTCTGTGTGGGTCTGAATACCTGAAGACGTGAACTGCAAGTTGTATACTCGCTGGACACATCCTATAATTTATTACCTCCCCAGGATAATCTTGAACTATTTGAATATTGTACTGTTGACTGTTGCTCATGAAAAGTATCTTTAATTGAAACATACTTATCTTAGCAAGAAGGTCTTGGTCTGACAATAAAATACAAAGTATAATCTTTCTAAAATTAGTCTGATCTCCTTCTGGGGTCACGTGTGCATTACGGATCGTGTGTGCAATAAATGTCTCTCACTCTTCTGTGTTAGACCTAAGACTGCTCGTCCACACCACCACTAACAGAGCACTTTGGGCTTTGCATTGAGCACTGTACACTTTAGGTGCAGTCATGACTCCGCCTGCTCATTAATTCACCTGCACAGGCAGTGAATTAGTGCCGCGTGGGTGGAGCGGCGGTGGAGCCGCAGCGGCATGACGGCTCCATGCCGTCATGAGCACACACCGCCTGTGACTCATGACGATGTGGAGCCGTCATGAGCACAGAAGGGGTTGAGTTAAAAATTATTGTTTTCAGCAAGTTCCTACTATCTTGCAGTGATTTCAGCACAGTAAGCTATTGATACAGTCAATATGTTTGACACTAAATTGCCTCTTCGAAATTACATTTAATTTAGGACTTCAGAGAATCACATATGACTGGAGAGAAACAGCCCAACAAAAGATTCTTATTCAACACTCACTTCAGCTGAAGGGAGTGCTTTTTATTTGCAAGCAAAGTTGATGAAAGATAGAAAAATATACAAAATAAACGTTTGCTGTGTATTGACACTATTTACATACACATTAGGAAAAGAATGGGACTCATGTGACCCCAGAGGAGTGACCATGACCAACAGGTGAGTGACGCTAAAGTGACAGTTTTAAAACAAGGAATTGGTTATTGGAGTTAAAAGGATGCCTATTAAGATTTCAGAATAAATCATGTGTTCTAGAGACTGTTCTAGTGTTCTGGCCTATCCTTTGTAAATTGTCGACGTTCAAACCCTCTATTGTTTGTGGGGTCTCTTCAGGACAGAAATTCTGGGGATTGGAAGAGTGGTAAGGAATTAGTGTTGTTGCAATAAAAGGTGGGCTGTAAAGTAATGAGGATGACAGGAGCTTACCCTAGGCACTTGATGTATACCGTAGGTGCAATAATATTAAAGTCGTCCAACGTCAAGAAATCAATTATGGGTGCAGTCTATGGTAGCCTTCCAAGACTGTCCTTTATAGTAATTAATAGGACCTCCTGAAACGATGGTTTAACAACGTTAGTTCTCATTACGTTCATTGCATGGTGGCAGGCGGAGTGATAGACCACATCTTTGCTCACCAACCATTATTAGTATTATTGCATTGTATCCACTTTCTTCTGTAGTTCATCAGAAGTATGGCAGAGGTATAAGGGTATTTGATTCACCTTCTATACATGGGTGTAGTAATATGTTCAAATTGCCAGTATCTAAAACAACAATAATAGTCAATTATTATGTTAGTAAATTATCTCTCACACACCTAGAACATGGAGGCCCATATGCTTTGTGGACTAAAGAAATTCAATTCAGTTTCAACCCAAATTTGTCAGTCACTAGTACATAAAAATGCTTCATGGCTTTCACAGTTACTGAATACGGTCTACTGCTTCAGAACTACTCGGCTAGATCAAGTCTGCCAACTCTACCACTATACGTGTAGCCTTCCCTCCAGCTCAAAATAAAGGCTTATAGCACCAAAACGTTAATTAGCCTGATGTGGTTGAAGGTTATTTTTAGTATTTAGAGAGTTTATCTTTTGAATTATCATCCCATCAATTCGAAAGCTTGGTCTAAACATCCACCGTTTAAGGAAGCAAATTGGTAAATAGGTGTAAAAAGAGTTATCTGAAATAAATGTTGAGAAATTCTAAATCGCCAAGAGACACTTCCCGTGTGTATCACACATTTCGCTGAAATACAAATCGATAGATCAAACAAGAGGTGAAGCAGTTAATAATTAAATTAACCCCAAGATGTCAAGAGCCTGGGATGAAAATACTGTGTTCTGTTTGCTTTTTAAAAACGACATATCTATTGTTTTATAAAGACAGACAACTGTGGCACAAAGGTAGGTGGAAAAAAAAGGTTAAGTGATTAAGGGGCATATGTATGAAAATCCCCATTTGCGATTCTCAAATAGTGATTTTTTGAGAATCGCTATTTGAAAATTGCAAAAAGGGATTCATGGTAAAAATAAAATCGCAACTTTTTAGCGATTTCTTAGTTTTCCTTACGATTAGCAAATTGCGAAATCGCAATTAAGGAATACTTTCCCATTCATTTCTATGGGCCAGGAGGCCCATAGGAATGAATGTGAAGTCGTTCTCAATTTGCTATTCGCAATTTGAGAATCGCAAATTGAGAATAATTTCAAGGGTGTCATAAGGACACCCCGATGCACGCCTGAAATGAACATGTGTGCTCAAATGGCGCACATACATGCCCTAAGGGCATGTATGTACGCCACATGGCACCTTCACAAATGCCTAAAAGTGCATTTGTGAAAGAAATCGCAAATTACCACCAACTTCAAGTTGGTGGTAATTTGCAATTTCTGAAGGGGGAAATCGCAAAAATTGAATGCTTGTTGTATAGCATTTAAGGAATCTCAATTTGCGATTCCTTAAATGCTTACGCAAAATTAAGGAATCACAAATTTTGCGATGCGATTTTCCTACTACATACAGTTTTGCAAAGTTTTAGTCGCAAACGCTGCATTTTTGCGAATCGCAGCGTTTGCAACTAAAAATTCCATTGAGACATCTGCCCCCAAGTGTGGTACCTGGAGGTAGAACGAGAAGTGTAGAAAATCAATACATAGCAGAACACAATATTAATTAGAACAAAGGTTGTAATTTGCTGAATTCTAACAAAATGCATGCACGGATTACAGCTTGGATTCTGGATAAGCCATAGCAAACAGAGCTCCTTACGTACTGCTTTGAATGTCATGGAAAGTAAATGGCATTACCAGTTTGCATTTCAAAAAACTCTTTGAAGCAGGTCTCTAAAATTGCCAATTTTGCAACTTGTCATCTATTCTATATTGCTCCCCAAGTTTTCAACAAGCACCAAATGAAATCTAGTCGTCAACAAGGTGAAGGCGGTGTGCTTCGCCTACTCAACAGTTCTCATATAGATGCAGAGATCTGAAGCCTTCATGACCAATGGGCAAGATGGTTCGACACAAAGCGGACCAAGAAATGGTGTACGAGACATGGGAGTGCCTGGGAGTGTTGAGGCTGCTCAGAAGGTAGAAAGATAGCAGAGTTTACATGTTTCGAACCCAAAGGAGCAGCAGCATGCAACCCATGTGCAACGTCAAAATCCTTTGATGTGCTTCACTGAGGGAGGGCACCAAGGTGCTACTAAAATGTACTTATTCTGCGGCTACTCATTGCCTATAAGAAGGGTCACCCATACTCAGATTAGCAGATTAGTAACACTAAATAATGAGGAATTGTAAATCGCCAAAGGATGTCAGACTATACCTGACATGGTGTCCTTAATTCCGAGAGCTGTTTTAGGGGGGTGGGGAGGGTGTGTCAAACATCTGAGATGATAAAAAAAGGCCCAAAGGTCGATTCAAACAAAGAAGGTGAACTCAAGGCTATAAATAAGCAACAAATGTAGAAGGTAAAAAATAAATTAGATCTTCCTTCATGAAGGTGTTAGATGAACCTTGGGACACAGGAAAATAATGCAATTGCAAGGCCTGTACCATGAACCTGGTCCTTTGTTGCAGAAGTAGTGTGCAGATAAGTATGCAGCAGAACAGAATATGCAACACATTCTGCACAACAACCTCTTAGGCACACTAGTAAAGGATCCTGTTGTAGAAACCGGATTATGAACAATTGTGGTCCTTACTGACGCTCAGGACATTAGTTCAACTTGCATTGGAGGTGTACACATGCATCTCTGGGCTTCTAAGATGTAGGTTTGGCACAGTTTCCAACAACATCGACAATGAAGCACAATTTCCTGGTGATGGAAAGCGAAAGAGCTACAAAGAATCTTATGCAACATGCTTATTTAAAAGAAAACCACATAGGAAAAACAATAACAACGGAATTTTATTAACCTTTTTTTAATTTATACAGAATCTCACATAATTTCTTTACATACATTGTATAAACAGTTAAAAAGAAACCTCTTAATAGAAAACATATCTACAAAGTTGGAAAGAAAACGACCAGTAGGGTTTGGGAGTGGACAGCTTAAAAAGGAGAAAGAACTGGGATTGAGAGGCACTTTTCTGTATAACATGTTTGAATTGACATTTGATAATCATTTCGTTCCACCAAGGTCATTTAAAGTGAATTATAGATGCAACAGTCACCTTTGTCAGAGTACTGCCGCATGCTTTAAAATAATGCTCACTCACTAATGGACGGTATAATTGGGTTTTAACTGAATAAAAATGTTATTTGTGCACTATAACTGATTTTAAAACAAAGCTGTAAGTCGTGGCCCTCGTTTCTTTTTAATATTCCATCTGACTGGGCATTTCAGAACTAAAGTAAGATGGGAAGGTTAGTCCGAGAGATGCTGTAGTTGACCAACCACAAGAAACCCTTGGTTTACCATGGTGACCTTATGCCGCATGAGTATTTAAGCATTCTGCAATCTGTGCTCTGGATCAAATGGGGAAGCTCTTCATAGTCACTCAAGGGTGATCAGTGGGCGATGTGACCTGTGCAGGGCTTGAATGTTTACTCATGACGCGGATATAGCATTAAGTGTATACCGAGTCTGTGGCCGTCATTCTAAGGTACTGAAACGTTAAAAAACCCCATAGGTTTGAGTGATTTAACATAGTGCTGCACGTATTCACGTGTTGCCATTTTTCAAGACTGAAAGCCAACCCGCCATCGACTGACAACCCACAGCTCCGTTACACACCAAGTTTAAAAAAAGAAAAAAAACACTTGATCCGTCAAAACGGCTGAACACACACTTTAACACTACACTTCCTTAGACAAATCGTAGAATCCTCCAATGTTGTTTCCATGCCACAAAGTGCTACGTCAGAGAGTGAAACACGGCATAGTTACAACAGTTCCTGGAGCCAGACATGCAAACCCTATTGCTTTATATCCAGTATTCTTACTACCGGCTGACAGTCTAGAAGTGGTGTCATGAACCCGGCAAAGCACCAGGTCCGCTGGTGGTTGACCTGCATTTAAGATAGGATGAGGCTCTTTGATGCCTTCAATTAACGTTAGTTGTAAATGTGCTCTTGCTTCAAGCTTTCTTTTTCTTTTTTAATTACATATGCTGTGAATGAGATTCATATTTTGATCACAGGGAAAAACAGATGGGAAGTATAATAGGTTATTCAACATAGTCGAAAAATGCTCAAGCAAGAAATCTCAACTGGATGGATACACAACTAACTGTGCATGTCTTCCTTCGGGTCACATCTAGTTTATAAAACAGTCAAAACCATACTACAATTGGTGGGACATCATTGCTTCAAATTCGAACAAGTGTCTGCTTTATGGAACGGCTTCCTACAAAAAGAAGCGCCATCCACCTCACCGCAAAACTATTTGCCCACTTCACAAACTATACTTTCTTTAGACATAGAATGACGAAAATAATTAAACTTATATACAGGAAATGAAAAAACACTCCTCACACAGTGACTGAATGTCCAGCTCTATTCAACTCTGACCTATGACGCAGAGGTCCAGCTCTGCCCAATAAACCAAGTGTTCATACACAATAGGAGTCGAAACTCTGCGGGATTGCGCCACAGAAGTGGAATAATGCAACTTAACTCTAATGGGTAGGGACACAAGGCTTAAAGATCAAGTGAATAACATTTTCTAAAAAAAACTCAACAAAAAGAAATTATATATATTTATATTTTTGGGATGGAGGTGTTCAAAGATATGATATGCACAGAATCACTACGACAGTTAAAACAGCTAAAATGGGGCTCATGATTAGGACAGAACAATTGATTCCACACTGTTTTAAAAAGTAAAGTAAAGAGGAGGTTTAGAAATTGCTGCAAAAAGAGAAACCGTGTTCAAATAACTGAAAATAGCACCAGGTCATCCACTGACTGCCGCATTAATCCCAAGAGATTTATCCGGCAGAGGCAGAAGTCCTATCACCGAGCCCTGCTTGTCCCTTTGCTATGACAAAGCGCGGCAGACAACTACTCGGCTGCACTCCGCATTGGGAGTGGAGATACTACAAGTACAGCACTTGGTTGTCCTTTTCATAATACATGTGCTCCTTCTAATAATTTACAGAGGTGAAGCTGAGGACATTTAACACCAGCTTTTTTCAGCTAATAAAATCACCTCAATGAATAGGGTCTTGCTTCCTCCCCCACATCTGTGCATATTTCCATTATCAATAAAATACGGTTTAGTGCTGAGCTGAAAACTGCAAGCTATGGTCGGACAAAACAGGATGCTGGCCTCAAAATTCCTTAGATTTATGCAATGGCGCAGTCCGACATGTGCAGATATATGCATGTTCATATTCCGAAAGCCAAAACTGCATGGATTGTTTTTGTGGGTAGTGTCCTGTAAAACCTGTACTGCAAATATTGCATAGGCCAAAGAAAAACAGAGGGTAATAACTTTAAACTGCAATATAGCTGTGTAGGCTTGAAATAAACCGCTTTAATACAGAAACATCTCAGCCAGGCTACAAAAAAGTGCAGCCATAAATTACATAAGTCCCAACAAAAACAAAAGTACTTATTCGATCGGATTGGCAGGCTGGGTCCATAAATATAGTATATTGTGATTGGGGAATTGTGATCATGTGACCACACAGTCTATCACAAAATGAAACTGCATCAAGGCGACGTCTTTTAAAGAGGTCTGGCTTTGAACCTTTTGTGTTTGTCTCCATCTGTTATTATCTTCTTGCCTGACACACTTCAATCTTTTTCTTCAACTCATTCCGCTCCGCTGGGGTAAAGAAGATACACGAAGAAACCTGCAGAGAAAGGTAGAAGTTAGTGCCAATCTGAGGAGAAATTCGCAGCTTTGGAGCAGGACTATAAATACTAAGGAAGTCAATAACTAAAACACCAACTGTGGGGAGGGAAGGGTCAACAATCCACACATCTCCAAGTGCTAGCACTTTTTCTGCCTGCATCGCCTAAGCAAGATCTATTGGCTTTGTCAACGTGTTTTAAGCCATGTTTTACATGTTTTACAGTCACCTGCGTTGCCTCATAGATGGGCTGCCGTCGAGTGGAAACGCATGGACGCAAAAGCATGAGAGCACCACAGGCAATGACTGCACACACAGTTATAAACTATCAAGATTGTGGATAGGATGATATGATGACTGTCAAGAGGCCTACTGTCAGGATACCCACGGTCATCGAGCCCAGGTGCTTTCCCCAAAAGCAGTTTGTATTCTTGAACTTGAAGTTTTGCTTTTCCAGCTACACGAACAGGTGGGCCTTTCCATCTCAACAGTGAGTCCTGCAATCTCCGCTACGTTGTTTTTGGGTAAGATTCAAGGGCCAGCGGTCACTATTTTTCTGGGGTGAACATAAACCCAAACCACATATTGGCTTGTGCCTTCAATCAGGTATGCACTTCCTTTGTATTAAAAAACTGTAGATGTGTACACATGAGGGGGGACAATTATTTGTTAATCTTGAAGAGGGTATAAATGACCAGGTCTCTTTCTCCCTGGAAGCATGCTACTCATCAAAATATGGATCCCCAGCCTTTCACCCAGGCGTGATCAGGTACACGTTGTTCCAGTGCATGCTTAATTTATGTTTTTTGGGTACTTGAGATTAATGTGAATGAAATATACAACATATAAGCACACTGCCCTGTGTCTCAGCTGGAGAGATGTAGCACGCAATGCTGATAATGAAGGTGCCTTCTTGAAGTCCATGAAACCAAGGTGGACCTTTAATCTGGCTTGGGGAGGTTGTTCCCTGCTATTTTATTGTTCACTTATCAGCGCCTCGGAGGCTTGTAAGGTTTGGGGAGGACCTTTAAACTGCTGTAAGGAGACCTGAAATTCCTCTATGTACACAATAAAGTCCATCACGCGGTAAACCTAGAGTACAGTTAAGGCAGAGAGCACTGTTCTCTCCATTTCGCTGGTCATGCACTGCATTTATAAAGCAGTGGCGACTCCTCCGTTACAGTGGAGAAGCGTTGCTCTACTGCTTCGCAGCAGTGAAGTAAAGGAAACTTAAAATGATAACTGTGGTATTATCATTTTATGTTTCCTTCTGCTGCAGCTTTGCGTTTGGGGCGGGGCTGCTCAGACATCAGAGGAGCAGGGGATGAGGGGTTTGCCCACTCCTAATTGCACATGACTGATTGGTGGACCCTCTTGGCCCTTTTGTGAATACAAAAAGATGAATTTGGTATGGGTGTTAGCGCAGTCATGCCCTCTAGACTCGAAAACAGAGTTTGCTATCTGGTTTTTAGCTGTAACACCCAGACCTAGGAATATAAGGCCCACATGCATCAACCTATTTAGGAAGTGCAAACGGTGCGAATTGCAAAATTCGGCCGTTTGCGATTCCTAAATAGGTTTCTGGGATGCATCAAGCATTTTTGGTGAAATCGCGATTTTTAGCGAATTCCAACAATGAGATTGCTTTTAAGGAATCGCACATTTGCGATTCCTTAAAAGCAATGCACGAGTAATTTTAAAATTGCGAATTCGCAAATCTGGGGTGCAAATTACCACAAGGTTGAACCTCGTGGTAATTTGCGAAAAAGTGTTAAAATGCTCTAATTTGCATTTTAAAACACTGTCATGTTACAGACACACATGTCCTTAGGACATGTGTGTTTGAAACATGCACTTCAAAATACATTTCAGGGGTGCAGGGGTCCCATGGAATGCATCAACATTTTGCGAATTCTAATTTGCGAATTCGCAATTCCCATTGATTCCTATGGGCCTTTTGGCCCATAGGAATCAATGGGAATTGCGAAATCGCAAATTGGAATTCGCATAATATTTGCGATTCGGTAAAAATTGCGATTTTTACCGAATCGCAAATTTTATGCACTTTCAATCATGCATCCCGTTTTGCGATTCCTTATTTGCGATTCGGTAAAAATCGCAAATTAGGAATCGCAAAACCGGACTTTGATGCATGTGGCTGCTAATGCTTTGTTTTCCTTGGGTTTTTTGAACTTCGATGACCCAATAAGCACCGAGTTGTTTGGAGTCTATTGTATCATTCTCAAGGCGCTCTTGAGCAGTAGTTCTCAACTGCTTCTTAACCTTTTGACCTCTGCGAATCGACACTTAACATGTTATTACTGGTATCCGGTGGCCTTAACTCCATCATTATTGGAATTCAGGGATCCCTACTGAGGCCAGGAAGCCCAGCTTAAGTAATTCCAATGATTTGAACCTTCAAACAAGACAAAAAATGTACAGAAACACATTTATACAAATACCCGAATGATTAAATATTTTATTTATTTCACACGTATGAAGAAAAAAAAATCAAAATTTCATTTTAATGAGGTGGTTGTGGCTTTTCTAACTGCAACTGAGGACACTCATCATCCATACTATATTATGTTTAAAGAATTTGCACTGCTCCCACCAATCATTCTGAAGACACCAACCTAATTATTAGCATCCATTGGCAAACTCCTGTACGTTTAAAATTTTCAGATTTACATTTTGTTCCTTATTAAATACACTTTGAGTCAGTTAATAGTATGTAATTTTCTAAGCAGTCACAGACCCCCTGAATAGACCACAGGTCGAGAACCATGGCCCTAGAGCAATGGAGACAGGGATTTCAGTGGGGAAGCAGCAGTGGAGGGAGAGTGCGGGACAAAGCGTGCACTTTCATGGAGTGCCCAACTAAATAGAAAAAAGTAGTTAATTGAAAAGCCATAAATTACATAAGTCCCAACAAAAACAAAAGTACTTATTCGATCGGATTGGCAGGCTGGGTCCATAAATATAGTATATTGTGATTGGGGAATTGTGATCATATTGTAAAATTCCCTATCTTTCACCATTGTATTTTCCTTAGCACCTGCTCTGTGACAACTACTAGAATCTAGACAGTCTCAACGTCCGGCTGCTTGTGACCATTCTTGAATTGGTATCATGTGTGGAGTATAGCGTTAGGTGCTATGCACAACGCTATAATGCCCATACATTTCAACATTGTCCTCATTGCCAGAGACTGTCCTTTCTGGCAAAGGACAGTTTGATATCTTTGTGCCAAAATGTTCTTTTGTATCGGGAATGCCTTGGCCTTTCTGAGGTTAGTGTTGCTTCCTCCGGGAATAGGGATAATTTCTCTAAGTTTAAGGAGAATCTATATCTGTGCAGCATTTGTAGCACTGTCTGGATGCTTCTTTCGTATCGTGTCAGCAAATTGGCTTTTACCAGACAATTGTCCAAGTAGGGATACACATGTATCCAGTTTCTCAAGTGAGCAGCCACCAAAGAAGTCATATCATAATAACCTCAGCGCCAATTTTATCCTAAACAGGAGCACCCTGAATTGGTAATGTACAACGATTACCACAGCCCTGATAGATTTCTTATGTCTGCTATACATTGGGACGAGTATGTATTGATTATTGTATCTATACAGCATACACTGTTGCCTAAGATGTGTCCTGGTGCTAGACAGGAAACCCGGAGAGGTGGTGGCTTCTCAAAGTGGATTTTAAAGATTACAAAGAAAAATCTTTGGCTTTCTCAGAAGCATAAAAGGTCCTCCATGTGGAACAGAGATGGAGGCAGGTTGTTCCAGGAGTGAGATGCTTGGAGGGCAAAAGATCTACCTCCAGTGCAAAGACATTCAGATTTAGGGACACCCAGAGTTAGCTAAGTGCAGAAGTATGGATGGACGGTAACACTGGAATTTTGCTGTAGGTATACTGGGCCGCTACGATGAGTAGCTTTATGCACCATGCAGAGAGATTTAAAGATCACTCGTTTGGGTACTGGCAGCCGGTCGAACTTCTCCAGGGCCATTGTTACCGAAGACCTTCAGGGCAAAAAGTGATAGTTGAGCTGCACTGTCTAAATTCTATAGAACCCATTAAGCAAATAGTCAGGTCCTCAAAGAGACAGAGTTGCAATACATGAGCCGGCTCAGGATGGTTGCCTGAACCACTACTGATCATATATGCTGGCGTAATAATGGTAGACTCCTACAAAAGGTTTTGCGCAGGAATAAGAATGCTTGACCTTAGAAGAAAGATAACTCCGGATCAAATTGGAAGCACAAATTCCTTATTGCTGCCACCAACTTGGGGAAACCCTCCTCAGACCAAGGCCATATGTAGTTAGGTGTCCTTGAGATTTAGAATTACCCAACTTAGTCCTTTTTAAAACTTTTTTTAGTAGGATGATTTCTTGCAATGTGGTCATCTTTAACTTTAGGGTTTTCATGAACTGGTGCAAGAATCTGGGTTCCAAAATAGACCGGTGTAAGGTTTGGTTTTGACATCGAGAAGTATCCAGAGTCACTTCCTGGATGTGCTCCTCCTTGGCACCTTATCTACTGTTTATTTTAAAATATATATATATTTTTTAGAAGTTTTTCACTACTTGTGGCAAGTCAAATAGCTGTTTTTTTTGCTAGCTCTCTTTTTTGGTTTCACAGATGGTGGTTCGTAATGAAGCTCTATGCAATAACCATGATGCAGGATACAGAGTAATCATTTGTCAGTGAAGAACTGCCTTGGCTCCTTGAGTAACCTTCCTATTCTGTGGCCTATGGGTGTTATGTGTTGGGCCATCTATTTGAGAGTGATTTTGACACAAGTCTGAATCTCTTGGGGCAGACTCTTTCCTCAGGCCCTGCCTCAGTTTTGTGGGGTACTGCCACTGTGTGGCTGAGCTCTACGCACTATTCTGCAGCATTTGTGTGGCCTACAAGATACTGGTCAGAAACTCCACCCATACCGTTGTTTCTGGAAAGGGGCATTCCATTAAAGGAGCCTCTAAACTGCAAGCACCCCCATAACCTTTGCGGTTTTGTTGTTCTTTCGCATTTGTTGGAGCGATTCATCCACTGCTGCTCCAAAAACGGCTTGTCAGAAAAGGCCATATTGATCACCGATGCCTGTACCTCTTGCCTATACCCTAAAACCTTTCAACCAGACATGCTTTCTCAGGGTTGTACCTGTGCACATCTGTCTGCTGTATCTAGTGCAGATTTTATACCGGCATCAGTGATGGCGTTCACATCCTGTATCACCATCTTAGCTCACTTCCTTCTAGGTTTGGAAGATGTTGGATTAAGTATTCCACCCCTCCCACTGCTGATGCTCATGTCTGTTCAGGAAGGCATTCGAGTTAGCGATCCACATTTTTTCATCCCCACCCTGTTATTGTCCTTGTGTGGAGACAGTGGTACAAAAGGGGGTGGTGATGGACGGAGCATCTGAATCAAACACTCACACCCAGTCAAAAGATCAGGGTTTAATCCATGTACCGCTTGTGTGGAGACAGGCCAGTGGCTGTAGAAGCAATGGCACTTATCTGGTTGTGGACACCAATATAGTCCACCAAGGCATTGCTCTCGATGTATACAGGGTCTTGTAAAGATTTGTCTACATTTTTGTTCTCAACTATGGGTGAAAAAATCTTGGAAGAGGCAAACTCCCAAAAGACATCCTTCCCTGGGTCTAAGATGCTTGACAACATTGGCACAAACCATTTCTTCTGTGAAGGGAGCAATGTTTTGAGTAGAAAAAATAATTCAGTTTGTTCCTCCTTTATATGTACTCTGTATCGGTCTGCTGTCCTCTTAATAACAACATCTTCAGGGGAATAAGTATATGCACTCTTCTGGGGAGTCTATCTCCAGGTCCTGCCAGCCCTGTCTGTTGAGTCAGAGTCTTGAAAAAAGTCCCTGTTTATAATGCTTCTCCACCTTGTAGAAGAGTTCTTGCTACTTTTGCGGTACAGATGGGCTGATTGGTCTTTTCCTCTCCTTTATCCTTGCTGAGATTATGAAGACCGTAACGGATTCATTGAACTCCTTTTTGAAGCAGTATTACTGTTTCGGCTTCAATTCGTTCTTCCTCTTTCTCAACTTCACGAGCACGTGGCTTGACTTCAGGGTTCTTTTCCCTTTGGACTTCTTTTCCCTCACCAGTACAGTGTCAAGCCAGAGAGAGCGTTTGCCCCAAATGTTGTCCCTGTGCTTGCGCCCAGCAGGATCTTTGCATTTTGACTTCCTTTTAACTACCGATGGCTTTGGTGTCAAGGATGTCTTGGGAGACTTCAACTGAGTATTTCTTATATCCTGTCAATTTCAGAACCTTTGTCTGCAATTCCTCTCTTAGTCGAC
Source organism: Lissotriton vulgaris (assembly GCF_964263255.1). Classification (NCBI taxonomy): domain Eukaryota; kingdom Metazoa; phylum Chordata; class Amphibia; order Caudata; family Salamandridae; genus Lissotriton; species Lissotriton vulgaris. Next base: position 74,858,211 of record NC_141698.1, read on the forward strand.
ATCCCTCTCTTCAACATTGGGCCCTACCTCCTGCGATTCTTTAGTTTCTTTGGGGTTTTCCTCTTCACTCAATAGCCCAAAGTCCTTGAAAGAGGGCTGTTTGGACTGCAACTGCATCATGGCATAGTTTGCCCACTGCCAAGAACCCCGGGAAGAAACTTTCCACAAGCCTCTCATCTTTTGGTCTTGGGCAGGCAGAGATTATGGACCTTGTGATACTCTTTTGGTGAGAGTTTGTGGGGGCCCTTTGGGCAAAATCTAAAGGGGGTATTTCTCATAGAAAATTCCCTCTATGAGAGAGTTTATCTGGGGAATCATTAATTCCAGCGCAAATTCCCCTGGTAATTTCTCATTTTTAATGATATCACACACGGAGCCTCCATTTGCGCTGAAGTGGAGTCTTGAGGCGAAAAACCACAGATATGCATAGTGATCACATTATCTTGATTCATTCAGTTACTCCTGCCATATCTCCTCATTTTTGACCAAAATCATAAACACTTGGCTTTCATCAGGCTGTGTTCCTGAATCCATCCAAATAGGCCAAGTTTCAGACATTCTCAAACAACCAGGAGCGAACCCAAACAACCTCAGACCTATCCCCAACCTTCCTTTCTTACCCAACACACTGGAGAATTTTGTCCTCCTTCAACTCAACTGACACAAAGGAATTCAACCTCCACGACCCTTTCCAATCAGGATTCAGGAAAGGCTGTAGCACCGAAACTGCCATGCTCAATATTTCCGATGCTATTCCCAGGTCTTTAGATGAAGGTGACGCCTGCCTCCTAATCCTACTTGACCTATCTGCAGCTTTCAATACAGTACATCAAGACTCTATCCTCTCCCCATCCTATTGTAATGTCTAGAAGGAAACCCTCACTTCCATTTTGAATCAAGCAGGGGTCAAATATCAGCTATTTTGGGACACCCAACTCTACTACAAATTAAAATCAAGGAAACATTGATATTGTTCCAACACCAGAAATGGACATGGTTGCTATTCACGCTGCTTACTGGTGCTGAAAAAGGAGAGGGGACAGATTAGAGCGGAGCCTTCGCAATGCATTTCTGCGGAAAGAGAAAATTAAGATGCTCACATTGGCTCAGGTTCGGTCAGTCCTAGACCCCTGAAGACTGGATGATTGCGTTGGACTTATAGGACACTGACTTCCACATCGCCGTCCAGTAGGCTCACAGCCGTTGCCTGTGATTCATGGTGGGCCCTGGTCATTTCCAGTTCATTGTGCTCCCCTTCGGCCTCACCAGTGCTCCTCAGGTGTTTACGAAAGTGATGACAGTGGTTGTAGCACATCTTTGGAGGTCAAGCATTCTAGTCTTCCTCTACCTTGACTGCGAGGCTCTCCCAGACCGTTGTCGCCCATCTGCAGACTAGGACGAACCTATTGCTGCGGTTCTCTAACAACATGGCAAAGTCGCACTGACTCCTCCTCAGATTCACCCTTTCATCAGGCCCAAGTCGTCCTAGTGGCTCCACAGTGGACACAAAAACTATGGTATCTCAAACTCATGAGCATCTATCCTCCTGTCTGGCAACCCCATTGGCAGGACCTCCTGCTGCAGCAACCAGGCAGGACTTGAACACGAACCTGCACACTGTCCACCTTCATGTCTGGAAATTGAGTGGGGGCAGATGAGGGTTTTCAATCTTCCTTCAGAGGTCTGTGATGTCATCTTGGCAGAGCACCACCTCCCCCCCAATAGGGTATAATACTCCAGCTGTTGGGATAAGTTTCTAGCTTGATGCTGCTAACGCCATATGGACCTTCTTTCTGCATCTGTGTCAGAGGTGTTGCTGTTTGTCTGGCCTTTAGCCCCACAAGGACTTGTAATGGACACACATGCTGGTTACCTGTTGGCTATTTCAGCTTTCCTGCAGTTACTAGATCAACCATCACTGTTCAAGTCCCCGTTAGGGATTCACTTTCTGAACGGTTTGCAACATTTGGTCCCTCATACCATTTTGTGATGCCTCAATGGGTCCTCAATCTGGTCTTCGTATACCTCAGGTGCCCCCCCCCCCACGCTTTCAGCCCCTACACAGCCGCGGTTTTGGCCCATCAAGACGATTTACCTAGTGGACATTACATTGGCCTGGAGGGTCAAAGAGATTCAAACTCTGTTGGTTCACCCTCCATACAGCAGCTTTTTTCCAGATAAGCCGGCCCTTCTGACAGATGCCTCTTTTCTGCTGCAGGTAGTCATCCTATTTCATGTCCAGAACATCATGCTACCTATATTTTTCATCCCACCTCATCCTTTTAAGGAGAAGGAGCGACTGGACCCAAAAAGAGCTCTCTCTCTTCCTACATCGATTGCACTAAAGCCCATCGGTGGTCGATCACCTTTTCATTGGGTTGACTGGAGCGAAGAAGAGCAAGGCTTTGCAGAAAAAGACAAATCTCCCAATTGATTGTACTCTGCAATAAGAAATGCTATGCATTAGCTAAAAAGTAGTCACTTGAGGGCTTCCGAACCCATTCCACCAGGGCCAAGGCCCCTTTTACTGCATCAGCACGCAGAGTATCTGTCCTGGACATCTGACAAGCTACCACATGGACATCCCGCCACACGTTCACAAAGTGCTACTGCTTGGACTGTTACGCCTGTCGAGACAGGCATTTCACCAGAGTTTCCAGATCCAGTGTGACCCCCCCCCCCTCGCCCTGGGAATATTCTAAGGTGCGCAATAGAATTTTCAATCAGAAGAGACGATGCTCTCATGGAACCAATAAGGTCCCCTGAACTGTGTAAAAAAAGTGCAGTTTTCTCCCTATGACATCTAGTAAGATGGATTGTTTGATTACAGCATCCAATTACAAAAAGAAATTGAGTTCTTTGGCATCCAATTCACGTTGGTGGTTTCCTTGTGTATCAAGATGCCTCCAAACACAATTTGTTATGAGTCTATTGACTAAAGGAGGGGAACTGGTGATGTGAGTACACCCCAATGCTGGGCACTTTAATCAAAAAGTTAATAAAACAAATTTAGTTATCCACATTTGCATTGGGGCTTAGTCCCAGCCCTCTATCGTTGGTCTGTTCCACTGTCATTCACATTTTGTTTCCGCCCACCAATCATACAGCAAGGGCCAATGGGTCCATCCACTTTAGACATTGGCACTCTTCCACTGAGTGACAGCATGTTGGGTGACCACATTTTTAGTCATCATTGTGCGGTAAAACTGCAGTTTCAGGGTACGCTAATTAAAACGAATAGTAAGTGTTCTTTGTGTCAATAAGAATTATATTTGCCTGTGACATGCAATAAACCTTAAAAGTGTTTCCCTGCCTGTTCCAAGACCATCTGTAAGCTAAGAAGCTCCTGTACTTTTATATAAAACTAACATTCAATGTATAAATATTCTTTTAAATTACACATTTTAACAGCAAATATGTATCTGACCTACTTGGATGGCAGGATCATTTTCTACGTGTTATTCTGTTTGCGACTCGTACAAGGAATTAAATAAAAAATGAATAATAATCCTTACACAGCTTTCCAAGGTCAGACCTACTGTCTTTGCCAGTACCTGCCTCGCCATCTATGTACACGTTCAATATGTATGGATATTATCATTCATAAATAATATTAAATTATGAAAAGATGCAGATGTACCTTGTTTTGAAGGAAACATGCCACTTGCTGAGACCATGGAAGCCTACAAAAGAATAGCAAAAATAATTAAGAATTCAACTTATGTTGTGCAGAAAATGAAAGTAGACTGTTGCGATGCATCTGTAAACATATCTTGTTATAATATCTCCAATTACATGGATCTTGCAACTGGTATGGTACAGCTATGTACAGCGCTCCGATACCTGGCAGTTATGTTTGCGCATTATAAAACTCTCAAAATAATATATGTACCCAGTTACAGAAAACCACCAGATAAAAGTCTGCCGATAGCATTTTAGCATATTGACAACTCTTTCATAGTCTGCTCTCCAGGTGTTTTAAAGAGGTGTGACCATAGATATTTGTGTCTTGTTAAAGGAACCTCAGGAACCCAACATAATTGCGGTCATTGTGGGCCAGATTCTTACGTAAGGACTCTTTTGAAGATGGTCAATGGATTAATCCTCATCTCAGCTGGGAGAGAGTTCCAGATTCGTTTGGCAGACCTAGTGAACATGTGGGCGTAGGCTTTCCTTTTTTGAATCTCGGGGGTTCCAGAGGGAGGGAGACTAAGGTCCTTAGATTGTGCTATTTTCATCAGGATCCTGGTTTTGAAAGGGAGCCAAAAGAGACATGAGGGAGGGTATCATGCGGTGAAATGGTCTCTTCCCAGTTAGTAGTCTGACCACTGTGTTAATTTGCCCCGAGAGGAACAATTCATAATTAAGATAGGCAAGTTAAGGTTGTACTCTCACAGTCTATTCTAGATACAGCCAATGATTGCACTGCAGTCTTGAAGTCTGGTGGATGGATGAATAGTTTCACTTTCTTGAGGAGAAAACAAGCACTGAGTGCGACCGCCCTGATATGGTTCTTGCATGTTGAGGTTCTTGTCCAGGGTTATCCCAAGGGATTTCGTTGAATGGATGATTAGTTTGAAACAGAGTGCTAGGGTGGTTGATCCATTCCTGAATGGGGAGGGAGCTGTAGGTGGGGGAGATGAGTAGGAATTCGTTCTTCGTGGAGTTTTTTTTAAGATGGTTACTTGAGAACTAGGTTTGGATTTTCTTCAGAGTGTAATTGATGCAATGTTATAGTCTGTAGAGGCAATGTTGAAGTAGATCTGGTTATCAACTGCTTACATGCGGTATTAAAGGTTTGCTTGATTGAGGATTTGAGTCAGCAGTTCCATTTAAAGGTTGAAAAGTGTAGGAGAGATGATGGATCCTTGAGGGACTCCAAGATTAACAAGCGACCTGTTAGAGAGCGAGCCTTCAGGTTTGATTCGTTGTGACCGATCTTGCAGGAAGGAAGTGCACCATTTAAGGACGTTAAAAGATAATCTCATTCTGTATTCTAGTAACTCGAAGAGGATACTTGATTGACTAAGTCAAATGCAGATGACAGATCGAGGAGTGCAAGTATGCATGGATTTTTCTGGTGCAGAGTTTTGAGTGTGTCACCTATAATGTGTAGGAAGGGTATTTCAATGCTCTGACCTGGTCTAAAGGCTGATATGAACAAGTGCAACAATTTGAGCTGCTCAATGTGTTGTTAGAATGGATTTCTCTAAAACAATCAACACTTTCTCCAACAGTTTCGTAAGCAAGGGGATGCTTGGCATCGGAAGAAAATTATTTACATTCTTCTATTCAGCCCCTGTTTTTTTCACAAGTGGTGTCACTTGGGCAATCTTTAGACATTCTGGGACTGAGACTTGTGTTAGGGATGAGTTCACGATATTAGTGGAGAGGTGTACAACGAGCTGACTGTGCTCCTTGAAGATTCAAGATGAGAGGGTCATTAAAGGGTGAGGTCTGTTTCACTGCTACTATAGATTCACATATATCTTCACTTAGGGTTCTGAATTTGTGTGAAGTAGCCTCGTTTTTGGTCTTCATGGATACTAATTTTAGACATTATATAGCATGGCACATAAGAGCTAAACAAACCTGGATCTACCTTTAACAGGTTCGAGTTAGTTGTTGGCTATGCAAATGCATAATGAGACATCAGCTAGGCTGAAATTAATCATCAAGTGGCATCAGGGGAAGTTCAACACAAAACTTTGAAGGAAGCCTCTACATGTAAAACTCAAGATTTTATGTGAACTGCATTTCATTTTAACCTTTAATGATGGGCATACAACGAAATTTAAAAAAGTGAGAATTTTAAGCCAGCAAGTGTACCAGAAACTGAATAGGTTTTTAAAAACCTGGTCTAGTTGTGTATTTAAATGGATTTAAACGTCTCTGCTTTCACATGCACCTCTGAGGGGACACACATGGAGAATTTGAATAATTCATGGTATGCCTAGTGTGCCTATGGGCTTGGGAAGAAAAGGAAATGAGTTCTTGTTCAACTCATTCCACACTTCTCTCAACCATGCCAAATTTGAAAGAAATGTGCCAAGCACTACATTTCACAAAACAGCCTCCCTAACAATTCAGATTAAAATAAATGTTACCTAGCTGTATTCACCAGCTTGCTGCATCTTCTATGCACACTCACCTGCAACAAAGTAGGGGGATGAGTTTCTCTTCATGGGAAACGACATTGGGGACAGTCAATCTTCTTCCAGAACCAATAGAAAGGGGAACTTATGAACGAGGGGAGGGAGAAACCATAGCAAAACACCAGTGAGAAAGAGGGATGTGGAGAAAGAAAAAAGCAGCATGGGTAGACGCCTATAAACACTGGTCTTTCCACCAGTTGATGGAAGACTGATGTTCCTGTAGGCTGCTCTTTCAGGGTGCACACTCTAACCCTTCATGAAAGTTGGGTATAGAGAAGCAACAGGGGAGAGAGTGTGAACCCTCTAATTTGAATTAGGGGACAAGACTGCTGTTCCTAAAGTATGCTCTTACAGACTATCCTCTATTCCTTCAGGACACCTCTGGACACCCTCATTGTAAAGCTCTAATGGAACTCAAAATAATGAAAAAAGCTTCTCTTTGGAAGATAGGACTAGCTAAAGTTGTGCGCCATTGCTGTCAACATTGACACTGACAACTTGATAAGAATCTACATGAAGCATCTTTTACAAACATCTGTATTTGGCTTACTTAAAATGTTTTGCAGGCCCTTCATGAAGAAAGGTCAGCTTCTTCAGTTAAACATTTTCCAAAGAAGTACTGTTGTGTTAGAAGACTTCTGCATTTTCAATGGCGTGCGTAAGGAATCTAAGATGTCAGTATCCAGGGTTCATCCACTAACAAGGACATGATGAAAGAACTAAGGAGGTCTACGGGCCATACTTTTGAATGTATGACTGCTATGATTAAGTACATAGGATACCCAGAGTCATAACGGAAGATAATAATCCAAACTTAAGAATTCTAGAGAAATGCCAGCGAGCCTTCCACAAACTATTGATGCAAAGCATATTCCACAATGGGAACATTGGTGGCATGGACTTAGGTCAATGTGACTTCCTTAATTTTCACTGAGAATGTTCTGATGCTCAAAACTAAACCACTCCACAAATGTGCTGGAGGAGGACTGGCTTGGAGCATTTACTGAAGAGCTATTTATTTTTGATATTTGATAAAGCGCGAACAATTGCCCGCAGGCGTCTCAGCGCTAATACTATTGCAGACTTATCCTATACTGGGCCTGATATTTTTAGAGGTTAAACAACCAAGTTTTCAGTTGCTTTCTAAATGACATGAGGTTTGGGCTTGTCCTGATAGATTGAGGGAGTGTGTTCCACAGTTTTGGAGCAGCAACCAGAAAACGCCGATCTCCCCAAGTGACCAATTTAGTGCGAGGCACCACCAAGTCGTTAGAGTTGGCTGAACGAAGAGGTCGGGAAGGATTGTATGGGATAAGCTGGTCTCAAGAATTGAGGTGCTTGTTGATGCAGTGATTTATAAACTATGCATAAGGTCTTAAATGTAACTCTATTCCTAATGGGGAGCCAGTGATAGCTTCTAATGGTGTTGGCTATAGGTTTGTATCCGGGAATTCCCGAAAGAAGTTTGGCAGCTGCGTTCTGCAGAGTGGGCTAAAGAACGGTTATGGATTAAACCAAGATCTTTTGACTGGGTGTGAGTGTTTGATTGGTTCAGATGCTCCGTCCATTACCACCCCATTTTGTACCGCTTTTGGCCGCCATAAGTGTGGCAGGGTATGCTCAGACGTGAGTCCCTTGCTCACTTTGCCACTGGATTCAAGCAAGCCGGGCTGAAGACGGCTGGAATGCCGAAACCGGTCCTCGGAAGCTTGTTTCCGGTCCAGGGAAGGCATGGCTTGGCAGTTCGGGCTGGACTGTTCCCATGAGGCACAGGGTCAGACTGATTTGCATATAGCCATGTCTGAACTGGGGTGGCAGAGTGGGCTAAAGAACGGTGATGGATTAAACCCAGATCTTTTGACTGGGTGTGAGTGTTTGATTGGTTCAGATGCTCCGTCCATTAGCACCCCCTTTTGTACCGCTTTTGGCCGCCATAAGTGTGGCAGGGTATGCTCAGACGTGAGTCCCTTGCTCACTTTGCCACTGGATTCAAGCAAGCCGGGCTGAAGACGGCTGGAATGCCAGAAACCGGTCCTCGGAATGAATATGCTACTTACCAGTATGCATCTGTTCTTGGCATGTAGGGCTGCTAACATTCATATCTTAGCATTAGATCGCCACCTAGTGTTGGGTCCGGATGATCGCACATTGTTGTCCTGGAAGAGTCTTCGAAGTATCCTGAGATGGGTGGCTCCTCCCCTGGACTACAGTGCGCATGGGCATCGGCTCCATCCCCAGATTGTTTTTCGCCATTGTGGCAGAGGATGGAGTGAAAAGTGTAAAGGATGTCCATGCTAATGATTGAATACAATAGTATATCTGCAGCTGCGACGGGCACCGGGGAGGAGGGTGGGCGATATGAATGTTAGCAGCCCTACATGCCAAGAACAGATGCATACTGGTAAGTAGCATATTCAGTTCGAGGCATGTGGGCTGCTAAATTCATATCTTAGCATAGAATACATAGCAGTCCCTCCATTAGCGGCGGTTGCCCGTGCCAGCTGCAGAAACCTGAAAAAGTGTTTTGAGAACAGCCTGCCCTACAGCCGCTTGCTGTTTGGAATGTACATCAACACAGTAGTGTTTTGTAAAGGTATGTGGTGTAACCCACGTGGCTGCTCTGCAAATGTCCTCTAGAGGAATGTTTCCTAGGAAAGCCATGGATGCCCCCAACTTGCGTGTGGAGTGTGCCTTTGGGGGTATTGTTAAAGTGCGCTTGGCTTTTTGATAACAGATCTGAATGCACTTAACAATCCATCTGGCTATTCCCGCTTTGGAAATCGGGTTGCCTTTGTGTTGTGGTGAGAAGGCAACAAAGAGTTGTTTCGTCTTCCTAAAGTGTTGTGTCCTGTCTATGTAGTACATCAATGCCCTCCGTACGTCTAACGTATGGAGCATTCTTTCTGCCACTGTTTGTGGGTTCTGGAAGAATGCCGGCAAATCGATAGTTTGGTTGAGATGAAAATGTGACACCACCTTTGGAAGGAACTTGGGGTTAGTACGTAGCACTACCCTATTTGGATGAATTTGAATGAAAGGCTCTTGTATTGTGAGCGCTTGCAGCTCACTAACCCGCCTTAGTGACGTAATCGCAATTAGGAAAGCAACTTTCCACGACAGGAATTGCAGTTCACACGAGTGCAGTGGCTCAAATGGTGGTCCCATCAGTCTGGTGAGGACCACATTGAGGTTCCACACCGGAGCTGGCGGTGTTCTTGGGGGAATGACTCGTTTCAGACCTTCAAGAAACGCTTTAATGGCAGGCACCCTGAAGACTGAGAGATGCTGCCTGTTTTGAAGGTAAGCTGCGATGGCGGATAGGTGTATCCGAATAGAAGTGAACGCTAGTTTGCACTTATAAAGGTGTAACAGATAGCAAATGATGTTTGGGATAGATGCATCTAGCGGGTTTATGTCATTGTCCGCACAGTAAATGACAAAACGCTTCCACTTTGCGGCATAGCATGCTCTGGTTGATGGCTTCCTCGCCTCCTTGATGATGTTCATGCATTCAGGAGGTAGGTTGAGGTATCCAAACTCTAAGACTTCAGGAGCCAGATCGCCAGGTTGAGCTGTTGCGGATCTGGATGCTGAATTTCTCCATGGTTCTGCGTCAGAAGTCTGGGCGTGAGGCGCAGTCTTTGATGCGGCACCACTGAGAGTTCGAGGAACGTGGTGTACCAGGCTTGGCGCGCCCACGTTGGAGCAACTAGAATAAGTGTCATCGAGTGTTGCCGTAGTTTTCTCGCCACCAGTGGTATCAGAGGTGTCGGGGGAAAAGCGTAAGCAAATTTGCCTGACCAGTTCATCCATATCGCATTGCCCTGCGATTGGGGGTGTGGGAACCTGGCGGCGAAGCTTTGGCATTTTGTGTTCTCCCTTGTGGCGAACAGGTCTATGTCTGGACGACCCCACCTTTGGAAGTACGGCTGGAGTACCGATGGATGTATCTCCCACTCGTGCATTTGATGGCTGTATCTGCTGAGCAGATCCGCCATCTGATTGTCCTTCCCTGGGAGGTGTTCTGCCATGAGGAAGATGTTCCTCTGAATGGCCCACTTCCACATGCTCTGAGCCAGGTGAGACAGCTGTGGTGAGTGGGTGCCCCCCTGCTTTTGGATGTAGTACATCGCGGTCATGTTGTCCGTCCGGACTAACACCACCTTGTTGCACAGATGTACAATGAAGGACTTGAGCGCCATGAAGATCGCCATCAGTTCTAGATAGTTGATGTGCATCTTCTGTTGCTGCGTCGTCCATAGTCCCTGCACTGTGAAAGTGAGCAGATGAGCTCCCCATCCCTGGAGAGATGCGTCCGTTGTCAGGATAACCTGTGGCACTGGCTCCTGGAACAGTCGGCCCTTGCAAAGGTTGTGTGGAGTCCACCAATGCAGAGAGTTGTATGCCCGACTGGTAACCAACACTAGGTCTGTTAATTGTCCCTGAGCCTGTGTCCACTGATTTGCTAAGCACTCCTGTAGCGGGCGCATATGCAACCGTGCGTGCGGGACTATGAAGATGCAGGAGGCCATCATGCCTATCAACTGCATGAACACTCTTGCTGGAAGTGAGTGTCCCGGTCTGAATTTTTGGATTAGAGACTGTATGCCGTCTATCCTGACCTGGTTTGGTTGCGCCTTGGCCGTCAGGGTATTGATTGACGCACCCAGAAACTGCCGGACATGTGCCGGCTGAAGGTGTGACTTTGGGTAATTCAACGAGAAACCCAGGTCGTGAAGGAGATGAATGGTAGTTGACATGTCCGCGGCGCACTGCTGTTCCGACCTGGCTTGAACGAGCCAGTCGTCGAGGTAGGGATAGACATGGATGTTCTGCCTCCTGAGGTGCGCTGCCACTGTCGCCAGACACTTGGTAAACACCCTTGGGGCAGTTGTGACTCCGAAGGGTAGGACTTTGAACTGATAATGCGTGCCCTGGATAGTGAACCTGAGGTACTTCCTGTGGGACGGATGTAGCGGAATGTGGAAATAAGCATCCTTGAGATCTAAGGTTGCTAAGAAGTCTCCTTTGTTTAACATAGGAAGAATCTGTTGCAGTGTAAGCATGTGGAAATGCTCTGACAGTATGTACAGATTGAGGGGACGGAGATCCAGAATTGGTCTGAGAGATCCATCCTTCTTTGGAATGAGGAAGTACAGGGAATAGACCCCTGTGCCTTCCTCCCCCACTGGCACGAGCTCGATTGCTCCTTTTTGCAGCATCACCAACACTTCCTGCTGCAATAAGTGCAAGTGCTCTGCGGACATAGGCCTTTGCCTTGGTGGAATGTTGGGTGGAGTGGATTTTAACTCTAGACAATAACCGTACTGGATAAGCTGTCGCACCCACCTGTCTGTGGTGATGTTGATCCAGACGGGCAGGAACTGCTGTATTCTCCCCCCGACAGGTGTTAAGTGGTCGGGGGGCAGTGACAGCGAGTCACTGGCTGCTTGGGGCAGAGGAGCGTGAATTGTTGCCTCCTTTGCCGCGTCCTTTGTTGCTGTTTCCCCTGTAGCCCCTCTTGTTTTGTTTGGGGTACGAGGATTGTGCTCCACCTCTAGGGAACTGTGACTGCTGACCCAACTGTCCTCTGGTGACTCCACGGGCACCTGAGCGTCGAAAATTATTGCCACGAAACTGCTGTGATTGTAGGGCCCCCATAGATTTAGCAGTTTCAGTATCTTTTTTAATTTTTTCCAGGGTGGTGTCAACATCTGGACCAAACAGTCTATCCGGGTTGACTGGTTGATTAAGTATGGTTGTCTGAATGTCAGGTTTGAACCCTGATATGCGGAGCCAGGCCTGCCTTCTGAGCATAACACTGGTGTTAATGGCCCTAGCGGCTGTGTCCGCGGCATCAAGTGCACACTTTATGGCCGCGTTGGAGATCAGTTGCCCTTCTTGTATAATCATTTTGGTGCCCTCTTGAAACTGCGGAGGCAGGTGTTCCACAATCTGCTCTAGTGTGTCGTAATGTGATCTATCATAACGTGCCAGTAGTGCCTGTGTATTTGCAATTCGCCAGAAATTGGCAGCCTGCGCAGCCACTCTTTTGCCTCCTGCCTCTAGCACTTTGGACTCCTTATCCGGGGGAGGAGCTTCACCCGTTGATTGGGAGTTGGCCCTTTTGCGTGCGTTTGCGACCACCAGGGAGTCAAGCGGCAACTGTCCTCGAATGTATGCAGGGTCCGCAGGCGCTGGTCTGTACTTTTTTTCAATACGTGGGTTGACCACCCTCGCCCTGGTAGGCTCCTTAAAGATGTCCGCAGCATGCTTGAGGACCCCTTTGAGCATAGGCAGTGTCTTTACAGTTTTCTCCGAAACTGCAAAGGTGTCGAACAGAAAGTCTTCCTCAACTGGGTCAGCATGCATGTCCACATCATGATTAGCAGCTGCCCTTTCAATGAGTGCATGAAAACCTGTAGAATCCTCTGTAGGGGACGCACGTGTACTGAAAGTCTGTGGGTCTTGTCCCATGTCTTGGGTGCCATGGTCCCCAATGACATCATATGAATCTGGCTGTGCCTCAGGCTCATTGACTGGGAACGTGTATTGTTCATCTTCACCATAGCCTTCACCTTCAGAGTGGTCTGGAGACGGTGTTGGGCTCCTTCCCATAGGAGGCTGGATAGGTTCCATGAGGCCTGAGGCGTCTTGTGGAAACTTTTTCTTCTTTAGGGGAATGACATAGGATTCCACCGGCTGCGAAGTGATCTTTCTTTTGTAAAGGGTTAACTTCCCCGTGTCCGCATCTATGAAACACTCCGAATCCTCTTCCTGGTCGAGCACCTGACCCGAAGATGGCCCTGCCGTAGAAGATTCCGTCTTCTTTGGCGTCGATTTCGATGAAAAGGCCTTCGGCGCCACTTTTGGCGGTAGAAGGAAGAGGAGTTTACTTGCGGGCTTGACCGGGACGTCTGCCGCCTTCTGCGTCGATGGCGCTGGCGTCGACGAAGAAAAAGCCTTCTCCCTAATTCTTTGTAGTGAAGAAGCAACGAGAGATGCGTCGGTGACCGATGTCTTTGGCACCGACGAGGCGGCCTTGCCGTCGGAAGCGACGTTCCGGTGCTCCTTTGGAGGGATGGACGGCGCCGACCCCGAGTCCTTGGAGCGATGCGCAGATGTCCCCGTTGGAGCCGGGGCTGTGTCGCTTGCTTTGGCTGGCTTTGCCGGCGCCGACGCGCTAGTTTTGTGCGTGCCACTCTTTTTAGCGGATCTCTCCTCCGGCGCCGATTTTGACCTTGTGGAATCGGCGTGTTTCTTCGACTTCTGTGGACCGGAGGTCGACGGAGTCGATGAGGCTGCCTGTGTAGGTGTCTTTGCGGTGACGACCGCCATCTTAGGGACGTTTGAGTCCTTGACTTTCGGTTTCGGTTTTGGGTCGGCCATCTTAGGTGCTGCCGAGACCGTTGCTTTCAGTTTCGGTTTCGAAACCCTTGGCGCAGCAAGTGTGTCCGTGGCCGGGCCAGCAGGCGAGGCCGTGGCTTGCGCTCCAGGGTCTTGGGTAAGGCCGACAGGCGATCCCGCGACCCTCTCCTGATGTCCGTCAACTTCGGGGCATAGCTCGTCCCCTGAGCTATCTTCCGCGGCCCCATAAACCATATTGTCGTCCCCTACCTCGTCGACGTATTCAAGGTCTTGATCCACGACTCCGTCGTCGTCATATTCCGGATCGGCCTCGACCTCCGTCTCGGGCGGGGAGATTTGAAGATGATGGCTCTGGTCCTCGTCTTCTTGGTCGTCGAAGATGTTTTCTGGATCCGGGGCCGCCTGTTTGGCCACAAGGCGCACCGCGCGCCGAATCGTGAGAGTCTTCTTCGACCTGAAACTCGCACAGGCCCTGCAACTGCCTTCGTCGTGGTCCGGCGAAAGGCATTTATTACAGACCGGATGTACGTCTATGTGTGGGTATTTGGACCCACAGAGCGGACAGAGTTTAAACGGACTCCGCTCCATGTTGGGAACTTGTTGTCGAGTCGCGATGAGAAGGCCTCGATGTCCGAAGAGTGTTACAAACTCCGCTGAATCCGGCTCCGAGAGACGGAAGAACTCGAGACCGTACGCAAACAATACCGACGTAAAGAACCCAAGCCTTTTGGCCGTAAAGATTGATGTTTATTCGGTTCCGACGGAGAGACGTCGAGACCGCATCCGAACCCAATGGCGGAAAAAAACAATCTGGGGATGGAGCCGATGCCCATGCGCACTGTAGTCCAGGGGAGGAGCCACCCATCTCAGGATACTTCGAAGACTCTTCCAGGACAACAATGTGCGATCATCCGGACCCAACACTAGGTGGCGATCTAATGCTAAGATATGAATTTAGCAGCCCACATGCCTCGAACGCTTGTTTCCGGTCCAGGGAAGGCATGGCTTGGCAGTTCGGGCTGGACTGTTCCCATGAGGCACAGGGTCAGACTGATTTGCATATAGCCATGTCTGAACAGGGGTGGCAGAGTGGGCTAAAGAACGGTGATGGATTAAACCCAAATCTTTTGACTGGGTGTGAGTGTTTGATTGGTTCAGATGCTCCGTCCATTACCACCCCCTTTTGTACCGCGTTCTGCACTGTCTGCATTTTCTTAATGACCCTGATTTGGGCATTGGCTAACAAGCCATTGCAGTAATCTAACGCAGACAGGACTAGCGCGCTTACCAGTGTCTTACCTGCGCTCTTTGGGAGAAAAGGAAGGATCTTTTTTTACCAGTCGTAGTTTATAGAAAGCAGTGGTGGCTGTCTGGTTAGCGTGAGCCATGAAATTCAGGTCGTTATCAAAGATAACACCCAGGTTCCTCACCTTGTGGGTTGGTGTTGGCAAAGTTCCGAAAGATGCTGGCCACCAAACTGGGGACCAACTGGGACAAAGATGTCCAAAGGTTACCACCTCTGTTTTTTCGGAGTTCAGTTTTAAACAGTTTGCCGACATCCATTGTCCGATTGCCAGCATACCTGTTTTGAAACTCTCTGCCACTGTTTCTCCATCATTTTTGATGGTTAGAATCAGCTGAGTGTCATCCGCGTATGAGGTAAGGTTCATCCCATGGGCTTTGATGGTTTTAGCTAGGTCCGACACATAGATATTAAATAGTGTCGGACTTAGGGATGAACCTTGTAAGCGCCTTTCTGTAATACCAATGTGTGCGGTGCAACCAGTTGACTCACAAACATTTTATAAAAACAGCTGCTGATCTTCAGAATATTTGTAAAAAAATATTTGTGCTTCTCCCACAGAAGCTTGACACAGCTCCGGAGCTTGTTTTTATCTAAGAGTGATGTGTTTCTACAGGCTTTGTAGTCATTATGGCTGGTGATAGGCTACCCAAAACTCTGGAAGCACTGGTTTGGACCAACTTAAGCTAATGACAGAATGCAGCCCACTCATCTCCCACTACATGCTTGGAGATAATGTCAATCAGAACACGACCATTTCTGTCCGAGACTACAGGATATAAGTGAGTTCAGTAGCCCCCCCCATAGATGAACACATACTAGAATCCACACTGTGTACATTCAAGGCTAAATATGTAACCCCTGTCATATTGGTGATCATAACAATTAATGTTATTGCAGAAATAAAAATAATGGGTGAAAGGAAAAAAAAAACAAGGAACAAAATATTAAAATTTACAGCATATCACGTGTTATTCATTATCAAATCAGTAATTAAATCAAGGTTCTGGTGCTATCATGGAAATCCTTTCTTCCTTAGCCACAAGCTAATATATGTATTTGAAACAAAGTGTCACAAAACACGTTTTCTAAATGGCTTTTTAACACATACCTTTCACTCATTTCCACTCATTTCTTAGTCAATATTTTTCAATCTGCAACATCGCTATGGAAAGCGAGCATCAGGTCTATTCTGTTGCGCTTGTTCCTCTGAACCGCAATACTCTCTCAGGAATCTGAAGATGCTTCCTCCGCAAAATATGCTCATGCACGGGGCTTTACCGATTGTATTAAGAGAAAGCTAGGCAATGTGATTTGTGATGTCGAATATGCAAAAGAAACAAGCGAATCTTAATCTTCACCGCACACTTGACTAAACCTATTGAGCTCTCCACAATGTAATACAAGAATACATAATATATGAGCGGTGATGCACTATAAACTTATACCATGGCATCATATAATGAATATGCGTAATGAAATTAAAACATATAAACTTATGAATTGAAACATGCGTACAAATATGAAAACAACGTGGATTCAAAAGCAGGAAAAACAAAAAGCACAAGACATGCATGATATGATATTTAGAGATACTTCTAGATTTATGAGCTCTTACATGTTGAAGTTTTCAATGATGATATCCATCATATGAAATCCCACGGAGCGTACCAGCATATTTAAGTGCATAAGGAATGTGTATATTAGATCACATATATACTGCGAACCAT
Source organism: Lissotriton vulgaris (assembly GCF_964263255.1). Lineage (NCBI taxonomy): Eukaryota > Metazoa > Chordata > Amphibia > Caudata > Salamandridae > Lissotriton > Lissotriton vulgaris. Next base: position 74,874,767 of record NC_141698.1, read on the forward strand.
TAAGCGACCACCTGTTGAGACAGTGAAAAAAATCTTAATGCATACCAAACGTTCTTCTTGGCAACGGTTCAATGCAAAAATGTTCAAAAACATGTAAACTAACCAACATAAACAAAATAGTTCTGAAGCTCCAACTCCCTGTTCCAACCCCAATAGTCCAAACACTTGTTGCCAGCTGAAACTTTCACGTAAAAAGGAAATACATAAAATGGCCGAAGATAAACCACGTATTCACCAGCACTCATTTCCAACCCAAAGCATTCTTGGGCCTTTTGATATTCTGACCATCCCAATTTTGAAAGAGGTTTGACGGGTCTCAACAGCATAGTTGTAATGGCTGCTTTTACTTGACAATGTTATTTCTGCATGTTTGAAAAGTTGCATAGGTAAAATAAAACAGATAATAGACTGTAAAACCACTTCTTCAAGATGGGCACTCACATTAAAACCAAAAGCTTGAAATGTAAGGGATCCCAAAACACAATAAGAGAGAACAAGCTGCTCTCCAACTACTATACATAAAAGAAAGAAAATATTTTACATACTTTTTAAGTTTCATCTTTTGACAAAACCATACACAAATCAATTTTTTTTAAAACAATCGAAAATGAAGAATTACTTTAAAAAACGGAGTAACACGTCTGTTCTACACCACATGATGGAAACAAAAATGTACAGATGAACCTTTTCAGACAAGAAAAAAAGAAAACACACTAGGTTTCCTTATGCATTCATCCTCGTGTAGTGGGCACCCTTTGCTTTTGTCTTAACATCTTTCTGGCAGACTTAAAGTCTAGAACTGTGCTTCATAAGTATCACAAAAAAGGAAGGGGGAAACAAATACACCAGCCCCTTCAGAAAATACAGGACTATATGAGGCTGAACAACGAGGGCTTGCCCGTTAAAGAAAGGATGAAAGTAGCAACAAATAACCAATAACTATGCACTCAGCACACTCTTGTCAGACTAGAGATTACACATAATGCAAGACATCAGAAACATGCCCTGTGCGTGGATAAATGACGACCTCCCCCGCACCAAGAAATGAATCGGGACCATAGTCCTGCATAGAACAATTTAGTGGATGGGTGATGACCTCACAGGATGACATGGACCACACTGGAGGGCAGATTACTGATTTCAATAACATTTAGGATACCAAGATCAACGGATTCAGGTAAGTACATTAGAAGTTATAGGGTTTTACAGCATGAACAGCCGAAAATCACAGCTGTCAGATTTGAGGCATGAGCTTTGAAAGCAGTAATCTTATCCTAATGGGAGAAACATGCACTGCATAGGCACACCTACAGACGACTTACAGGACTGTTCTCAATGGTCTCTAAATAAGTAGGGGCTAAGGTCCAAGAGAGCACCAGCAGTGTCTGGGTGCAGAGTTGCTGTATGTGGAGGTAGCCTTGAATGCAACAAGCTAAAGTCAATGGGAAGAGTACCAGTAAGAAAAGGACTGCAAGTGGGGAGTGGAGGATCAGTCCACAGAACCCAAAGTGGGGTTGGGGGGGGGGGGGGGGGGGGGGGGGGGGGTTAGGCTCTTGCGGGTCTCAGGACCAAACAGACACCATCGGTTTACTGTGCTGAGGAGCTCAGGGCAGATGTGTTGTGTCCGGCTGATCGATGAATTAGAGGCTCTCACGGTTCTTTGTGTACATGCACAAGAGGGAAAAGACACCCAGCAGGGCTACTCTCTCTCGGTGTGAAGTTGGTCTCTCTCGAAATTCCTTAACATGCAGGTAAGTGCTGGCGGCAGTGGTGTTCCGCTAAACACAAACAAGCCTTGGTGCTTTCAACTGGCTCCGGTATCCGAGGTATTGATGCAGGGGGGCTCGTGGAGCATCTAGCAGCTCAGTACTCCCTGGGGAGCTGGGGCTCGCCCATGGACGCCACAAAGTCCTTCTGGGGGGCTGCTCCCTCGTTGTGCCCGGGGGTCACCAGAACGCTGTACCGTGAAAGACGCGGTCTATGCCTGCTGGGGCAGAGAAGTGGCTCCTTCACTCAAAGGGAGCTGTTGCTGGATCGAAGAAGTGCTGGGTAGACCTACAAGGGTTCGGGGAAGCTGTTCCGCTTCTGGAGGAGTCAGTCTTTGCCACGGTTGAGACAGCAGCAGCCAGGCAAGGTTTTGTGCCAATTTTGGTGCTGGTTCACAGTTCTCACGTCTTCTGCTCTCATCTGTTCTTCTTTCAGGCAGAACAAACACGAGTTCCTGGTGTCAGGGGACCACTGAAATACTATATTTAGGGGCATTAAGGGGAGTAGCTAATGGGCTACTTATTCCTGGGGTCACTACACCTATATGACCACTTCCTGTGGGGAGTGGGCATAACACGGTCCTAGAGTTGCTAATTACACCAAAAACAAGATGGCAATACCTTTCTTTCGTGGAGCCTAGTGCATAGCTAATCTCCTGCTTGTTCTGGTGCCGTATGGGCACCAGGGCAGGGTGTGGCATTCACCTGGAGGAAGTCGAGGTTGCAGATCAAATGCAGCATAGGCTTTAAAGCCTCTGGTCTTGGTATGCAGATTCACTAGCCATCCTGCTGGAGGTGAGAACACTCTCTGGAGAAAACATGGTTTCCTGACCAGAGAAAGCAATAGCTCTCACCTATAGGGGGTCAGAAACTCATCTATGGTGGCGGCTGGACGATACCAGTTAGCCAGGACAGTAGAAGACTAGCAGGGTTCAGGGGACACCCCCAACGGACCCTCTTGGTGCCGGTCATATACATCTAATACTGGAATCAGTATGGATTTATTTAGCCAGGGTGTGTGTAACCAAACACCATAGGTTTCAGTAAAGCCATTATGTATCTTGGTAACTCGTAATGACCAGTGCCCAGTAAATACCTAAAGTTGGCTTCATGATCTCTTGCAATATCTAGTAATAGAACTACACATCACAGGGGCATATCTGTTCATATGCCCCTGCGCGGCCTCAGAAAGATCTTCAAATGGCTTCCGCTGGAAGCCAGGAAGCTGCTGGTTCAGGGCCTGATCATCAGCCACCTTGATTATTGTAATGCCATATACCACGGCCTGAATGAGGATCTGTTGGCAAAACTACAAACTTTGCAGAATACTGCCGCCAGATTAGTGCTGGACCTGCCACCTAGAACTGCTTCCGCACCATGTTTGAAAAAACTGCACTGGCTCCCCATACGGCAAAGAAGTCAATTTAAGATCTTATGCCTGACCCACAACTCATTATACAACAAGGGGCCTCGCTATCTCCCAAAAAAACTCAACTGGTATGTCCCTAGGAGGTCCTTAAGATCTAGCCACAAGTCTTTACTAAGGCAACCCCGCATGCGCACCTCTAGGTATGGGCAGTGCTCCTTTTCATATCTCGCACCGGCGCTTTGGAATAAGCTGCCTCCTCACCTTCTCTCTATTACTGAGCATCAGCAATTTTGTAAAGCCTTGAAAACATGGCTTTTTCCCTAGCAGGTTGTTCCTGTCTTTTGCTTCGATGCTCGCTCTGTTTTTGTCTTTTCTTAGCCGGCTCTTATGATGCAAGCACCTTGAGACCTTGCGGTGACAAGTTGCGCTCTATAAAAACCTATGACATTGACATAGAGATATCTCCTTGCATAAAATATACTGTACCCTGCCTTAGGGCTCTCAGGCCAGCTGTAGGGGTGAGTTACATATATTATATGCAGTGACTTTGGCATGGCACACAGCGAGTGAGCCATGTCGTGTTTTCACACATGGTTTGCACTGTGTCACACAGCCTGCAATGATAGCCTGCATGCAATTTGTAAGGGGGTGCCTTTGTGTGGCATTATACATGTTGCAGCCCTTAGGGAACCATGCAGCAGCCTTTAGTACCCATTTACTAGGTGCTTACAGGGGTGATAAAGTGTGTGCCAATTCTAACACAATTAAACCATTTTACTTCGCTTTAAGGGAAAGAGCACTGGGAACTGGTTAGCAGTGACCCCGTGCACATCAGTACCAGTGGCAAAAAAAGTGGGGCTCACCATGACAAAAAGGAACACTTTACTACATTGGGCTTGTCAGTAGGGTATAGCATGAGATATTTGGCTCAGTGGGCATGGGCCCCCATGTCTGGACACACCTGTTGTATTAATAGTGTCAAACAGCAATAACCACGCTATGGAATGCATGAATTAATCTCGCTCACTGGCAGTAGCTATTGACTGACCGTTGACAGCTGATGCAGAAGCAGAGCTGTGCCAAGCCACCAGGATGGGGTCCATTTGGGCATTGCTGAAAGGCAGTGAAAGTTCAGTGGCGGACGTGAAGCATATGTAATGTTGAGAAATTTAAGATTTGCTTCTTCTACATGTGAATGCTGAGAGGTCTCAGTAATATTTCCAACTGGATGACTAAGAACCAGCTGAAACTAAATGGTGAGAAGACCGAGGTCCTTATCTTGGGCAAACAGAAATACCTTTGGAAGCTTTCTCAGTGGCCCACTCAAATGGGTAACCTCCCAAAACCTATTAGTCTCATTCGGAACCTGGGCGTCATTGACGATACACGGTCTATGCACAAACATACAGTCAAAGTGACAGCACTCTGCTTTACCATTCTGAAATGGCTTAAGAAAATCATATGGATGTTGCCCGTCTGCACTCAAAAGACTGTAGTTCACGCACTTATCACATCAAGACTTGACTAGGGCAACATTCTCTACCTGGGATCAAACAAAGCCGTAGAGTGCAGCTAATTCAGAACTCAGCTGCGAGGCTACTTTGAAAAATTCCTAAGACCTTTAGCATCTCTGGGTATCTCCGAGAACAACATTGGCTCAGGGTGGAGAATCGGATCAAGTTCAAAGCCCTGAGCTACATGTTCAAAATAAAGGCAGGCACAGCTCCTCACTACCTTCAGGCCTTAGTCCGCCCTTACAAACCTTCCCGCTGTTTAAGATCTGAAACACTAGGTAACTTTTTTGTGCCTAGGATCAAACTTTTCAGAATGGGAGGAAGATCTTTCTCTTTTTATGGCCCGTTCATCTGGAACACACTCCCATCCAGTATACGTAAAGAAACTGACTATACCCGCTTTCGCAGAAACCTTAAAACCTGGCTGTTTGATCAGTAAGATCACCTGCAGGACCTGCTAGCTCTAATTCATGTCCGCTCCGGCGCCGGGAAACCCTTTTTTGGGTAGCTGTGCGCAATATAAACTCAACAAATAAATAATAAATAAAATGCTAGACTTCGGCAGTTTTGCGCAGTACTGAAGTAATTGAAACCACTTTCTCAATATCAGTTCCCAAACTGCAGTCTAATTCAACATTAGGCGCTGGGTCAAGGCCACAGCGTTTTGAAGGGCCAAGTAATCCCAACCATCTCTTTTTGCTGCTGTCATTATGACCGATAAGAGAAGGCATCTGAATCGAACCAGAGTCAGAATAGAAAAGTCCTCGTATTCTGTTACAGTCTACAGGCCCCTGCCCAGGGATCTGAGAAGCAAAGGGGCTGTGGTCCCTGGGAGTCTACACCCTAATTAATGGGAGAAATGTTTAGTTTCCAGATGTCCTGAATGGGAATAGAAAGCCAGACAGAGCTGAATAGGAGTAACCCAATGGAAATAGGAAGATTGGGCATTGATTTGAGTTTTGTTTATTCTATTTAATATTGTGCTTTCATAAGCAAAAACTGTGCACGAGGACTGCCAACACAGGTTTCGCCCACAATGGTTCTGTAGTGGCACCAGGGAGCAAAGCAGCACTGCTTTTCAAGACGGTTCATGAGCTTGAGCCGTAAGGTGCTTAGCCTCCCCATCATTAATGCCTTGACATGCAGGTGCCCTAATTTATCTCACAACTTAGAATCATGGTGAGGCCCGAGACACCACACAAAGATGTTGTGGTTTGAAATCGACCAGTTTACTACAATAGTGACAATTGTTTTAATCCTGGTAGCTTTAGTAGGGACATTGTATCCACCTGAACTTGTAAAACCTTCAAAGGAACGTTTGAGGAAAGTATCTCACGATTATTGTCCCAAAGCGCAAGATAACATTAACAGACTTCAGTGTTCCAGGATGGCTCCTTATGGGGCTCCACGACGCATAGTGGGGGCCAGTCAGTCAAAGATAAATGTTCCACTTTCAAGATAACGCCTGGCACCAACTAGATTCAAGAGGTGAGGACCCTGCAGGCAAGACGGTCCTTTCACCAACTGGGTGTTGAGGAGGAGAGTACTTCAAGGGAATGGAACGGACTTCTTAATCGAGGAATGAATTCATACATGCTAAGGAGGATTCAGCCTCAAACAACAGTACAACAAAGAAAACAGAACTGGAGACACTGAACTACAGCACCAGATAAAGCTATCGGTCAGACCGTATGCTATTCTTCAGGGTCAAAAGAAAAAGCAGTTGTAGCCTTGCAGGCATAAACTGTTATAAAGGAAGATCTGATCAGCTTCATATTGTCTAGGAAACAGGCATAGAAAATAAAAAGACCAGCAAAATATAGGCTTATTCTTGAGGGAAAATCACACTTTAAAAGAAATAGGGGAGGAGGCTTTTTCGCACACAAGAAGGATTTAGGATAACCAGAAAAATCCATATTGTCGATAGGGAAAAGGACAACAAAAATTACATTAAAAGAAATTCACAGAAGAGTGATTGACTGCTGATAAGATGTGCCATATTGCTACAGATGAGACAGTCTTAGAGTCTAGTGACTGGATGAAGAAACTGTGTGTGATGGCTTAAAGGATTTCAAACTGTAACTACTTGAACACTTGGCAACTAATATAAATAGCAATGGATCACGTCCACCAAGCTGCGCAGTACGGACCTGCTGAACAATGTAATGAGAGCAGTCCAAGGGGCATGACCATTAAGCTTTATTTGTTGCACAACAAAGAAAAGAGCCTGCAAATTGGAAGAGGGACCAACACTATCCCATTACAAGTCTAAACATGGTTAACACACAAAGATGTTGCTCTTGTTACATTAAAGATCATTTTAGTTCTGGCTCTTAACCAAGTGCGTGCTCAGCGACGGAGTAAATGCACATGGCTGCATCTTTACAGTTTATGTGCAATGGAGAAAGTATGCAAGCAGAGATTGCACAAGTTATCCTTGGCATCTAGCTAACCAAAGAAATTCTTGGTTCAGGGTGGTCAGCAGGGAAGGGGGCTGAGGTTTCTAGGAAGTGGGTTGGTGGGTAAAAGTACTGTTGTCATCATGCGTCTGATACATTTTCAAGTGACACAGGCAGTGTTTAGGTTCTAAAGCGAAAGAAGGTTCAGCAGACTTTTAATCATGGGGGTTTGGGGAAAAACTAAAAAACAATTCTTGTTCCTACGCATCTTGCTATTTTGGACTTTTGCCTGTTCCTATTATCTTGGGCTATCCAACAGTGAGTGGGGGAACGCCAACAGTGGAGTTCTATTAAAAGGGTGGTGAAGTAGCAGCTTGAAAGTGTGAGCCATCATACCAAAGTGGTGTGATAAAAAGAACAATTCAGATCAACTACCTGGCATCACCTTTGTGGTTCCCCTTAAACTGGGACACACTTCAGTTTATTTGGATGGGATGCAAAGAGAAAATATGCAGGTAAAACATACTGCGTTGTGGTTGTAGGAAGCTGGCTCTTTGTATAGTGGACTAACACGAGGTACACTGTGTAAAGAGTCCAGCCAAACTCCAATTGGCTTACAGAGGCACAAATGATAACCCAAATGCACTCTTTTATGGTAGTGTGGGTGAGCAGTTAGGCGAATCATAGGGTGGCACTAAGCATTTATTAAACACACAAAGATAGTAAGCGAGATGCACACTAAAAGAAATCCGACATCATTTTATTAAAATAACACAAATTTCTATATAAATTTAGATACCAAGATCATCAAAATCAGGCAAGTACATTTCAGTCAGAGCCTATTTTCTGCAGAAGCACAACAGACAGGACAGCTGGGCTACTCTCAATGTGGGTCTCACTGTCCCTGAAGTCCTTCAAAGTGCAGGTCGGTTTTCCTTGACGAAGTCTGGGCTGGACACAACAAACCTTGGTTGCTGCAAGGGGTCCGGTACACAGGGTGTTGGTGCAGTGTAGCTCAAGTCTTCCCTGGCGTCCCCACACTTGGAAGGAGGACAAATCTGACCTGTTGGAGCGCGGTGACTCTGCCTGGGCAGCTGCTGGGTCTGTAGTCCCAGTGAGCAGCAGGACAGTGTACCGGACCTTGCTTTTTGGAGTCTGTGGCTGGGTTCTCTGGCAACTTGTCATGCACTGGAAGCCCTCTGGGATTCTTGGAGTCTGCACAGCGGCAGGCCGAGTCAGTGTCTCGATGAGGGTCAGGTACAGCAGGCAGGCTTGGAGCAAAGTCAGTAGATGCTCCACGGTTCTCGTGTCAGAAATCTTCTTTGTCTACTAACAGCATGATTTCATGTTGACCCACATTGCGGGTATGCGAGCCAAGATGCTGCAGTTTAAAAAAAAAAAGACTCGTAAGAGGCTGCACCCTTTTGGTGCAGACAGGACCTCATCTAGGGCCGTTTTCGATGCATATTGGGCGACCACGTGCACTCAGATTTTAGAACACAAGCATTACTTGTGATATTTCCTACAGGTTACGCCAAAATGACATCAGGCAGAGGCTATATGCCATATATATGTTCCCTGAATTAGAGCGCATTTCGGATCTTTTTACTTAACAACCTTTGGACCTAATGTGCCTTATAGCTAGCTTTGTTACGGTTGTGTTGTTATGAGTATTCTCAGGTAGCATAGTCCTGAGAGATGTATGCGTTTTTACAGACAGTGTGCAATCCGGTCTCATAATATGATCTACTATACTCTTTGGAGCGGTTAGATTATCTAGACTTGTAGGGAATAGTAAGGAGTGACGGTTTTCATATCCTCTATTCCAGCTGAAATTTTTATTGTTTTTCTCTGGAGATCATCAGTAAGAAGATGAACAATATACACAGTCATCCGAGTTTTTTCTGATTCAAACAAATATATAAAGACCGGAAAAGGCTTGATACAGGGTAATTTAAGTTATTATAACTGGGAGAGAGTGCCTCCTAGATAGTTATTAATAGGACCCCAGATTAGAGTAGGCACCGAAGCGAGAATTATCGAGTCCGCTGACCCAAGTCCACGACCCTGCGGCGTCGGGAATTGAACCCTGGTCCCGGCCGACTTCTGCTCCCGGGTCTGCCGCCTCTAACTGGTGAGCCACACCACTCCACACCCAACAATACAATTTCTTTATCACCCAACAGTTCAATCCTTTTGGTTTGTTGTATGAGATTCATTCTGGATACATATTGGTCATGAAGGTGGTTTTGCCACCAAAACGCGGGTAGACCAACACAGTACCCATGAGCAACGGCCCCAGAGAGGCAATGTTATCATACACAACTGATGTTTAAGATCTTTCAGTTGCGAAGCATTCCCATTCTAGACATTTGTGGGACCCCTCATAGGGTCGGATCCCTTCTTATTACTGTGAATGAGTGTATTGTGACCGGTAAGTGGGAGTCTGTTTGTGGAGTGGAATATATGTTTTACAATGAATTGTAGATTGCTTTATAAATTGTAATGATAATGATATATGTATAAATGTATGATCTTGTAATTTATAAAAAAAAGAAAATAAATATTTTTCTCCCAAAAAATATATAAAATGTCTGTGTATATATGAAAAGGAATTTTTTGGGGGATAAAAATGCAATGTAATAAATAACACACAGAGATGCAAAAGAATGAATAAATAGAAAACTTCGGACAATTTCTGATTTTTGTGTGCACAGACTTTGGGTAGTGGGCACGTTGGAACCTAATAGGTCGCACTAAAGAAATATAGGTCAGATAAGAGGTCTTACTGTTTGTTAATCATATTTGTCCACTGCTTTGAATCTTTCGAATGTGAAGTCCTAGCATCGGGGGGTGGGGGGGGGACCTATACTAGGCGGTTGGGTGCGTGGGTGGGATTTGGTTGATATTTGGAGACATCGGAACCCTGATGTAAAGATATATTCTTTCTACTCCATGCCTCGTGATTTTACACGTACGACTAGACAGATTCTTCAGCTCACCTTCCCTACTCCCATACACAACGGGCTCGGACTACCGGGGTCGTACACATTCTGACCACAACCCGCATTATGTTACACTGGCATGGGAAAACGGGCCTCCTACATCCCCACGTGGCAGCTACAGTTAAAGACACGAAAGGGGAAGCCCTCAGTGAGTACTCAACGCTTAAAACAGGGACAGCTTCATCTAGCATGGTGGAGTGGGCTGCCATGAAGGTTACAATACGTGGGAAATGTCGGGGGCTGGTTTGCGATATGAAGAGACAAGTGGAATCGGAGTTGCTTGTAGTGGAAAAGAATTTACTCACTCTAGAATCTCGAGCAATAGAAGCTGTCTTGGATTCCGCACCACTGCTAGAGGCGCGTAAAAAGCACACAGAACTCCTGGAACGCCAGAGGTGTTTAAACTACGCTGCACATTCAATGACAGCACACGTTAAAATGGATCAATCTGCCCATTTTGGCAAAACCCACGTCCACGATCTATCGTAAACTAATAACAACCTACCCGACCCCCTGACCGCGCTCCGGTCGACCTGGGCCATAGATCTCAGAGAAATTGATGACGAGGACTGGCAAGATGTGATACAGAGTCCTAGGGAAATCACAATCCTTGCAAGGTTCCAACTGAAGCAACTGAAAATCCTTCACAGTAAATATTACCCCCGCACACGTCTTTTTACATGGGGAAAGAGTCCTTCGGCACTATGTTTAAGGGGTTGTCAGCAGGAGGGCACTTTTTTCCACATACTCTGGGAGTGTCCAAAAATCATCCTGGTCTGGACAATGGTCCTTGAGATAATTAATGTCTGTGGTGGTGTGGGTATCTGAAAGAGACACGTTAGTGATAGATTCCCTACCTTAGAATATCCCCAGGCGTCAGACTGGATCCGGAAACCTTTGCGTAGCAATACCCCTGCGCGTCGGTAGGCGTCGTCTGCGGCTCCGCGTCCGTCGTCGGCGTCGTGAGCGCCGGAATGACGCCGCCCATGCGCGCTGACGTCAGTTCTTCTTTTTTCCGCGCCAGCTAGCGCAGATCCGGAAGAAGCTCTACCCCCAGTCAATTTTTGACTGAACTTTTTGATCCTTTTGATCTCTCTCTTTTTGTCGAATTCTCGACTCATCGGTGCCAGGGATGCCCGGGTTCAAGCCTTGCTCGAAGTGCGATCGACCGATGTCGGTCACGGACCCCCATCGCCGGATCACGGACCCCCATCGCCGGTGCCTGAAGTGCTTGGGCCTCGACCAAGACGATCGAGACTGCTCAGACTGCCGGGCCCTGACGTCGAAGGCTAGGCAGGAGCGGTCCCGCAAGCGTCTCGAGCTGAGGCAGTCGGCCCCGCGCCGCTCCAGGTCCCGGTCCCACGGGAGGTCGAGGGACAGGTCGCGAGGTCGGAGTCATCGGAGCTCCGGAAGTGGACACCGATCGTCTGGTTCCAAGTCCTCAGGTAAGAGGCATGAGAAGTCGGAGCGACGTCGTCGTTCCTCCGACCCGCCCCGACGCTCGCACGATGCGGCGGGGGGCTCGGGCGACACCGCCCACGCGGCTCCGCGGGAGTCGCAAGCGTCGCCGCCTGCCCCATACCTTCGGGTCCCTGGGCACGGCGCGACGCCGGAGGAGGTCGAGAGGTACCTCATGGCCATGAGGGCCCTCCCTCCTCAGTCGGTTCCCGTGGCGCCTTCGGGCCGAGCGGTTCCGTCTGGAGGTCCTTCCGGGTCAGGCGCTTCGGCCTCGACGCCGTCGGGTGCTTCGGCCCCGACGCCGTCGGGTGCTTCGGCCCCGACGCCGCTGACGACTTGGGTCTCGGCGCCGCAGGACCTCGAAGGATCCGGTTCCGGGACCTCGCCGGTCGACCTTACGACCTCGCCCCCGACGACCACTGTGGTTGCCGGCCCCAAGGTTTCCTGCGGTCCTACTCAGGCGCCGGAAGGGCACCGCTGGGCGCCGATTCAGACAGCCTTCGGGGAATTTTATCCCCACGAGGAGGCCCTGTCTGCTAATCCTGGTTTCCAGGACACAGGTGACGAGGAAAATTGGGAGGGGTCCGAGGACCCTCTGGCACTAGATTGCCAGTCGCAGCAGGACTGGACATATGAGCTTGGGGAGGCCAGTGGTATTGACACATCGCCAGACACTGGATTTACCTCGCCTCAGACTGTGGCTTCGGAGACGGGTTCTACTTATAGCGTAGTGTTGACGAAGGCAGCTAAGGCCTTAAACCTTCAGCTCCCCGTCGCGGCCGTGAGGACTAATCTCCTCACTGAGGTCCTCAAACCGCAGTCAAGCTCCGTGGAGCCCCTGCTGCCGTTCAATGAGGCCTTATGTGACGTTCACTTGGTCCAAGCCCGCCACAGGCCCGCCTGTGGATAGGAACGTGGCCAGACGCTACCGCCCGGCCCCGGGCGACCCATGCTTTCTGTCCACCCATCCCACCCCCGAGAGTCTGGTCATCCAGGCCTCAAACTCCCAGACCGCATTCCCGTCGGCCCCGCCCGACAGGGAATCCAAGAGATACGAACAGTTCGGGAAGAAGGTTTTCTCGTCTGTTAGCTTAGGGCTGCGGTCTGTGAATACCGCCTGTCTCTTGGGCCGCTACACCCACACTCTGTGGGACACGGTTGCGGAGGTGCTGCCACAATGCCCGGAGGAGGTCCAGGCTAAACTCGGCCAAGCCCTTGCGGAGGGCCGAGATGCAGCACGTTTTTCTATGTTTTTCAGTTTACCGTGCTCCCCTTCGGCCTTACCAGCGCCCCACGGGTGTTCACGAAGGTGATGGCGGTGGTCGCAGCTCATCTGCACAGGCAGGGGGTATCAGTCTTCCCCTACCTAGACGACTGGTTGTTGAAGGCGGGCTCGCCCCAGGTAGTCGTCACCCACCTCCAGACTACGGCCGACCTCCTGCACTTGCTGGGGTTCTCCATCAATGTGCCGAAGTCACACCTGTGTCCCTCTCAGAAGCTCCTCTTCATCGGAGCGGTTCTCGACTTGGCGCAGTTTCGGGTTTTCCCACCGGAACAGCGGGTTCGGGATATTCAGGCTCTGGTTCCCATCTTCCAGCCGTTATCCCGAGTCTCGGTCAGGTTGACGCTGCGGCTTCTGGGGCTGACTGCCTCCTGCATCCTTCTGGTGCATCACGCCAGGTGGCGGATGCGGGCTCTGCAGTGGGACCTGAAGTTTCAGTGGGCCCAGCATCAGGGCAACCTGTCCGATCATGTCTTGATCTCGGAGGGCACTGCGAGACAACTGCAGTGGTGGCTCACGGACCGCGACTGGGTCAGTGGCAGATCCCTCTCCCTACCCCACCCGGAGCACGTAGTTGTGACGGACGCGTCCCTCCAGGGCTGGGGAGGCCACATGGGAGGCGCGGAGATCAGAGGCCTCTGGTCTCCGGCGGAGTCCCGGCTCCATATCAACCTTTTGGAGCTGCGGGCGATTCGTCTAGCACTGAAAGCATTCCTCCCCTCTGTCCGGGGGAGTGCGGTGCAAGTGTTCACCGACAACACCACCGTATGTGGTACTGCAACAAACAAGGCGGAGTGGGGTCGTGGACCCTGTACCAGGAGGCTCTGCGCCTCTGGCAATGGCTGGAACATCAGGGCGTGACTCTGGTGGTTCAACACCTGGCAGGCTCTCTGAATGCCAGAGCGGACGAACTCAGCCGTCGGTGCATGATGGATCACGAATGGCGTCTGAACTCGGACGTGGCGCAAGGTCTCTTTCAGCAGTGGGGAGAGCCTTGGTTAGATCTGTTCGCCACAGAAGAGAACGCGCAATGTCATCAGTTCTGCGCGTTGGAATTTCCAAGGCGGCACTCGCTCGGAGACGCTTTTCGTCGCGAGTGGAGCTGCGGTCTGTTGTACGCCTTTCCGCCTATACCACTTCTGCCCAGAGTGCTGAAGAAGATCAGGCGCGACCGGGCCCAGGTTATCCTTGTGGCTCCGGACTGGGCACGAAGATACTGGTATCCCGAGCTACTCAGCATGTCAGTCGATCCCCCGATTCGTCTGGCTCTTCGGGAGGACCTTCTGTCGCAGCAGCAGGGGACGGTGCTGCACCCGAACCTGTCCAGTCTCCACCTACAAGCTAGGAGATTGAGCGGCAACAGTTGAGGCCATTTGACTTGCCTCCTGAAGTCTGTGATATCATTCTGGCAGCCAGGCGTCCCTCCACAAAGTCGGTATACGCCTGCAGGTGGAACAGATTTGTGGCATGGTGCACAGCAAAGGCTGTGGATCCTCTCTCTGCACCCCTTTCGGAAGTGCTGCTCTTTCTTCTTTCCCTTGCCCAGCAGGGCTCTGCTCTGGGCACTCTTAAAGGGTACCTTTCTGCTCTTTCCGCCTTCTTAAGGCTACCTGATCAGCCTTCTTTATTCAAGTCCCCCATTGTAAGCAGATTTCTGAAGGGCATCACACACATGTTCCCTCCTGTTCCCTTCGTGATGCCCCAGTGGGACTTGAATCTTGTTCTCACTTATCTGATGTGTGCTCCCTTTGAGCCACTCCATAACTGTCCTCTCCGTCTTCTCACGTTGAAAACTGCCTTCCTGGTGGCCATCACCTCTGCCAGGAGAGTGAGTGAGCTCCAGGCTCTTTCTTCTTCTCCACCTTTCCTGTCTGTTCATCCTGACAAGGTGGTGTTACGTACACGACCTTCCTTTCTGCCCAAGGTTGTAACGGCCTTCCACATCGGGCAGTCCATCACTTTGCCCACCTTCTTTCCGCCTCCGCATCCCTCGAAAGAGGAAGAGAGGCTCCACCGTCTGGATCCAAAACGTGTGCTCTCCTACTACCTAGACCGCACACGCCAATTCCGGGTGGATGACCAACTCTTTGTTGGTTACGTGGGCACGAAGAAGGGAAAGGCTGTACACAAGAGGACCATTTCAAGGTGGATCATCTTGTGTATCCAAGCATGTTACTCCATGGCGAAGAAGGAGCCCCCTGCTGGGTTGCGGGCTCATTCCACTCGGGCCACGGCGACAACAACTGCCCTGGGCCGAGGAGTCCCTTTACAGGACATTTGCCAGGCAGCTACGTGGGCCTCGCTGCACACGTTCGCAAGACACTACTGCCTGGACAGTCAGGTCCGGAGGGATGGCTTCTTTGGCCGTTCCGTCCTCCAGGACTTTCTGGTGTGATATTGGTTCGCAGACCCACCACCGGGGTTGGTATTGCTGGGGTATCTATTCTAAGGTAAGGAATCTATCACTAACGTGTCTCTTTCAGATGCACAAGTTACTACTTGTGTAACGATATATCTGTAAGAGACATTAGTTAGTGATAGATTCCTTACCGACCCACCCATCCTCCCCGTTCTGCGAACCGATATCTAGGGTTAAGGTCATCCCCTTTCAGGGCCCTAGTTTCATGGCACCAGTGTTGGTTCTCTCATGGCTCTGCGTATCTGGCGCGGAAAAGCTGTGTATCAGAACTGACGTCAGCGCGCATGGGCGGCGTCTAAGTACTCCGACGACGTCATTCCGGCGCTCACGACGCCGACGACGGACGCGGAGCCGCAGACGACGCCTACCGACGCGCAGGGGTATTGCTACGCAAAAGTTTCCGGATCCAGTCTGACGCCTGGGGATATTCTAAGGTAAGGAATCTATCACTAACTAATGTCTCTTACAGATATATCGTTACACAAGTAGTAACTTGTGCGACGGTCCCGTTGGAGCCTAAGTGGCTTCTACTAATGATCAAAGGGGACACGGACTGGTCCAGATACACGGAAATATGGCTAGCTCTGGCAGCAGGAGTGGCGAAATGAAATATTGCTCAGGGATGGGTAGCGCAGATGCACCCACAGTGAGAGGAATGGGACCGGGACCTTGACTGGTGCCAGAGGGCCGAAGAAACTGTATACAAAAGCAAAGGGTGTACCAAGAAATAGGAGAACGTGTGGGGGCCCTGGCGGAAGTAGAGACAATCAGGGGAGACCCCGGGGACGTGAGAGTGATGAAGATGGTGGATTGTCCTCATTGTTCCGAATTACTGAGGATATGGTTCACAATTGTGATATCTCCAAACATGCCTCATGTATACTGCATTGTACTGAATGGTCTCTTGCACATTGTTAATAAAAAGATTTACCCCAAAAACAAAACAAAAAAAAAACTGATCAATATGGGGCCTTATTGGCCTGGTTGATGAAGCAGGATCAGGCCTCGAGCCTCATTACTGCACTTTGGACTCTGGATGGCGAATATGTACGCAGCATGAGATCCACAAAGAACTGACCACGCACTTCACTCACTTACATAGACGCCTTCAGCGTCTCAGACACAAACCTACACTCCTTCCTGGATGGTCTCACCTTTCCTACACTGAAACCGGAGCAGCGCAGAGAATAAGATACACCTCTTACACTGGAGGAAGTCAAAGGCACGATGCGTGCGCTGCCTACTGGCAAGGTCCCATGACCAGAATGCTTTCCCCATGAGTTTTATAAGACTTAGGCTGATCTTTTAGGTCTGCAGCTATTGGGAGTATACACAGAAGCATTAGAGGGGGCCGCCTTTCCAGCGTATTTGACAGAGGCCACTCGGATTACCCTTTCGAAACCAGGTGGGGATCCCATGAACACAACTGCCTACCGACCTCTAGCACTGCTAAATGGAGATTACAAGATACTGGCAGAAGCCCTGGTGGGTCGCTTGGCCCTGGTCACTCCAGACCTGCTTCATCAGGACCAGAATGGCTTGGTCCCTGCATGCAGCACCTCACTAAATATTCGTAGGTTTTGCCTGGTGATGCGCAGCGCTGTAGCAACCTGGCCAGCAGCGGGATCAGCTCTGGATCTGGAGAAAGCCATTGATACGGTGGAATGGCCGGTCATGTTTTCGGAGCTGCGACGCTTTGAGTTCGGGCCTTACTTCGTAAGTTTAGTTAAACTGTTAAATGAAACACCCACCGTATGGGTCTGTTTAGGAAAATTCTCAGTGCCCATACCGATTGGGAGAGGAACTAGGCAGGGGGCCCCCTTTCCCCACTAATATTCTCCTTCTATTCTATTCTATAGTTTGGTAGAGCGCAAACAGCTGCCCCAGCAATGAGGCGTCCTGGCGCTAGAGAAAACCGCAAACCCTGGCCTGAGCGAAATAAGATGAAAGGGAATTAGGGAAGAGGGAATAGATGCGTCTTAATTGCTTTCCGGAATGCCGGAAGACTGTCTATGGAGCGGATGTATTGCGGCAGACTGTTCCATAGTTTGGCTCCAAGGACCCTAAAGGAGTGGCCGCCCATGCGGCAGAGTTTTATGCGCGGAACGCACAGGAGGTTTTGGTTGGAGGATCGCAGGTTACGTGACGGGGCGTAGGGGGTGAGGAGTGGTCGAAGCAGAGGAGGGGTATCCAGTTTGATGATTTTAAAGGTCATAATGAGGGTCTTGAATTTAATTCTGGAGTCCACAGGTATCCAGTGTAGTTTTTGGATGGTTGTTCTAGCTGAGCATCTGCGGGGGAGGCCGACTAGCATTCTAGCCGCAGAGTTTTGCACGCGTTGAAGTCGTGATAACTCTCCTTTGTTGGCGCCAAGGAGGAGTACATTGGCGTAGTCAAGACGCGAGAGGATGGTAGCCTGAATAATAAGTTGGCGAGTCTTGGCGTTAAAGAAGCCTAGTATGTGGCTGAGACTCCTCAGCAGGCCTATACAGGTGCCAGCAACTTTTTTGGTGTGGGCCTGAAATTTGGCCACAGAGCCACTGGCCATAGCTCTGAGTCAACTGGTGGATCAACGGGGTGAATGGTTAGGGGAAGAGACGCACGCCATTTCGCTATATGCGGATGATATCTTACTTTATATCAGGAACTTACAGGCGATACCCTTGATCATAACAAACACACTAAAATTATTTGCTTAAATGTCAGGACTGGGAGTTAATTGGGGGAAATCATGTTTATTTCCCATCACTCCTGGCACAGATGCCCCTCAACTGATGGTGCATTAGTGGGTTGGCAACTGTCTGTGTTTAGATATCTAGGTGTTCTTATACGACACGAATCAAGATCTCTTGGATGGCAACCTATCCAGAGCAATCGCAGCTTTAAGGCCCCAGATAGAATTCTGGAAAACGCTCTACCTCTCTGTGGCTGGTAAGGTGGCGCTTATTAAAATGGTGATGCTGTCCAGACTGCTATATTACTTTGTGAACCTCCCACTATATCTACCAGCATAATTTTTTCGTCCACTGGAAGGGATGATAAGGGACCTCATATGGAATAACACGCGCTGTAGGGTGGCGCCTACTGAACTGCACTTACCCCAGACACAGGCTGGGTTAGCTTTGCCCAACATGAAACATTATTACGTGTCCCAAATACACTGGGTGGCAAGCAGGATGAGGGAGCTCCACCTTACTGATACAGTGGAAGGTGTACCTCCGTACAAGCTGGACAGGCTCCTTTTTGTCTTTAATTCGTGTACCAGATCACATCCGTCTCTTCCTCTCCGGGTACAGATAGCCCGGAAATGCTTCCGTAGAGCTTTATATCTCACCAGACAAGTTCCACTATATGCGCCCACAAAACCGATTCTAGGAATGCCGAAAGGCAGGGGTAGAACTAGTACAACAGAACTTACAGACTGGCAGTACGCTGATAAACACACACTGGGTGACCTGTATATGGAAGATGTGTTGCGGTCGATCCCTCTGACAGAAGGGGAGGGCGTCCCGCCAGGGTAGTTCCTAAACCACGCCTCCTGAATAGCTACATTAAGACACTACTTGGGTGACATCTCGCACGAACCTCCGACACATCTCCTGATGCAGTATGTCCACGTGCTGGGTACGAGGCGACACCTCATAAAATGGTTTGCGAAATCTGAGAGCACACGATAATCGATTTAACACCCTTGTGTAACAAACAGGAGGTAGACCTGGCACGACCCTGCAAACCCCTAGAGTGGGGTGTGTTGCTGGAAAGCCCTAGACACATTCCCCGAAATGCAAGGTTTAGGGGGATTCAATTCTATGTAGTCCATAGGGCCTATCTATCCCCAGATAAAATCAACAGGTTATTTAACAGGGTGGATGCTTGTTGTCCGCGTTACAAAATGGTAGATGCTGACCTTCTACATACGCTATGGTATTGCCCCGGACTGCAAAGCTATTGGTTTGGTGTGATTCAATTATTAAACACAAGCACAGATAGGACAATGCTGAATACTTGGGTGGCTTGCATAACAGGAATATTTCCCAGAAATAAGAAATATAATGCCTCCTCCCAATTTTTAGACTTGGGACTAGTGGTGGCCAAACGGCTTGTCACGCGCCAATGGAAAGCAACTGACCACCCTTCACTTACAGCCTGGGCTCATTCAATGCTGAATTAGGCCAAAGTTGAGGAGGCCCCACTATTGAGCGAAGACACGCTGGAGCTTCGTTAAGTATCCCATTTCAAGTAGCATGGACTACGGATGACCCTCCACTGCCTCTGGCACCAACTGATCCTGTCCACATACAGGACGTAGGGTGAATTGTTAATAATGTGGTCTGAAATGAGTATAGTACATAACATACAATGCATCAGTATGCAGAAATATGACACAAGAATTGACACAGCTGGGATGGTGTAAATAGCACTATGGTTATAGATATGGCTTGTTTCGCCCTCTCCCCAGCCTCCTTTGTTCCTTCCTGTTGTCCCTCATGATTGTATGTTTGGTGTTTTATTGTTATGGATCTGGTAGCTTCGTCAATAGCTATGACTTGCCGGTTGGAGTCACTATAAATTTACAGATGGAATACCGTGAGGTGTGAAATAGACACTTGCACTGTGCTTGGATATCGAAGCAGTAGCGAGCCCAGAATGTTGTTATATAACTATCGTATTAAATGTATACTAGCATGTTGTATGGCTATGGTTGAGATAGCTATTGTCCATTTAACCCCTTCCATGCTCATGACAAGGTCAGCTCGTCATGAGGCACGGTTGAGCTGTGCTTATGACGAGCTGACCTTGTCATGAAACTATAGTATTCAAGCAATTTCAGCACAGGAGGGGAAAACCCCTAGCAGCCAAGTTGTTATACACCGATACAATGCAACATATAATTCGCATTTTTTTTGCCAACTGGTTCTGGTAAAATACTGTGTATGTCTAACATATTTTGCATATATGAAAATTCAATAAACAGATTAAAAAAAATAATAATTTTATTTAGGGGAGGTACAGTGAGTGTCCGGTAGTAGCCAACGGACTGCCTACCTTTAGGGTGACAACATTGTCTCTATGACTAATTCCTGAGGAAGTCAGCCTTACCCTGACCCAGAGTACCCAATTCCACAAAAAACCAAGCGGGTGGAATTTTCCCAGTTGCTTTCACTTCAGGTAGTCCACCTTAGAGGTGGTACTAGCCGGAGGCTGAACGAGCCTTTTAAGTAGTTAATTTTCCCGCCTGTCCTGGAGGGAAATGGGCCTTGTGCATGGGGTGGCATTTCACCGGTTTGTGGGAAGTCAGGGCCTCATAGCAAAGGCGGTGGAGGCCTTTGAAGCCTCCTGCCTTGATATGCTGATTACTAGTAAACCTACTTTGAGGATGTGATAACACCTGCCAGAGCAGGCATGGTTTCTGATCTCAGAGAGCTCCAGGAGGTCGGAAACACATCATCTGCAACAGGCTGGACAGGACCAGTCAGACAATACACTAGTGGTCATAAGGTTTTCAGGGGTTACCTCCAAGGTACCTTCTGGGTGCATGTATTGATCACTGGATTCAGTGTGGGTTTATAAATATGAGGTGTTTGATACCCAAACACCAGAGGCTTCAGTGAAACCCCTATGTAGCTGGGAAACTAGTTTTGACCAGTGCCCAGTACTTATCTTAAAATGGCTCCCCGTTCACTTGTACCCTCAGTAATTGAACTGGCCAGAACCCACTGAACCACTCCTGTCAAACTCTCACCATAACAAAATACAAAGGCAGATCTTAAGCAATTTCTTGACATGATAGGGTGGCCTATCCAGAGATTAACTTTGGGCAATACACACTGTCCGTCCAGGACAATGAGGAACAGGAACCATCCTACTCCCAATTCCCCCTTGTTCTGTTTACCAGATACTCTAGCTGGAGAAACTTCATAATCCGGGCCATACAGAAATGACCTCATGCCTCAAGATCACTCCTCCCTAAACTGGTTGTCCATGGACTGTCATAGGAAAATCAGTTAACAGGGGATAAATCTCACACCTGGAAAAAACAACCCAAACAATAGATCTTGATGCAGTCCTACAACAGAGAAACTGCAAATACATGAATAGATAAATGAGATGATTTAACAGAGGTGCTACTATTAAGCTTTGTCAAACTGTCAAGGGTGATACAGCAAGGCAATAAAAAATATACTGTATTCTTGGTATTAACATTGGAAAACCGGATTTCAACATCAGAGTCAAATGAATGCATACTTACGCATGCAGAGCAGTTTGTTTTTGTACGCACAGTTCGTCAGCAAGTTTTTGTGTGAACTGGTATACTAAGTCATTCCTCGGAGTAATGGCCTCTAGAAGATCCCTTAGGGCCCATATATTTTTCTGAAAACAGTAAAATGAGGAAACATTAAAATGTTGCAGCACCCCAAGTGGCTGCAGCATGGTTCTTGACAAACCTCTTGAAAATGCTAAAACAGCAAAGCGATCAAAACTGTTGCAAGTAAAAAGTTATCTGAAAAACTCATACACGGAGTTCAAACACACCTCCTTCCATTAATGGCAGAGACCTAAATGATAAACATTCAGTTACATCTACACAGCTAGTCCGTTATATATTACTGGATAGATATATGTATCCAAAACTTGGGATTACTTAAAAACAGAATGTGAGCAGTCTGTATGGGCTTGATGGAAAGCCACACATTTGCAGTTTAACTTTGCTATTTGTAGTGACTTTGCCTGATAGAGTTAACAGGTTTGCTATTATTATTGAGCCTGATCAAGGAATAAAGCTCTGTGTGGTAAGAGAGCCTATAACAGAGTATCAATACTCTTCTGAAATAGGTGCAAGACAGTTTTTGGCAAATAAATTGATAAGACTAACATCTGCTTAGTTAGAAAATCTGAGATTTGAAAAGGTAGACAGAATGACCATCTTGCTATGAAACTACAGTTTTGCGTCCATTAAACTTCCAGAAAAGGCTAATGAGCCTGCAAAGACAGATCATCTGCAGCCGTGGGCAGAAAGTAAAGTTTATTTTCTATAACGTAGAAAACCTGGCAAACAGCAAATTGTTTTAAGTACTCTGCCAAGATCTCAACTATCACAAGTGGTCAATAGTGAAAATGCAGTTGGAAAGACGCAACATCAGCAGCTTTTTTGGCAAGATCTCCATATAAAGTTATAGCGTCAAGCAAAGATTTGTCTTGATGGCTTGTGAGGCTTTTCAAGTGACAACAAATGTGACACATCCTCCCATTCAGGCTATGAAGTAAAATAAAGATTTTTGAAGATAGTACAAGCCTGGATTGCTGGGTGATCGTGAGTGTAGGTGATAGAAACATATGGTGAGGATGCCCTCTATGAGGGTGAGGCTCCCTCTGTCGATCTCTTCTGCGAGAAAACCACCTGCATGGTTCCCTTGGTTTTAGGTGGGTAAAGCCCCAGCGAGGTATCCTGGAGAGCGATGTATAACCTTTGGTATGCCAAAAAAGGTTTTTAGGAAGCACAACAGGCAGTGAAGTGATACCAGTAAACAGAAGTGGTGTTCCCAGCACTTGGTATCTTCATCACACTCAACAGATCCACTCAATCCTCACTGGATGATACCTCCCAATCAACCATATCTGTAACAAACAAGGTTACATGAAGGCCACATATTTCCATTAAGCCTCTTCAAATGCGCAAATGCAGCAGTAATGACTCACCATGTCCAACTGTAAATGTGCACAGATTATATACAAAATAATATTTGAATAGCTGTGAACCCAACAAACCCTGGTACAAATCTTGGTCTAGATGAAAGAGAATATTCTCTGGATCTAAATTAAAAGTCTTCTTTCCAGGAGGTGTTGCCAGGTATTCAATATCATTCCTCTGTCCCCATAAACTGGGAGGGCTGCCAACTCTCTCTCAGAAACAAAACAACTCTAGGGCCATATTCAACTCCGATTTCGACTTACCCCTCAGACGGATAATGTCAGGAGCCCCAACCCTTTGGAGTAGGTGCGTTAAATTTTCAAAGCATCTTCGGCAAAACGGCCACAAAGTAAAAAAACACAAAGGCATATGGGCCAACTAGACTACTGAAACCCGGTCTAGTGAGGCACACTCAAAAAAGAAATATAGAACCTGAAAAGTATCCAACAATTAGGCCATGAAGTTTCATGGCAACATTAGTGCCTGAAATTTAATAGATCAGCAAGACTGCCAAGTTCAAAATACACACGCTGGAATAACATCAGTCTCTCAGAAACACACCCCACTTACGTCACGCAGCTCAAGATAAATTAGCAGGTCTAAAGAGGCTCTTGTGTTGGAGAAATCGATAAAGTTGGGGTCACCAGCTGTTTGTTCACGGAGGCATTCTCGTCAAGTCAGCATCCCAGGATTGAGCCTGGGATGCTGAGCCCACACCTCGCCGCACCCGCTCCGCGGGTGCCGCATCGTCCAGCAGTGCTTGGGGAAGTGTAAGCTGAAGGCCAGGAGCGGTAAGGCGGTACTGGGCGCAAGGCTTCTGCGGGGCTGCGAGCGTGCAGGGACTCCAACGTCCAGGAGTCCCTGCGAGACCATTATCCAGCATCCGGTCCACTCTCCCTGCGGGCCCGCCCCCCGCCCACCTGGGGACTGTTAAAACTTCTCTCACCCTTCCTCGCTGGGTCACCAGCTGTTTGTTCACGGAGGCATTCTCGTCAAGTCAGCATCCCAGGATTGATTGAGCCCACACCTCACCGCACCCGCTCAGCGGGTGCCGCATCGTCCAGCAGTGCTTGGGGAAGTGTAAGCTGAAGGCCAGGAGCGGTAAGGCGGTACTGGGCGCAAGGCTTCTGCGGGGCTGCGAGCGTGCAGGGATTCCAACGTCCAGGAGTCCCTGCGAGACCATTATCCAGCATCCGGTCCGCTCTCCCTGCGGGCCCGCCCCCCGCCCACTATATCATAGCCTCAGACTCCCGCAGCGCGGGACGCAGCTCTGGGCGAAGACCGGGCAAAGACCGGGCCGTTCCAGACCGAGTAAGACCGGACCGGGCCATCTCCCTTGGTTGTATCTGTAACGGTATTCTGTTCAATTGTGCCTTAACTTACCCTACTCTCCCACCAAAAATGTCGGTGCGCGAAACCCGGAGTAGGGCCACAAAGCCCGTGAAAAAGGCTACAGGGACACTGGATGACTTTATTACAAGGATTAGCTTATCCATTGATAATGAGATCACAAAACTTCAGCATAGAGTGTCCCTGGAGTTGGAGACTGCCAGAAGGCTGTCCACAGATATAGCATTAAGAAAAAAATCTTCGTTAGGTAGCATTGCCTCTTCAAAAACTCCTGAGCGCACTACCGGCCCCATACCAATTATTACTTTGGCCGAAGTACATCCTATACCTGAGGAAACTGCTCCCGCTGCCAACCATGACTTAGACCCCTCGCAGTTGTCGGTCAGTGGTGTATCAGAAAGCATTTTGTTTTCAGATCCTCTGGCAGAGACTGTTGAGGGGGAGAAGGTGTCGGGGAAAGCAGCTTCTAAAAACAACCAGGGAGTCGCTAAGGCAATACCCAAACAAAAGAGAAAACGGAAAAATGTGTCTGTGTACGCCAGGAAAAAAGCTAAGGTAGCCTCAAGTCAGTGTATCACAAGGGGGGCATCTCAACTAACTATTGCTATAAATGGGCACGACCAGAAGCCTCTAACTGTACAAACAAGTAATGATAATATAGAGGCGTCAAATTCGGACTTAAGGGTTGCCCTTCCTATTGATGAGGGCGAGAAAACTTCCACACCTATGGTTGAGCCAGAAGGGGACAGGGAAGAGTTTTTGAAACTTGTATGGGAAACGCTTAAAAAACTCCTCAGGCCGTTAGAAGTTAGATTAACCGGTATTGAGAATCAGCTACTTGAGGTAGAAAAAAGTGTTATCACCTTATCTAGTTTAAGTCTTAATGGTAGTGATGTACCAGCAAATCTTAGACAGGCTCCAACTATGGCCCCTGTGGTATCCTCAAACATCAACCCATCTAGTACACAGCAGCAAAAAGAGGGAGTAGTAAATAATATAAGTACTATTCCGACAACGAGTACTCTAATAAAATCTAATGCTACACCCTCGAACCTGCCATCTGTTAATACTACTAGCAAACCCTCCTTGAAAGGTCCAGTACAAAGCAAGAAGTCACAAATGGCAAATGTTGCTGTCTCATTCTTCTGCCCCTAAGACTCCCGTTTCACAGAAGTCCTCATCTCATATACCTCCCCCTATACACACTACTCTGGGCCCAAACAAATCCCTGGCTGATAGATCTTCTGCCAACAGAATAAACACACTTAACTACCAAACAACTGACGCTTATAACAACTTCAAGGGAGGATTTATAGACCTGCCTCCTGATGCCAGCCCCTATGTAGTTGTCCTTACTGGGGTGCCTGAATTGGAAAACCAATTTGAAGAGAATTTCTTTTCCCTAAAAAATAAGGTGATTTATTGGTTAAATTCAAACAAACCTGTTACAAACCATATGAAAAGTAAAATCCTTATGGTCCGTAGGGTACCATGAATTGGTCCTATAGCCAAATCAATTCCGGGCGACTGTATAGTTATTTCATTTGAGGAACCCCACAGTGCCCATCAGATATGCACATGGAAATCATATGGAGACGCTTCATCTATTGAAGCCAGGCCCTTATCGTTTTTCTATCCTCCACCTAGGCCCCCAAATTATGGGTCCAATTGGAATACTGTTAAACATCACTATGGTTATGCACCCAATTTGGTCAGACAGGCTGACCAAAATATGTGGAATGGAATTCCCACTTTCAACAGGTTCAGTTGCTTAGATGCAGTGGATTGACTTGAGACCTTGCCAAACTGCATCTCAAAGTCAGAATACACCTATTGTACACCCGGGGATGGGAACAGCTACCCTAGAACTAGAAATAGTGAGACACCACAGAGTGAGGGAGTGGGAATTAAAAACTATTGCAAAACGTGGGATTCCCAGAACAAGGAAAGTTTATCAGCTGTGAGCCCACAATGTTACGACATGGATGAGGGTTGTCCTGGTGAAGGAAGTAGCATTGTAGCAGGGGTTTCGATCACCGAAGCAGAGAACCTAATTGCTGACTTACAGCTAGATAGTGTTAATCTACCGTTGGTACCAGTGCCGTCCATTGATGACTCCACCTGTTCTGGTAGTGGGCTAACCCCAAAGTTGCTCATCCTGTCTTGGAAAATTGCTGGAGTCGGCAAAAACCTGAAAGACCCAGAATGGGCTGATTATGTTGACTCCAGTGATTTCTGTTTATTGCAAGAAACATGGGCAATGGATATTCCGCATAGGATAGGATACAAAACCTTTGCTACTGAGGCGGTCCAGTCTGATAGGGGGAGGCCGTCTGGGGGATTGATCATATGGCTCAAAATTACATTGAAAATAAGGGTCGAACCAGTAGACACAGGAACCCCTGACATCTTGGCACTAAAACTTGTAAACTTTAATGGGGACGAATGTTACATTGTCAATGTTTATAATAGACCCCTTGGTCATTCCAAGGTTTCACCTACTTTGGAAACTTTGGATGCCTTCCTGAAAAGGGTGGTTGGTGATGTCCCTGTGATTCTGGGAGGCGATTTAAATTGCAACTTTGAACCGGTTCTTGGTATCACTGACGTTCTTGAGGATGAAGATCAAGCATATAATATCCCCCAGCTAGAGACTTCAAACTGTGTTAAATGCTCTACTCTGGCCGTCCAACTAATGAGGCTAACTGTAGATCATGGTCTCAGAGCATGTAACGGCCGCCTCCCATCGGATTTAACAAAACAGCCAACCTTCGCGAAGTCCAAAAGCAATTTAGACTTCATACTTGTTTCACTAAGCATTTGGCATTTCATGGTTGATTTCAAGGTGGCAAATAGGGTTGAGAGTGATCATTATCCCCTTGAACTCTATATCGACGCTCACATGTTCAGTGACATCTCTGCCTCTACATCGACTGAGATTGCCAACCGTAAAATGTACGAGCAGGTACTTGTTAATAATAACAGACGTGCACTAAAATGGCCGTACATTTTAGCCGAAGGTAAGGCCTTAGCTTTGGCATATTCACTATTTGGGACGATGTTCGGGCCTATAGTTGGACAACCCTTCTTACCCGACCAGTATGATCATTTTGTTGAAGGCTTTCTTTAATGAGCTAAAAACTTGCTTGTCCAAAATGCCAAAGAAAAAGCAACAAAATGTACGAGTGGGATGCCATGGCAAACTATGGTATGACCATTCATGCAGGTTGGCCAAGAGGGAGCTCTTGCTTGCTATTAAAAATAAATCAAAGGAAGATGTTAGACTTGCAAGGGAAGAGTACAGGCATGTCCAAAAAACTTAAAAAAAAACATGGGAAGAGTCGATCTGGGCTGACATGCTGGTTGCTGCCAAATCTAATGACAATGTTGGCTTCTGGAGGCTGGTTGCAAATAAGGGTCACGCAGGCAGAGTTGTGAAGGACACGTTTTTAGATGAATTGACTTGGGTGACACACTTCACATCTCTTTATAAACAATATGATAGTGGTGTTGATGAGACCCCATGGCTGCCTCCACCTATTGAATGCCTTGACTTTACACTGGATGAAACAAAAAGGGCAATCAAAGAACTAAAAAACAGTAAAGCTCCTAGCCCTGATAAAATACCGGGCGACCTGTATAAACACGAAATCGAAGTTTGGGCTCCATATATAAATGGATTGTTCAATGCTCTGTCTAAAAATGGTCAATTTTCGGATAGCTGGCGTGCAGCAGAAGTTGTTTTAATTTTCAAAAAGGGAAATAGATCTGTACCTTCAAATTATAGACCAATTAGCTTAATGGACACCCTGCAAAAACTCTATGCCAAACATCTATTATTTCGGATAAATGACTGGCTGGAGGAAAAAACAATACTTTCCAAATTTCAAGCAGGCTTTAGGAGCAAGACCAGCACCATAGACCAGGTCTTCAGATTTTGTTGTATATATTGGAAGTATGTGCACATTAGGAAAGGTCATTTGTATGTAGCTTTCGTAGATCTGAGAGCGGCATTTGACCTTGTTCCTCGCAACTTGCTCTGGAGATCCTTAAGTGAAGCCGGTCTGCCAGGGTGTCTTTTGGTCCAAATAATTGAGCTACATGCTAGAAATCATGCCAACATTAGGTGGGGTCCAAATGGTGAACTGACGCGTAACATTCCAATTGAGCGTGGTATCCGGCAAGGATGCGTCTTGGCTCCCACCTTATTTGTCAATGACATTCCTGATCACCTGAATGGCTGTATTAATGACTCTCCTCAGCTCAACGGAGAAAGGGTGCCTGCGTTGCTCTTCACGGATGATACCATCTTAATATCCCAAACTAAGAAGGGCCTCCAGGCACTCCTAAACTCATTTAGTAGCTATTGTGTGATGAAAGGATTAGAAATAAACGTTGACAAAACTAAGTGTATGGCATTGAACCCTAGCAAACCGGATAGAGGGACTTTAACTTTAAATGGTCAAACTTTAGGAACTGTGGACAACTTTTCCTATCTGGGGGTGGTACTCGATTCAAATTTAATTTGGAAGGCCCAAATCGAGAAAAGCAAGGTGTCATATGCTCATAATGCTAAACCGATTTTGAGCAAACTGAATACTAGCACAAGTAAGAGTGTGACCCCTGTGCTTGAACTCTTTAAATTTAAAATCCAATCGGCCGCCCTGTATGGGGCTGAGATATGGGGACCTTGGGCCAGGGACAGTTTCCAAGGCCTGGATAATAAATTTATGAGAGCAATTGTAAGGGTTCCTACTAGTACACCGTTAATCCCTCTCCAATTTGATTTGAATTTTAAAAGAACTGATTATTTTACTATCATTAGACCATTAATGTTTTGGATAAGGATATGGTCTACCCCAGAACTATTCGAATATAGGAACGGCCTTCGAGAGTTATTGGACCTAGACTCTTTCCATTCTATTCTATGGCTTAAACATATTAAAAAATGGTTCTCGATACTGGGCTTGCCCAGCTGTGGGAGAATCCAGACAATTTACCACCCTTCGGTAAGTCCTTAGTAAAGCGAGCCTTTTGGTCCTATACGACTAATCAGACCCCCCAGGATATAGCGGCATGAATTAGCAAATTTAGCGGCACAAAAGTGGAAATTTAGCGGCACAAATATGGAAATTTAGCGGCAATTTTGCGGCATTTTATGTGGCCATTTTTCCCACAACAAACACAAATATCGTACTTTTTTTAGTTATTTAACAACATGAAGCACACACGCACACGCACACACCCCCCCACACACATCTTATACCATCTCTCTCCTTTCTACCCGCTCTCGTGCCCTCTTCTCTCTTCCCCTTCTGTTTCCTCACTCCCTCATCTTCGACCGCTCTCTTCCTCTCTTTCTCCCTGTCCTCTCTCTCCATTCTCTCTCCCACATTTCTGTCTGTCTCCCTCTTTCGCTTTTCTCTATCTCTTTCTTATCACCCCCTTTCTCCCCTCCCTCCACACTCTCCCCCTCACTCGCCCGCCTCTCTTTCCTTCATGTCCCCTTCCTATCACCCACACCTTCTCTTTGCTTCTTCGCTCTCCCCATTTTCCAACTCCTCTCTCCTCCTTATCCTCTTTCCTTCCCCTGCCTTACCTTCACCTCGGTTGTGCTTATCTCCTGCTTCTCTCTCGCTGCTCTCCCACCTCTCTTTCCCAATTATCTCTCGCTTTCTCTCCCACTCCTTTTTTCTCTCTCTCCTTACCCTGTCCCTCACTGACCTCTCTCCTTCTCACTCTCACTGATCTTTCTCACTGCCCTTTCTTTCCCTCCGTCTCCCTCATTCACCTCTATCCCTCCCTCTTTCTCACATCACTCTCTCGCTCTCTGATTCTCTTTCCTCTCTCTTCCCTTCTTTCTCCTCACCCCGTCCTCCATATGTCGCACCCCATCTCCTTCTGTTTCTTTTTCCTTTCTCTCTCTCCCTCTCTCTGATTCCGTTTCCTCTTTCTCTCCCTCCACTCTCCTTTTCCTCACTACCCCCTAGCTCTGTATCTCTTACCCTCTCTCTCTCTTTCTCCTCAATTCCCCCTGTTCCCCTCACCCATCCTCTCCCTCCCTTCTCTCATTCTCACCCCCTCTCCCGCTCTGTTTCCCTTTCCTCTCTCCCTCCACTCTTTCCCCTCACTTCGCCCTCTCCCATTTTGTATCTCATACCCTCTCTCTTTATCCTCACTTCCTTCTCTCCCCCTCTCCCCTCCCCACCTTGCTCTGTAACTCATCCCCTCTTCTTGTTTCTGTTTCCTGTGTCTCTCCCTCCATTCTCTCTCCTCACCTCTCCCTGTTTTGTATCTCATAACCACCCCCCCCTTTTTATATGACAACTACTGCCTATCCCTCCCCCGGGTGCTACAAACTGCTTGCCAATGCTTAATGTTTCCAGCCTCGTTTGCCACCCCTTACAAATGAGCTCCCAATATCACTCCTCCGATTGCCTCGCTTCTGAAATGGAAAATAAAAAAAAAGCAGCTGTTCGAAGCCATCCTGGGTTTATTTAGGCGCTTCCATAACAACCTGGACGTGGACGCGCTGCTCGGAGCCGGAAGCTCGCCTGTTGGGCCAACAAAGGCTTTGTCTGCTCCCAGCAGGCGAGACGAGCAGTTCATTATCACCCGCAGCATTATTAAGAATCCTCCATCAGGCCCCCTAATATCCCTCTGCAGAAGAGGGTGCAGTTAAAACCCTTGCTCACATTTAAATCACTACCGTACCTGCCTGGGAGCCTGCCGTGGTGCACCACGCAATCATGTGATGCATTTTTGAGACCTAGTCAGACCCCCCTCGACCTCCTCGCCGTGAAATCTAAGGCGGAAACGGCGCAAACGGCGGAAACGGCAAATTTCGCGGGCTTTTTGGCAAATATCGCGGCATTTCCCGAGATGGGCCGATTTCGCGATTTTTTTGCGATAAGCTGGAGGGTCTGACTAATAGGCTAGTATATGCAAATAGAACTGGGTCCTTAATCCAAGAATGTTTTACTTTTAAAGACGAACCCTGCTTTGAACTCTTCTTGGACGAAATAGAGCCGCCTGTTGCAAAGTGTTTATTTTTGAAATTCAGGTATGGTAACCTCATGCTGAATTCCAATATAGAACGCTGGTCCAAGAGAAAAATGGAATGTCCGAATGCTATACGTGGGAAATGTTCCATGTGCTTAGATTCTTGTACGGAGAATGAGGTCCACATGTTGTTTATATGCAAAGCATATTCGAAAGCTCGAAAGAGATGGTTGAAACCTATGTGCACTCTCCTAGGAACAAGATCTTGTATGACGGCATATAGGATTATCAAAACCAATACTGCCCAGTTTATTGTATTCAGCATTAGTAGGTTTCTTCACTCTGTGTATATTGTTCGCAGGAAATTGGGTCAGATGCTTTGAGCAGGAAGTTTATATATGCTTTTATTTCAACTGTCAAATGAAATGTGCTAAAAAGAGGATGCTGGAAACTAAGTTTTTACTGTATTTTAAAAGTAGTCTGTTCTTAATGTATACCGTGTATGTACACTGTATGAGCCTCTGGTTAATGTATGTATATAAGTGTGTCTTTTATGGCCAATTGGCCGAAATAAAGAAATAAATAAAGTTGCAAGGCAGTGGCCAGCAGAATAGTCCTACACCAGAGTTTGGGCCACTGCTCAAGTTATCAGTGTTATGAAGGATCTAAAATAGCTCTGTTGGAGGAAGCCATATTCCTGACTGTGCTTTTGAGATTCTAGACTGAGACGTACCAGCAAGCTTTCCTAAAATCCTGTAATCGTAGGTTAAATCTCATGTGTAATCTAGCTACACATTCATAGTTACTCAGGGGACTAATGGCTTTATTTAGACTCTGGAGGTCTGTAATAGCATGGCAAAGTACTATATATCATATTGTGGAAGCTTGCCTGCAGCAAACTCTACACTATGAAAGGAGCCGCTGCTGTGACATCTCCCTTCACAGCACTTAAGATTTATTGAGAAGGCACCATATTTAAAGTAGCTGCTCTCCAAGCTGGGTTTTTTCAGAGAAAAACTCCCAAAGCGAGTGTTTACTTTCACTCAACAAAATGTAAATGACCTTGACACTCAGGAAGGATTTTTTATGCATGTGTCGGCCATTAAATATTTTCCTAGCTTGTTTCCACCTCAATATGGCAGGAAGAAAGACACTGTAATACAACAGTCCTCAGCAGATGGACCACTGGGTCCGGACTTGCAGCCGGCAGAGCCAGCAGAGGTTCAGCTGACAGTAATTCGTCAGTTACCCAACTCTAAATAGAAGATGGGGGAACCACATGTTTTTGCTGGTAAGAAGGGTTCCTACCCCTGTGTTAAAGCCTAAATGCGGCCCTAAACTACCCTGCGACACAGGAAGATTTTGTTTGGCTCAAATAAGATCTACAATCACGTCGCTGACCTGGAGAGTCAATTTAACTTCACCTGCATAAAGGGGGCATTTTAACCAATGGCACATATGACGTCAGATGGAAGAACGTTGGGACAGCCACTAATCAGTCACTAATACTGAAGAGTTATTAGATTGGCCTGTGGTAGTAAAACAAATTTCCCAGAACGATCAGTTTAAGCTGACTAAGCTACATCCATGGTTCACCAATAAAGACAACCCTGCGTCGATTGTCAGCAATCCCATGAAAGTGCATAGTATCATTAGTGTAGAAATGAAACTATATCCAAAATTAACAGATAAAGAATGTTATGTTTTGCTCAGACTGAATATTTGAAAGTTAAGAGCTTTGTGTTGCGATCTGTGTGTAACCCACTTATCACTGATTTTACTTTTGCTACAAAAATTAAGCTTTCTTGCTTTTAAAGACTATAAAAGGAGTAGCCCTAAGTTGGAATGAAAGTTCTCTCTACTTACTGCACTTTAAGGGTATTGCAAAAACTACTGTAAAATAAAGTCAATATAAACACTATTAGCATTATTTTTATTATTGCAAAACAATTGGTCTTAAGACCAATCAAACTCTTACTTGGATTCTAGAAATGACCATCCCATTCAGATAACTCATGTACAAAACCAGTAACTATGAGTAGTCCCGACTGTCCAACACTAGATAGTTTGAGAGTGGGAGGGTGGTATGGGAGTGTGTTGCATTTTAAAAACATTACAAGTGGTACACAAAAGGTCCGAAAATAAATATTAAATAATGATCATAACTGGATAGGATATGCAGATAGGATTTTTCGCCAATTACATAACCAATTTTAACAAATACACGGACATTCCACACAAATGTGACCCGAATATGCAAAACACTACTCACCCCAAAAGCCAAAATGATACTCAGAACAGATGCTGGTGGTTTTGGGTCAAATAACAACTTTTGGGCAAAGGCTCGGACGATGAGAATCAGCTCTGCCTCATTGGGCATCTTATTGAATGAAGATGAAAAGGAAAAAAACATGGTTACTATAATTGTCTTTGCCATTCGTAGTGAATAAACAATATACAGTATAAATGATCAGAGTCTAACAATAGCAATCCTTATGCTGTCCAACGGCCAGAAGCTTAATGACTAGTAGTAGTGAAGACCAGTGCACACTGCATTTTACTCAGTGTGCCTGGCAGCAATGAGGACACATCTAAAGTGGTTTGGGCCCTCTGAAGGAATAGAACAGATAGCACATGATGACTGCTTAATGCTGTCCTATTTAAAGTAAGCATTGGAGAATAACATTAATAAACAGTTTAGTTCTACTGTATTCAAAAGTAATAGATTTACAAGTTGTCAAACTAGAAAATCAGAGATAATCTATATACCCAAGACAATCAATCAATGCCGGCTTTAGTCGATTTTGTGCAAAATCATAAAAGCATACAATTTAAAACATCAGTTATACATAAAAAAGTACAATGAGTACTTTTAGCTACAGATTACTCAATAATACGGCATTTAATTCCAGCAGTAATTTGCAAAGTCATTTTAACTTCCTCATGGAATTTCATATAAGAATTCCTTTCCTGCAATTTGCAATACTTTTTACAAAAGATACTATTAACCTTACAAAACATTAATTTTCTAAAAACTGTAGTGATAAAAACGCGTGTCTACATTGTCTCAATACGAAGACTCTTAAAATTGGTAAAATCCATTGCTTTCTTTGCATTACATAAAATTTGCAAAATAATACCACATGCATTGTTGTTTGCTGAGATTGTTTATCGCATGGGCACTTACTTAATATTGTAGTGATTTAGTTGGGAAAACTTACCAAGCAATGAAAAAACCCAAATCAAAAACGAGTTTTGAGAAATCTGTCTTAACCACTTCAAATTAAATTTAGGCATGGCTGCATACCATAAGTGGTAAGAATGTGTTGGTTATATAGTACTGACGTCTTAGCTACTCAACAGCAAATCTATTTGCCTCCATATGTGTCAGACAGCATTTTTTAAAATACGTTCTGGCGACAGAGTGTAGAGTTCCAGGATTATTAAAGTATTCGATGTGGCCCAGATCATGAATAAATTTCTTTATGTAATTCCGCCATGGAATCTCCAAAGACCTCTCAAACATAAGGCTATCCTTTAAAATATCACGATTAAAAGTGTTTTTTGGCGAGGCCCAGATTCTATGCCACAACAGAACTAGTTGGACTTTTATTAAGTCTGATATATTAGCCAAACCCAGTTCTGAGACGCATACGTAGATGGAAGTCTTGTCTGGGACTGCCAAAAGATATTTTAAAAGAGCATTCTCCACCAGTTGTAGAAGAATGGTATCACAATAACCCCATACACCCACACCATACATCGCTAGACTAATACATTTTGCCCTATAGATTTGTAAAAGCGCCCCAGGCGGTTTTCTAGCCAGCTTCTTTGCAAAACTGGCTAGGTCGGCAGTAGCTTTTATAAATAGCAGCCTCCGGTTTTTAACCGCCTGGTACAATGTCCCCCCCATTGTCAAATAAAATATCTAGATAAGGGAAAGTTATAGTTGGTTCCACCTTTTTTATTACCAATAAAAATGCCCCTGCACCTAGAACTGTTTTTGCCACACTTCATTATAAATGTTTTTTGCAGTATTAGCTCGTAGGCCCAGGTTCTCCATGTAATATGTATAGCTAGTGAGTACCCTTTGAAGTCCTATTCGAGTTTGGGCAATCAACACAACGTCATCCGCGTACAGAAGGGCTGGTATGGGACGCTTATTTATTTGTGGCAGGTCCTGGCACTCCTCTTTCAAAACATGTTACAGCCCATTATACCCAACACAATAATATATCATACGGCAGCCCACATCACAAAGAACTTTCCTCCACATGCATCAACAGAAGGAATTGAGATTCCTAAATAGCGATTTTTAAAGAATCGCTATTTAGGAATCGCAAAAGCCTATGCATGTATGAATCACTATAAAAACAGCGATTCCTACACAGTCCTTAATTGCTACTAGCAAATTGCAAGTCGCAATTAAGGAATGCTGTCCCATTCATCCCGATGGGCCTCCAGGCCCTAAGGAATGAATTGGAGATTGCATGAGCAATTTGCGAGTACCAGTAGGTACTCGCAAATTGCTCATGCAATTTAAAGGGTACAAGGCTGTCAAAAAGACACCCTGTTGCACCCCCCTGAAATTGATCTGTGCACATTTGCTGCACACACACATGCCCTAAGGGCATGTGTGTGCGCAACATGAAACTTTGAAAAATGCACAAAAGTGCATTTTTCAAAGTTTTTGCAAATTACCATGAAGTTCAGCTTCATGGTAATTAGCTACTCCTATAAGCGAAATCGCTAATTGTTTTTAACTTTAATGCATTGCATTTAAGAAATCTCAATTTGGGATTCCTTAAATGCAATCGCAATTTAAGGAATCGCAATTTAGAGATTCCTTAAATTGCGATTTTTGCATTTGGGATGATGCATCCCAAATGCGAAAATACCGGTCGCAAAGGGGCAGATTCTGAGAATCTGCCCGATTGCGACCGTTTTTTCCTTTGATGCATATGCCTGTTAGTGATGTGATATGCTTTAGAACTTGTGAACTATACCAAAATTGAAAACCTGACATCACTAGTAAGTGAGCTGCTCTTTGACAGGCTCTAAATATTTAATAGCGTCAGGCAGGTCCTCCAGAACCTGTGCGACTCAGCCGTACCCTGCAATTCTTGTGTGAAGAACTGCCTACAACCAGTAGATCCAAAGGGATGGTACAACAGTACGCAGAAGACTAAAATGTCAAGAAGATATTTAGTCTTGAAAGAGGAGGTCGATTTAGAAACCACCCAAGCACGCACATAACTAGCTGGCGGTTTAGTCAGCGCCATTTCTTTAAAAAATAGGATTTTGTTTCACACACAAGTTGAATGCTATGACAAGTGAATGTGGCTATCTGTCACTATTACTTTACTGTAAATTGCTGCATGCTAAGCTAGATGGGGTGTGGGGTACATCTTCAGGTCTGTCTTTTCCCACATGCCTCTAATTTTCCTTTTCAGTGCATGCAGAAAGAGCAAGCACCGTGCTCAAGCATTCATTTTATTCTTACTTGTCTTTAGTTTGGGCATACAACAGCTATGCATCTAATGCTATATTATTTTTTCTTGTTTACTTTGTTTATCCAGAACTTTACCTTTTGAGTCTTTGGTACTCTGTTTGCACTTTTGATATTCTTTATCTGTAGTGCGCAAACTAGCCAGTCGCCCATCATGGCCAACGGAATCCTGCTGTTCCCAGTAACCTGGGTAGCTGCTCCAGTTTATTCTTTAGTGGGCGTCTCGCATTATACACACCAACCCGCCAGCTCCGCTCCGCCAGCCTCGCCCTCGCCATCATACCACGAATTTGCAAAGCCACCGCCGGAAGATCCTTCTCCTACCTGGCAGCCAAGACATGGAACTCCCTCCCCACCCACCTCTGGCTGACACAGGACCGTCTCGCCTTCACGAAGCAACTCAAGACCTGGCTGATCGAGCAGTAGCGGACCCCCGCGCCTTGAGACCCTCCGGGTGAGTAGCGCGCTTTACAAATTCCTTGATTGATTGATGTGATACTGGACACCCGATCGTAACATTAGGACACTGGGTTATCCTTTCTACTCCCACCTTTAGGGGGTAACGGCGGTAGCGTACGCCAGGTGTGCTTTTATATCTCTTCATTTAGGCACTCACAGTTACGACCTGTGCGTGAATGAACTTCTAGTGGGAGCGGTTGATTATATATGTAATTTGCTGATTTTCTTTAAGGCCCCGCTTTCTGCTTCTGCCTCTGGACCCCCGCTATTATTTGCTGTATTCGTCCTGAACCGGAACTCCACCGGCTCCGCCATTAAGGGACTTTTCTCCGCCTTTATGTGGCCGTTCTATTACTCACTCGAGGTAGTATCAGAGGGCCCTTTTATCGGCTCACAATATTTAGTTGGGATGCGGCAGGACTGAAAATATAAAATAGTGAGTGGTTTCTTTATATATTTTTCGGTTTGTTGCTTCTTTTTCATTAGCCTATTCCTGGATATGAAGCTTACAGCAGATACTGACCACTAGATTTAGTACGGACTCATTTAACGCCAAGAGCTATTCCTTGCAAGTCATTTCGCTGTTCGGGGTATCTATCTCACAGCACATTTTGTTTCATCCCTATTCCCACTATGCTTTGAAATTCTGGCAGTAGGAAGCTATTTCTGTTCACTTTTGCCAACTTCCTCTTGGTTTCTTCACATGTCATTATACATTTGGTGGTTGCTAGGCCTGTGACTGTCCTTTCGTACCTGCTCACACATCTTTTACGTTTTCCAAGGCACTGGTGCTGATACTG
Source organism: Lissotriton vulgaris (assembly GCF_964263255.1). Lineage (NCBI taxonomy): Eukaryota > Metazoa > Chordata > Amphibia > Caudata > Salamandridae > Lissotriton > Lissotriton vulgaris. The sequence continues at coordinate 74,912,789 of NC_141698.1, forward strand.
GAGGTACTCATTAGCTTGATCTTTCACGCACTTGTTAGGTTGGTTTCTCTTTTGGGGAGGACCATGTGTATTTTTCATTCAATGACATGGCTTTCTGTCTTTTTGCTTTATAGAACGGAGCCTTGGAATATATTTGATGTAAATAAATTCTTTCATTCCCCCAAACTTTATGGCTCATTCCCAGGATTGCATCGTATTTGTGCCCCGAAGAAGGAGACGGCTAGACCGTAGCCCTACACTGAAACGCGCGTCGGCACGTTGCTTGACAGGGACCACATAGTGGTACATGAAAAAGAACTACAAAGAACGAAGTGTTACAATGTTACATTTATGTTTTCAGACCAACTACTAATTGTTTATGATGTTTCTTGAGTAATAGTGAGTGGAATATTTGATTCCAACTATCTTCCGGATCTTCATCGCCTCATTGAAACACTTTTCTTCAACTCCTCTTTAACAGTGCAAGATACCACTGTGTTCTTTTTTCTAGGTCACGGTCTCCATACTTCTGCATCTCTTTTTAACGTGCGACTGTCAGTGAGATATGAGCGTTAATGCGATTACAGTATGCTTGATTGTTTAGATTGTGTTAGGATGCAACTAGTTTGAGGATGTTTTAATTGTTTTTTGCCGCTATTCATTCTGTTGGGGGGGAGGGGGGTCATTTTTATTTGTTTTCATATGGATTCAATGGGACAGAATACATTTATGTTATTATGCCAATTGTTTTGTTCTGATTCTCATGTATATATAAAAAAGTAAAAAATGCATTAAATGTTTTGAAATTGCCACAGATAATAAAAAAAAATTTTTTTGTATCATCCACTTTTCAGCATATCTGTTAAGCACATTCTTTAATGTTGGTTGTGTTTTTAATTCGTTCCCCGGATTAGAGACTGACATGTAGTCGTTGAGAGACGCTTTGCGCTCTGGTTTATCTATAGGCAGAACAACATTTTTCCCTTCTTGTGTCGGGTTCGCTTTTAATACAACAGCTATGGAACAAGAAATCTATTTGTGAGTTGCGCTGGCAAGTACCGGATCCTAAGTACAAGTCTCACTGAACATCTGCACATGCATAGGCTTACTTCAGGAGGTTCGGAAATGAGAGTAGGAGATGGCTGAGGGCACAGTCAACTATCTCATAACAAACATAGTAGACATGCAGAGAAGAAGTCTCAGAGACTACACAAGCTTGCTTGATAGGGCGAGGCAGAAACAGTAGCACTCCAGCCACAACAAAAGCTCCTTACTCTCAGGGTGCAAACAGTCCTCACAGCACACTTACAGGGATTCACTAAAATGCTCATGTCCCTGGACAAATATCCTCCTGGTGTATTCTGCCAATGATCAAGCAAGATACAGGATTCTTCATTCCATGCAATAAGGACAGGGAATTGATAGGGAACACAAGATAAACGATACTGAACAGATTACCATAAACATTTTTTTAACACAATGCAGTAAATACAGAGGAGTGCCTTAACTTAAGCAATCGTGACAATTAATTTGCATTGTCATTGTTTGCGGTATGAAGATGAGCAAATAAATGAATACAGAGCAGGTCATCTCCTAGCTTTAATGGGCCTCTGAAAACACGGAGCCATACAGCCAAACCATCTAAGCTCTATTAAGATGTCTGAATTACCCCCCCCCCCACCCCCATTTACACAAAGCATTGTTGTTGATATCCACAAATGCATTCCTCATAAGCATGTTGATTTTGTAATGCAGGCGACCATGATCAAAACAGATCTTCGACTACCTGTTCCTCGAAACAACTTACCTACAAGCTCCGGCACCTCAAAGATCTCCTTAATTATAGATTTCATAAGGGCGTGATTTAAGAGGGTAAACAAATCCAATATAATCAATATAGTAGGATTTCATTAATCAAAATTGTTAGAGAGAACTACACAGCTCTTCCGACAGTTCACAGGGCGCCATTCACTAGATTTATCGTTTACAAAGGCCAGGAAATTTTAAAAAGAAAATGGCACCAAACCACAGGTCAAGTAACTTTATTAAAGTTCCATGACCCAAAAAGTCTCCACTCTCCCATTCATTCATAAACAAGTTACATAAACATTTTGGACAAAGGCTTTTAATTAGTCGGTATTATTGCATTAAGCAAGGGTTATTTATTGGCTCACTGAAATAATGCCTTCATAAAAGAGATCAGTATTTGTCCCCACAGTCCTAGGTTCATAGTTCAGCTGCTACACTCAGCATTTCAGCTGTCAGAAGTTGACATACAGAGTAATATCGAGCTGGTCAACAGTAAGCAAATATTACATGCCAATTGCGCCAAGAGACCGGTCAGAAGGAGCATGTTCTGAACAGCTTTGTTTTTTATGCATACTTTATTTTCACTGTGTGATGGAGTAATGCAAGGCAGAATCAGTCACTTGTAGGAGGGAAATAAAAATGACTGACTCCAATCCAGTGATTGCCAATTGACATACAATTTGCTTCTACCCTGGTCCAGAAGACTTTCCACGTGATCCAGACATGCGACTGGCTGCGCCCAAAACTACTACTATTAATTGAGTTACTGGGCTGACAGTGACTGAATCTGAAAAACATAAACCTGTCTTAGGAAGATCTGACCCAGGACCAAGTTATCCTGATGTACTCTTGGCATGCGACACACTACAGCTCACTCCAAGAGGCAGTCATAAATAAAATACAGATTAATCTGGGCACATTTCAGACCAGTTTCCACAAGTATATGAACAGATGTCTAAAATTATACACAAACGACAATACTGGAGTTAAGGATGTTTCATCCATCTAGTGATCTCATTCCATCGCAGCAAATAAAACATGCATTGCAATTTCAATAGGTGTACCTTTAAATGAATGTTGTATAGTAACATCTATAATTACAAGTAGAAAGCATGGCAATGGACATGTGTTTGGTGGAAACAAAAAACTGTAGAATAATATTGGTGTTTGTTAAAAGGTCAGGTTAAGGTTGCATAGTCAAGCCAAACCTAAAAATCCATGTAGGTTAATAATTGCACTGCTTCCAACTGCACCTCTGCCAGAGTAAAACACCATAAATGATCTAGTTATCAAAGAAATGTCAATATCATTACAATGTCATGTGTTTGCCTCGGAAAGTTCAAGTTCAAGCTCTGGCAGCTGGATAAATAAACAAAATGGTCACAGCTGTGTCGTGGGCAAGCACATTTTTGTGGAAACACACAACTTCTCTCCAATCACAAAAAAAAACCTTTTGGCTCCCAACATGTAGGTGGAACCAATGCCCCTCCCTTGGCGATTCTCACATAATTGTCTGGTGACAGCTGTGCTGTCAAGCCAGACAATAAAAATAACCACACTGAGCCAATTCTCTTACTGCTGTCTATCAAATAATCCAGGCCTGTTCAAGATCCAAAGGACACTATCACAAGGAAGTCAAATTTAACCACCAGAAGTTTCCTTGTCGAATGAAGTAGATGCAGTACATATTTCTTCCTGGTGATTTGCAGTTGCTGGGCACCAGCACTAATCTTTGACGACTGGGACTTATTTTTCAGCATCAGACTTTTGATACAGACCAAGATTGAGAGCAGCAGAAAAGGGGGACAGAAGGAGGAAGACAAAGGAAAATAATGAAAAAATGACGCGGGTCACACCTGCACTCATTATCAGGGGACAGGCACTTAATTTTTCCTCAACAGGCTGATACAGAGCAAGGGAGAGAACAACACAAAAGGGGGAAGGAGGAATACAAAGACGGAAAACCGTGATAAAGGGAGAAAAACGGGATAAAAAAAAACATGCAAGAGTGAGAAAAAGAGGCCGGGGAGTGTCTGGTGGAATCAAGACTATGCAGCCTTGGCATTCGGATCCTTAAACATTGATAGCACTGACTTCGGGCTTCTGACCAAAACTTTGGGTCCGGTACTACTACTTTAAAAAAAAAAACTGTCTGGTGGCATATAGAACATGGCATGGCAATGGTTGTGGTCTCCTAAAATATACTTCAGGGACATGCACTTAACAAGAATTACAAATTAGCCACTGGAGAGCAGCAGTGCATAACCACTAGAGATAATTCAGTGCAATATCTCTGGATGGGACTATGAAAACATGCAACCCAGCAAAGGATGCAAGCCAATCCCACACTGGTACTTTTGATTAACCCCTTCAATGCTGATGACGAACCCCAGCCGTCATGCACTACGGTGCTCGTGTGCTGATGACGGCTGGGGTTCGTCACGGCCCGCCCCGGTTCGTGTTGTTTACAGCACACAAGGGGAATCGCGGCCGCAAGGAAGGGGTTAAAATTACAGACTCGCTTAATAAGCAAAAGGCTCGACTCTTATGAGGTTACAGGGGTCTAGGATTTAAAAATGGTGACAAAAGCATTTCCCCCATCTCATGTTCTGGTGCCAACACTTCATAGAGGAGACAATACTGAGCATCCTCTAAAAGAATAGGAAAAAAACTTTTGAGACAGTGAAGGTAAAGCATGGTTTAGACAGGAGTAAGTCCTTAAGGGTAACCTTCCTTTTTCAAGAGGTGTAAGGTGCAATGCTGTAATAGCCTTAGCCAAAATAATATTAAAACGACTGCTGTGGTGAAATAATGAGCTGGAATTCAGATTATCTGCATGCCGAACGTACAGCTCAGCGGGTAAGTGGCGCGCCGGCCTTTGTTACTCCTGATAATAAGGTCCACAATCCTAATGGTAAAAAGACGCTATGGGACAACCGCGTCAAGCTTCACCTACACCTGCCGATAGGCTCTGAACAGTCTCATCCAAATAGATGCATGCAGTCTGAAGGAACTCTTATTTCTGCTGCAGTCTAATCTAAGAGTCTCCTGGGGGAGAAACCAGTTTTAATTTACAGTAGTTTTCAGCTTTGAATTATGAGAATATATACAAGTTAAAAATTAAAAGTACATTTTAAGGTATTTTACTTGCTTAAAATGATCCCAACAGCAAGAAACATCATTTTTATTCACTAAAAAGCATTTGAATCCCAGCTTTATATCCTTATCTTGATCTCTGTACACATAACCGCAAATACTCTAACTGGAGAGAAAAAAGGACTGCAAAGAAAACCTGAACAGACAACCAAGGCTCGCATTATTAGCTCATCTGATTTCCTGATGCTTTATACGGGCCCTGCTGCTGTAATACAGCACCTCGAATTACTAACAACTCGGGGGACCGTAATACAGTTTCATTATATGTTTTGAGCCCTGGAGTTGGGATTAATTGTGGAAGTCTGTGTTTGCATACCAGTGTCAAAATGAGTTTACTTCATTTTCACTTTTCCCCGTACAGTCCGTCAGATTTTAACAGGAAAAAAGTCTATGGCAGAAGAAAACCAAAGGGATAAATTACAGCAAAGAATCCCAATACATTATTAAGGGAGGAGGGAGAGCAATGGATCCGAGGGAGCCCTATTTCTGCTCCAAGTGACATTTCGACAAAAAATGTAATGGAGGACCCAAGATGATGATAAAACATGGACACATTGTGAAGATAAAAAGGGGCATACTGGTGCACAGATAGCGCCCTTTATTAGACCCTCTTTCAAAATATCAAAACAGATTTCCTTTTGAGAGCAGTTTTGAGAAAAGCCTGTTTCAGCTGCTCCATAAGTTTGGAAAGAGGTGCACGCCTTTTCTGTGGGAAAGATATTTAGGGCAAACACTTAGAACTTTGTGCAAACAAACATGAAAGGACTGGCATATGCATTAGATGTGAAACTTCAAATAAAATGTAGCTTTTAGTGTTTAAAAATAATGAGGACTTACCACAGAAAAAGGCTGAGGAAGATTAACATGTGTCTGCCTCCGAAGTTCTTCCAGGATGGGAAATGCTATATCCATTACACTCTAGAGTAAAGGAACACTCAAAGTTTAGTACCTGGAGAACAGTATCCAAACACAATTTTCGAGTAGGACTATTTTACATCAATGCTAAGACAAGTCTGAAAAAGGCTAATTGCACCAAGTAACCATTACACTTGCCAAATGAGTAGTTTTATTTTTTATCAGAGTTGACCTCCCATCAGTCTTTTTACAGGCATGTATACTGGGCCATCAGAGAAGGTTGTGAGCTTACGGACTTGATGTCTACATATGCCAGAAGCAGGCAATAGGAGAGACTCGCAAAAAGTCACCCTAACAGACAACAGTCCTCTTTAACCTTCATAATATATTACATGACAAAGGCACTGCAAAGTTCTCAAATTTGACATCTTGCTTCCTTAAAGTTCCCCGTTTTATGTTCTTGACAACAAGCTCAAGGACTACAGATACATGTTGGGTCACTTTTTCACTCTGCACACCATCTTAAAATAGGCACTAATGACGGAGAGGAATCCTCTAATTTGCATTCACTCCACACAGTATTTTGCCTTTTTGAATTGTTAATAGAATCCATGGCACACCTTAAAACGGTTGTCCGTCTGAAGATAATGAAATCTCTGGAAAACCAGTTTTAGAAGTAATAACTTTCCCTTCTGCAAACAACTTTAAGGCAGCAGTTGGAGGGGTGGGGAATCAGGTTGGGAGACACTAAACATGTGGTTTGTATGTATGCATATACTACTTTGGTATATATACGACAACCAGGGCAAGCAGTTCCTAGATTATTAGATCTACTACAGAAATTCAGGGAAATATTGGGTCTAAAAACAAATCCCAATGAATCCCGATTGGTCGGCTATCTCAGAAGATCGAATACCAGTGGTAGGACTACCATGGGTGGAGGCTTAAAACAAATAACTAGTAATCAGACGGACGAGTACACCTGAGAGTCACTTGGAGCTTAACATAGGGAAAGTTGTGGAAGGTATAAGGGGTTTGGTGTGCTTTTGGTAAGAGCTATTACTGTCCCTCATGAGCAGAATTGCTATTATTAAAATGATCATTTTACCCCGGTGTTTATATGTGGTACAACACTCGTTCTATGAAATCCCTAACCACGTCTTTAAAACCCTAAATGGTTTGATAAAAGAACTGTTATGGGGCTCTAAACTTAATAGGGTGAGTTTATCGACTTTACAGAAACATGGCTAACGAATTTTATTATATGGCCTCCCAGCTGCAACATGCAATTCATTGGCTAGATGAAATTGATACCTAGGAGGGGAGACTCCCTACCAGAACTCCTGATGATGGGAGCAAGAGTCCCACCTAATTGTCCCTACATAATTCAACACTTGGCAAAGATCTGAGAACATACAGTTAAAAAGGTGATAGGCAGAGGCCCATATGCACCGGACATGCCGCTATGGGTGATGCAACCTTTCTCCAAAATCGCAGACTATGTCAGTCCAAAAGTGGAAGGAGAGCAGTTGTCTAACAATGGGAGACCTCGTTCCAAATAGACAATTTATTACCAGAAAAAGTGCAGAGTCCACATTCGAATTGGGGAAAGGACAGTTTGTACAATACAAGAAGATTGTTCAGGTAACCAGAGAACTATGGGCTGCCTTTCCAGAGGAGCCACCTGTATCGAAGGTGCTCCAAGTAATGCTTTACATGGCCCAGGGAGGTCGTTTCATTTCACACATATACTGAGCACTCAGTGACGATTTGATGGTTCAGACACTCCCCATCTAAACACGGTGGAACAAAGCCGTAGTCGATCCCTTGTCAGAACAGGAATGGATCAAGGTACATGAAGGGGTCAAAGAAGTGCACTTGAACGCACAGTTCAAATTGGTTCAGTACAATTTTGTGCACCAAACCTATCTCACCCCCAAATCGTTAAGTAGAATATTTCCAAATCTTAGACATCGATGTCCCTGGCACAAAACACCAGAAGCGGACTGCTTATATATGTTATGGTCCTGCCCAGACAAATTCCTATCAGACGGAAATCTTAGCCAAACTGAAGGAAGCTACAGGGTGGGAGATACCCAATGAGACACGCACAGTACGGTTAGGCCTACTACCTACCGCCAAGAATAAAACACTCAGCAGTACATTTGTAATGCTGGGACTGAGGAGGGAGAATGTTTACGTAAATTCCTTTGGGCTTCATTATTTATACATACTTGATAACGCCTTATATGCTTGTACAAAATGCGAATAAAGAGATTTTAAAAAAAACGAAAAAAGTTCCCTTCTGCAGTATAGTATCTTGGCAAGGACCCCATGCTAGACTGGAGTAGCAGGCAGTACCAAAATTAGAAAGGACTAGTTAGTGAAAAAAAACTGCTAATGAAGGTGGTGATGTTGAGAACACTGCTTTGGAATCACATTCTGTGGATGTGTACTACATTTTGTAACAAATCAACGGTGAATGCAGGACAAAGAAGTACAATCATACCGAGGCTAGTATATTCCTACGTGTTTTTTATCCAACTACCATAAGCATTCAGTATTCTTGAACTGGGAGAAGTTATATTTGGTCTTAATGGAAACACGGGAAAGAAAATGATGGAAGGTTCATACACTGAAGGAGATTGATGAAATGAAATGAAGGGCACAATGACCACTGACCGAAGCTAAAGCATCGAGTGTTATGGCTGCATATGAAACGCTGTTGAGGATGAGGGTACATGGCATGAAGTTTATGATAGAGATGATGCAGTACTGATAGCGGAGAAACACATATTGTGTTTTGGAACATTAGTGTCTGAGAAACACACGGTCATCCTTGCCTAACGGACAAGCAGTGACTGAAGGCAAAGTCCCATTTGATGGTGATGTAGAGGCAACGCCGACTGTTTCTACACTAGTAGTTAATACATTTGTAGAGGATGCAGATGAGCGGTGAAAGTGATCTCAGAGTCTGACAGGCTCTGCCCACTTTACGTTACTGCTCCGATGAAGGGGAATAATGGGAGTGAGAAATCTGAACGCATAGTTTAATCTGAGAGATAGTAAAACAGGATTGCGTGGGTTGACTATCTGCTAATTAAGGTAACAGGCTACAAATGTGATTAAATATTATTACAAATTGTTCTGTAATCCTTCAATCTGATAGCAAGATTTTATAAGCATACAAATCTGAAGTAGAGCCCATGTTAAGTATGTATTTTACATGTGTAAATATGGGCACATTCAATACAGACCAGAAGGTATTCTTCTGCAAAGTTTTAATCTAAACATACATTGCAAGAACAATGTCTGAGAATGCATTAACAGAGAAGATTTGTAGAAATAACACAACAAATAGAAATTATTTCAGAAAATGATGTCCTTTAAAAATCCGAAGCCACTCCAGACTGAGGCCAACATTTATTTATACAAATGCAGATTAATGGTTTAAAAATAAAACAAATTCAGTACATAAACTTCCATTTGATCACATATGCAGTGGGTGTGGGCCTGGTGATACTTCCAGTGATGCCATGTACCTAAGCTAAAGAAGCTCTCAACTTACCCTTTGAAAGTCTAGATTTGGTTCAGGATAAGCAATAGGTCCCAACTGCCCCTTCGGCCCTAAAACAGGACTGCTGCACCAAGTCTGGATGAGTGTACTCCAACACTTATGCTACAAAAGAAGCATAAAAAAATAAACCAAAAAACAATTAGTAGGCATGTCTTACTGCATCTAGCTGTTCAACGTGTGGCTGAACAGCAACTTTGGGTTTCTCAGAAGCTAGATCTTATGTCAACAATTCAGGCGTTTTATAATAAAGGGTAGGAATCAAACGCCTCCCTGTGAACATGTTGCAATTTCATTTTTTTCACTAATTTTAAGTTGCTTATTACAGTTACTGTCTTTTTTAAAAATGTTTTTTTATCCGACCTGACAGTACAGCTAGGGGTCTTCGAGACTGACAGTTTCCAATAAAAAATAGTTGGGTTTGGGCTAGTGCCATTCAGCCGTGAGCTTTGCTAATCATATTTTGAATAAGCCCTAGAATATACATCTCTTGCCTGCTACTGGTGGTTTAATGCATCAGGTCTGCCTCCTAGCACATCCTCCTTTTGCAATGGACCAAGGATTATTTTACATCTGAAAATCACACTTCATTACAAACGCAGCGTCACATTCAGTTGCCATATTCCACACACCCATTTATAAAATGCAACAATCCTGCGTTGTTCCTTTGTACTTTGGGATAGCCTTGACACAATGATTTGCAAGATCAACAAATGTTTCAAGAGTGCAAGCAGCCATATTGGGCACAGGCTATCCTGTTCTAAAGGAAAAATATTCTACTGTTGTCCATCATTCAGCAGTATGTACTGGAGTAAGCATGAAGAACTGCATCTTCGGAATGAAGTATCCTAGAGCCATACAGAACTTGCTGCTGGAACCAGAAGAGGCGGGTCAGGCAGGAACAGGAAGCAGCACTTCTTTAGTCTGTAACGATTCAGCATTTTGCAACCAGGTTCCCACACATCCCCCACCTCTCAGACCTGCGCTTTTCCTACCTCTCACTCACACTGTCCGTTGCGCACGCTTCATAGTGTTCAACATCTCCCCACCCACGTTCCCGGTTGTTGCTGTCCTTTCCATCATTAATTCCTCTCCTTTTACACTAATCAAATTATTCATGCATATCTCACACCCTGACAACCCTGTTCAGGTCCTGCCCCTTCTCTCTCCCGATCACATTATGGAGCTCGATCCCCAAATCAATCGATCCCTGTCCGTCTCCCATCGCAATCCCTTTCCCATCCCATCTATCCCTCAAAACACTGTTCCAGTGTCTGTTCCTCACTTCTGCCCCTTACGCAGTGCCTAATTTTCCTCTGAGACTCTGTCATCCCCACTTTTAATACCTGTCTGTGCCAGTCCCTCTGCTGCACAATCATGGTGCTTACCCACTAGCCCAATCTTTTATTTTACCTTCCTAACCATGGTGCCCACCCCCATCCTTCTGTCATGGTGGTTTACTCTCTACCAGTGCTCTGTTCCATAACCTTCACATCAGTCAGCCCATATTTGGGCAGGGCCATCTATGTGTACCTGCCACTGCTGCTACCTGTGCTGAACCAGTGCCGAGTGTGTTAGAAAGCATGCTGCAGCTGCCAGTGCTTTGTGCGTGTGTGTATGTTTCTTGCACTGCCGTGGTAATGGCTGTAACTATGCTGTGTCGGCAAGCGTAGAGTTGTTCTTGTGGAACGGCTTAGTTCCAAAATTATTACACATTTTTAAAACTTTAACTTTGGAGGCAGATGGGATTGCTAGTTTAGGAGGATTTCTGGCACCTGGTAGGTTGTTCAGCTGCATAAATCGAAGACCATGGTTCCATGTGACTACATTCTCACAAGCTCATCCTCTTCACAGTTCGTCAAAATGTTACACAAATCACTATAACTTCTGATTATCTTTTTCTATTGCATTAACCTTCAGTTTGGAGTTTTTTCATAAATAGTTTGCCCTTTTTAATACTTCGTGGCAATATATATTTGTGTGGATTTCTTACAGCATAGGAATGTATTCAAACAAGCATTAGCAAATCCAATATGCCAGACTTTAATGAGACAACACTTGCAAACAGTATTCTTCATTATAGGAAACTGGCTCTTTATATGATATACCAAATAGAGATATATTGTGGACAGGGGCTTGCTCTAGCAATCCCATAGTGCTCTTCTAGGAGGTAGTTTGGTAGAGTAGCCTTAGGCATATCAGAGAGGAGTGTTAGACCCAAATGCAGTCAATAAATGATGCGCAAAACTCAATAAGGAGATCCACTAATGCTAGGGGACATGGGGACACCAGTGGTCCTCTCCTCGACCAGGATGGGCGGGTGAAGGGTATTTGAGGTGTCAGATATCTTCGTCCGTGAGCACTTCTGGTTTAGGGGACATGCACACAGAGGTTGCAGGTGGCGTCAAGGAGTTCACCTGGGGCAAAACCAAAGTGGACTCAGTCTCATGAGGGCTTGAGGACCCAGTTCACAGTGTTGGCCTACTTCGACTCGGGCTGGGGGGCTTGGGTGCAGTGGTACTTAGCAGCGTCTGGTTCTGTCTGGTCTGGAGGTTCTTTCTGGGGTGCCAGCAGGATGCAGTGGAACAGCTCTGCCGCTCCACAGGAGCCCCTGCATCTTTGTTGGGAGTCAGGCAGTCCTCCCAGGCTTTGAGAGGCACAACAGCCTGCAGGATGAGAAATTTGTTGCAATTAGACGGGAACAGCAGACAGAAGTTGCTCCTTCTTCTGTCTTTGCAGCTCTTCAGTATCCTTCATAGGTCAGCAAGATCTGCTTTTCTGGGGCTCCCCAAAATACTAAATGTAAGGGCGTTTGCCTCCATTTTAGGGGTGGTACTAGCCTGAGGGTGGACAAGCCTATCTGACTTGCTAATTTTCTCCCCTGTCCAGGTTCCAAAGGACTATGGACAAAGGGTGGCGGCATCCTCTCCTGTGAGGTAAGCCAGATTTGCGTACCAAAGGCGGTGGGGTCTGAAATTCCCCTGCCTTGGAAAGCTAGTCTGCAGGTCATCTTGTGGGAGGTGATGTTAATACCCTCTGCCCAAGCAGGCTTAGTTTCTGACCTCCTGAGAGCAAAGGGCTTCACCTTTGGGAGTCAGAAACTTCACCAGTAGTTGGTAGGTTTTCAAGAGGCCCCTCAAAGGTGTCCTCTGAGTGCATGTATTAATAAATCCAACACTGGAATCAGTGTGGGTATATAAATACGAGATATTTAATACCAAACATCTGTTTTCAGTGAAGCCCTCATATAGCTGGGGAACTGGTTTTCACAAGTGTCCAGCACATGTTTTTAAAATGGCTTCTCTGATCACTTGGTACTGGCAGCAATGGGATTGACCAACAAAGAGGCTTGGGCAGATATGCCCACACATGTAGTATGGTGCACCCTGTGTTAGGGCTGTAAGGCCTACTTGACTTACCTAAACTGCATGCAGTGTCTACAGGCATTGCACACAGGGATGAGTGCCATGTAGTGTTTTCACTTTTGGAAGCATCAAAACATGCAGCCTGCAGTGGCAGTCTGTGTGTGTTTGGTGAGAGGTCTTTTAGAGTGGCACAATTTGTGCTGCAGCCGTTAAGGACCTTCTTTCGCCTCGTTACCCTAGGTACTAGTAGTACAACTTTCTAGGGACTTACAGGGAGTGCTAAAGGTATTGCTAATCGGAAGAACGATTGTGCAGTTTTGGGAAAGAGATCTGGCACTGGGGAACGGGTTAGCATGAACCCAGTGCACTTCCAGTCAAAATCACAACAAATAACAGGCAAAGGGGGGGTGGGGGGGGGGGGGGGGGGGGGCGGTAATTGTCAAAAAGGGGCACTTTCCTACAGTCATGCCTTTATTTTAATTTCATTTTGAGTTGAAGGGTTATGTCCTGGTAAGAGAAAGTGTGACAAAGGATAGGCACCCAAAGTATGCCATAATAATCTTGAGATTGACTAATCCCATTGTAAATAGAAGAAAACGTTACAAAAGGATTATTCAGCCTTAGATTAGGTTTTGGGAACCATCTTTCAGAGAGATACTCTCTTTACCTGCAGATTCCTCACCTCATGAATCCTCCCTGGTGCTAGAGTGGATCCGGTAATTTGAAATCGCTCTCCCACATCAGCAAATGGCACGTGGGCACCTTCTCGACTTAAGTTTCTACCTGGTCATGACATCATGGATTCATCCAAGGTGGCATTTAGTTCCCTTACATCAGTACAGTCTTTTTTCCTTGTAATTAAAAGGCAATGGCAGGATGGATGAGAGAAGCAGCAATCTAAAGCAGAAAAACAACCAAACTACCACATAACAAACACACTTTAAAACAAAGAGGTGAATAAGAAGAGCGAGGAACCCTTAAGAGCCACCAGTAGTGAAGAGTTCAGATCTTAAGACACTTTGCGGCTGGGAGGTGCCCCAGAATCGGCTGAAGAAGGGCTGAACACTCCCGCAATGCCAAAGTGAATGCTGTTGCATAAGCGGAATCAGGTCTTGGAGCAAGAGAAAATGGGAAAACCATGCAGCAGCAGTAGGCACAAAGTCTGTCATGGGGCCTCCAACAAAAGAGACCCGCTCTTGAAATGGAACAGGATCCAGCAGTGAAACACCCAAATTGTTAGAGGCGAAAAGATCACTAGTGATAAGACCTGACCATACAGCAATTTTCTATGAACCACTAGGGAAGCTGGACTTAAAACTCAACCTGGAGGGGTGAGTGAACTCCATGGTAAGCCCAGTCCTTCGAAGACAACCAGACCATCAGCAGAGGGAGGCTAAAATGAGACCAGTTCATGTAGGAAGTCCATAACAAGATGAGGTGCAAACATGGTGCCTAAAGATCGATTGACACCACTGATAATAAAGAAAATCAAGGAGCGCACTCCAGATCTGTAAAAGGGCTAGGAAATAAACATCTGACAATAGTTGTCCAGTTGGAACCGGATATTGGACTGTGATGTAATGACCGAAGAGTTAACAAGGTTGAGACAAAGCCAAGGGCTACCCGTGGGATCCATAGCTATTTCAAGTTTCCAGATCCTGTCGGGAAACTGAAAATTCATGAGACTAGGAATCTGTAGGTAGAAATATCAGTCAGGACTGAGCATGGGGGTCTGATCTGAAGAATTGCTTGAGGCGACCATAGTTTGGAAACACTATACCCAGATACATAGCATTAGTAACAATCAACTGGCTACACTGTAACAAACATTATACACTGAAGGCTGAAAATGCAGAATTTCAGTTTCCTGGCACAACACAGCATATTGTAACAAAGAGTGCTTTAAAACAAATTTAAAGGCAATTTAAAGCATTCTGTGCTTTAATTGCTAGCACTAACTAGTCTTCAACTGCCAAACCGTGGTACTCCCAGTGGCCACTGGTCGGAACATCTGAAAAACCTTTAAGTCGGTTTAATTTTTTTTCACTAGCCCTGGCATTAAACAAACTTTTGGCACAGCCAACACTGTGTAATTATTGGATTTTCACAGACTAGTAGGGGTGTCCTTGCACTACATCCTAGCTTCAGGGCAGACATATGACCGTAACACCGCTTTTAGGTTTTGATCTTGTAGAAGTGAACGATACCATTAACTATTCATATATTCGCCACAAAGCAAATTATTAACACATGGTCATCACAGGTATTAAACATTGGAACCACTTTCAAAAAAGCACATGCAGGCAGGGAACTGAAAGCCAAAACAAGAACAATTTGGACTGGTGTCCAAGATGAGGAGCAAACACATAATGAAGTAGATCGCCTTGAGTCAGTTAGACGCTGCATTGTTTTTAGGCAAAATAAAAACTGAAATGACCACCTCATTAGTATATTACAGGCATCATTTTAACCATTTTCTCTTGCATTTGGATGAATAGGTTTACAGGTTACATACTATCTACAATCCTACGCTCACTCCTGTAAAGAAATTTCAGCCACATGTTGCTTCAGATAGCCCCGAGACCAAAAAAGCCAACAGCACAAACATCAAGAGCGGTTTTCAGTACACGCTTTGTAAAGTGTGATGCTTGTAGTTGTGGGGTGTCGACCATTTAAGGAAACCTAGCACCACTCTACAGTACTGAAATGTAAACTGCCATTAGGGGCTTCCATGAAGTCACTATCTGTGATTTTCAATATTTTCTTACCAAAAAATACTACAAAATGAGTCATTTAAACAACGTCTTAAATGCCACAAAAATATTAACAAATTCAAAGGCAACCACAAATGGCATACCACCACACAGTCCTAAATGCCTCCTCTATACAAATGTCAACCCTAAATTGTCCATACTAATTGCGGACAAGACTGGTATCAGAACTATAGCACAACTTAGGCCATAGTATGAGGAAGGCCCGAAAAGCAGTTATGTCATGCAGGACCTAAAATAATAAATGTTTTCCGAATCCAATAAGGGATTTGCTCCTGGTTTCCTGTGCGGGAAAAATTCAGCACTAAGGAAAACTTAGACAAACCAGTTATTTCTGAAAATTCAACAAACAGGTAATTATGGGTGAGGTGATGCACACTGAATCCAGTAAAGTATTTTTACTGCAAGTACACAGTACTAACCACAGTAGCTCATGTAGGCAGTGAATCCTCCAGATTTGTGAAATGAGGAGGTCGACTGGCAATAACAGGGGTATTTTTGTTTTTTAAGTTACAGCCTGAAGTAATCATTCCCACAGAAAGCTATTAGGAAAAGAACCAGGAGTGTAAATTGAGTCAGACGTTTTTCTTTTATGAATTTTTCTTGAGTAACGAGGTAGTGTGACTCCACCTATTGCTTGCTTGCAATGATCATGGTCATCGGCTACATTGTTATATTGTTTTTCTGCACAACGGGTGAGGATGATAGGAGCAGAACAACACGGTGGGGGGGGGGGAAAGAGAGAGAGAGAGAGAGAGAGAGAGAGAGAGAGAGAGAGAGAGAGAGAGAGAGAGAGAGAGAGAGAGAGAGAGAGAGAGAGAGAGAGAGAGAGAGATGTAAATTGAGTATTCATCTGGATATGCCAGATTGTATGATGGCTTTCCTTTATGTGGTTTTTGAAAAAGCAACAAACAGTTGCTTAGTTGTTCAAAATGGTTTTGCACTATCTATGAAGAGCCTTTTCTGTAACTGAGTCAGGTTGTGGAAAAAAGACTGGAAGTTCTATAGACTGGTTAAGATGGAGAGAAGAAACCACCTTAGGAAGGAATTTAGGGTTTCTCTACGAACTTGAAAAACAGGTTTCTCCAAGGTTGAAGCGTGGAGCTCATTAACATGCCTTTGTGCTGTGATAGCTAGTAGAAAATCTACTTTCCAGGAAAGGAACTGCAAGGGACAGGACTGAAGGCACTCGAACAGGGGACCCTTAAGTCTTGTGAGGACAAAATTAAGATACCACACCGGGGCTGGAGGCACCCGGGAAGGAAATACTCTTTTCAGCCCATCCGTAAAAGTTTGGATCACTGGAATTCTGAATAGCAACACATTGACTGTTTGAGATATGCACCAATACGTGGGTGCAAGAGAGTGTTCTACACGGACACCTCTGCACAACCTGCAGTTGATCGAACCAAAAATATTCTGTGGCTTGTGCTGCAGTGTAGGGAATTTTTAAAGACAGCAACTTCAAGGTGCTGTGTACACATACTAAAGTTCTAGGTGATTCTACTGCACAAATGGCAGAACTACAGGCCCTATTACTTGCTCTACAGAAAGCTGATCATCAGTCCCCACACTTATTGTGCTGGATTCAGCATTCTGTGTACAGGGTGGCAATGCAATGCAGACTTGCCACACTGGTGCCGAAATGGATTTAGTGATTCAAAAATACAAATTGATAAAAGCAAATCACTTTTGAGAAACACAAGTCCCCAAAAACTCAGTCAAAAAATTAAGGGGGGGCGCTCTCTCCGGATCTGAGCTTGCTGGCGTGGAAAAAGAAAGAACCGACGTCAGTACGCCTGGGCGTGTTTAAGTAGCTCCAGCGACGTCATCTCAGCGACGTACTCGGAGCTGTACGACAACGCCTACCAACGCACAGGGGTACTGCGGACGAGAAAACTTTCCAGATCCAGTCACATGCCTGGGGATATTCTAAGGTAAGGAATCTATCACAAACGTGTCTCTTTCAGATATCATGGTTAGAAGGGCATTGTGGGCGGGTAATGTCCCCAAGTCTTGTACAGGTGGCAGTGTTTTTGGTCAACAACAGGTAATCTTTTACACAACTGTGGAAACATTGAGCAAAATAGGATAAGAGCCATGCACTGGGACTTTTTTTTTTTAAACAATTTTATGACCTACTGCAAGTTCATTATCACCCAGAAAGGGTTTCCATATCCGTAAACCAGTTTTTTATATAGCTACTTCTAATTCATTTGTCGCTTGCTTCACTTGAGGAAAATGACTGCCTGCATAATTTTCAAGTAGAATAAACTCGGTCTCGACAGTCGGCAACATATCTGTGTGCCTCCCCGACACGGATACACATAGTAATATCTTCCACAGTGAAGGAGAGGCCCCATCGTTAAAATCTACTATTAATTTGGTTTCCTGAAATTTAGCGGGCATCAGTAGTAAATTGAACAAAGATTAGTTTAGATATACAAAACAGTTTGAACTTGTGTTCAAGATATGTGATATCATAGAGAATTTCCATATTGTTGGGTATTTTTACATTCATATCCTAGCCACCCCATTGACAGCAGGCTGGGCCAAAGGTGGCTTGGCCCTCTTGGTGTTGGCTTTCTGCCTGAAAAATGTTATTTGGCCAAACATATTGACTCGGATTTTTATAAATTGTTACACATGTAATTTGAGGCAGCCTTTAACGTTTTGATTATTAATTTCTAGAACTATAATTCGATTTTAAAAACACATATCCCCAATATTAGAGCATACTGTTAAATACATAATTGGGAAAGGTTATAGCTTTTTGTTTCATCTAGGCAAGCGATTTGAATATTGGTTTATGTACATATTATAGTGATAAAGATGCAGGTTTAACTAATACGCATGGGAACACACAATCACATTTGTTCACAATCCCTCACCTTTTCGTGCGAGACAGGCCCTCTAGTTCGTTAGTCCAGACATTTACTGGAAGGAGTTCTGCTAACACGATTTCGTACATTTTATTCTCATAGGATATGTTACCTTTTATGTCCAGCTTTTTGGTTTAACCCAGTTGTGCTGGAGATCATAACCACTTACTATTGAGTCATTAAGTAGGGCAAAGCTTGAAAATGTACATTGAGAAACCACTGGAGGTCATATTTAGAATAATGAAAGTTATGATTGAGTGGTCTAAAGTTAACCCCAACTCGATTACTCTGCAATCGGTATGCCTTGAATGTGGGGGCACCTAGGACGTGTTTGGACGAGAAGGCAGAGGTTAAGTAGATTGTGCACTGCTAGGATTCCATTCATACCCTCAAATCCTTCTTGATGGTTAAGTTAGAGTCATTTGTGGCCAAGCCTTGTACGTGGTTGGACTCAATTGTTACCAGTTCTATTCTAACTTTATGCTAGCATTTAAATCTTTTCGCTAATTTATACAGAGGGGTACAGTCACGGAGGCACGACTATACAGAGGCCTTTCAGACAAGAAAGAGTATTAATTAGTGAAGAAGCGTTAGGGGTACCGACGCCAAAACCAGCACCCTGCACCCAGCCGCCTCTGCGGGTGTACTTTGGGTGCCAACTCAGATCTCCCTTTGCCCTGAGTCTGACACCAGGAGCTTTGCTTTCAGAACCTTGTGGCCTGCTTGTGAGCAGGAACCAACCGGAGGCCCCTTATACCCCATTGGATAACATTGGGCCTCAGCACTTTGCACCCGGCCACCCTAATGCCGCTGAGGGGGGGATTAAAGAGTGCATCCTGGACCCTGGGGGAACCCAGGGTCTAACCCCAGAATACCACCACCCACAAATAACTGCTTACCTGTAAACCGATAACTCAATTTACTTCCATAGGATTGCATGGACTGCTTTTCTTGAAAATCGTTTTTAAGTCTTGAGTTGGTTTTGTGTGAGAACTTGAAAACCTGCAAATAACTAAAAACTGCTTTACTTACCTTTTCTCAAGGCAATGTCCCAGTGTGCTATCTAGGCAAGTAATCTAATAGTAATCGACGGTATTGAAAAGATTTACAAACCTTTAACAAAGACATTTTCATTCAGCTTGCTTGTATTGTTCAACCTGCCTTGGAAAGTACCATTTACACTTACCTGTGCCAGGCTTGCTTGGTTCTAGAAAATAAATACAACAAAGTAATATTTTTGATACAAATAAATTGGCCTGAGTTCAGTCTTTGCTGCCCGAGTACGTACAACAAATGTTTAACACTACCCTCCGATAAAGCCTTACTGCCCACCCACACTACCACAAATGGAGAGTGAGGTGGTGTCTACTTTTACCTCTGCCTACCTTTGGGGTTCCCCTGAACTCTGGGCACACTATACATCAGTTAGGTATAGTATATACAGAGCCAGCTTCCTACAACATGCCAGAGGAGTTGATCTGTGCAATGAAAGGGGGGGGGGGTGTTGGGTCATATTTGGAATAATGAAAGGTAGGATTGAGTGGTCTAAAGTTAACCCCAACTCTATTTCTCTGCAATCGGTATACCTTGAATGTGGGAGCACATAGGACATGCTTGGACGAGAAGGCAGAGGGTACATCAATTGTGCACTGCTAGGATTCCATTTATGATACCCTGGAGTCCTTTTTGATGGTTAAGTTAGAGTCATTCATGGTTAAGCCTTGTACGTGGTTTGACTCCAATTGTTACCAGACCTATTCTAACCTTATGCTAGCATTTGAATCTTTTCTGCAAATTTATACAGAGGGGTATAGGCATGGAGGCGCCACTATACAGAGACCCTTCAGGCAAGAAAGACTACTATTAGTGAAGAAGCCTGAAGGGTACTGGTTGCGGCCAGCTCAACCTGGGATAGTACCTCTTTTTTGGAAGGTCATTATTTCACCATTCTTTAATAATCTTCCTGCCTCAAAAGTCGAGGTGTTGATCTCTGTTACTTGTTGGGTGGAGCATTTTATCACTGTATACTCTTCACCCCAACCTCCCTGCTCTCAATTGAAGGTCAACAGGGAATATTCTTTGACTCAAAAGCTTCAATCATTTGTTGCCTTTGTTGTTGCAAAGTCATCTTGGTAATCCAAGAGCCTTAGTGGGGAGGCTTCAGGCCCAGATGGTGTGCCAATGAATGTGTACAAGAATAATGGGCTGCCATTACAAATTTACTCTCTTCGAGCTGTGGTGAACAGTGCTCTTCCAACTCACCTTGATTCAAATTGGTTATTGTCCCAATACTTAAGACAGGTGACCATCATTACTCAAATGTTATTGTATTTCACTTTTAGATTGCCTTGTGAAAGTCATGGGGAGAATTGTGTTAACCAGACTGGAGGTGTGAGCCTAACACAATTCAATTCTATTGGGAGGAACAGTTTGGTTTCAGACAAGGTCTAGGAACAATTGACCAGTCCCTGAATTTATATTGCTTCATTTCTAAATATACAAAGGCAAAAAAGGCTTGATTCATCTAGCTTTTATGGAATTGAGCTGTGCCTTAGACTCTGTAAGTCGGTCTAAACTTCCGGCAATTATCTGTTTTCTGAAACAGATGTGTTATATCCTACATTATACATTACTTCTCCTTTAATTGCATGAGACTTTGTTCATGAAGTTCTGGTTCTCAGAACTTTCCTGGTGATGCATTCTGCCCTTTTCTGTCAGTTGTACTTGGACCTTGAAGCTGTATACTTGATGCTGTGCTGCTGAATAAAGCTTCTTCATTTAAACCTTTTTTCTGGATTATTACATATTTTGGCGACGAGGACTCCAGCCATCTACAGCACAGGAGCGGAGTGAACCCCATTTTATTGTTTCTGGACTTATTTTTGGATTTCCGTGGATTATATTTTTTTTCCACCCCGTTAAAATCATTCTACTTTGAATTGCTCCTTTTCAACTTTAATTCCTGGGTTTCCTGAGCCAACTACGAGAATTGCGATACTTTTCCGATTTTGTTTCATCAAATTGAAAGCTTTTGCATCTTTCAATCGTTGCTCGAGCCTCACCGAAGCCCGTTTCATGTTGCCAGGATACGAAGACGCTGAGCTCTGATAGACGTCATTCAACGCGTCTCCCGCTACCAAGGTGCCGACTCGTTGCCTGGACACCGAGACGCAACACACTACGGAGCGTCATCACTTCAGCGCGTCATTCACCCTAGCAACTCGTGCGCATGGTAACGCATACTACGGAGCATCTGCACGTCGGCGCGTCAAATCTCCCAGCAACTTGTGCGCATTGGAACGCATTCTACACGCAGCGTAACGTCTTACGTCATACGCTGCGTGCAACGTGACTCCATCTTGTTTCCTTTCAAGTTACCTAGCAACCCTTCGCCGATCCCACACGGAGACTTCAGTTCTTACGCGAAGGTTGTGGATGCCCTAATTAAATTAAATATTACACGGACGCGCTGTTTATTCAAATCTACACGGAAAGCCTATTTTATCATCGCTTTTTACAGCGTTTGCTACATTTCAGTTTTTGTGAGATTTCTTTCTTTACCGTTCTGCCACCGTGTCATGAAGGTACTTTATTCGTGTTACTTACCTGAGGAAATTTTACTCATTTCTACAAGTGACTTTCTATTTGTGCATTATTGGATTGATATTGCTTTACTTACCTTATTTACAATATTTTCAAAGTTTTACTATATTTGTGCATTTTGACTTTACTTACCTCATTTACAATATTTTCCATGTTTTACTATATTTGTGCATATTGATTATACTACGCATTTTTACAAGTTTCGTGGTATTTGCTTTAGTTTTAACTCTGTCTTTAGAAATGCAATTTGACCCTCCTGCTAAATTCTTGCAAATTAAGGGTGATCCTCCTTTGCCTTGGGCAAGATGGAAGGAGGAATTCTTCAACTATATGAAGGCCATTGACGGAGAGCGAATGGGTTCAGAAAGGAAAAAGAGCATATTATTGCATTGTTTAGGATCAGAAGGGCAAGAGATATTCAGAACTTTGCCCCCTATTTCTACTCCTTCAGGCAGTGGTGATAATCTCAATGTTTATTCTGAGGCTCTTGCCAGATTAGAAAAAAGATTTAAGCCCACCGCTAATATTGCTCTTAATCGATTTAAGTTTTACACCAGGGCACAGAAACAGGATGAATCTTTCGATGACTTTCTCACGTCTCTTAGAGCCCTAACCTTACGTTGTAATTTTGGTACAATGGCCGATGAGATGATACGTGACCAAATTATTGTTCACGTTAAGAATAAGAAAGTCCAAGATAAGTTATGGTGCCTAGGTGATCCCAGTTTGGAAGAGAGTATTGCTATTGCTAAATCTACAGAGATGTCTGAAAAATGGATGGACATTGTAGATAAACAAAGTTCCAATTGTGGTAAGGCTAATGTTGAGGAAGAAGTGTGCTTGGTCAAGTCCAAGAATGAAGCAAAGAATAGTACTACCTCACAATCTACTGTTAAAAATTGGTCGAATGGTAATTAGAGAAAACCTGATGTTAATAGCAATTTAGTTTCCTGCTATAGGTGTGGTAATAAGTCACATGTTGCTTCTTTCCCAGGATGTCCTGCCCTAAATAGAACTTGCAACATTTGTGGTAAGCTGGGACACTTTAGTAATGTCTGTAGGGAGAAACGTTTTAACTCACAAGGAAGAACAGGACAATCACGTTTTGTTCCCAATTATCCTACTCCCATCAAAGTGTCTTCAGTTAATGATTCTGAACCTACCCCACAGGAGATTGCAAGAGGGTATGTTGTGTCCATCTTACAAAGGGGTACCATTGTTTTTACTCGTAAGAAATCACCTAAATGCAATTTTAACATCCTTGGGGTTGATCTGGAATTGATGGTAGACTCTGGGTCTCCATGGACCATCATTACTAAACAATACTTTGATGAAAAATTACAGGAAGTGTGTGATTTTACCAAATTACAACCATCTGACATTTTAGCTGAAAACTTTAATGGAGGCAATATTTCAATTGAAGGATTTCTAAATGTGCACTTAACTTTTAGAGGTAGATTTGCCTATATCAAATTGTATATAGCGTCCAAAGGTGTAAATGTTCTTGGGTGGCAAGATCAATGGGAACTGGGTATCAAACTAAATCCACGAGCCAAAGATCCCATTGAACTGTGTAGTGACCAAGAGATGGTTAATAGCATTTCTGAACGGGAAGAAGATGTTACCTCCTTTTGGAGTAAAAAATTTGATAAAGTATTTAGTGATCAATTAGGAAAATTGAAAGGTTTTGCACACAAAATCGTTTTAAAAGATAATGCTATTCCTGTGAAACAAAAATTGAGAGGCGTACCCCTCAATGTCAGGTCTGAACTAAAGGACATGTTGGATGATCTGTTGAAAGATAATATAATTGAACCAATTGAGTCATCTGAGTGGGTTTCACCCATTGTTCTCGTACGAAAACCTGATCAAAAGTTAAGAGTCTGTATTGATTTGAGAGCTCTTAATTCAAACATAGTTATAGATTGCCATCCGCTCCCCAATATCAATGAATTAGTTTCACTTTTTGATGGTGCGCAGATCTTTTCTACCCTAGATCTTAGGTCAGCGTACCATCAAATAGAGCTAACGGAGGAATCTAGGAAGTTCACTGCTTTCATCACACCTATGGGTCTCTTTCAGTGCAGAAGAATGCCGTTTGGGTTGGCTTCTGCCGCTTCTGTATTCCAGAGGGTAATGTTCCTAATTTTTAGAGACCTGGATTCTTACGTTAAATGCTTTCAGGATGACATCCTAATCTTCTCTAAAAATGATGCTGAACATTCGGTTCATCTCAATGAAGTATGTTCCAGACTACAAAACTATGGCCTTACCCTTAAAGCACACAAGTGCAATTTGTTTAAGAAATCAGTGGAGTATTTGGGGCACACCCTTTCAGGGGAAGGTTTAATTCCTAAAAAATCAAATGTCGAGGCCATTCTTAATGCTCCAGCTCCCATAAATAAGGAACAGCTCTTGTCGTTTTCAGGCATGTGTGAGTATTACAGCAAGTTTGTTGCTAATTTTGCTACAAAAATGGAGCCCCTGAGAAAACTTTTGAGACAAAAGAATGAATTTGTTTGGAACACAGAGCAAGAAAACGCTTCTTCTGAGATCAAAAAGGATATTGTTGGTTCCCCAACTTTGAGACCTTTTAGAATGGGAAAAAAATGTATAATCACTACAGATGCAAGTTTATACGGTTTGGGTTGTGTACTTTCCCAAACTGACGGTATGTCAGAATGGAATGTGGCATTTTCATCCAGGACACTGAGTGAGACAGAGCGCAGATATGCAGTTATTGAGCGGGAGTTGCTGTCGTGTGTATGGGCGATAGAGCACTATAGAATATATATTTGGGGCAGTAAGTTCATTCTGAGGACTGATCATAAGCCCCTTGTAAATATTCTATCAGTGGGAGGAGGTTGGAATTCCACAGCAAGGATCGCACGTTTGACATCCAGGTTACAAGAATACAGCTTTACAGTGGAATACATTCCTGGAAAAAAAAATGTGACGGCTGATTGCTTGTCACGTCTGCCTTGTCTTAGTTTAATTGACAGTGTTAAGGGTTGTGAAGATTTGGATTTTGTTTGTGGCTTGCAGGATTTTGTTGATTCACAGTATCAAGAGATCACTGAACAGTTCTGGTTTAAGTGTCAAGAAGAGTATGAAAAGTTTCTTACCTTGAGGAAATATTTGTTGGAAGGTTGGCCCAACAAAACCAATGTTAGAGAAGACATTGTTCCATTCTTCAATGTTGCTGATGAATTATTCTGTGATGGTGATCTTGTGTTTAAAGGTGACAAGTGTGTTCCACCCGTTGGCGTTCAAGAGTTGATACTCAAGTTGGCGCACAAAACCCATCCTGGCATTTCTGCCATGAAGCGTTTGATTAGATTGAATTTCTGGTGGCCTGGTTTAGACAGGTTTGTAGATCGGGTGGTTAGGGATTGCAGTGAGTGTTGTGACAAAGACAAAATGTTAAAAGTTGTTGTTCCACCTCTTAAGCCGGTGGTTTGGCCTGAAGTTCCATGGAGTGAAATTGCCTTTGACATTTCTGGTCCATTCAATATTTTGCCTGAATCTTCTCGCTTTGCACTTGTGATTATTGATTACCATTCTAAGTGGCCAGAGGTAAAGTTTGTGTCAAAGATCACTTCTGAGGTTATAATTCTGTTTTTCCAAGAAGTATTTTCTAGAGAGGGTTGTCCTTCCACTTTAGTGTCAGATAATGGGGTACAATTGGTCTCATCAGAAATGCAGTCATTTTTACAATCTTGCAACATAAAACATATTAGGACTTCACTCTACGAGCCACATGAGAATGGTCAGGTTGAGCGTTTCAACCGTGTGTTAAAGAACTTTGTGGTTGATGCCATTAAGGAAAAAGGTAGCTGGTTGAATATCCTCAGAGAGAAACTTTAGCATTACCGCATAACTCCACACACCACCACAGAGGTCAGTCCTTTCAAGTTACTTAAGGGAAGAGATCCTGCTTCTGTTATTTGTCCTTGGTGGTTCAAAGAAAAATGTAAGGCCTTTTGTGAGGATGTTGTTGATGTCAAACTCGTTGCGGACAGAGTGGCTTCTAAACAAAGTAAATCTGCCCTGTGGTACAACAAAAGGTGGAGAGCTAAAGAGCATGGTTTGGCTGTGGGTGATTGGGTCAAAATTCTGAAACCTTCATTTGTTAGCAAGGGAGTGAGCAAATATAGTAGACCCATTCAGGTTAAAAATGTCTTCCAAAATTCTGTTATCACGCAAGATGGAAAGGTCTGGAATGTAAGCAAGATTGCGAAGTGCCCTGTCCAGTATGGTGTGAATTCTCATTTTTCTGGTCACAATTCTGCGCCAGGTCTGTGTTCTAGGCCCCCTACTGACACCATTGCTTCCAGGATCAAGTTTGATGCCCGCACTCGTAGGAAACCTATTTCTTTACGAGACTATGTATAATATTTTGCTCTGTAAAGTTTCGCTTCGTTTTATTATGATTTTGTACATATGTCATTCCCTTTGTTTCTCTGTTTATGGGGGAGATGTGTTATATCCTACATTATACATTACTTCTCCTTTAATTGCATGAGACTTTGTTCATGAAGTTCTGGTTCTCAGAACTTTCCTGGTGATGCATTCTGCCCTTTTCTGTCAGTTGTACTTGGACCTTGAAGCTGTATACTTGATGCTGTGCTGCTGAATAAAGCTTCTTCATTTAAACCTTTTTTCTGGATTATTACAAGATGCATTCGGATATCTTGGCTATTGCTCGTTTGGACCAAAATGAAAACTGCACAGACTCATTTAAAATCAATAACGGAGTGCACCAGGGGGGTGTCCTAAAACACCCTTTTTATTTATTTATTCTGTATTTAACCTCATAGATGCTAGTAAACATCCCTCCCCAGTGCTGCGCTGTCCATTGGAACCAGTGCTGAATGGACGTCCAATGGTCGTGCGCAGCACTGGGGAGGTAGTGCTGCCGTCGGCCAACGCACCGACGCAGCACTTAAGGGGATAAAGGGTTGGGAGAGTTTGTTATTGACAAACGACCAGGATATGCCACAGGTGGGTGCACATCCCAGTACTATTATATGAGGACAACGCAGTCTTGATAGCCAGAATAGCCAACGGTTTACATAGATTTGATGCATTCACTGACTTACACCTATAGAAAATCTTACTAAATCATACAAGACGATTTGTGGGACAAAAGTCACAAAAGAGGTAGCATAATACATCTTAGAGAAGCATCTGAACTTTTGCAGATCTGGCCATACCTTTAGTCTAGTCTTTAAATAGGGGGCATCTATGTACTGTTAGGTTGCAACAATTCAAAAGAGCTATAGAGGCCCGTTTTTAATTTGCCACTAAACTTGGTGTGCAACCCATCAGGGGTACTGATTACTGTTTACAAAATCAAATGTTTATCTTTTGCAACTTACGGAGCAGGCCTTTGGGATTACTAATAGTAGAGTACCTTACAAAAGTTAGAAAACTGTTTTCACATAGGTTACTTGATGTTTCATAACTGGTCCACCTATATTTGGCATGATGATGATTTGGGATTTTCATTATTTAGAGGATTTAATTAAATTAAGTCTATTTCTTTTAGTGGATATATGCTTGGTTCAAAATGGAGGTGGCCTTCTCTACCTTACTACTGCAAGATTGTCTTGCCCTGGATTATCCACTACAGATTCCATTGATATCTCGCATCAAAAAGCTTTGTTTCCAGTTAAGCATTATGGAAGTATTTAATATTCCAAATTCTAGTAAAGCTTTTTATAAGAATTTTGTAAAAGACATCTTTTAAGCACTTGGGGAATCTCAGACTGTTGAGTGAAAATAAACAGCGAGCACACATATAACGATTTAGATTCCAGGAACGATGGAATCGTATATACTGTAATTCTCAACAAATATTCTATCTATCTTACCTGCTTTACAGTTAACAAAGTGCACTTTTAGTCACTTTTTGTGGTTAGTGGCGGTGCCTTGCTCTCCCTGTAATAATGCGTCCTCCCAATAGGAATGTTACATTCTATGTTGTTTTGTACCTTTTATACAGCCCCAGGAAACACTACCTGTTACTGATATTAGGCCTGCTAAACTTGAGGTATTGTGGACCAACATTTCTGCACGTTCAAGAACTTTCCTCCGATGCGATTTGTATGGATGTCAAATGTTATATTGAATGCTTGAAGATTAAGGAATATGCTCTAAAGCCGAAAAACCGAATTATTTATTGCATATAAATATATTTTATATAATTATGGCCTTATTAAGATGAACAAAGTATTGATGATGATGGATAGAAGGGAGGTGTTAGTGAACGAAGACTGGGTTGGTAAGCAAAGACTGGCTCCATTATATCATGCAAATTCTGTTACAATGCTGCGATTCTTATTAATAATTTGCTTAATTGTTTATTATCACAACATGGTTTGTTCTCATAGTTACCTCAATACACATTCACTAGATTAGGATGATGATGATTTTAATATCATCTTCAAATATATCTAGTTTGTATTCTTACGAGTGACCTAAAGAACCTTAAACTGAGCTGTATTTAACCAATTACATAAAAATTATCAGTTGGCTATAAATTAGTTAATAAACAAAAAACATTTATGATTATTTTGAAGCCATCTAGGAGAATACTCACGGATTCCAACAATGCTGGGTTGACATACAGGATTCTGAGTATCAGCTTTATCAGAACACCCCTCTTCAGTACATTTCCTGATGGAAAAAATGTAAACAATTTAAATGTTTGTTAAGAAAGAAAAAATAAACTGGGAAAGTACAATCTACTTCTCAGTGTTTATATTAATTTTTAGGGCACACGCAAATTAATGTTACTTGCTGTGGGAAATAAAAGTTGATGTTCATTTAATACATTATAGAAAGTGTTTTAATTTTACATTTACATTCTAAGAAAATACATTACATAAGTTTCTTTGCAGCTACAACATTAATATTTTTGTGCACTAGTCAAACAGGCTAATATGGCCCACATGACACTAACCTGCTTAGCAATACATTACGTGTAAATATTTAATTTTTGATACTTACAAGGTGCAGTTAGATGAAACTTGTTGAAAGACGAAGGGCCTAGTCAAAACCACATTTTGTAGTACATTTAGTAGTACCATAATAGTACTACTGGCATATTAAAAACTACTCACTAACCTCCAAGAGGAGGTCTTGACCATCCCATCTTTTCTATGCAGAGATCTCTGCCAGGACATATCGGAGCAAATACACCTACATTTCAGTAGTAAATGTGGGAAGGGCAGGCGTGGCTGGAAAATGGGGAATACTTACCACAAAGTAGGAGGGGTTGAAAAAGGAGTAAGAAGGGGCTTAGGGAGTGCATACACCCACCCACACATGAGTAAGCCCATTGCTAATCACAAACGGAACTTCTACTGTTACGACAGCCATAAAGGACCCTACACAGTCATAAATGTACTTTAGCACCACACAGTTAAATACTGGTACTGCAACAACCTCCCATAGAAAATATTTCAAGCAGGGCCTTAACCCCAAATGAAGGAAAATGCTACTTACCAGTATGCATCTGTTCTTGGCATGTAGAGCTGCAGAGTTAGACACTGTGCATAGATGGCCTCCTAGTGTTGGGCCCGGATGTTTGCAGTTTGTTTTTGTTATAGAAAAGTCTTTGGAAGTCACAGGATAGGTGACTCCTCCCTTGGATCATACTGCGCATGGGCATCGGCTCCAACCCCAGATTGTTTTTTGCCATTAGGGAAGTGATGGAGTCTCACAAGACAGTAGTGATGTCCATGTAATATGTATCTAATTAAGATAATACTGGAACAGATAAAGGTAGCCGGGGAGGCAGGTGGGCGTGTTTAACTCTGCAGCACTACATGCCAAGAACAGATGCATACTGGTAAGTAGCATTTTCCGTTCGAGGCATACGAGCTGCAGATTACACACTGTGCATAGATTGTATAGCAGTATCCACCTTTAGTGGCGACCACCAGTATCTGTTGCAGTTGTTTGAAACAAAGTTTTTCGCACAGCCTGGCCCACAGTGGCTTGTTGTTTAGTTTGCACATCTACACAATAGTGTTTTGTGAATGTGTGCGGTGTAGACCATGTAGCTGCTTTGCATATATCATCTAGTGGAATGTTCCTTAAAAATGCCATTGAAGCCCCTTTTTTCCTTGTAGATGGGCTTTAGGAGGAATAGATAATGTACGTTTAGCTTTGTGGTAACATATTTGTATGCATTTAACAATCCACCTAGCTATCCCAGATTTTGATAAGGGGTTACTTTTATGTGGTGGTGAAAAAGACACAAAAAGGGGTTTAGTTTTACGAAAAGTTTGTGTCCTTACAATGTAGTAAAGCAATGCTCTTGACATCCTAAGTGTTAAGAGCTCTTTCTGCGACTGTTTGTGGCTGCGAGAAAAATACGGGCCACTCAACAGACTGATTCAGACTGATTCAGATGGAAGGGTGAAATGATTTTGGAAGGAATTTAGGATTAGTACGTAGAACCACTTTATTATGATGCATTTGCAGAAAGGGTTCTTGAATGGTAAATGCTTGTAGTTCACTAACTCTTCTGAGAGAAGTAAAAGCTACTAGGAAAGCTACTTTCCAAGTTAGGAATTGCAATTCACCTTTATGTAACGGTTCAAAGGGGGGTCCCATTAACCGTGTGAGAACAATGTTTAAGTTCCACACTGGTGAAGGTGGTGTTCTGGGAGGGATTATTCTTTTGAGTCCTTCCATGAAAGCCTTTATGGCAGGTACTCTGAAATGAGATAGATGTGGTCTATTTTGTAAGTATGCTGTAATGGCCACAAGGTGCAGTCTGATGGACGTGTACGCTAAATTACACTTTTGAAGGTGTAATAGGTATCCTATGATGTTTTGACAGTATATTACAAACCGTTTCCACTTAACTGCATAACATGCTCTAGTGGTGGGACGTCTAGCTTCTTTAAGAACGTTCATACAGTATGGAGGGAGGTTAAGGTAACCAAACTCTAGGACTTCAGGAGCCAGATCGCAAGGTTAAGCTGTGCTGGGCCCGGGTGTCTGATCTCTCCATGGTTCTGTGTTAATAGGCGTCCCACTCGTGGATCTGCTGTGTCTGTCGACTTAGCAGATATGCCATGGTGTTTTGTACTCCTGGAACATGTTGGCCTAAAAGGAAGATCTCTAGTGGGATAGCTTATCTCCATATATGCTGCGCTAACAGAGAGCTGCAGAGAGCGTGTCCCCCCTTGTTTGTTGATGTAATACATTGTCATATTGTCTGTGCGGACTAAGACAGCTTTGCCTGACACTTGCTTTTGTAATGCTTTCAGGGCTAGAAATACAACTAATAACTCCAAATGGTTGATGTGGAGTAACCTTTGTTGCGGTAGCCACCTGCCTTGCATGGTGTGATGCAGTAGGTGAGCTCCCCAGCCGGAGAGCGATGCGTCCGCTGTTATGACTATTTGAGGAACTGGCTCTAGAAACGGTCGGCCTTTTGAAAGGTTTTTGGTGTTCCACCATTGCAGAGAACGAGGAGTCCAGTCCGACTGTCTACCAACACTAGGTCTATTAATTGACCAGGAGCCTGGTTCCATTGTCGTGCTAAGCACTCTTGAAGTGGACGCATTTGTAGTCTTGCGTGAGGTACTATGAATATGCAAGATGCCATCATTCCTATGAGCTGCATGAACACTCGAACTGGAAGCGAGTGTTGCAGTTTGAATTTGGTTAGGAGAGTTTGTACACTTGTTATCCTGGCTGGAGAGGGAAACGCTAGTGTTAATTGGGTGTTTATTGTAGCGCCCAGATATTTTTGTACATGTGACGGTTGCAGATGTGACTTGGTGCGATTTACTGTGAATCCCAAGTCGTGGAGCAGTTGAATTGTGGCGTGAGTGTTGTACACACTGGCTGAATGAGCAGGCTTTTATGAGCCAGTCGTCTAGATATGGGAAGACATGAATATGTAGTCTTCTTAAGTGTGCTGCAACTACTGCTAGGCATTTGGTAAACACCTTTGGTGCTGTTGTGACTCCGAATGGGAGGACTTTGAATTGGTAGTGGGTGACCGTCTAGTACAAATCTGAGATATTTTCTGTGTGCTGTGTGGATAGGAATGTGGAAGTAGGCGTCCTTGAGATCCAGAGTGACAAGGAAGTTGTCTTGTAAAAGGAGCGGAAGGACCTGTTGGAGTGTGACCATATGAAAGTGGTCTGACTGTATGTACAGGTTTAGGGGCCTGAGGTCTAGGATAGGCCTTAGAGATCTGTCCTTCTTTGGGATTAAGAAATACAGGGAGTATACTCCTTTGTTTTGCTGAAGCATTGGAACTATTTCTATTGCATTTTTCTGCAGGAGGGATAGAACCTCCTGTCTGAGGAGTATCAGATGTTCTTGTGACATTGGACGCTGTCTGGGTGGTAGGTTTGGGGGGTAGATGTTAGTTCGAGACAGTAACCTGACTGAATTATTTGTAGCGCCCACCTGTCTGATGTGATGTTTTCCCAGGCTGGTAGGTATTGTTGTAGTCTTCCCCCGACAGGAGTGGAATGAGGCGGGGGAAGGGGAGGGAAGTCATTGGGCAGGGGTAGAGGCAGAGCAAGAGTTGTTGTTCTTACCTCTGCACTTATTGTTGTTACCTCTGTAACCACCCCTTTGGTAGCCCCTACTGTAGGGGCTTTATGAGTGGTAGAGGGTGTGTCTGAAGAGTATCCCCTGGTGGCGCCTCTGTAAGATGAGCGGCAAAATGACTGTTTGAGAGCATGCGACTGCAAGGCTCCCATAGATTTGGCTGTATCTGTATCCTTTTTCATCTTTTCAAGGGATACATCTACATTAGGTCCGAATAAGTGTTGCTCATCAAAGGGCTGGTTAATTATAGCACTTTGGACTTCAGGTTTGAATCCTGAAATGCGTAGCCATGCGTGTCTACGCAACAAAACACTGGTATTAACTGCTCTGGAGGCAGTGTCTGCTGCATCTAGTGAACAACGAATAGAGGTGTTTGTAATATTTTTCCCTGCTTTGATAAGCTCATTTGCTCTGTCTTTATATCTATCAGGGAGGTGTTGCATTAATGATTCTAATTCATCGTAATGTGCCCTGTCATATCTTGCCAACAATGCTTGTGTATTGGCGATACGCCACATGTTTGCTGCTTGAGACGCAGTTCTTTTCCCTGATGCGTCAAGGAGCTTAGACTATCTGGTGGGGGAGCTTCACCGGATGTTTGTGAATTTGCTCTTTTGCGCGGATTTGAAACCACAAGCGAGTCTAGTGGCACTGGGCCTTTAATATATGCTGGGTCTGAAGGGGCAGCTTGATCTTTCTTCTCTATTCGTGGGTTAATGACCAGAGTTCTAACTGGGTCTTTGAAGACTTCAGGAGCATGCTTAATCACTCCTTTAAGCATGGGTAAAATGGATGAGGACCTTTGTGCATTATCAAAGTTATCCATTAGGAAGTCTTCATCTACAGGGTCTGTATGCAGGTCTACCCCATGATACTGTGCAGCTCTGTGTATCAACTCATTGAAACCCATAGTGTCTTCTGGTGGGGAAGGCCTAGAGGGGTATATGTCGTCCTGAGGGACATTTGAAACGTCTGGGGTGTTATAATCATCCCACGGGTCAGGTGAGCCTGGAGGATTAGATGGATCATTTGGATTACCGCCTATATCATCAGAGCTATCATCCCTGTTGTCATCATCTGGTATGATAGAGGATGTAGGGGAATGCGTTGGTAGGGGGAACGGGTGGTGATGGCCTAGGTGGAGAAGGGGAAGGAACTCTTAGAGGAGAGGTAGCCATGCCCTTTTTTGGATGAGGAGCCGGTGCATGTATCCAGTGGTCGTTTTTTTAGGCAAAAGTTAGTTGACCAGTGATTGGATCTTTTTACCCTGAGTCTTTTGTGCAGGGTCTGGGTGAAATAAATCCTCTGCAGGAGGCCGATCTTTTGGTGCCGAAGGAGGTTTCAGCACCGAAGTGGCTTCTTTTGGTTTTTTGTAATGTCTAACAGGAGAAGCAGGAGTCATTTTCGGCTCCGATGGTTTTTTCGGCTCAGATGATTTTCTCGGTTCCGGTGCATTTTTGAATCCGAAGCATGTTTGCTTCGTTCCGACCTGGGTTTCGGTGCCGAGGGACTAGTGGTATGCTTCGGCGCCGATGGTGTGGATGTTGGCATTGTCTTTTTAGGTGCCGGTAGGTGTGCGCCGGCACCGTGGGAAGGCAGACTCGAGCCCGAGTCGCCGGAAGGCTTAGCTAGTTTCTTAGCCGGGCCCGATGGTGGAGCAGTAGAAGCAGTGTGTCGGTGTGCATCAGAGTCCGAGGGCGACGGTGTGACCGGAGCCTTCTTTGGATGTGTCGAGAAAGGGTCGGGGTCGACTGTCTTACTTACCACCCACTGTGCTGGAGTGATGTCCTCGACTTCAGAATCTTCTGCCTCGGAGTTGCTGTCGACGCCATGTTGTTCTGGGACGTGGACGCCCTCTTCGAAGATGTCGTCTGGAATCTGAGCTGAAGATCGAGCAATTGTTCTCCTAGCTCGTCGGTCCCGGATCGTCTTCTTGGAGCGGAAAGAGGCACAAGCGGAACAGTCTCTGGCCTCATGCTTCGGGGAGAGGCAAATGTTACACACTTCATGAAGGTCGGTGTGGGGAAACTTTGACCCACATTGAGGACACTTTTTAAATGGCGTCCTTTCCATGAGCTGGAGTCGAGGCCTAGTTAGACTCGAAGGCCGTCGCGACAACCGGAATCGAAATGTTAGACGTTGAAGAGTAGCGCCGACTGGAAAAGCGTTCAAAACTAATTTTTGGAATCCGGTGAGGATTGCACGCCGAAGGAAATCGGTTCCAACACGGAGCGCTGGAAACACATCCGAGCCCGGTGGCGTAAAAAAGCAATCTGGGGATGGAGCCGAAGCCCATGCGCAGTATGATCCGAGGGAGGAGTCACCTATCCTGTGATTTCCAAAGACTTTTCTATAACAAAAACAAACTGCAAACATCCGGGCCCAACACTAGGTGGCCATCTATGCAAAGTGTGTAATCTGCAGCTCATATGCCTTGAACATAAAGTTACAATAAATTGATTTCTAATTTTTAAATGAATATTAATTGAATTTGTTTACAAAAATGTGCATTTAAAAAACTTAACGGTTATTGCAAAATAGTTCAATGTTTTAATTAAACAAATGACTATTTAATTTTTTTTACATTTAATTAAATTAATTCTACATAACTTTATTAATATATAATAAATGTGTCTAAATATTTACCTTTAGGTGAGCATTGTTAATAAATCTTTAGTACATTTAAATTAAATATTTGTTCAAAACTAAGTTAATGCTGAAGCATTTTAACATGCAACATAACCATTATTTTGATAACTTTTATTAAAGTTCAGGAAACTTTTAAAAATGTTTCTATACTTTACCTTAGGGAGAACGTCAACCCAGAAGAGGAGACTTCCATCTACAAGTGAGAACTTGTAAATTAAGCTCCACCGCCTAAATTAATGGGGACAGATGCAGGTCTAGACTTTGTAGTAACTTTACACTCAGAAATGGTTAGCAGCCAAAAGTAGTAAAATTACTATAAAGTGTAGGTTCACTCTCGTGTAAATTTACCTTTGTGACTAGGCCCCATAGACTGCAGCATAGAAAACAGATCAATCAGAAGAATTACTTAACTGTCATATTAATCATTTAGTGAATAAAGTACTTTTTCAAGTACCAGAAAACAGAAATGGCTCTTTCTGAAAGAGTTATCAACAGCAGACACAGGAGAGATTCATTACAGGTAGAACACAGAGGAATATAAAGAGGGATTGTGGTCTCACAGATTTAAGATGCTGCTACTGGTGGTAGTATGGAGGAATGTTTGCACCCCTCTATCTCTAGACAGCAACCTTTTGTTTCACAGCAATCATGTACTGCAGCAAGTACAAGTGCATGCCCACATTTTTAAAACTGAGTACTCTGTTAGAATTTTAGTCTTCAAAACCCTCCAATTGCAGTCACCGAACTACAGCATGTGTATCAACAGTAATCTGTTCAATTGTTAGCAAGACATGTTTGAAATGGCCTGAGCTCCCACACAGACATGAGGAGTGACCACTACATATGGAATGATTATGGACAACAGAAAAACAAAATGGTAATAAGGAAGGAATTAAAGTCACATGCGAGAGAAAGGAACAAAGTAGAGGCCTGAGAAAGGGGGGTAACAAAAGAAACGATAGCAAGTAAGGTGGAAACAAGGAGCTGCAATGGCAAAGATGGCAAACAAAAAATAAAGGAACTGAGAACCTAGAGAATAAAGAAAAGCAAAGCAAGAAGCAATGAATGAAAAAGTATGAGGAGGGATGGGAGGAATAAAAGGAGAAGACAAAGACTTGAAGAGGTGGCTTTTGCTTTTTCCCATTATTTAACCAGAGATAAAATCCTAATGCTAGCTTTCTGACCCAAAGAAAGATTGTAATCCTAGGTTCTTGACTCAACTACTGCGTGATCTTGAGAAATTATTTTCTTCTTGCTAATGTCAGTTTTCCAACATTTGAAACATACTTATAAGGGAAGCAATTAGAAACATGCCAATACATAGTTTGGAATTTTCTAGCATGTTGGCATTTGTCAATTGTAACCTTTGCACTGCTCGTCATTGCAGGTAAAACAGAAAGGGTTGTTATTTCTCACACAAAGAAAACAATTGCAGTGGTTTAGAATTCATCTTCTTATCTGTACTATCTAGAAAAATGTATAACTTACTGTGGCTCTTTTTTTATATAGGGGTCCATAAATTGTGCTTCAGAACATGGTCATTTTGAACCACAGAATGTGCACCTCTATAGTGCTGCCATCCGCTGATGACAAGAAACTTACTGGGTGCGGCTTCAGTTTGGTGTGCCCTGCTCGAGCCCTCAAGCACCAAAGCCTTGAAGCCTGAATAATGTTTACAGATTCATCAGCCTAAGAGTAACCAACATTCATCAGCCACCATTTACTAAAAGTGATTTAAAGTGCCTACAGAAGGTATTTGCCTAATTTGTACAGCAAGTCTTCTCACCAATTCAAATAAAGGCACCACCCTTGTTGGTCTCGCTCTATAAAATCAATAAACAGTAGAGGCTATATGGTTTAATACAGTCCAGAATGTATTGGAATATACGCAAACAGCTCCTGTCGATTATGGAGGTTACAATTGCGGCAACATCGGAATAGCCCATCCAATACCTCCAACATGCAGATTGTCAGACTTGCAGCGTGCCCGTGGGAGAACCTGGTGTTCTGTAGGCGGTGCTTCTGGGTATGGCTTTTACTTTCCACTTTGTTCTACAAATCCCCTGGAAGGGGTCTCCAGACACGTACTGGTTAAAAAAAAGACACCGGAATTCATCTAAGGCACAATCAAGCACCAGTTTAATCTTGAAATAGGAAGGTAGAAACTCCTCCAGCCTATTAAGAAAACAGTAGCGCCCAAACTGGAGAAGTTGCCTCAGAATGAAGGTGAGGCCCAGTGTGAGTCTTGCAATAATCTGGAGGGACAGATGACCCTCTCCACAAAAGCGTCAATCAGGAAATGACTTTCAGGCTACCAGCATGCCAACTTGGACACTAGCGATCCCAATAATTTTAGACCGATTTCCAGGCTACCTCTCCCAGCAAAAATCATTGAAAGCAATCTGAATACCCAACAAATTTCTGCAGGACTCCCAAGCCCTAGAGTTCAGTATGGGTTGGAGTGGGTCACAGTACGGAAAAGGGGCTCTTGAAATCTACAGAAGAAATCAGGACCATTCTGGACCAAGGGGAAAAAGCAGTATTGAACATGTTGGAGCTTTCTGCGGCCTTCGACACGGTCCATCACGCATTGCTGATGAACCGTGTGTACGATAAAGGAGTTAAGGGTAAGACGTGGAAGCTTATTAAATCATTCCTCTCAGATAGAATTCAAACAGTGGAATAGGAGGAATTTGAAGCGGAATCTATCTCTCTACCCTGTGGGGTGCCGTAGGGCACCTCGCTGAGCCCAACTTTATTCAATGTCTATGCGTCATCACTAGCACCCCTAATTCAGGCCTTCCAGTTCACACTAACGTCCTACGCGGAGGACACCCAAATAGTGGTGACACTACTCCCAGGGGTCACTCATGATACCGTGTCAAGGCTGCAGGACCGCATGAAAGCAGTGGGGATTTGGATGGCCCAAAATTGTCTGAAACTGAACTCCTGTAAAACGAAGGTGGTGTTGATTGGTAACAACCCTACTTTCTGGACTCCTAAGTGCTGGCAGGAGGACATGGGTCCTCTACCTACGCCAATCAAGAAGGTGAAGAACCTGGGAGTTTTGGTTGATGATAAACTAAATTTCAGGGACCTGGTAAACCAGGTTGCATCTGCCACATCGTTGATCCTCAAATCCTGCAAAAACATAATGCCTCTTGCCGTTAGACGCACAACAAACTGTAGTGACAGCACTTATAATGTCCAGATTAGATTATTGCACAGTCTGTACCTATCCATCCATAAAGGGTCAATGAATAAACTACAGATGTTGCAGAACGCTGCGGCTAGACTCATTACCGCCACACCAATGTATGAGTCTATATTAGCCAAAATAAAAAAGCTTCACTGGTTAACAGTCAGGAAAAGAACTCAATTTAAGTCTCTTTGCTTGGTTTTCAAAGCCCTTCATGGAATCGGCCCAAATTCCTTAAACACCGGTTCCACTGGTATTTACCTAAGTGATCACTGCGGTCTTCTGACACAAAATTCGTAAACGTCCCACGGGTAAAAAAAAAAGTCAACTGGGGTGGTAGAAATGTTACTGTCAATACAGCTAAATCTGGGAATGCTCTTCCTCTGGATCTTAGAAATATGACCAATCTTCTGCCATTTAGGAACGCACTAAAAACATGGCTGTTTGCGAACTGATCCGGTGGATCATTTTCTCCCGCCCCTGCCCCAGTTGTTTCTTCACAAACGCCAGGACACCTTCGGGTATCAGTTTGTGCTCTAGAAGAACCCATAACATTAACATTAGAATGGTCTTCAGATCATGGTGCTCTAATCCAGGTCTGGATTGACCCAGGGCCCTCTTCATATTTGGCATCCAACTTATATAGTACTAGTTATAATTTACTTTTAGTAGCGGACATGAACAATCAGGGCTTGCAATCATGTCTAAAGTTAACAGAGGAAGTTCCAACAGGGTGTAAACCAAGGCCACATCAATTGGAGAACTCTGCTACTGCCTCCAGCTCAGTTCATAACGGGGATAAAGTGGATCAAGTATGCACTTCATTACCCTTGGTCTCCAAGATCGCGGATAAAGAAACTAGTGTTCAAACAACTCATAAAATCTTGTTAGCTGCCCAAGTCCTTCAAAGTAATGATTCAGGAAGTTATGTCTCACCATTACTCACAAATGTGAAATCTCCCTCAACATCTAATTTACCCATAAACTCAGCAACAAATTTCGCCATCTCTTATTGCATATATGACTGGAAGTGAAAGCACTACAGCTCAGGAGCAGGGAAATATCTTGAACTAGTTTTTAGCTGCTATGGAAGCACAAATAGAGGATGCGCTTAGTTAAACTCCGACAATGGGTCGGAGGCCAGGTAATTGCTCTCCTGTTTCAGATGTGGTCTCCCAAAAGATTTCCACGTTGGGAGACATAAGAACCTTGCAGGATACAATGGCCAGAACACTTCTCTGGCAATCTAGTAAAATGGAACTTCAGATAGATTTGCTTCAGTCACTTACAACACACTTGGCAGATTTAGGGAGCAAATTAACACAATTGGATTTTAAATTAAGCACTCTGGAGTTGGAGAAACTCTGCCCATGTTCCCCTATCATCAATAAGCTTGGCACTCTTCCAGAGGTATTGAGTGCATTCAGGAAGGTCATTAAGGCTAATACTACAAAGGTGGATACACCCTCTCTGGGAAACAAGTCACATGCCAGAGGAGTTGATCTGTGTAATAAAGGGGGGTCAGGGGACTGAGCCATTAGCATTTCAATTGAATACAGTTTACACACAGAGGTAGATGCGGACACACAAGTAAGTAAGCCTGAGCAAGAAAGAAGACTGACACGCAGAGAACCCCTAATTGTCGGTGATCAAGCCCTGGATTTTCAAACTTTCCACTCTGCAGAGACCCCTGTAGGGAAAGGTCTTTCAAGGAGGGCAAAATAGCAAACTAAAAAACGCCTATTAAAAAGAGCAACGCTCAAACTATCATCAAGTAACCCCAGTAATGTATACCAAATATTTGGTCAGACAAAGACAGTTAAGTATCAGCAGATATCTCCTAAAGGGTTGGAACGGCCAGGTTGACGTGCCTATAGAAATGTCTCCAGGGATACCAGGTCCTAGAAAAGATTTTATGGCAGATACTCTTGGGCAGTGGCAAGAAGAATCCAGAAACAATTAAAAGACGCAAGCACACAGGCAGTATAGATGGGCCGGGATATATAT
The DNA here is from genome assembly GCF_964263255.1 of Lissotriton vulgaris. Classification (NCBI taxonomy): domain Eukaryota; kingdom Metazoa; phylum Chordata; class Amphibia; order Caudata; family Salamandridae; genus Lissotriton; species Lissotriton vulgaris. The sequence goes on from NC_141698.1 coordinate 74,953,231, forward strand.
GGCCCATGCTCATCTCAGGGCTATAACCAAGGGACCATAACTGGGGATCCCATATTAGGTGGTAATTTGGTGGAACCTTGCAATTCGGACAGTCAGGGTCGGATATCTGGATTCCCCTGAAGTGAGTAATACTTCTGGATCCCCAAAAGTCACTTGGGGAAGGAACATCGCCTAGGGTCCGGAACCTGGAGCCAGTGAACTTAAGCAGCAATCCAGGGTCCGGTAATCTACAACAGATCTTGAATCAGGGGCTTCTATATAATTGCAACACAGCAGAGGGAACAATGAAATACGTGGATGCCCTGCTAACCAACCCAGAGTTGTTACGACACGCCCAACTGGTTAATAAAGGGACTGCTAGAGATCCCCCTGAATTGGTCTTTATTCCCAGGTTCTTACCTAAGGGTCCTCAGGACACGCTCAATCGTGGGAAGCTGCTGAGACTGTTCAGCTATATCCCTGCTCTTAAACATATTACCTCAGAGGACATGTTATGGGTAGAATTTGACCCTCCAGGTTAGAACGTTGCAGGGGATGTCTCGAGCACAGAATGAAGGAGTGTGGTATTGAGACAGGAAGTGTGGGGAGAAAAAGAAACCTTTATTGATTGGGGGATTGAACTGGGTAAGCCTATTCCCCAAAGTACAAATATGTATGCAGAGAAGGGTGTCTTTACTTGGATACTGGCGATATCCTCTGCTTCCAAGAAACTTGGCCCCAGGCCCCTTACACTTTACCAGGTTTCTATGATATTTATCCTATGGCATCTTGCTTTAGTATTTTTGGGCGCTCATCAGGGGGTGGGGGAGGTGGTGGTGGGTCTATAAATATTAGCTGGTCATAACAACTCTGCAACTTGCAAACACCAAGATACTCTTGATTCTATTCTGTATAATATGTATAAAGCTTTCGATCACCACCCTTAGAAGAGTTAATGGTTGTTCTAATGTAACAAGAAAAGCTGCAGAAGCTATATCCAGAGCAACAAGCAATATAGCTGTGCTGATTAAAGCACAAGGACAATTATTTCACAAAAGTAGTAAAATAACATTTCTTTTGCAGGTTGGGGATGTTTTTCTAGCAATAATACAGCCTACAGAAGCATTAAAAATATATCAATAAAAAGAACTTGTGAGCACCTGTAACAAGTATTTGAAATAAAACTGGGACTTGAATTTTTATGGCAATGTGTTTTAATGAGACACAAACCCTTTAAACCTTCCTGCTCTAATTGCACATCCCAGGGCACAGTATGCTAACTGAGAAGCTACCTCTGGCCCATGTGTTTTACATAATAAATTACTCTATCCACACCATTACAGAAACTTGCCTTTTAGTGATGTCCACTCCTCTTGGTCAGTGAGGTGTTTGCCAGATGGACAGCACTCCGTTCGAAACATCTTCAAATAGAGGGCAAAGTCAGCAACTGACAACTTAACATTCACTGTGCAAGAGGCACATTTTAACTGTACAAGTGACTGGGCAGCTTCTGGAAAATTTCCATATTTACACATATAGAACGGGATTTTCTCTCTCAAACGTTGTAACCTTGAAGACAAAAACAAGAAAAACTTACATTGAATTTGAAAGGCATAAACCATTATACAACCTGTAATAGGGTTAGTTTGTGTGAGAAATGCCTGTACTGACACTATTTTGCAAGTTTCACTGTTTGGTGCAAACACTAGTGCTGAAAGGTACTGGGTGCTGCCCACACTTATGTAGCTCACATATGTCGAGTCTGGCTTTTATGAATGAGCCCAAGTATTAATCATTTCCCCTCACTTTGCAATTTAGTTTTAAACACTTGCATGGACACCATGCTAAATTGTTGCAAATGCAATATTGGCCTGATGTTGTGAATCTGTAAAAATATATGATGGCCAACATTAGGAAATTGGATAATAGGATTTGTAATTAACAAAATCTAATTAAGATCCTAATAGGTACTTTGTGACACCATAGATACTGATTGCTCAACACCACGTGGAGATGAAATCATGTCCAAGAATGCATATTAAAGAAAACATCACATGAAACTGCACTCTGTAGTGTTAGGATCCATAGACTGAACTCACTAGCTCCAAGACTATACATGCAGAGGGATCAAGGCTGTTCCTGCCTCAAACAGGACTGAAAGAGAGGGTGATGGAGAAGGGGAGGCAAGTGAAAGGAGGGGAGGCGAGTGAAAGGAGAGGTAGCATGAGAGGATAGAGGGCCGAAAGTTAGAGGGAGTAAGAAGGGGAGAGAAAGGTAAAAAATTACATTTATTTATTTCTTGAATGTAAATACTTCACACATTGCAAGAAATAAGGAGTCAAAAAGCTGTGCCTATTCTCAGAGAGAAGAGGAAAGGGGCAAAAGTTTGGAAGACGCTCTCCTTGCAAATATTCCCAATAAAAATTCCTTCCCTGATCTCGCCTACCCACGAAAAAGAAAACTTAGAACCAGTATTTCATTGGCTACCCAATATGTAAACGAAAACATGGAATTAGTTATGATGAAACCCTGAGCAGATACAGTTTGAAACCATACAAGCCATTACAGATCTGAGGTCTAGTAGAATTGGGTTGATTTCCTACACTAACTTTAACCCGTTTAGCGCGTCTAACATTCCGCCCCGTTGCGGACTTTCGATCGCGCTAACGGGATTCGGACGTCCAACGGTCGTGCGCAGCACTAGCGAGGTAGTGCACGCGACGACCGTTGGACGTTCGCAGCACGGAAAGGGTTAAAAGAGTGGAGGCAGAAACGTTTTTGAAACAACTGTGCCTTTGTTTGGTCAGTACCAACACAATCACAAACCCCCAATTTAAGGAGAGATTGCTGAACAGAGATACAGTTTTAATCATTATAAATGTTGAAATTTCTGATATGTACACAGTGTTAGTAAAGTATTAAGCAAGAAAAGGGTATCTAAATATTACTTACGGCAGCATATCATTGCATCGCACAGCTTTTAGGTAACGCACCAAATGTTTGTAACTAAAAAGAATAAAATAACAAAAACAAATGTCATATAGAAAATATCATCATACACAATGCAATATTAGCTCACACAATGTACCTACGGAATCCATTGCTGACTAATTGTCTTTCCAGTTCTCCAGAAAAGGTATGGTGAAACACTGCTCCAGGAAGTCAATTTAAGGGCTGGAGATAGAGTTTGAGGTGGATATAGCGCTCATTGACCGCGCACATTTTCAAAAGAAAAGATACCAAATTTTAAATTACACACAAATTTCCACCTTTGTGCTTGAAACGATTCAGGACAGTTTGGTAAGTAGCTTACACAAATATCTGGGAGTGCTGCAAGAACATTATTCTAGCATCATCCAGGTGGTGATAGATAAACCCTATCCATTTGAACTGCGATCAACAACAAAAGGAGATGGGAAGCAGTGAAAAAAATTCCCAGAAAGAGGCAATAGAGAAAAAAATACCCAGAAAGCGGAAATAGAGGCAGAGGAGACAGATTTAGAGTGCATGGTGGAGCATGGCACAACGATCAAGAGGGGAAGAAGGGAGATAGACAGGACAGATGGGCAGTGTTAAAGAGACAGGGCTCAGGGGAACCAGCAAAAAGAGTATAAATAAATAGAAATGGAAAACAGAAGGGGAGGGCCAGGTTATAACATGTAGGAAAACCAAAGTTGGCGGATAAAAAGACAAGCGTAGCCCACCACAATTTTACACGAGAAAGGACATGCTCCAAGTTGTGTTCATCAGTCTGGTGAATTTAATTTAAGTTGAAACTTTGGAATACACAATTTGAACGGAAAGGGGCCGTAAAATCATTTTAACCAGGTTTCACTTCTCCACAAATTCATGTACAACTGTGTTAGTACTATTAAGAGCTACTGGATGGACTGTACGATTTAACATTGCTACAGAAGTACACGTTACCCTCCTCAGTGACTGGTAGTTCGACTTTCTCCACAGTCTTGGGATGACTAAAGACAAGAAACCGCATCTCATCGACAGCAAAGATGGATAATGTTACTTACCCAGTAAGCATCTGTTCTTGGAATGTAGAGCGGTATATTCACATGCTTTGCATACTCATGCCATCTAGTGTTGGGTCCGGATGTTTGCAAGTGTTTTTTCTTCGAAGAAGTCTTTCCTAGTCACGAGGTAAGGATTCCTCCTTTCAGTGATAGTGGGCATGGTCATCGACTTCATTGTTAGATTGTTTTCCCGCAGGAGGGTGAGAATGGAGTAAGTAAGTGTAGTATAGAGATGCCAAAACATATATAGGTATAATGAACTGCAACAACTACAGGTACCCGGGGAGGCGGGTGGGCACATGTGAATCTACAGCTCTACATGCCAACACCAGATGCTTACTGGGAAAGTAAAATTATCCGTTTGAGACATGTATGCTGTAGATACAAACGCTTTGCACAGACTATAAGGTAGTATAATCCCAAAGCTGTGGCTAACCTGTAGATGTTGAAGTTTTTTGGAACAGTGTTTTAAGTACTGCTTGGCCTACATTCGCCTGTTGTGATAACACATCTACACAATAGTGTTTAGTAAATGTGTGTGGTGTAGACCATGTAGCTGCTATATATATATATATATATATATATATATATATATATATATATATATATATATATATATATATATCAGCTAAAGGGCTGTTACCTAAAAAGGCCACAGAAGGCCATATTTTGTGAGTGGCATGTGCTCTAGGGGGTATAGTCGAAGTCCTTTTGGCTTTAGCATAGCATGTTTGAATGCATTTAACAATCCATCTTGCAATACCAGATTTAGAGATAGGATTGCCTTTATGATTAGAAACAATTGTATTGTTTTGCGGAAGTCCTTTGTCCTATCTATGTAGGACAATAAAGCTCTTAACGTCAAGCATGTGAAGAGCGTGTTCTGCTACGGAATCAGGTTGAGGAAGGTAAACTGGTAACTCAACCAATTGGTTTATATGAAAAGCAGAAACTACTTGTGAAAGGAATTTGGGGTTGGTACGGAAAACTATCCTGTCTTTGTGTAGCTGAAAGAAAGGTTTTTGTAGCGTTAATGCGTGTAGCTCACCGACTCTCCTCAGAGATGTGATAACAATGAGGAAAGCTAATTTCCATGAGAGGAACTGTAATGGGCATTTGTGTAATAGTTCAAAAGGTGGACCCATGAGCCTTGTGAGGACAATGTTGAGATTCCACACTGAAGCGGGAACAATCCTTGGTGGTATTACCCTTTTTAAACCTTCCATGAAGGCCTTGATTACTGGTACTCTGAATAGTGACAGATGTTGCCTATTTTGTAAGTATGCAGCTGCAAAGTGCAAACGAATAGACGTGCAAGTCTGTCCTGTTCGTTGTAAATGTAACAAATAATGTTTGTATAGAAGCATCTAAAGGATTGATTTTGCTTTACTGCAATATACAGCAAATATTTTCCATTTTGCCGCATATCAAGCTCTGGTGGTAGGCTTTCTTGCTTGTTTTACAATAGTCATACAGTCTGGTGGTAAATTTAAGTAATCAAACTATGAATTCAGAAGCCAGATTGCTAAATTCACTTCTTTGGGATTTGGAGGTCTGATTTCTCCATGGTTCTGTGTGAGGAGACTGGAGTTCCGGTGTTGTTTTTGATGTGGAACTAGTGACAGTTCCAACCGGGTGGTGTACCATGGCTGGCGAGCCCATGTGGGAGCTGCCAGAATTAGTGTGAAAGATGTTTGCCTGAGCTACCGAACCACCTATGGAATGAGAGGGAGAGCCGGAAAAGAGTATGCAAATATCCCTGACCACTTCATCCATAGGGCATTGCCCTTTGATTGCGGGTGTGAATACCTGGAGCTGTAGTCTGGGCATTTTGCTTTTCGGCTGTGGTGAATAGCTCTATTTGTGGGAATACCCACTGTTGGAAGAGGCTCCCACTTGTGAATTTGTTGCCTTCTATTGCGGAGATCGGCAATTTGATTGTTTACTCCTGGGAGATGTTCTGCCAGAAGTAAAATCTTGTGATGGATTGCCCAATTGCAAATGGCTTGAGAGAGGCGTGACAGTTCCAGAGTGTGTCCCCCCGCCCCCGTTATTGTACAATGTTGTCCGTCCGGACTAGGACAGTTTTTGCTATGAGATGAGTCTGAAAAGCTTTGAGTGCTAGGAAGACAGCGAAGAGTTCTAGATGGTTGATGTGGAGAGTTTTCTGCGTGTTGCTCCACATGCCTTATATTGTGTAATCTTTTAGGTGAGCCCCCTAACCTGTTAAAGATGCGTCTGCTGTGAGAATGATCTGTGGAACAGGGTCGATGAAAGGCTGCCCTGCTGACAAGTTTTGTGGGTTCCACCACGGCAGAGAGTGATGTGTAGGGCCGTCTACTAACACTAGATCGGCTAACAGACCCTGGGATTTATTCCACTGACGTGCTAAGCACTCTTGTAGGGGCAAATGTGGAGCCTTGCATGGGGTACGATTGCTATGCAAGACACCAACATTCCCAGTAGTTGCATGAACACTCTGGGTGATAATGGTTGGTTGGGCTGAAACTGTTAAATGGCAGCCTAAATATTGTGTATTCTGGCTACATTGGGAGAGGCTATAGCCTGGACTGTGACTAGACTGGTTCCTAGATAGGACTGCATCTGTGGTGAGGGGTGCAAGTGAGACTTTTGTGCATTGGTGGTGAAGCCCAGTAGATGCATTAGATCTATTGTGATCTTTGTGGGCTGCAGACAGTTTTGGACAGCTTTGATTAGCCAGTTGTCTAGGTAGGGGAAGACGTGAATTTGTTGTCTTATGAGATGAGCAGCAACTACAGCCAGAAATTTGGTCAAAACTCTGGCCGCCATAGTCACTCAGAAGGGAAGTACCTTGAACTGGTAGTGCTAGCCTGCTATCATAAATCGCAGGTATTTGCGACGAGCTGGATGAATTGGTACATGAAAATATGCGTCTTTCAAATCTAGAGGAGACAAAGTCTGCTCTTTGTCAAAATGGGAATACTTGTTGCAGTGTCACCATGTGAAAATGCTCTGATAGTATGTAAGGGTTTAACTCTCTCAGATCTAGATAGGTCTTAGGTAACCGTCCTTTTTGGGGATGAGAAAGTACAGTGAGTAAACCCCGAAGCCATGGTACTTTTTTGGAACTGGCTTCATTGCTCCTTTTAGTCAAAGGGACTGGATCTCTTGTTTTAACACGTGTATTAGTTCTGGATATAACTTGCAAGAGCGAAGTGGAATGTTTGGAGGATTGCTGGTAAGCGCCAGGCAATAACCATGTTGGATAATTCCAAGCACCCATTTGTCAGATGTTATATAGACTGCCAAATGGGGAGGAATTGCTGAAGTCTTCCCCCGACAGGTGTGGTATAATCGGGGGGAAAGGGGGGGGGGGGGGGAGTCACTGTTTGTTGGGGGAAGGAGAGTTATGGGGTGTTACCCTTACCCTTGAAGTTGTTGCCTCTTACCTACAAGATACTAGGGATCTCCTCAATCTTCTTAAAGATTTCAACTACTCAGAACAACACATGATTCTGGTTGGACTCGACGTGGAAAGTCTTTATACGAGCCTTCCACAGCAAAAGACTCTTAAGACCTTGGAAACCCTCATCTTTGACAACGACTGGAATTACAAAACACTGAGGCATTTTGTCCTAGAATGCTGCAAGACGGCTCTCACGGAAAACTACTTCCAGTACAACGACACCATGTACCAGCAATGCCATGGAACTTCCATGGGAAGTACGTTTGCTCCAAGTGTAGCGGGACTATATGTGAGCAATTTTGAATCTGAGCACATTAACACCCCCGCCAATCCCTACCATAAACAGATATTATTCTGGCGTCGATATATCGATGATGTCATCTTGATTTGGGTAGGAGATATGGAGAGCCTTGGCAACTTCCATGCCTGGATAAACACACGGGATGAATGGCTGAATTTCACATATACAGCAAACAAACAACAACTTGACTTTCTTGACATTACGATTTACGATTTACGTTGAAGGCCAAACCCTAGAGACAAAAACCTACTATAAGCCCACGTCAAAGAATAGTTTACTCTCCTACCAGAGTTTTCATCCCGGACCGTTAAGGGAGAATCTCCCTTACAGACAATTTCTAAGGCTGCGTAGAAATTGCAGCAAAACAACAGAATACAAACAACAGGCAAGTGAGCTATGTGAAAAACTTGAGGAAAGAAATTACCCAAGAAGAGTCATTGAGAAGTGCAGAAAGAGAGCAAGGAACCAAAACAGAGATGGTCTCTTGGAAACCACACAGAGAATGCCAGAAAACGACATCTTGACCTGTGTCACTACATACGGTCCGGCAAGTAATAATCTGAGAAAGATTGTCAACAAAAACTGGGGAATCCTGACTTCGGCAAATATTAAATGGCCTAAACCCAGGTTCGCTAACAAAAGAACCCGGAACCTAAAAGACATACTAGTCCATACCTGACCAACCCCCAAGAAAATTCCAGCCATAACGCACCCCACTTTGGGACGCCAGGCCTGTCGTCGGACATTACCCATGCGGATCATGTTCAGTGTGCCCACTGACCAAAGTTACAAAAGAATTACAGTTACTACCCGATTTCAAATGGAAGCTAATAAATCACACAAACTGCAATACCAGTCATGTGATCTACATGATCACATGCCCATGAAAAAAACAGATACATTGGTATGACCTGCAGGAAGGTAAAACAGCGGCTGTGTGAACATCGAAGTAATGTTAAATGCAAAAAAAATCACAACCAAGATATCAAACCATTACCTGGAAGCAGGACACACTATTAATGACTTGAACTAGGTAATCCTAGAAACACTAGGCAACAGAGACCACAATGCAGAAAGGATCCTTTTTGAGAAGGAGCAAAGGTGGGTACTCAGATTGAAAATTGACAGACAGACTCAATGATAATATTCCGTGGGCAAACATCTATAAGTGAACACCGTTAAGATGACCTCACCCGAACTGGAAATTGAGGCGGTGCCCAACACATAATTGATAGCCTGACAAAGAAAATATAAAAATGAGTGTCTCCCATCTTCAACCACAATACATAAGGAAACAAACACGAATTGAGTCATGAACTGTAATCTTAAGTGAACAACTTAAAAATCAAGGTAAAGAATACCATGAATACACCCCCCCCCCTTACTTTAGAAAACTCGAAAAAGCTCTGAAGATAACGTGTATGAATTTGAGCAATTACTTCCCTTAACGAAGAGACTCCAAAAAAGAACTTTATTAACATGAAACTCAGGAGCTCCACCTAAAGCCTTCCTCGAAATAGATAAAGATAAGTCAAAATGACGAAATGCCCCCACTTTCAAAACACCCTCCCTCTCATAATGTTGTAACATTGGCAAGCCATGAAACGCCTACAATATACATTTCTAATATTGGGAACTAATCATACGAATAAGGATTAACACAGCACCCGTTTTTGATAAATCCTTTTTATAGTAATATATTAAATAGTTATGTCCAAGTGCATTATAGAAAACAGACGTTCACTTAGAGCGACAGTCTGTCCATACTTGCCATGCAATTTTCAACTTAACATGCGATCCTGGAACTGGTAATTAGTTCCCGGGCCCAGGTGGTAGAGTCAGCACAAGTTGCTGCATGGAGACCTCAGGTAGCGTGGACACGAACGCCGAAGGAACACGACAGAACCGTAATGTATCCTCACAACCTTTAATTTTAGATAACTTGTTATTGTTATAGAAGGCTTCCGTGACCCGCTGGGACACCGATGAGGCAAAGTAATCCCGCAAGACAAGGTATGTTGATTACGGCGAATAATGGCATTGGCAATGTTGGAAAAGTAATTGGGGAGATTATACTAGATTGCGCAATTAGACAGACACTTGAGTAGCCCTCTTAACCTTCTCGGGACACCCTGGACTGAACACTCCGCTTAAAATGTGATTTTACTATAACAACTATAAGCATGGGAAGCCAATCCTGACTAACGAATGCATCTTAACTAGGACTCCGAAAGGGATTGATGAAATACTATCACTCGCTCAATCAGTTACACGTATATACACGAGCCAGAGTCAGTAGTGAGAGTAGAATAACAGAAACTACCACAGAAGACTCTGTAATAGAACTGGGGTTCGATAGAAAGGAGTGGAATCTTGCCATTTTTGAAAATAAAATATTGCCATTAATGAGAAAGTTGTCCCTGACCAAGAGTTAGGGGTAGTCACGTGAAGTATTGCCATTTTTTAGTTGCAACGCCACAATAGGCGTCTCTATTTGTTCCTGGTAATTCAAACCAGTCTTTTAGTTTTGTGTTAACCCACCTCCCCGTTCCCATTGTTTAGTTTGTCATTTTCTTCACAGGTATCTTTTGACCTCGAAGGAGCAGTAGAATGTCACGCCTCCTCTGAAAAAATGTACATTAGGTAAATACCTATATGTCCTTTCACAATTAGAGACGCCCACGGTCTCTACACATCAAGCACCCAGGTCCTGAAGAAAGCCCAATTGATCTACTGACAACCAAGGGCTGAAACATGTCGACCTAATTCACATTTTATAGTGCGAGAGAGTCCTAATCACTCTCCTTCACCTTACCGGAGTTTATTCCCTCCAAACCCAGAACAGATTAAATGCACACCTCTGGGAATGAGAGATTTTTAAATAGTCCCACCTCACATAATCACCATCACTAATCACTACTGCCTTTAACGAAGGGTACTACCTCCGGGTGGAGGTTGCATAACAACTAAACCCAATGATTATGCACACACGTGTGAGGGCTAGCAGAGAACCAAGATATACCGCTTGATTTACCATCTAAAGCACATGCATGAGGGTTTTTTACTGAGACTAATAAGAACAAACCATGCATACCCGAGTTATGCAGGGCAAGTGATCCTTCTTTCTGATTATTGATTTACATGAATATGGCCAGTGTCAGGGTTTATATGCAACCTCTTTTGCTTCGGATCGGGTGGAGTAGTGTCCATATTCGGGTCCGAATCGGTCTCTGAGTTTCTGCACCGAAGTTTTCAGCGCCAACGTTTTCAGTGCCAACATAGGCTGGCCTTTCAGCGTGGAAGTTTCGTCTCCGAAGGCTGCATGGCTTTCGGCGCAGAAGATTTTGACTACGAGCCGGACTTGTGCTTGGAACCAGAGGCTTTCGGCTCAGAGGAGGACTTTTGTCGACTTGGTGCAGAGCCGGAAGGCTTGAGTGGTAGTTTTGGTGCCGAGCCGGGAGGCGGGGCATCAGAAACATAATCTCAGTGCCGACCTTGGCCCAGAGGCAGAGGCGGTGCCAAAGCCTGGTGTTTTTTGGGTGTTTGTGGGGTTAAGGGGTCTTCGGTACTCACGTCTCCATGTCCCTGCGGCAGTTCTTTGGCGTTGAGGTCTATCTCGAGCTTGGAGTCTGGTTTCGAAAAGGCTTCTTCTTCCTCTGCCGCTGATGCCTCAATGTCTTCTTGGTCAGAGTCTTCACCGAAGATGTCTGGCATTTCTTCGATTCTTTGACGCTGCATTACACGACGTCGAGTACAATGATCGCGAAGAGTCTTTTTAGATCGGAACGATCTGCAAGCGTCACAGTCTTCTTCCTTGTGCTCAGGAGAAAGGCACAAGTTGCACACCTTGTTTGAGTCAGTGCACAGATACTTTGTGTGGCACTGAGGACAGAAAGTAAACGGAGTCCGATCCATCGCCCGAGAGCCGACAAGGGACGGTTAGGCCTCGAAGGCTGTCAAAGCTTTCCGATCGAAAGTCTATTCCGATGTCCAAACTATACGCTGAGAAGTGGGAAATGCGAACGGAAACAATACCGCCGAGGGTAGAGAGGATTGCGCGCCGAAGGGAACCCAAAGAATGTTTTCGAAAAGGAGCGCAGCAATACCTGTCCAAACCAGATGGCGGAAAAAACAAACAATCTAACAATGGAGTTGATGACCATCACGAGGAGTCACCTTACCGCATGACTAGGAGAGACTTCTTCAAAGAAAAATATCTTGCAAACATCTGGACCCAACACTAGATGGCATGAGTATGCAAAGCATGTGTATCTACAGCACACATGCCTCAAATCGAATATGCTACTTACCAGTATGCATCTGTTCTTGGCATGTAGGGCTGCTGACATTCATATCTGTGCATAGATCGCCGCATAGTGTTGGGTTCGGATGATCGCACATTGTTGTCCTAGAAGAGTCTTCGAAGTATCACGAGATAGGTGGCTCCTCCCCTGGACTACAGTGCGCATGGGCATCGACTCCATCCCCAGATTGTTTTTAGCCATTGCGGCAAAGATGGAGTGTAACACCGTGAGTGATGACCATGCTAAGAGTAAGTAGGATTGCTGCAGCCGCTACAGGCGCCGGGGAGGAGGGCGGGCGATATGAATGTCAGCAGCCCTACATGCCAAGAACAGATGCATACTGGTAAGTAGCATATTCGGTTCGAGGCATGTGGGCTGCTGAATTCATATCTGTGCATAGAATACATAGCAGTCCCTCCATTAGCGGCGGCCGCCTGTGCCAGCTGCAGCAGTTTGAAAAAGTGTTTTTAGAACAGCCTGCCCTACAGCTGCCTGCTGTTTGGAGTGTACATCTACACAATAGTGTTTCGTAAATGTGTGTGTGGTAGACCATGTGGCTGCTCTACATAAGTCTTCTAAAGGAATATTTCCAAGGAACGCCATGGAGGCCCCCAACTTGCGAGTGGAGTGGGCCTGTGGGGGGATTGTTAAAGTGCGCTTGGCTTTTTTATAGCAGATTTGAATGCACTTAACAATCCATCTGGCTATACCTGCTTTGGAAATGGGGTTGCCTTTGTGTTGTGGCGAAAAGGCAACAAACAGCTGTTTTGTTTTCCGAAAATCTTTGGTCCTATCAATGTAGTACATTAAGGCTCTCTTGACGTCTAGTGTGTGGAGCATCCTCTCCGCCACTGACTCAGGATTTTGGAAGAACACAGGCAGTTCAATAGTCTGATATGGAACTGGGAAACTACCTTAGGAAGAAATTTTGGGTTAGTGCGGAGCACCACCCTGTTGGAGTGAATTTGTATGAATGGCTCCTGGATAGTCAGTGCCTGGAGTTCACTAACGCGTCACAGTGAAGTGATCGCTATCAGGAAAGCCACTTTCCACGTCAAGAAATGAATCTCGCAGGAATGTAGAGGCTCAAAAGGTGGACCCATCAGTCTGGTGAGGACCACATTTAGGTTCCATTCAGGAGCTGGCGGGGTCCGGGGAGGAATGACTTGTTTGAGTCCCTCCAAAAAAGCTTTAATGACTGGCACTCTGAAAAGTGAGAGATGCTGTCTGTTTTGTAGATAAGCTGCTATTACGGACAAATCTATGCGAATGGAAGCATATGCCAGGTTGCATTTGCATAAATGTAACAGATAACAAATGATTTTGTGAGTGGAAGCGTCTAGCGGGTTGATATTGTGGTCTGCACAGTAAATGACAAACCGCTTCAATTTCGCCGCATAGCATGCTCTGGTGGTGGGCTTTCTTGCCTCCCTTATGATATCCACATAGTCAGGAGGCAAATTGAGGTAGCCAAATTCTAAGACCTCAGGAGCCAGATCGCCAGGTTGAGCTGTTGCGGATCTGTGTGCTGAATGTCGCCATGGCTCTGCGTCAAAAGCCTGGGTGTGAGGTGCAGCCTTTGATGCGGTACCACGGAGAGTTCTAGAAACGTGGTGTACCATGGTTGGCGTGCCCACGTCGGAGCAACCAGGATGAGAGTCATAGAGTGTTGCTTCAGTTTGCGTGCCACCAGCGGCATTAGAGGTGCTGGGGGAAAAGCGTACGCAAATATGCCGGACCAGTTCATCCATATCGCATTGCCTTGCGACTGTGGGTGTGGGAACCTGGCGGCACAGCTTTGGCATTTGGAGTTTTCCTTTTTGGCGAACAGGTCTATCTCTGGATGACCCCACCGCTGGAAGTACGGGTGGGGTACTGATGGATGCATCTCCCACTCGTGCATTTGGTGGCTGTACCTGCTGAACAGGTCCGCCATCTGATTGTCCTTGCCCGGGAGGTGTTCTGCCATGAGGAAGATGTTCCTCTGAATGGCCCACTTCCACATGCTCGGAGCTAGATGAGACAACTGTGGAGAGTGTGTTTCTCCCTGTTTCTGAATGTAGTAAAACGCTGTCATGTCCGTCCGGATCAACACGACCTTGTTGCACAGATGTACCTTGAATGCCTTCATCGCCATGAAGATAGCCATCAGCTCTAGAAGGTTGATGTGCATCTTCTTTTGCTGCGTTGTCCATAGTCCCTGCACAGTGTAGTGGAGTACATGAGCTCCCCAACCCTGGAGAGATGCGTCCGTCGTCAGAATGATCAGTGGCACAGGCTCCTGGAACGGTCGTCCCTTGCAAAGGTTTTCTGGATTCCACCAATGCAGAGAGTTGTATGCACGACCGGTTACCAACACTAGGTCTTTCAACTGTCCGTGAGCCTGATTCCACTGACGTGCTAAGCACTCCTGAAGCGGACGCATATGTAGTCTCGCGTGCGGGACTATGAAGATGCAGGAGGCCATCATGCCTATCAACTGCATGAACACTCGTGCCTGAAGCGAGTGTTGAGGTCTGAATTTTTGTATCAGCGATTGAATGCTGCTGATCCTCACTGAATTTGGCTGTGCTTTGGCTGCCAGAGTGTCTATTGTTGCGCCCAGATACTGCCGTATGTGGGCGGGTTGAAGGTGGGAATTTGGGTAATTCAGTGAGAATCCCAGATCGTGAAGAAGGTGAATGGTGTGGGACATGTGGGCGGCACACTGCTGGGCCGACTTTGCCTGGATAAGTCAGTCGTCCAGATAAGGGTAGACGTGAATGTTCCGTCTCCGTAGGTGTGCAGCCACTGTCGCCAGGCACTTTGTGAACACCCTCGGTGCCGTGGTCACTCCGAAAGGGAGGACCTTGAATTGGTAATACTGATTTTGAATGGTGAATCTGAGGTATTTTCTGTGTGACGGGTGTAGCGGAATATGACATTATGCATCCTTCAGATCTAAGGTTGCGAGGAAATCTCCTTGACTGAGCAACGGTAGAACCTGCTGCAATGTTAGCATGTGAAAGTGTTCTGATAGAATGTACTGATTGAGGGTTCTGAGGTCCAGTGTGGGTCTGAGGGACCAGTCCTTTTTTGGGATCAAGAAGTACAGTGAGTACACTCCTGTGCCTCTTTCTTCCACAGGCACGAGCTCGATTGCACCTTTTTGCAGCATGACGAGTACCTTTTGCTGCAATAAGTGCAAATGCTCTGTGGACATAGGACGGTGTGTTGGGGGTATGTTGGATGGAGTGGATGTTAACTCCAGACAATAACCGTACTGGATAAGCTTTGTGACCCACCTGTCTGTGGTGATGGACTTCCAGACCGGCAGGAACTGTTGGAGTCTCCCCCCGACCGGTGTTGTATGGTAGGGGGGCAGTGACAAGGCGTCACTGTTCGTGGCGGAGGATCTGGAGCTGTTTCCACGACCTCTTCCCTTGGCGCTGTTTCCACGATAGACACCTCTATTTTGTTTGGTGTATGTGGTTTGCGCTCCACCTTTATTGTACTGTGTTTGCTGGGACAGCTGGCCTCTGGAAACACCTCTATTGCTTGAGCGACGAAAAGAACCACCCCTGAACTGCTGCGACTGGAGAGCCCCCATAGACTTTGCAGTCTGTGTCATTCTTGATTTTCTCCAAGGTGGTGTCCACCTCTGGGCCAAATAAATGGTCAGGGTTTATTGGCTGATTTAGAATGGTGGTCTGTATTTCTGGCTTGAACCCGGAGATTTTGAGCGAGGCATGTCGCCTCAACATGACACTTGTATTAACTGCTCTGGCCGCGGTGCCTGATGCGTCCAGTGCACATTTGATAGAAGCATTTGATATGAGCTTCCCTTCTTGTATGAGCATTTCTGCTGCCTCCTTATATTTATCTGGTAGGTGTTGTAACAGGGTCTCCAGTGTGTCGTAATGGGCCCTGTCATACCTCGCTAAGAGTGCCTGAGTGTTTGAAATGCGCCAGATATTGGCCGCCTGAGCTACCACCCTTTTCCCCGATGCCTTTAGCAGCTTAGATTCTTTATCAGGGGGAGGAGCATCACCCGTTGTTTGTGAGTTAGCCCTCTTCCGGGCATTAGAAACAACCAGAGAGTCCAACGGCAACTGCCCTTTAATCTAGGTAGGGTCCCCAGGCGCCGGTTTGTACTTTTTTTCAATTCTGGGGTTAATCACCCTGGCCCTTGTAGGCTCCTTGAATATCTCCCCAGCATGTTTTAAGACACCCTTCAGCATAGGCAGAGTCTTGACAGTCCTCTCTGAGGTGGAAAAGGTATCAAACAAAAAATCCACTTCAAAAGGGTCAGCATGGAGCTGGACATCATGATTTTTGGCTGCCCTTTCAATAAGTGCATTAAACGCAGCTGAATCCTCAGTAGGCAATGTTTTTACAGCATACACATGAGTGTCTGGGGCAGTGTGTGGATCCACTGGGTCAGTAGCATCTGGCCAGGGTTCATTCTGATCATCTGGATCAGTGTCCACAGGATAGCTGTACTCCTCATCGTCACCTTCTCCTGTTTCCACATCCGAATAAGTGGGCGAGAAATTTTGGCCACGTGGAGATATAGGTTATACAAGAACTGGGGTTGTAGTGGAATCCTTTTTCAATGGGATTATATACTACTCCATGGGCTGTTCCGGGGCGATCTTTCGTTTATAAATATAAAGTCTGCCTGTGTCGGCATCGATGAATTGTTCCTGTTGCTCTTCGAGCGAGGGTTGTCGATGTGTTGTGGGCTTCGGCTCCGTTGACACCTTCCTGGGCGCTTCGACGGCCATCGGTACCACTTTCGGCGGCAGCGTGAAGTGGATGGGTGCCGACACCTTTTGAGGTTTATCGGCAGTCTTTGGAGGTGGAGCATCCTTTGGTTCGATA
Source organism: Lissotriton vulgaris (assembly GCF_964263255.1). Taxonomy (NCBI): domain Eukaryota; kingdom Metazoa; phylum Chordata; class Amphibia; order Caudata; family Salamandridae; genus Lissotriton; species Lissotriton vulgaris. The sequence continues at coordinate 74,970,154 of NC_141698.1, forward strand.
GCCGAAGCATTCTCCTTAATGCGCTTCAGCGAGTCCGCTACTTGCTTCGAGAAGGAAGCTGACGGCTGCGTCGACTTGACGGAATCCTTCGAACCACCGCCAGGCGTGGACTCGAGGGCCGCACCACTTTCAGCCTTGTCCGGTCGACGCGTAGGCTCGAGAACCTTCTGAGCTCCGAGTCCTTTGTCGGTGTCGACGGTCTTCGGCACCGATTTCTTCGGGTCGACGACCTTGACCGGTGTTTTCGGTGTGCCAGTCTTTGGCTCGACCCCCTTTAACGGCCTCTTCAGGTCGATAACAGCTTTATGCTTCGTCTGTGCCGATAGTTCAGAGGACTTCGAGCCGACCAAAGCAATACGCACTTTCGGTTTCGATTTTGCCTCTTGTGCTTTGGGTTGCGTAGACACCGTTGGAAGATCTTGGGTAAGGCCATCTGGTGATCCCTCGACCTGAGCCTTTGGAAGTATCTTGGCCCTAGTGTCAGTTTGTGGGCCTAGCTCTTCGCTTGAGCTATCTTCCATGGCCCCAAAGGTCCCATCATCGTCTCCTACCTCATCGACGACGTCTTCGGCATAGAGCGTCTCAACATCCGCGTCGTAGCTGGAGTCGACCTCCGATGCGGGATTAGACTGGTTCTCTCGAACCTCCCGGTCTGCTTCCTCATCAACCTCGGCATCGAAGATGTTCACTGGGTCAGGTGCCGTCTGCTGTGCTTCCTTGCGCGCCGAAGTCGAATCGTTTTCTTGGATCTGAAACGGGAACAAGCCGTACAGCTGGCTTCATCGTGATCCGGCGTCAGGCACTTGTTGCACACTAGGTGGACAACGATGTGAGGATATTTCGAGTTGCACACGGGACATCTTTTGAACAGGCTCCGTTACATGATGGTTCGTCGATAAGGCCTCTGGCGTCGATGGGGCCTTTAGTGCCGAAAAGCGGCTCCTCTGGATGTCCGGCTCGGGAACTGAGCTGGAACAGAACTGGGCACCGATCGCAAGACAATACCGACGATAAACTAAAGGCCTTTTGGCCAAAAGAAAGTTTTATATCGATTCCGAACTTGAGTGAACCAATATGCATCCGAACCCAATGGCGGAAAAATACAGTCTGGGGATGGAGTCGATGCCCATGCGCACTGTAGTCCAGGGGAGGAGCCACCTATCTCGTGATACTTCGAAGACTCTTCCAGGACAACAATGTGCGATCATCCGGACCCAACACTAGGCGGCGATCTATGCACAGATATGAATTCAGCAGCCCACATGCCTCGAACATATATTCGTACTGGGGGCCACCAACCCAAGCAAGGCGGGCTCTGCAATGCATGAACAGAGCATCCTGCTACTGAAACATCTGAACAAGTAAACAGCTGACGTTCAACTTCAGAGGAAAGTGGGCTCTTTATTAGACACAAGACCAACAGCAGATTGCAAATAATTCTGACACTCTACTTCAGAGGAAAGTGAGCTTTTGATTGATAAAGTACTGTAATATGATTTAAGATGTTGCACTGCATTTCAAATTGATTTTACATAAACAACCATTGTGCATCCTCGGAAACAGAGGATTATCATACTATAACAGAATTAGGTAGTCTGTTTCCCAGGATGCACAATGGTGGTTTATGTAAAATCAATTTGAAATGCAGTGCAACATCTTAAATCATATTACAGTACTTTATCAGAAGCTCACTTTCCTCTGAAGTCTAGTGTCAGCATTTTCTTGTTCTGATTAAGGTTAATTATGAAGTAGAAACAAGTCTGGAATTAATTGCAATCTGCGGCCTTGTGTCCAATAAAAATCCCACTTTCCTCTCAAGTCTAGCTTCTGATATATATATATATATATATATATATATATATATCTCACACATCGGAAACCAAACGTGTATTTGCCGCACGAGAAAGAAGACTATCCAGTCAGAAGCAGGTAAAAAAAAAGGTTTTTAATTCCTTCAGGCATAGTATACAGCATGACACATTTCAACCTAGATTCGGTCTTAACGCCTTAACCGCGGCGGCATTTCAGCCGCGGTGCGGGCGTTCTATTGTGCTGTCGGAGCTGCGACGACCATTGGCCATTCGCAGCACTGGGGAGGGAGTGCTCCTGTCGGCCAACGGCCGATGGGAGCATTGAAGGGGTTAATCATATGTGACTGCCAGGGTCAGCTGCTTTCAAGTTCAAATGCATTGGGTTCTTCAACAGTGAAGAAGGACTTCAAAACGAGAACAGTGTACTATCAAAAGTGTCACTTAATTTATTTGAATAGTCTATTCATTTCTGTTCGGGCCAGAGCACAGTTTTTTTATCAATACTCGGACTAATCCATTGCAAATGCAGTTTATTGACAAGGTTTGAGTTGGTTGTACTCGGATTCCCAGTGCCTTTATTTAAATTGAACTCCATTACCCATAATGCTTTGTGAATGTTCAACATTACTGCGTCCTCTCTTTTCCTCAAACTGCAATTGTATCGTGCCATAATAGGCAAGTACGAAAAACATGTTACTTCTTTGTATTTTGCTTCAAAAGGATCAATTCCATAGAGTGAAAGGATGTTCAATATCTTCCCCATTTACCTGAAGGGCACTTCTCCACATGTGTTTGTATTTGCAAGTCTCTCTATTATGTCTTCTTTTCTGTTTTTCCATTTCTGAAAATACAGTCTGCACTCAAATTAAACTGAAGGATTTGGCTGGATGGTGCCACCATTAGAACGGGAGGCTCTGCCACTGATGTTATAGGAGGCCTGTTGGCCGAAGAATTGATAAACACTTGAAAGGCATCCACGGTATCTGGGGCTGCTCCTCCATTAGGGCGGAGGAGCATCGCCCCACTGTTTTCTCGCAGTGCAAGAAGCAGAAACCCCAAATGGTATTTTAAATACCATTTTCTGTTTCTGCTTCTCGCACTGCGAGAAAGTAGAAGGGTATGCCTGGTTGGGGTCGGGGAGGAGTGGCTTGCCCAAGGCTGTGGGCCCTGACTAGTTGGACCTCTGGGGCCGACCAAACCAGTCATGTGCGCTCTGCCTTTTGTCTATGTAGGCTGCATGCAGCCTACATAGAGAAAATGGCCTCCCCATAGGCGCCCCGCAGAGAGCCGTCCACCAATCACAACGCTGCCACTGCAGCGTTGTGATTGGCTTAGGTGAGGGAAGCTACCCATGGCTGCTTCCTGTTCAGGCGCGATTTGTACGGCTTCATAGGAGCTTGACTTTTTTGAAAATTTCCAGACTTTCTAGTTATTGTATAGGACCCTGATTGGATAGGGATCATTCAGAATTCATACCAGAATCTTAATGTATGTTTCTTGTTCCTATTGAATGTAAAGTGAGTCACAACTTTCTTGTTAACTTTACTACCTCCCCTTTTCCCCCTCTTTCTCTATGGGCACATGAACCAATTACAATTAAGTGTGTAATTTGATCTTTATTGAATAATTCGACTATGATGACATGAATGCATGGTGAATAAAACACTGCATTTCAATAACATTTTTGATTTTTTTCTGTTAAAATTGCTTGAAAAACTATTTGATTTTTCCTTGTTCTTCACCTACTCCATATCTGTTGGGGACCCCTCTGTTTATAATAATATCCTGTTCAGGAGAGCAGCAGGAAACACGCGAGACCCGGCCAGGAGCGAAGGTGGGCGCGCGGGACAAATAAGGTAAGTTTTTACAATTTTTTATTAAATCAGTCATGCCTCCCCCTCACAACGCCCCAACCACAAGTAATGCCAACTGCGACTGCAGGGTATGCGAGGGGTTATGTGACCCCTGCACTTTCAGAAATGGAAAAACAGAAAATAGGACATAATAGAGAGACTTGCAAATACAAAAGCACGAGAATTGACCGATATTTAATCATGTGCCCTTGAGTTGTAATTTTCAAATCAGCAATAGTTCTTTGTATTTTTCACGATTCTTGTTTTTCCATGGAATGGTATACAGCAATTTAACGTGGTTTTCAAAATTGCTATAACGCTCTCAAATGCACCAGTTTCTTCAGTTTTTAGCGACTTGTGTTCCGTTACTTTACACTTCTAGAGCATGCTGCCATAGACACTTACTGGCATACGTAACCTCTCGCCCTACACCACACCACAAAACACTGGTAGCATGTATTTAACGCTAATCTAATCCACCGCGTGATTCAGATACATTCAGTTTCCCTGGAGTACCTACCACATCAAGGTAGATAACTTTCAACTACTAAACCACGGAAAACACGCCAGTCTTATTCATTCCACAATGCTTTGTATTGTGTTCAATTAAAGTGAGTTTGCTTTGTTATGTGCACAAGCATGGGACGACAGGTATTAACGTTTAGTGACCTTTCTACACACTTAAATAGAGTCTTGCCTGGCCGCGATTATGAATTAGAAAAGGGTCTAACCCACAGAGTACTTACTTTGAACGGGCTTATTGTTCTCCCTGTTTGTCAGTGACTTACTTACTAGAGGGCCTAGTAGGTATAAAGAACTTCCCTCCCAAAAAATGCTTCTCGGGGTATACATATTTTAATGTATGCTGATGTTCTCATACTAGACTTGACACCGATCTGCCTACAACGCAATCTAGATGCTCTTTTTATCTATAATGAAAAAACAATCTGAAAATAAATCGCTAAGACAAAAGTGCTTCCCTTCAGGAAAGGAAGAGTTATATCCATTCCAACTGGAAACTGGGAGGGAAACCTGTAGAGGTGGTTAAAGAGTATACATATCTATGGAAAATATTTACTCAGACACTTGAAAACAATTTGCACCTTCGGCACTTAATCAAAAGCTATGGCCCACGTAAATGCTATAAAGAATTTCTATGTTTTCTCAGGAAAAAGGCATTTTAATTCGCACTTGGAAATTTATTTAATAAAAATCCAGTCTACCTTGACCTATGTCCTAAAATATCTCCCAATAAATAAATGGCACTTTCTGCATAAGTGTGAAGGGAAACTTCTGCGGACAATAACCAACACTAGTCATGCTATGCCAGTCCAGGCACTTTGATTAGAATGGTCAATGACTAGTGCCTACACCATTGCCCTGGCAAATATAATTAGATAGGTCTATAATATGTTACATGCAGATAAAGATATTGTGAGATCTCTATTAGAGCTCGAAACCTTTGAGGTTGGATCGAACACTCTTACAATAATTAATAATCTTGAAGTAGCTCTATCACACTTCAAGCGCACTATTCCATTTTTACAGTCTTGAACATGTGCCCATCTAAAGCAATTTATAAAATATGACACCACACCTCAATTTTTACTTAAGATTACTGCTCGTAGCTATCCCACTACATGTCTTACTCCGGCTCTCTCGAATATACGTTTTATCAGCAGTATCCAAGATTTACACTTGCACACAGCATACGATGCTACATTATCATGCTCCGATTGGGGATCTTGCCTTGAAACTCCTATATATCTTTGATTACTGCCTAATACAGGCTTCGACTACGATAAGCAGTGCAGATCAGGAACACTCTCATCATTCGACCTATAGCTTGCTCAAGGGCATAAATACGTCAGGGTGCCATGATCCAAAGACATTTTGTATGTTAAGAAAAATAAACTTACATTTTTCAGGTTCACATTACATTGTCTGAATCTCCTAGAGGATATTTTTTCCCTGGAGTGTATATTCACATTCGCTCATCTCTTTCGATATGGTATCTTGCACAAAAAGGTGGCAGCTATTTATTCCACTATTTCTCCAACACCAAAGACTTCTGAACCACATGTCCGTTAGTTATTATTATAGGGAAATACCATTCTGTTCACTTTCTTTATCTTTAGGTGATTTGTCCTTCCTTTTAGTCTTCCTACTCCCCAGGTCCTACTTTGGTACCCTTTCAATTGTACAAACAGTGAACGTTGTGTGTCTATTTTTACAATACACAGTTTTTAACATGGTGCCTCTTGGTTACCCTTGATACTAAAGCAATACTGCATGGAATGCAAAGATTTAAAGAACTGCAGAGTCTATGGAGCAGGTCACATCTAAAGGGTGCTAATGCATCACTCTGTGAAATATATGGCAGTAAATAACATGCACACTAACATGCAAAAATTTGTACTTACTTTCCCTCGTCTTCCAATTTCTGCACCCGCGCCTGGATAACAGATATCGCTTCACAAAGAAACTCCTTTTTTCCTTTCCTGGTTCGGTGACCAGTGATATTTTGCCCCAATAATATTGTGATTAGAAATAAGTCATCCCATGGCAGGACATTCAGGCTAAACAATAGAGAAATACAAAACAAATCAGCTAACCAAGAGTGTATGTTACATAAAGCAACTTTGTCACTGAGAGCTGAGACATAACACATTTAAAATCAATCCACAAAAGAGTGGTTACTCACCTCCGCATGTAACGCCTTCTTGCTAGAGCTTTTGTGGCCTAGCCAATGTTCTGAAAAGGGTAAACATTACTTTAGAATGGTCTATATCAGAGGTCTGACAAGAGCAGCAACGTGGAAGTGCAAAATCTAGCGAGGGTACAATTCCTTGTGAAACTACCTACCGTCATGTGCTTTCTGATAAAATTCCTTGACCCACGATGCATGTGTGTATGTGCACACTTATACCAGTGGCATATTTATCTGCAAGTGCATGCACACAACTACTTTGTTGTGCATAATAAAGCTTGCCCACTGGCACTGCCAATGGGGTTCTCTAACTTGAGTCTAGAAGGAGGGGGCTGTTACCAATAATTAGCAGATTTATTTATAGCTTTTCGGTCTCCATTCTCACTCCATTTTACGAGTAGATCTGTTTTTCTACATTTGTTCATGGACAGAATGTAAACCCTGAAGGATGCTGCAAAACCAGTAAATGCAGATGTGTTGCCTAGGAGTGGTTATCTTTGTGTCCCATCTGTCCCAGTGAAAAATGAGGCTACATTTCCATGTCTGAATCTAGATTACATTTCTTGCCTCATTACGGCATAGCTGCAGTGTGTGCTAATTGGTTACATCTCACAATCAAATAAAACTTGTTGCAATCTATAAATAACTGTGGAACTTAGTAAGTCAAACACAATATCTTCAATAACTACATTATTTGGATTCACTCTGCATGTTGTGAGGTCCTCTAAAGGAACCCTGAAAGGGATGCACCTCATCCGGATATCCAGGTTTTAAATACATGTGCAGGTTGTGCATGTTAATAAACCATTTCCACACACAACTTAAGATTTTCTTATTGTTTTCCTTGCCTCAGAGCGAATTAATGTACATAAGGCCACTTTTTAAGCTATCAATTTAAATGGTGCCTTAGGAGGGATGTTGCTATGTTTACTGAGTTGGCATTGGTCTGTTGCGTGCAGTCCTACAGTTTGAAGAATATCTAGAGGATTGTAACATTCCTATAGGGGCAGTGTGCCACATCGTTAATTTCTTGCAAACTAGGATCTTTGTAATTCCTAGACCATTTATGTTGCAGATTTTTTGTGCAAATGATTGAAGGAAAAATCAAATGCCTAGATCAACCAAGCACAAGTACATTTACCTGATGTGAGTAACAGAGGGCATATGAAGGTCATATTCACTTCTCAAGCACCAAAGAGAACTATGTTGGATGTATTCTACATTTTGAAATTGTCAATTCATCTTGTACTTCCCCTCCTGGACCTGTAAGTCATCAGCAAAATAATTGTCTAGACCTGTAGCATGATCTAACAGGAATGGGCTTCTCCGACGGTGTGTACAATTTCAGAGAATGCAACTGTAATAATCACATAGGAGCACTCCAACCTGCGTAGTCTTCTTCTAAATGTACACATTGGTGAGGTACTTCTGTTACAATAAGAGGTTTGATGTTCATACTAATTTGCAGGAGTTATGATAAAGCTATTTATAAGGAGTCACAATTTCCCTGTGGCTTCTATCCTTTATCTTCATTCCTTTTACATAAAGCATCAACTTACAGGAGGCATGCAGGCAGTTTTTTGGCGACTTGGTGGTGAGGGTCCCTGAAAGACTCTTCCATTTTTTTAGGTTCTCAGTTCTATCGCACAGGTGATTTTGCATGAATTGTGAATTAAATAAAAGTTTGTGATTATGGTACCAAGTGTATGTATGATGCCGCCACATACATCAAAGCCTTTAAGGTCACTCCCAGCCAGAGTCTTCAACAAACCGAGATTTTTGCAGCACTTTTCTGTAGGGAATAAAGCTGCTTCATGCATCCTTTACTGTGCCAACAAACGAGATGAGTAAAGCTGAAAGACAATCACACTTACTTTAAATCAAAGAGTGCAGTAACCATAATGCTAACCAATACAAAGCCACACGGTGCTCCTGCGCAAGATATTACCGATACAAATAGCCAAAGCCACTAAGACATTCCACATTGTGCCATCACCACCATCCATGTATATCCCTTGGTCAAAACTGCAGGCCACAAGGCAAGACAGTGAAACAGCAATTTTCTGGCCCTATTAACATTGTTTTGGATGGAATGGAAAATTGTAGTAGGCAACCTTTATCTCAAAGCAGCAAAACAATCTCGCTGTCCCAGGACTGGTATTGTGGTCTGTAATACTTGTGGGTGTTGGTACTCGTTTCAAGATTTTGACTCAAACTGTGGACATTATGTGCTTCTGTTTTGGAAATTAATAGATAAATTTAATAAATGGCATCTCTCGCTCTCCCAACCACCCTTCTTTTCGTGAAGTAAAATTATGGCTCTTTCCAACACTCATTTATTGTGGTAAAATATACACAACTTCCCTGTATTGCTGAAGGGATGTTCTTAATCGTTGTATGCAGCTCCCACCATTCCAAGGTTCCTTCACAAAGGTCATAGAATGGCTCTAGGATTACCACATATTGTCCGTTTTTGAGGAAAGCCATTTCTAGTTGCTGCAATCTTTTCATGCTATTAGCTGTCCTGGTTTTGCTACGTAGCCGGTCATTAAATTATGGACCAAGTATTTTCCCATCAAAGGGCATTGTCAAGCTGCAAGCCTGTACGGCATACCTGAAGTATTAAATCCTAAGCCTTGAGTGGCATGTTAACGTACTAGGTCATTTAATCCTCCTCGAATCACTATGCAAGAACGAGAGCATCGCAAACCATATCCTTGGAGGCAAGTTGCTACTCTCTACAAGGGTGTATTTTTTTCTTCTAGGGTATCACCAGTAAGGAAAGCTAATTGCTTACACATTGTATCTCACTGGCTTATTAACTTTACGAATACCACAGCTTCATTATATTTAATGTTTGTGCAGCACCACTACACACCTATTACCAGGCACCACTTTCATCTATATCCTTTGTTCCACTACCCGGTGCATCCTCATTGTCCTGCTCTTCTCCCAGTGGCGGTCATCATTATCTGGTAAGTTATAAAGGTGCCTCTGGACCATTGTTAGGTTCCTGGGGCAGGTGATTTATTTATTTTCAGGCTTAGGTGCCACTAGCCTCAATTATCTACACTGCCAGATTTTAAAACATATCCACAAGTATCTGGTATTTTAGCAGGTTTTATTGTCTCCATTATAAAAGTCATTACTTTGAAAAGTGGAAATTGATTAAGGTATCAAGAAACAGGTCTGGCTGCTCTACGTAGGAGACCTTGTAAAGCCACCATGCCAGTTATAGATAATCTTGATAGTAAACGCCCCTCTTCACTGGATCAATCACTAGAAAGGACACATCCTGGTATAAAACCACCCTCTACATAAGATTAATCCATTGAACACAAATCTATTTGGGAATCAGCTCACATATGCTAAGCATTAGCCACCGAGAAATCATGTCCATTAACCCACGATATCACAAGATAACTGAGGACGTTTTAGGTTTGTAGCAGCCATAAGCTGAGCAAAATACCGGGCTAAGTTTGTCAGGGGACATTTAACGTACATAAAGCTTATAGAAAACCTGCATCAGAAGGCCAAGGTTCAGTTAAGCATGCCTATCTGGGACTGAAGGACGCAGAAGGAACATGGGCCTATATGCAGCCACATGAAAGGGGAGAGAAGGGTTTTCAGCACCCTTCGTTCAGTGAGAATGTCGAGAAAACAATGGGACGCAAGGATGACCCGACAGAAAACCCCTAACATGAAAGCCACTCAAGTTGAAACCTGTAAACATTGCCGTCAGAGACAGACAGACCAGACATCACTGCACCAAGCAGACAGAAAGACTCAACAGGGATGCACAGAACAACTCAATCCCACATCCACAGACCCAGCATCGCCGTCACAGTCTAGCTCTCCAGCATGCAGAAACCGAACAAGGCCCTACGGAAAAGACCCAAGAGGAAGCAGAAGAGGGCGATAAAAAGGTAACCCAAAAGAAAAACTATTACAGAAGAGACCTGCTGCATGGTCCTAGACAGGTGATCTGCTCTTCTGCATATAGTTCCTAAGAATATGAGACTCCTTAAAAAAAAGCAAGCCAGGGCCCCAAACAATGTTCTGAAGGTCACCTCAGACTATATCTGGTACGTGGAGAAAAGTCTGAGCGTGTTTTGAAGATAACCAAAGGAAACACAGGTAAAAGCAAAACCCGAACGCTATTTCAGCACTATTTCAAAGTATGATTTAAGGCCCATTAAGTCCCAGGTAGAAAATCTAAACACAAAATTATGGGGGACACCTTTTGCAAACCCCTGTAGATTTCTAAAAAGGAATAGTCACCTAAGTGCTCCTTCAAATACAGATTTGCCAGGTTCCTCTGGAAAGCAATTTAAATCCCCGGACTGCATCTCAGGTTAAGAGATCCATCAAGAGAGCCACGAGTAAGATGTACTAATTGGAGGCAAAAATAAGGAGACTCCAGGTTGAGGCCTTTGGGAGAAATCTAAGGTTTCATAGAGCAACAGGTAAAACCTTGAGTATAGGCTGGAATAATATGTTGTCTTTATAATGCCTGAGGACTTAGGAAAATATATCTGCAGCAGCAAAGAAAAAACAAGCAATTCAGACAACTCTACAAATAATCTAAGCTGAGAAATTTTTGCTGGTGTTCAATCGCTCAGAACTTGCAAGCAACACAGACATTCATGGTAATGAGGCAATTTGACCTCACTGGTAAATACATTTTCTATTTTAGCAATTGGACACCAGCGTTTTGGGAATTCACATTTATCAAGAGTAACAAAGCATTACAAAGCCTGCACATTTTTGTCTTGCGTGGTGTTTAATAATATAGTTGGACATCATAATCATTAAGTAGCATAGAGAAAGTGTAGTAAAGTAGGATCTGTTTTTATGGTCGCCCCCACTTTTGCGGGTGTCATTCTGTCCTCTGACTAGTCTGACTTGGATCCTGCTAATCAGGACCCTAGTCTTTGTTGTTCTTCTCAAAATTGGACTTGGTGAGTACTTGGGTACCCTCAAGATTGGCTACTGGTGTACCCTGATAAGTCCCTAGTATACGGTACCAAGGTTCCCAGGGCATAGGCACACCAGGAGTCTTCCATGGGCTGAAGCATGCATTATGCCAACCCGGAGAGACCACTCAAATTGTGACTCAAGGCCTGCCATTACAGCCTGTGTAAGCTGGTGCTAGCACCAGTTATGACAGATATAGGTTTCCCTATATCGGAGGCCACTACACTTAAAACCTATAAGTCACCCCTAAGGCAAGCCTTTCAATCCTGAAGACAGAGTGCTGGGTCCTATATGTGATGGTCCATCTGTACGAGCAGGGCACCCCTACAACCTTCAGAGTCCATTCTCCCGGGTTGTAAGTGCATCTGCCATTACGACATATAGAGTGGCCATTATGCGATGGCCATCTCTAAACTGGCTGTAACGAACTTGGTCATGTTTGGTATCAAATATATGGGAATCATACCCCCACACTGTACATTGTGTGTGTATTCCATGCTGCTGAGCCAAGATCAAGCAGGGGAAGGCATAACAATAGGTATCCTTCACAGGTAGATTTTACCACCTCCCAGTCAGGATTTAGTGTATTGGGACAGGGTGGGGGAGCTTGCCAGCGCCACTGAGACTACTTGAGGGGCACATTTGATGCCCTCCTTGCATACTCCAGTTCAAACCAGCTCGGAGAACCGTTGGCTACCGCCCTGGTGCGAAACTGGACAAAGGACATGAAAGTATCCTCCCCACTGTCCAGCCCCTCCTCTGGGAGGGACTCCTGAATCAATCCCAACCCTTTCCTAAGGGTACTTAAGGGCTTACCTGAAGGTGGGTCCCTAGATTCACCGTGGGATTCGATTCCAATTCAACACCACGTCATCTTAAACCGGCTGGATCACATCGGACTGACAGCACTGGACTTCACTTTGGGAACAGAGAATGCAACCAGGAAGGCTCAGACTGATACAGGTCCCATCGTCCTGCAAGTCTGCTGCACCGTCAGCGTCCATGCTCCATACAGGATCCTCACCTGTATGGACATCCAAGACACCTGAATGAATATCTCTTGAGTGTAAGAGCCACTCTGATGCATCTGCAGGCACTGCAACGTAGCTGACCGGTTTCCTGATCCTGGGCTCATACGGACTCAGACAGGCCCAGTAACGCAGGAAGCGGCTCTACAACTTGCTGGAGGCCTGCACTGTCTCCGGACCGAGTCGGAGGACAGTATCCATCATTGGCACCATTGGAAAAGAGATTCCCTGTGCCACGTGTCTGCTGGCCATTGCTAAGGCTGGGCGACTCTCGTCTCCAGAGATCTTCAGGTCCTGTCAAGGGACTTCTTTGATTCCAGTGGGCTCCCCCGCTTGCTGGGGCCTGCTGTGACATTTAACCAGTTGTGGGGATTCACTTGGACATTGCTGGTCCGGACACAGCACCTTCTTCGATTTCTACGCCTGTTGCCGTAGCCAAGGTGTGTTGGTGCCTCTGCCAGACACTGACCCCTGGCTATCGATATCCGACGTGGGACAGCTTGTGAATGGCTCCTGGTCATCCACAGAGTCGTCTGGTCCGCACAGCTTATTTATTTATTTATTTATTTATTGGCATTTGTAAAGCGCAGCATATACCCTGGGGTGTCTTGGCGCTGAATAATTTGCCGGCTGGGTGAAACTGCCTTGCTCTGATGATTATTCTATACCTGGAATCATTTAGTAGATTATTTATTAAACAGCCATGTTTTTATTTTTTTGCAGAATTGGAGTAGCGTGGGACATGCCCTAATGTCCTGGGGTAAAGTATTCCAAAGTTTGGAAGCCGCCACTACAAACCGTCGGTCTCCCCACATCACAGTTTTGGTGCGAGGTACCATAAGTTGGTTACTGTTGGTAGAGCGCAGTTGGCGTGTGGGTTGGTACGGTCGTAGATGGTCTTTAAGGAACTGTGGGCCCTGTTTGTTTAGGACTTTGTACACAATGCACTGGGATTTGAATCTGGCTCTATTCTGAATCGTCAACCAGTGTAGTTTGGGAATGGCATTGGATAGAGGAGCAAACTTTGGAATTCCCAGAATGAAACGTGCTGCTGCGTTCTGTATAGTCTGCAGTTTTTTTAGGACTCACTTGGGCGTTGATAAAGAGCCCATTACAATAATCTAAGGATGTCAGAACTAATGAGCTCACCAGAGTTTTAACGGCGGTGGTAGGAAGATAGGGACTTATCTTTCGGATCATGCGCAGTTTATGGTGGGCAACTGAGGCCACTTTGCTGGCATGGTCCATAAAATTCAGATGGTTGTCAAAAATTATTCCTAAATTCCTTACTTTAGTCACTGGATTAGGGGAGGCACCAAAAGTTTGGGGCCACCACGAGGTAGGCCATTCTGGTGAGAGTTGTCCAAAAATCATAACTTCGGTTTTATCCGAGTTTAGTTTTAGGCAATTTGCTGCCATCCATTCCCCTAGTTCTGTCAGTCCTCTCTGGAATCTTTTAGCTACCTCCTCGCCATCACCCCTTATAGCCAGCACCAATTGTGTGTCGTCCGCGTAGGAGGTTAGGCTCATCCCATGTGCCTTGATGACATTGGCCAGGTCCGAGGTGAGTGGGTGCCCCCCTGCTTCTGGATGTAGTACATCGCGGTCATGTCGTCCGTCCGGACTAACACCACTTTGTTGCACAGATGTACAATGAAGGACTTGAGCGCCATGAAGATCGCCATCAGTTCTAGATAGTTGATGTGCATCTTCTGTTGCTGCTTCGTCCATAGTCCCTGCACTGTGAAATTGAGCAGATGAGCTCCCCATCCCTGGAGAGATGCGTCCGTTGTTAGGATAATCTGTGGCACTGGCTCCTGGAACAGTCGGCCCTTGCAAAGGTTGTGTGGAGTCCACCAATGCAGAGAGTCGTATGCCCGACTGGTAACCAACACTAGGTCTGTTAATTGTCCCTGAGCCTGTGTCCACTGATTTGCTAAGCACTCCTGGAGCGGGCGCATATGCAACCGTGCGTGAGGGACTATGAAGATGCAGGAGGCCATCATGCCTATCAACTGCATGAACACTCTCGCTGGAAGTGAGTGTTGTGGTCTGAACCTTCGGATTAGAGATTGCATGCTCTCTATCCTGACTTGGTTTGGTTGAGCTTTGGCCGTCAGGGTATTGATTGTCGCACCTAGAAACTGCCGGACATGTGCCGGCTGAAGATGCGACTTTGGGTAATTCAACGAGAAACCCAAGTCGTGAAGGAGGTGAATGGTAGTCGACATGTCTGCGGCGCACTGTTGTTCCGACTTGGCTTGAACGAGCCAGTCGTCCAGGTAGGGGTAGACATGGATGTTCTGCCTCCTGAGGTGCGCTGCCACTGTCGCCAGGCACTTGGTAAACACCCTTGGGGCCGTGGTGACTCCGAAGGGTAGGACCTTGAACTGATAATGCCTGCCTTGGATTGTGAACCTGAGGTATTTTCTGTGGGACGGGTGTAGTGGAATGTGGAAATAAGCATCCTTGAGGTCTAAGGTTGCTAAGAAGTCCCCTTGGTTTAACAAGGGAAGAATCTGTTGCAGTGTAAGCATATGGAAATGTTCTGACAGTATATACAGGTTGAGGGGACGGAGATCCAGAATTGGTCTGAGAGATCCGTCCTTCTTTGGAATAAGGAAGTACAGGGAATATACCCCCGTGCCTTCCTCCCCCACTGGCACAAGCTCGATTGCTCCTTTTTGCAGCATCACCACCACTTCCTGCTGCAATAAGTGCAAGTGCTCTGCGGACATAGGCCTTTGCCTTGGTGGAATGTTGGGTGGAGTGGATTTTAACTCTAGACAATAACCGTACTGGACAAGTTGTCGCACCCACCTGTCTGTGGTGATGTTGAACCAGACGGGCAGGAACTGTTGTAGTCTCCCCCCGACAGGTGTTAAGTGGTCGGGGGGCAGTGACAGAGAGTCACTGTTTGCTTGGGGTAGAGGAGCGTGAGTTGTTGTTCCCTCTGCCGCGTCCTCTGGTGCTGTTTCCTCTGTAGCCCCCCTTGTTCTGTTTGGGGTACGAGGATTGTGCTCCACCTTTAGAGAATTGTGACTGCTGACCCATTTGTCCTCTGGTGACTCCACGTGCACCTGAGCGACGAAAAGTATTGCCACGAAACTGTTGTGATTGAAGGGCCCCCATAGATTTGGCAGTTTCGGTGTCTTTTTTAATTTTTTCTAGGGTGGTGTCAACATCTGGACCAAACAGTCTATCAGGATTGACTGGTTGATTAAGTATGGTTGTCTGAATGTCAGGTTTAAACCCCGATATGCGGAGCCACGCCTGTCGTCTCAGCATGACGCTAGTGTTAATGGTCCTAGCGGCTGTGTCCGCGGCATCCAGTGCACACTTTATGGCTGCGTTGGAGATCAGTTGTCCTTCCTGTATAATCATTTTGGTGCCCTCTTGAAACTGTGGAGGCAGGTGTTGCACAATTTGCTCTAGGGTGTCGTAATGCGACCTATCATAACGTGCCAATAGTGCCTGTGTATTTGCAATACGCCAGAAATTGGCAGCCTGCGCAGCTACCCTCTTGCCTCCTGCCTCTAGCACCTTGGACTCTTTATCCGGGGGAGGAGCTTCACCCGTTGTTTGGGAGTTGGCCCTCTTTCGGGCATTTGCGACCACCAGGGAGTCAAGCGGCAACTGTCCCCGAATGTATGCAGGGTCTGCAGGTGCTGGTCTGTACTTTTTTTCAATACGTGGATTGACCACCCTCGCCCTGGTAGGCTCTTTAAAGATGTCCGCCGCATGCTTGAGGACCCCCTTGAGCATAGGCAGTGTCTTTACAGTTCTTTCAGAAACTGAAAAAGTGTCAAATAGAAAATCCTCTTCAACAGGGTCAGCATGCATGTCCACATCATGATTAGCAGCTGCCCTTTCAATGAGTGCATGGAAACCTGCAGAATCCTCTGTTGGGGATGCACGTGTACTGAAAGGCTGTGGGTCTTGTCCCACATTATGGGTGTCTTGGTCACCAAAGTCATCATATGAATCCGGCTGTGCATCTGGTTCATTGACTGGGAAAGTGTATTGGTCATCTTCACCATATCCCTCACCGTCAGAGGGGTCTGGAGACGGAGTTGGGCTCCCTCTTAGAGGGGACTGGATAGGTTCCATGAGGCCTGAGGCGTCCTGTGGATACTTATTCTTCTTCAGGGGGATGACATAGGAGTCCACCGGCTGTGAAGTTATCTTCCTTTTGTAAAGGGTCAATTTGCCTGTATTAGCGTCGATAAAACACTCTGAATCCTCTTCTGAGTCGATTACTCGACCTGAAAGTGCCCCTGCCGTTGAAGAATCCGACTTCTTTGGTGTCGATTTTGTTGAGAAGGCCTTCGGCGCCTCTTTTGGCGGCAGAAGGTAGAGGAGTTTACTGGCAGATTTGACCGGAACGTCTATCGCCTTCTGTGGCGATGGCGTCGGCGCCGACGAAGCAGCGGCTTTCTCCCTAATTCTTTGTAGTGAAGAAGCGACGAGGGACGTTTCATTCACAGTGGCCTTTGGCACCGACGAGGAATCCTTGATCTTGCCTTCGGATCCGACGTTCTGTTGGCCCTTTTGAGTGTTGGACGATGATGCTGCGTCCGCCGCCCCAGAGGCCCTGGATCGATGCGCAGATGTGCCAGCCTTCGATCCGTGTGACTTCGACGGCTCCGTCTCTACCACGCGTCCGACCAACGTCCCAGTTGGTGTCGGAGCCGTGCCGCTGTCTTTGGCGGGCTTTGCCGGCGTCGCAGCGGTTGACCTGTGCGTTCCGCCCTTTTTAGAGGATCCCTCCTCTGGCACCGATTTCGACACAGTGGAATCGACAGATTTCTTCGATCTCTGTGGACCGGAGGTCGAGGGAGTCGATGAAGCAGCGTTTTTATTTGTTTTTGGTGGTACGGCCGCCATCTTAGGGACGCTGGAGTCCTTAAGTTTCAGTTTCGTTTTCGGTTCGGCCATCTTAGGTGTAGTCGATACCGTAGGTTTCAGTTTCGGTTTCGATACCGTCTGTGCAGCAAGTATGTCCGTGGCCGGGCCTAAAGGCGGGGCCGTGGCTTGCGCGACGGGGTCTTGGGTAAGGCCGACAGGCGATCCCGTGACCCGTTCTGTATGTTCGTAAACTTCGGGGCATAGCTCATCCCCTGAGCTATCTTCCACGGCCCCATAAACCTCTTCGACGTCCCCTACCTCGTCGACGTTTTCAAGGCCTTGATCCACGACTCCGTCGTCGTCTTCCGGATCCGCCTCGACCTCCGTCTCGGGCGGGGAGATTTGAAGATGACGGCTCAGGCCCTCTTCTTCTTGCTCGTCGAAGATGTCGTCCGGTTCCGGGGCCGTTTGGTGGGCCTCAAGGCGCACCGCGCGCCGAATCTTGAGTGTCTTCTTGGACCTGAAACTTGCACAGGCTCTGCAGTTTCCTTCGTTATGGTCTGGTGAAAGGCATTTGTTACAGACCGGGTGCGCGTCTATATGTGGGTATTTGGCCCCACAGAGCGGACAGAGCTTAAACGGACTCCGCTCCATGCTGGAAAAGTTGCTGTCGAGTCGCGATGAGAAGGCCTCGATGTCCGAAGAGCAAAAACTCCGCTGATTCTGGCTCCGAGAGACGGAAGAACTCGAGACCGCACGCAAACAATACCGACGTAATAAATACAAGGCCTTTTGGCCGAATAAAGTTATGTTTTCTCGGTTCCGACAGAGAGACGTCGAGACCGCATCCGAACCCAATGGCGGAAAAAAACAATCTGGGGATGGAGCCGATGCCCATGCGCACTGTAGTCCAGGGGAGGAGCCACCTATCTCAGGACACTTCGAAGACTCTTCCAGGACAACAATGTGCGATCATCCGGACCCAACACTAGGCGGCGATCTAATGCTAAGATATGAATTTAGCAGCCCACATGCCTCGAACATATTAAAAAGTGTTGGACTCAGGGATTCATCTTCATCTTCAAGGGCACCGTCAACCATCCTGCATCTATCGACATTGGTGGGCATTCCTCTTCCGTGCCTCCTGGTCATTCTTGGGTGGCATAGACACTGTCCCCTCTGATTGAAGGTACCTCTCAATCTGAATCCACCTTTGGGTTCCACCGGACTCCTTCGTCTTCTTCTCCAGCTAAAGGCATCCATTGTGGTCTACAGCAGTTTCCAACGTCAACTTGACACCTATGCACCTGGCTTCCCTGGTGTAGATATCCTGGTTCCGGGAGTATCCACAGGTGGGGTGACTCTCCAACATTCCATCTTCCACTGGGTTTCTTCAGGGTCCGCTGGGAAGGGTCATACTTCTTTAAAATTGCAACAATGGCTTACCCATTGACTGGTCTTGATCAAGCAGTTGTCTTCACACTCTGCACACAGCCTCCATGGGATTCCTAGGCACTTAACATGGGTGGTTCCTTGGCTCCATAACACTTATAGGTCTTCTGGGTCCAGTCTAGACTGGAGTTGTGGTTCGCAAACCACTTTTTTAGTATATGGTTTGTTCTCCCCGGTAGACCACTGTATTTGTGCTACTTACGTGGCCTATTTCCTAAGTATTGTGTTTCTATCTCCGGTTAGGAGATAGTACAATTGTGTTAGTGAGTGTTTGTAATAAAATACCTATTTTTATAACTACACTATGTGATTCTTTTTTCACTTATCCTATATGATAAGATTAAGTACTGGTAAAACAAGCTTCTTTACACTTTCTTTACACTTTCTGGAGCAAGCCTGAAGGCTGCTCTGGACAGCTACCACTTAGAGAGCTTTTTAAGGTTGTCTAAGACCACTAAAATCACCATAAGGGGGGTCTGGGTTAGTGCAGGGTGCTACACTGACATAAGTGAGCACCATATACTAAGCCAGCCTCTCACAGAAAGAGACTGTCAAAAGAACATATTGGGAGAGTTATAAATTCCAAATAGGATTAAGTGGATCACACTGATCACAGGATACAACATGAGCCTAGCCAGCCTTTTAATCGGGCAAGTACTGCTAAGTAAAGTTGCTGGAAATGCTTATTAGAATCCACCAAAGAATTGGGGAGTCTGGATTAGCTTGTAACATACTGTGCATCTTGAGTAACAAGACTTTGTATTAGAGACCCCGCTTGCATGAACAGCTCTTAAACACCCATTTGGTATTTTGTCACATTGAATCTCCTTCTGCAAGTGAAGGGACACACTCAAATGACCCACAAAAGTATTGTGAAATGGAAAGCATTATTTTTTCTCTAGACTCATAACTTACAACTCCTATATGGATATAGAATTACGGATGTATGGCGTTACAACGCATAATTTTACATCGCATACCATTACAACACGATTTTTACAACGCAGGATCCATTACAATGCATGCCTTTGCAACGCATGTCATTACATAGCAGATGCTATTACAACGCATGCCATTACAACGTAAGTATAGGTAAGTATATCTTCTTTAAAAAAAATGTAATTAATTTAATTTATTAAATTTTTAAATTGAAATTAATTTAATTTATTTAATTCTATTAATTTAATTAATTTAAAAAATGTAAATAATGTAATTAATTTAATTAATTAATTTTAAAATTGTAATTAATTTATATTAATTTAATTAATTTTATTTAATTAATTTAAAAATTGTAATTAATTTAATTTCATTTAATTTATTTAAAGTCGTTTTTTAAAAAAACTGAACCCTAAAAATACCCCTGTACCCCTTAACCCAAACCTAGCCCTGAACCCTAAAAATACCCATGTACCCCAAAACCCAAACCCAGCCCTAAAACCTAAAAATACCCCTGTACCCCAAAACCCAAACCTAAAACATAATACCCCTGTACCCCAAAACCCAAACCCAGCCCTAAAACATAATACCCCTGTACCCCAAAACCCAAACCAAGCCCTGAAACCTAAAAATACCCCTGTACCCCAAAACCCAAACCCAGCCCTAAAACATAATACCCCTGTACCCCAAAACCCAAACCCAGCCCTGAAACCTAAAAATACCCCTGTACCCCAAAACCCAAACCCAGCCCTGAAACCTAAAAATACCCCTGTACCCCAAAACCCAAACCCAGCCCTGAAACCTAAAAATACCCCTGTACCCCAAAACCCAAACCCAGCCCTGAAACCTAAAAATACCCCTGTACCCCAAAACCCAAACCCAGCCCTGAAACCTAAAAATACCCCTGTACCCCAAAACCCAAACCCAGCCCTAAAACCTAAAAATACCCCTGTACCCCAAAACCCAAACCCAGCCCTGAAACCTAAAAATACCCCTGTACCCCAAAACCCAGCCCTAAAACCTAAAAATACCCCTGTATCCCAAAACCCAAACCCAGCCCTAAAACCTAAAAATACCCTTGTACCCCAAAACCAGCCCTGAAACCTAAAAATACCCAAACACCCCAAAACATATACCTCAGTACCCCAAAACATACCTCAGTACCCCAAAACATATACTCCTATACTCATACTTATTTTATAAAATTACTTAAATTAATATATTTAATTTATAATATAAAAAACAAAATATATTTATTTATTATTAATATTAATTAAATTAATAAAATATTAAATAAAATAAAATAAAAATGATATACTTACCTATACTTACATTGTAATGGCATGCGTTGTAATAGCATCTGCTATGTAATGTCATGCGTTGTAAAGGCATGGGATGTAATGGATCCAGCGTTGTAAAAGTTGTGTTGTAATAGAAGTGCGTTGTAAAAGTTGCGATGTAACGGTTGTTTCCCTAGAATTACACCAGTGAGTAAACTAAAGAAAGAACATACCGAAAATTCTTGATAATGGTTTCTCTAAGTAACGTAGCCTGCTAGGTGAAGGAGAAAATTGCAGACTCAGTGGGTTCCCATTTATTGTATGTGATGGAACAATATCATTTTTAAGGTTGTTCGCCCACAATTGTCACTCTCTTTTTTTCTTTTAGAAGGTAAGAGACAGAGATGCGGATGCCATTCCTAGCCATAACTTGACAATGGAAGCAGTGTGAAGTGCAGCCTGCTATGACTCAAGATAAGACAAACGAGACCAGAGACCAAAGGAACCAGCTTGCTGTGGCAGTGCATTAGGTGCTACTATGCCTCTTGTAAGAAACCTATATTTTCAACAAAGGTGTCTACACCTTTTATTCAATAAAAGGCAAAAATGAAAACCACTAGGCATGGAGAGGTTGGGGAGTTTTGGAAGATATTCCAAACTTTATCGACATGCCTGTGTTGTATATTAGAGAAAAAGCGAACATAAGCCACTGCAGGATGTCTGGGGGTTGTTAATATACTGATCAGGGAGAGACAGAGAGACACCACTATTAGGACTTTGGTGAAAATACTAGGGACCTAAACAGAACAATCAGAAATATCTTGCATTGACAATGTGATCCAACCGCGACAGTCAGAGGGCTCTCCTTTAAGAGTCTGTCAATATGTATGTGAAAGTAGGCAACATTTGTGCCCCACATGCAAATCAAACCCACCAGCTGAAGTACTATCACGGAGTAACAGATTAAATAGATGTGGCTAAAATAGTGATTTGTTTGTCATAAGAATACATTTTCTATGCTTAGTGTTCAACAAACGTCTAGGAGTCCTGCTTTCACAACCCAACAGTCTACTTGGCATCTGGCTGTAGGCTAAAATCATACATTTAACATCACAACAGATATCCTAGATTCTTGTCTCCGTGGATATGGATACAATGAATTAAGGGTTGCTTGCCTTGCATCGACCCAGTGGTATGGTTTGAGTAATAAATTGGCCTCTACTGACAAGGCAGAGGTTTTACATGACATTCCGGATTAGTGGTCCAGATCAACACCACTCTATACTTGCACTTAAAGCCATAAATCTCCATGCATGCAGCTGAACTGTCTGATAGGACAAATTAGGTATATAGCAAATTTAAACAACTTTTTATTGCAGCATGAAACAGAGTAAACTAATAGTCTTATTTATGGTGTTGCACTTTACTAACAGATTTGAACTCTGCAAATTTTACACAGTAAGAACGTAGTTGGTGTAGCTGAAAGAATGATGTTTAAAGGGCACCAATTCCAAAATAGAATAGGGTCAAGAAAAACTATTTCAAACGTTTGATCGGAATGCAAATATTTTTTCTAAATACAGTATTTCCCGCCATTTCTTTTGCTGGGTCCCAGTTTGAAAATAAGTGTGGATTATTAGGAATACTCAATGTAACTCTACTTTATCAAACCCCTATGCTGGAAAGTTGTGATTTGAACAGGTAACATTCAGCTCACAACAGACATAAGAGAAGAGCTTTAACTCACCTAGGTCAAAATGCCTTACTAACATACCCAATAATTTTTACCATATTATTAGTACTACAAGTTGGCTTCCGAGTTAGATGCAGCACAGAGGAAGTGGTGAAGGCGGTTTTGGACAAGTTACTCCGTTATGCCTATTGGGACGCACCCACAGCTCTGGTCCTAATGGATACCTCAACAGCATTGGATACCGTTGACCATCAGTAAGTGCTAGATCGATTGAAAGAGTAACCGGCCAATAGAGGTCTCCCTGGATTCATTTCGGTCTGAAAATCAAACACTGTGCTGTGGAACAGGGTTCTGTGATGACCCAATTATCGCTCAATGTATACATGTCTCTCTGCCTCTTAATTCAATCTTTTGGGCGGTCTTTATTCATGTAAGCATACGATACTCAGACTGTCTTTAAGATTCATGGTGACCTATGGTTGAGGCAAGAACAAGTGCATGACTGTCAAGTAAGGAGCCTTGGATCTCTTCGAACCTAAACTAAATAGACGTAAGACTGAAATTCCTACTCCTGTTTGGAATGTTTAGTTTCAGTTTTGATGGCTCGGTTAGATGCACACTCCTGTGCCGTCAGTCAGGAACTTGGGTGTCAAATTTGACACACAATAAAAGAGTACGACGACATAATCTTAGTGATGAACATGTCTGTTTCAATTGCACACACTAAAGAGCGTGTTCATAATTTTGACAATCAAGACAGCTTTTAATTTGAAAAGATCTGACTCTTTCTGTTGCATTAGCTACATTATACCGGCTTACAGTAAAGAAGTTATTTTTAAATCCCTCTAACTGGTGCATATAGTAAGTTTTTATCAAAGAACAAATCAAATATCGTTGAGGTTTTCCGGCTACACACCAAGACATAGTTTAACATGCGAGAAGGCTTTTTTGGAGGCCGTTCCTAAGTTTAGCCGAGTTCACCAGAGAGATCGAGTTTTATCAAGGTGGTGGAGCTCGCTGCCATGTTGGCTTACTAAAACCTCAGTAAGGAAATTCAAGAAATTATCAAAAACCTAGCTTTTCCTGCGTCTTATTTTTTTTTTTAGACTTCAGTTTATAGCAAAGGCGACTTTATGGATCCAGATCGGTTATTTAAGCTCCAAGATTCCTTCTGATGAATACTCTGCTTTATAATAATTTTAAATAAATAAATATTAAAGGCACTTCTCTATCAAAGACTATCAATTTGGTGAAATCCCTGTGCTGTCCTGGACGAGTAGCATTTATGGTCTAATTTGACCTATACTCTTGCCTTGCAATGTTGGCGACAACCACAAATAGATGCTCTCTTATCCTCAAATACATCTTTTCCTTTCCTTCTTTAATTCGGAGTTCTACAAACATCCCTCTACAATTATCCAACTCATCAAAGAGCAGGGTTAATCTGGGCAATATGGTGTCCTATTCAGGACACAGAACAGCTGGCATACACAAGCGTGTTACTCCACTAAAACAATGTCCGGAATGGATGTATGATGTTAGCACGCACACTTTTACCACGCATACCATTACCACGCATTTTTTACAACGCGATACCTTTACAGCGCATAGTGCTTTGGGTGCTGGATAGTGAATAGTTTAATTTACTATTCCAACACCAGTCCCCGGGACACTAGGGAAGGTTATTGGATAGTAAATTAACCTATTCACTAGCCATTCCCTAAGTCAGATCGCCTCAAAGCGCTATGCGTTGTAACAGATGCGTGGTAATGGTAGTGCGTGCTAAAAGATGCGTGCTAAAGGTTGTATACCGTCCGGAATAGCTACTAATTAAGGCCAAATAAAGACAATGCCTCAACTGGAAAATATAAAGTTGCACTTACCAATTACTGAAGCAGTAGCAGTGAGGAGGTAGAGGAAGGGACTGGAAAAAACGAATAAATTTGTCACACAGTGTATTGGGAAATCCAGACAGCACTAACATCTTCTGGAGGTTTGAAAGAATCCTGGATTTGGAGAGGAAAACAAACTTTTACTATAAAATTGTAGCAGTTTTATATATCAAAAGGACTTTCCAAGAACAATTATTCTTTAGCATGGGTATTCCACCACAGTTACATACTGTGGTAGATACCCACATTTAGTAACGATTTATGGGACACTTTGAATATGTTTTCTGGTCTCTACATGCCATATGGCTTGTCTTTGGACTTTAAGGACAGCTAGAGATTCTAAGACAAGGCCAGCCCACTGGAAGCCTATTCAGCTTTGATTTAGAAGATGCAGAACGTGGTTTATTAAGTGGTCTATTTGAGAGACCTCACCATGTATTAATGCCAAGCTCTTTATCAGGTTTAGCTAGTTTTATTTAAGTAAATCCTTAGTTCAGTCCTGGGTAGCGTTGGTAAACAGCAGTCAGGCTTAATCAAAGGAACAAATGTAAAGCATTGTTGCAGGGATTCTGCAGAGTCACAGAACTATGCTTGGGATCACAGAATCTTAGTAGGTAGGGACTGAGTCTACTCATAAGCCCGGGACCGACTAGCTATAGTGTCTCACTTGCCCTCCTACTGACTCACAGAGGAACAAGTGATTAGACACCCCAGAACACAACAGTCCTGACCCTCTCAGGAATCGTTGTTGCACATCTTTTCGCTCTCACACTCCTACAAGTCCACAATAAGTTCTGACAGTACGGTCAGCATAGCAAGTAGTGCATAAATCCTAAAAGCAGCTGTCATTATTTAAGACAGGGAAGCCTAACATCCCTCCCCTTCTACAAAAGTAAAATGATTATATATCGGAAGATCTCTATGTTTGTAGCAGACACCATACCTTAGCATGCACAGATGAAAGTTCTACATCTCAGGTGCTGTAAAGATCTCTTCCCTGGAAAGATCCCTCTCCAAGTGTGTTACCTATTTTGTGCATAGCAATATGACAAAGTACGTGTTCCCAAACAGCTGCATTTATGAGGTTTGTCTAGGTGCTAGGGCCTGACCAGAAGTGAATCACAAGACTGTCAACTCTTAGGTCGTACTAACAGCATCACCAAAGGTTTAAACTCAGCAAATGAATGGCATACTCTGGCTTGTACATGACAATAGTGAGACTTGCATGTCCTGATCTGTCTTTCGGTCTACATATATTTTTTGCTAAGAGTTGATAGTCTTGCTCTGTGAGAAATCTACTAAATAGAATGTTTGTCATAATGACTTCTTACCATCCTAGTGTGTGTGTGTGTGTGTGTGTGTGTATATATATATATAAATATATATATATATATACATACATACATACATACACATATACACATACGTATTTGCCTCAATTGTATCGCAAGATGTACCACTTTGATTATACTTTCCAATGGAATTGTTATCTGTAATTATTTGTGGAATAAAGAATTACACAACGAGGTATCACTATTCTACTGTGTGTGTGTGTGTATATATATATATATTACACACAGAAAAAATATGTTTTAGGGGTGTTATAGTTAGCTGGACATTTCACCGGTACAAAACCATTGAAATTCTCCCATTATAGTTAGTTCAGCTAACTATAACTCGCTCGCCCGCAATGCACTGCTGATGACGTCACATATTACGTCACTCATGATATGGTCAGTGACATCACTGATGACATCATCCAGTGAATGTGTTATTGTGAAAATTAAATGTTTTATATATGTATAGCTCAAAGTCGACGGAATAAATGGGTATACAAATGTCTAAATGGATGATTTTAAAAAAATGGATTGTATAACTGACTGATTAAGTGCATTTTAGTGAATACATGGGTTAATGAGTAATGTTTAAATATGTAAATATCTGTATCAGCCTCTCACTTTGTGTATACGTGGTTGCATGGGTTGGTGAGTGTCTATATGAGTTATTACTTTGTTTTTCGAGTATCAGTATGAATGTCTGAATGTATGTATGGTTCAGTAGGGGGAATTATTTAGTGCATAGATGCATGAATGAGAGTCACTGTTTGTATGTGTTGAAGACAGTATGTGTGCAGGACTGTATGGATGGATGAGAGTGTGTGTGTGTGTGTGTGTATGGGTGTGTTAGTGAATGACTGTCTCATTAGTGTCTTTATAAGTAACTACATACATTTTAAAGTAGTATATGTGAGTATTGGTGTGTATATAAGTGAGTATATGTGAGAGTGAGATATTGGAAGAGTTCCTGTATGAATAAGTATGTGTTTCTATAAGTGATTCTTTAAAAGAGTAAGCTTGTGTACGTTTCTGTAGAAGTAAGTGTGGTGGTGTGTGTATAACTGTATACGCAAGTAAATTGATGTTTGATTTTTTATTAGCATGAGTGACTATGTGTGTGAGTAACTATGGATGAGTGGCGGTGTGTAACAGGATGTATAGGTGTAGGAGTACATATGATGAGTGAGTACATGTATGAGTGACTGTATAGGACTGTTGGCAAATGAGTGGATGTGTGTGTAGATCTTGGAATTACTGAATAGGTGTGTTGTAAGTGGTATTGGTATGTCCATTGTTTTGAAAATGTTAGTTTCTATTTTTGAGTGTGTGTATCAAAAGTTAGATAGGGTGAGAGGAGGTCTGCCGCTATCAGTGATGTCATTTGAGAGGTTATCAGTGATATCAGTGGCTCTTACTGGAAGCACATGGTGGTCTAAATGGCCCCCAGGATTGAAGGGGAACTATTTCCCCAACTTAAAACGTGCCACAGGGCGTGTTTGCACACATCACCTCAGGCCTCGTCCTTTCCCCACTGTGTAAACATGCCCTGTGCGTTTTAAGTTGGGAGATTAAGTCCCCTTGAATCCTGAAGGTCCCTAGGGTCAAACTAGCCCACTAGGTACCTCCAGTAAGCATCGTTGCAGAGAGGTGTAAAAAGGGGTACGGCCTGGACCACATCTCTGCAACGCAGCACAATGGCACTTACTGGACGCACCTGGTGGACTAGTTAGCCCCCAGGGGCTCTCAGGATTGAAGGGGAATTATTTCCCCAATTTAAAACACGCCACAGCGCGTGTTTGCACACGTCACCTCAGGCCCCGTCCCCTCCCCACTGTGTAAACGCACCCTGTGTCCGTTTCAAGTTGGGGGATTAAGTCCCCTTGAATCCTAAGGATCCCTGGGGGTGCAACTAGCCCACCAGGTACCTCCATTAAGCGCCACGGAGCTGCCTTGCAGAGGTGTAAAGAGGGACGTGGCCTTTGAACACCTCTCTGCAACGCAGCTCCCTGGCACATACTGGAGGTTCCTGGTGGGCTAGTTGGCCCCCAGGGACCCCCAGTATTCAAGAGGAATTACTTCTCCATCTGCCAACACGTCCCCCAGAGTGCTGAAGGGAGGGAGCGGGGCCTCCGGTGCGATGGCAGTCTTTTTTTTCTTCAATTTTTTTTTTTTAAGAAGGAGGGGCTGTGAGACCCCCCTTCATTCCCAATTTGTTGGCCCTGGGGACCCCATCCCCCGGAGCCTGTTCCCTAATTAAAAAAATAAAATATATATATTTTTTTTAAAAAGATTTGGAAGGGGACCTGTGGCCCCCCTCCAGAGGCCATAATCGGCCACGGGCACCCCATCCCACGGGCATGGCCTTTTTAAAAAAAAGGAATTTAATTGGAGGGGGGGCTGTGTGGCACCCTCTCCTCTGGCCATTTATGGCCCCGGGGACCCCATTCCCCGGGGCCGGCCTTTCTCTTTTTTTATTATTTATTTATAATTGGGAGAGGGGCCACTTCTGGCCCCGGGGACCCCATCCCCCGGGGCCTGGGCATTTTTTTTGGAGGCCCCCCTCTTCAGGCCCATTATGGCCCCGGGGACCCCATCCCCGGGGCTGGCCCTCTCAGTTGGGGACCGTGGGGGTCCGCAATTCCCACATTTTTTTTTTATTATTTGTGCACCGGTGCGCTCATGGTACGCGTACCAGCGGGCGCCGGTACGCGCAGCGAGAGTGCCCTATCGCGATCGAAAAAAAAAAAACAATAATAAATTTTGTATTAAAAGTAAATAATAATATAATATATAAAAGTACTGTTTATAATATTTAAGAACCGTATTTGAACTTTAAACGCATTCCCGAAAAACGAGCAAAACGTCACTGCTACGTGCCGCGTAAGCGCTCCAGGAAGCGCCCACGTACGTGCCGCGTAAGCGCCCCGGAAGCGCTCCGGGGCGCGTAGCGTAAGCGAGTCAAGCTATGTGACCTTATAATAACACTTTTCATTGGTTCAGAACATTTTTTTTCTCCAAATATTGAGAACCCCACCCATTTCTCTCACTATTGCTTTGTACTTTGAGAGAGCAAGAGGTGTTCTGTGCATTATCTGCTTCTCAAAGTTTTCTGATCTACAGCAATGGCTGAAAGTGAGTCATCCAGCAGTGATTCTAATGTTTTTTTGCCTGAGGACCCTCCTCGAAACAAAACAAAGGACCACTTCATTTGGAAAAATGTTTCCATCCCTGAAGGAAAAAAAAGGTTAATGCTGCTAAGGTAACCTGCAAGATATGTGGCACTACTTTATCCAGAGGCAATCTAAATAAGAAATATAGCTTTGGAAATGCCACCTTAATTAGGCATGTCCAGAGAAGACACCCAAATAACTTTGCCATGGAGAGTGTCAGAGACCTGGCACAGAATGCACGAAGAGATGGCGGCAGCACCTCCACTGGTGGAGCAACAGCTTCGGGAACACCACGTGGAAGAATGATCCCTAACGTGCAGCCGGTCTTTGGAGGCATAAAATTTCTATGCGTGGACTGTGATGAACTGCTCTGTTATGGGGAGCAGAGCGTTGAACTCATTGCTATGAAGAGACAGGAACACCGCTGCCCTCCCCGTCCCTAATTTTTCATCTTTTTTTTTGCTCCTGTTGAGCAGTTTTGGAATCCCTGGTTTTGTTTTTCCCCTGAAAACAATACAAAAAAAATATAAAATAGTTTTAAAAAAGTATAAAAAAATATTTTAAAAAAGAAAAAAAAAAAGTTATTTTCAGAACTACCTCCAATTCTCAAAAAAGAGCTGTATTCTTTACATATTTTACAATTCTGTTTTCCCGTGGTGCGCTCAGGGTGCGCGTACCGGAGCGCGCACCCAGTGCTTACCCCGCGAAAATTTCAACAAAAAAAAATAGTTTTTTTGCCCTTCAGGGTCCTTCTAGGCCCCCCCTCAGAAAACCTAGGGGGTCAGGGGGTGTCTACTCTGCCCCCTTTTAATTATATCCCCCTTTCTTTTTTCACCTCTTGTGTCTCGATTCTACCGAGACAAGATGGCGGACTCTCCGGACTGTTTAGAATGTTGACAGACACCCGATAGCCAATCAGCTTTCCGCTCGCGCACTCCCGTAGCACGCCGGGTGCGCTCCCCGGTACGCTTACCTGTAAGCGCTCGAAGCGCGCATATAGATATATGTGTGTTTTTGAAGTTAATTTACAAAAAAAAACACTGGAGCAATTTTCAGCAAATATAGCAAAGGCACATCTGCGTACCAGTCCCTACAAGTTTGGCGTAGTTCCATTCAGCGGTTGGGCTGTACACTTGTCAGACCGTCCTATGGAAATTAACATGGGGAAAACACGTTTTGGGACCCTCCCTTTTTTCTCAGCCCCCACTTCACGAATCCCCCCGAAACTTCCAGGGAAGGAGCGGAGCTGGCCAAAATTTTGGGAAAATTACACGCAAATTCCTCAACCGGCGCCAGAGTTATTCCCAATAGAATGTTGCGGATTTCCTATGGTAGCCAATCCTAACTAGAACTACCTACTGGTGACCGCCAGTAGGATATATATATATATATTCTCATCTTGCTGCGGCTAGATATATATTTTTAAAATGAATGAGGAATACAAGAAGCTAGTCGTGTTGTAACTTTGTTTGATAGAAGTTCCAACCAACATGTACCAATGTATCTAAAACAATGATTGACTGTGAAGGCTATATCTATATGTTGTTGTAATGACGAAGAATTGAGCAACACATGATATATTTTGTACATCTATTGAGTATGTATCCTTCTGTGTCATGCCTTTCCACACTTTGTTTTTTTTTCATGGCCTTAAGACACTCTTGTCTACTTTTTGTATCAAAATGAAGTTTAGACCAATGGAAAGTACCATTTTATTTAGGCTCATAATTAATTTTGATCAGTTTCTTGTACCATAGCGCCTTAACAATACACTTTTATGATTAAAATCACACAGTAGTGTGTTTGTCACACTACATCAGCACACTAGTAATGATACACTTTCAATAGATGTATATAGCTTTAGTTATAGATGTATATAGCGTTAGTTATAGACTCGGTAGGAGGAGGCCACTTCAAAATGGCCGCCGCATTCTTCCCCAACGATATGTCACCATGAGAGTCCACCCTAGACATCACCAGCTTTCAATCCTCATACAGTTGCATAAATGCTCCCGGCAGAGTGCCTCGTTTACCGGCTATCTGCTGTGTACGGGACGCTTTGGAGACAACGAGCCATTTTCAAACTCAGTAAGCGACATTGTCTTCCCTGTTTAGATTAGACACTTTCTGCTTTTAAAAGAGCAGTTAGTAATACAAGCTCCTTGCCTCTTGTAGTTTTGTTGGAGGTATTATTTACCATTACTCTCCCAAACTCTGGAAACCTCGGAAAGAGACTTCTGCTTTTCTGATTGAGGTTGCAAGGCGTGGCTTCCTCCAGTATATTGTACGGTAACAAATTCTCTTCTCTTTCAAGATAGGTAAGCTAGTCCTCAGCGTGTCTGCATCTATATAGACTGTGTAACTCATTACAGTATTAAATTGCAAAACGCAATACTAGAGTACTTCATGTGCGTTGGTCCTACAAGAGATATATTTTAGACTGACAAACTAATTCATCTAGGCAAGTAGACAAATGATACTCCTTCAAGATGGAGAATAAATGTCCTCCACATGTGTTCATATGTGCTTTTTGAGTAGAAAAATATTATTTTGTCTACACGATTGTAGAGCAGCAAGTCTCTGTACATTTTGTGGCATATTTGGTGCAGATACTGGGTGCAGATACATTTATTTATTTATTTATTATTGCAATTTATAAAGCGCAACGATTGCCCTTGGGCGTCTTGGCCCTATAAATTCAGTTAGTGTCTCTGTAGAAAAGATGAAAAAATTCTGTCAGTGGAGGCTAAGGGGCGGACGAGTTACTGGTCGAACCACCAAGTCTTCAGCAATTTCCTGAATTGGAGAAGAGAGTGGGTTGATCTAATCGTTAGCGGAAGGGAGTTCCAGAGTCTGGCTGCTGTAACCGTGAAATGTCTATCTCTCCAAGTAACAGTCCTTGTAAGCGGTACCACTAGTTGATGCTGTGTCGTGGATCTTAGTTGTCTAGCGGGACAGTAAGCCAGGAGCTGCTCTT
Organism: Lissotriton vulgaris; assembly: GCF_964263255.1. Classification (NCBI taxonomy): domain Eukaryota; kingdom Metazoa; phylum Chordata; class Amphibia; order Caudata; family Salamandridae; genus Lissotriton; species Lissotriton vulgaris. Next base: position 75,002,118 of record NC_141698.1, read on the forward strand.
TAAGAAACTCCGGCCGTTGTTTGTGAAGCGCTTTGAATGTTAGGCATAGAGTTTTAAATTTAATCCAATTTTTAATCGTCAACCAATGGTAATTCCTAATTGTTTGCGTAATCGGTTTGAATTTGGGGGTCCTGGAAAGCAATCTTGCCGCCGCATTCTGGATCGTTTGTAATTTGGCGACCACCCGGGCTTGGGTATTGGCAAATAAGCCATTACAATAATCCAATGAGGAGAGTACCAGTGAACTCACCACAGTTTTTCCAGCACTTTCTGGAAGGAACGGGATTATTTTTCTTATGAGCCTAAGCTTATGAAATGCAGTGGACGCTGTTTGATTTGCATGGGTGACAAAATTCATCTTTTCATCAAAGATGACTCCCAAGTTCCTGACCCTTGGGACGGGACTTGGTAAAGCTCCCAGTGATGGAGGCCACCAGACTGACGACCATATCGGGGAAAGTTTCCTGAAAATGACCACCTCCGTCTTCTCAGAATTAAGCCCAAGGCAATTACAGGCCATCCAATCTTTGATCGCCAACATGCCTTCTTGGAAGCGTGCAGCTACCTCTTCTCCATCATTGTTGATGGCGAGCACTAGCTGGGTGTCATCGGCATAGGTGGTAAGGCTCATCCGGTAGGTTTTAATAACTCTTGCTAAGTCCGACACATAGATGTTAAAAAGTGTCGGACTTAGGGATGAGCCTTGGGGGACCCCACAGGGTAAAGCCAGTTCAGCCGATTTAAATGGTCCTAGCGTTACAGCCTGTGTTCTGCCAGATAAAAAGAAAGCAAGCAGGTCCTTTGCTCTGGATTGAATGCCCAAATATCCGACACGGTCAATCAAAATGGAATGATTGGCCGTGTCGAAAGCCGCAGATAAGTCCAGCAGTATGAGCACTGCTGTCCCCCCTGGTCTCTGATATCATCAGCGGCTTTAATAAGAGCTGTCTCCGTACCGTGAAGTCTGCGAAACCCAAACTGTGAGTCGTCTAGCAGGTTGTTTTGTTCGATGTATTCGGACACTTGACCATTCATTGCTCTCTCAACCACCTTGGCTAGAAAAGGCAAGCTTGCTATTGGTCTATAATTCTTCAGCATGTCTTTATCCAGACAAGGTTTTTTGAGAAGTGGTTTTAGAAGGATGTTCTTCAACATGTCCGGATAGATCCCTGACTTGAACATCACATTGCAAACTTGTGTAATGACTTAGCTTATAGAATCCATTACAGGAGGAAAAACTTTAGGAGGACAAGGGTCCTGCGCCAACCCCGTTTTTGTGAGTTTCATAATGTCCGTTATTTGTACCTCCTCCATTTCTTTAAATTGAGTTAATGAGCAGCCAGGGGTATGGTGTAGGTAATGGGAGTAGCAAGCTCATCCTTGGCAGAGAACTCTGAGTAGATGTCGTTTACTTTAGCAAAAAGGAAACTGGCCAGGGAGTCGCACAAGGCCTGAGAGGGGACCAAATCTGGAGATTTCCCAGCCAGTTGTTTCACTACATCATACAGTTGTTTACTGGAGTTCTTTGCATTGTAAATTTGTTCCCCGAAGAACTTCTTTTTCGCTTCATTAATCATCTTTTTGTAGCTGACCAGTGTCTCCTTATATCGCAATTTGCTATCCAGGTCATAAGACCTTCGCCAGTATCTTTCATGCTTCCTACAAACTTGCTTTTGTTGTCTTAGATCTTCCGTAAACCAGGGTGCAGAAGGCACCATCCTATTTCTCGATATGGTCTTGGATGGCACCAGAATGTCCATTGCGCTACCTATCCAAACTGAGAATTGTTTTGCAGCTATATTAGCATCTGCGGAAATGGTTGGGTGGGTACTAGCCAACAGTGCTCCAAGTGCTGCGTTGTCTATATCCTTCCAGACTTTAAAAGGCTCTGATTATGGGAAGGTCACTGATGGAGATGGCACATAAGATAGCATGGTGATCGGACCAGGTGAGGGGAAGGATGTCTTGTATGGTGATCCCTTTAAGTTAGGAAAAAAGCCATCCAAAGTGTGACCGGCCTCATGTGTGGGTGCTTTTACTAGTTGAGCAAGCCCTAAGGTTTCCAGGTCAGCCATTAGGGTTTGAGTTTCGATATCATCCGTTTTTTCTAAATGGAAATTTAGGTCACCCAGGACCATGAGGGAATCTTCGATTGCCAGAGATTCAATCAGTGAGTTAAGATTGAACAGAAATTCAGAACGAGGACCAGGCGGTCTGTATAAGAGTGCTCATTTGAGATTGTACGAGGGGATCAACATAATAGCGAATTGAAAAGCTTCACATGTTGTAGAGGGTATGGGAAATATTCTAACCGAAAAGATATTTCGGGTGATTATTGCCAGGCCCCCTCCTTTCTTTCCCTGTCTATCCAGTCGATGTACATTGTATCCCTGCGGTACCGCCACCACTAAATCTGTATCTGACGCTCCATCCACGTCTCCGTAATAAATAATAAATCTATATTCCTATCTTGGATTAGATCAACTATGTCCTGTCTGTGCCTGCCCAATGATCGGGCATTAATGAGTGCTGTTATTATTTTCTTAGTTTTGTTGTTAGTACCGTTTTTAGGACTGGCTTTGTTGTTAATGAAGGGTAAGCTGGAATTGCAGCTAGGGCAGCTAGTGATTTTGGTGCGTGGAATGAACTCAGGATCATACTGAGGGCAAGTGCTACAGTGGACCTGAGCGAGTTCAGCGCGTGAGTACATAGTCAGCTCTGTCGTCTTGCCAGGGCCAGGGGTTGTGGCCCTCGGCCCGGTCCGGGCGCAGACGGGCTTGCCTTTGTCGCGCCTTCGGTGAGCCCGCCCGCTGCGCGGACAGGATGGCATCATCCTTTTTTCCAATGTGGAAGAGGGCGGGAGGCGGCCAGCAGCTGGAGCGCAACCCTTTCCTCCCCCCAATATGGCGGCTGACAACACTCTCTCCCGCAGCGTCAGCACGTAATCTGCTGCGCTGGGAGCAGGGTTAAGTTGCGGCGTTACCCGAGGTGAGGCTTTCTATTTAAAAAAATTCCCAAAAAGAGGAATCAAATGCCACAAAACAATCATTAAATGCATTAAACGCAGCACGCTACTATCTAACAATTAAAAATATAGTTCAATATTAAAATCGAAAGAACAAATAACGGTTCTGGTCAGATTTTGACTACACTGAGTCCTTTCTCTAGATGCAAGGACATTGCTATGTAAATCAGTTGGTTATCTTCAAATAATTCGTCTAGATGCCGTCCAATAAGCATTTTGATCCAAAACCTTAGGATTAAGCCCTCTACATGTGTTTTGGATTGTTTTATTCATGACTAAATCCTCTATAATGCAACTATAAAATGTGCTAACAGACATTCCTGTCTACACACCTTTAGGAGCCTATACGTGAGGCCCCTTTCTGTGTTTTCAATACTCGATTACTATGGTTCGAATTAATTACCGAACAAGATCAGAGTAAGTAGAATATCCTCATTAAGCTGTTCTTGGTGAAAGCTTTTATGTCACTTTTCTAACTCTATGTCAACACAGGATTCTTTATGATCTTTACAATATTATTGGGTTATGGTTCAAACGCACATCCGAAAGGCAGAATCTTTCGGATGCCCCTTTTTTTTGTTACACAGGGGTTATATTTTCTTTCTTTTCAAATCCTGTCATTATAGACCATTGAAATAATTGTGTACATTATATTTATACAGGGGACTTGTTTTACAAACAACTGTATGTCCTGAAGATACTCTGATGGATGAAATTACCACAACAGACTGAAACGTCGACTGTTACATCCATTTCCCTAGCATTTGAGTTGTTTGAGGAATTGTTTTCTAATGCTTTAGATTAATTTCCTATTCTAAATACTTTTGGAGTGGTTGTTCACACCTAGGATTTGTAGGCTATTTTATGTTCCCTTCATCATGATGTTTTATTGTTTCTGAATGTACCCCTTACATTTCTGTGTCACATTAAAATTGTGTGCCCTGAAAAATGATATCCATGTTTCTTTAATTGTCCTGCTGAATATTCATTTTATGAACAACTACAGTGATGTTTAGATTTTTTCAACGTTCAGTCACCATTTGGTGCTCAACATATTAGTAAAAAGTTAATATGAAATTTGACTATGATTATTGAATAAAATCCCTCGTAGGCACCTTTATCTAACAATCAATTATTCTGACATCGCTTAATCACTGCCTTTACCATACGTTTTCGTTATTTTAGAACTTCAAAACTGGTTATCTGAACCAGAAATTCTTGGTTAACGTTTTTCACAACTCAAATCCATGCGGGGGTAACCTCCCATTCCTTCAACCCCTTTTTGCCACTTTCATCCATTTTTCACAATCTCAGGAGAGGGAAGGGATCCTTCCCCATCTGTTCTTTTTCTAAATGCTCTTGCACAGTACTAAGTATTTCAGAAAATAGATGTTTCTCATATATTCATAGCTGTTGAGTGATCTCTTCCTGGAAGCAGTCCTCTGTCCCTCCTTTTACTTTTTTGAGAGTGTACTTACCACTGAACTTTAACCTTGAGCATACCGTTCTCTTACTTTTTTCTGGGTAATTATTTCGCCACCCCCATGGAAATATTTAATGACCACTCATTTACTCAATTCATGAATTTCCATTTTTTAACATTTTATTCCATCCAAGAATGCTGTACTGGGGAGCAGATGAAGGAAAAACAGAAGCAGAAGGACAGCTTTTTGAGGAGTGTAGAGTGGAAGCTGGGTTAACAAAGGTGCAGCCCAGGATTCAGCAAAGAAAGTATGGGCTGAAATGGATGAAGCGGTTACATGAAAGATGCAAGCACTTCAATATAAGCTAACTGAAGTACACTGGATGGACTACAAAACAGCCCTTACATGTCATTAACAATGTCGTACACAGTATACATAACTATGCAGAGGATTAAAAAATAAAATAATAATTTACCTTCGAAGTAAAATAGGCGTAGCACTTCTTAAACTGGAAGATAGGTCTCCAATTTGATGAGCCCTGGAAAAATATACATTTTTAGCACCATCATAACAGAAAATACATAATAAATTAGCAATGATTTAAGCCCAGAGTCAAGCCCAAAAGTCAAGAACTAAAATTAAAACTTCTCAAATGCCTTCCCAATCACCTCCTCTAAACATTGTGAGTTTACCACCTCAAGCAGCAAGAGGATAGCCATTCATAAACTTTATTCTGTATAGCCACATTTCAATTTAAGCTGCCCAAGAGTAAAATAAAAGGAAAAAAGGGGAGGGGGTGCAGGAAAAAATAATAAATTGCTCAAAGAGCAGGGAAGTAAAATGTGGCATTTGCATGCTTGGAATTACCCCTAAATGCTGCATTTGGATACACAATGGTCAAGTTTGTTGAAAAGGGAGAAACCTAGCCTATTGGATATCAACTCAATAGCAGTTCTTTGTTCAAAACATAAATAAATAAGTGATCATTAGATCAGCTTGTGACGTAAGCCACTTCGAAGCACTGAAGCATATTAGTCTCATGTTGTTGAGGAAAAACCGTCCCTAATCCTAATAGAACGTGCCTGAAGTGTTGATAGGTTGGTATCAACTGCATTCATCTTCTGTCCATCAAGGGGACAGAGGGTGGGAAGGGCAGTCTTTGGTATTTATACTGGTGCTTCAAAGTTGGGGTGTTTGATATGACTTTAAGAGTTCCAGAGTTAAGAGTCTAACAATCTGATTGTCCTCCCATGTTTCTGGCAGTTGGAACTGGATAGTGAGACCAGGTTTCCCTCGGTACAACTCAGGACACTGTGGAACATGCGGTGTACAAAGAAAGTCTGTAATTTAGGGGCCATACTCTCGATGTCCGAAGATAGTACAAAGAAGTTTAAATTTCACACTTTGAGCCAATGGAAACCAATGTAGATCGCCGACAGCATGACCATCTAGAAATCAAACTATAGAAGTTAAGACCGAGCTTGGTTGCTTGATTCAGTAGATTCAATAATTTTGTGATCTTTTTCTTCAGAGGTATTCTATAGATAGATTAAATCAGGCAAGACTCAAGAACAACAAGGTTCTGATCAATTTAAAATACATTAGACATAGAGCAACATCAAGTTCCTTCGAAGTAGTGCAAGATAGTTTTTTTGTTTTTAAATCTCTGCAGTGATGACTTGGTTTTAAGTCCAGAATAACCTTGTAATACACACCGGATTCAGCACCTCAATTTCCCTTTTCCACCATGTGAGATTAGCTTCACCTTAATAACCTACACCTCAGATGGACTTTAGGACGATCACAGGCGATACTAGAACAAATATCAAAATGGCAACCTAATATAGGAAGAACATAAGTGCTGGTCGAAGTACTCTTTAATACATTTGTCTGAACTGCATGAATAAGTTCACTTCAGACTTATAGTATTGAATCAGTCACGGCAATGGTAACTGTACATCTCTAGTGGAAGATTTAAACCATTTGAAATTTTTACTGACTGTACCAATCAACTGTTTTGCAATTGAGATTCTTGTGGCAGGTTTTACCTCTGGTTGTGCATCAATGAACAATTGTCATACTGGCTTTATATTTATGGTTGTGTAAAAGGAAAGCTGTGCTTTGGGTCCAAGATAAGATAATGCAAAACATTTTTGGTGATGTCTAACGTTTGGTGCTTTGTCTGTACCACTACAAATTTTATGTTTTCACTGACCCTATAATCAGACATAACCTTAGGAATGAATCTTATATCTTCTAGCATCGCCTTCCTTAATCCATAAATAGTGACTGGTATGTCCATCAATGATGCATGTAGTTATAGTATCCTTAAGGATAACATTATCATAGTAAAAAAAAAATTAAAAAAAGATCTTTCATGACAATATATTTGATATTTTCATTTCTGGATGGGTTCAACTTGTGGTGAAATCAACTTATAAACAGATTTCATTAACAATGGTGTCTAATGGACATGCTCACTACCAGCATTCTTTATTCAGAGATCGTCCCTGCCCAGGTTCTTTATGCATGCAGTGAGGGCCTTCATGTTCAAATGAATGAATAATACACACAACAACAAAAAAAGACTATGAAGACCACTTGTAACAAACAGAATAAAATTAGCTTTATGGGCATTCGCAGGGTACATTTCTGTTTGATTCGAATGGGTACCCGCCACCATGTGATGGCCTGCAAACTGTCCTTCAAAACAGCTAATTTAGAGCTGCTCTGGTAACACACATCAGGCAATCAAAACGTTTATAAGCACTAAACAACTGAGTGCTGTGGACTTATGGAACTCAGGCCAATATTTAAAGTAGTGCAGTAGAAAAAAAGTTACAAAAAAAACATCTATCCAAAAGGCATTATATTCTCTTTTCTTTTTGCTATTTTTTTTTAACTTCCGGAAATACGTAATAAATAACACATTTTACAGTCAACTGGTTGTACATGAAGTACAGGCTTAATAGCATCCCCATAAAATCAACACGAAATTTAGAAACGGAACCTAGTGGCTTTTACATTTACAATCCATAATGCACACACCTACACATGTTAAGAGCATTTGTTTAGGACAAATCAGATCAGAATAGCGGGTCAATGGCAACAATTATTCAGGCACCCTCAACTTTGTACAGGACTCTTGTGGCTTCTATATGCAATTGTTAATTTGTATACCAGCTGTACATCAAATGTATAATGGGACTGCCCCATTTTTAGGCTATATCCACTCACTACTACAGCCAAACCTATAAACATATTTCGGTGCCTCGAGATCTCCTGAACTCCCACATACCGAAAAAGCATCAATTTTCCTGAGGTTTAATAGTAAAGCATTCCATTCAGAGCATGCAATATTAAGAATCGCATTATGCAGCTAGATGCCTTGGTCCAGCAAAGGTGCACACCATTCCCAGTTTGGGAATTAAGAGGGAGCCTATCAGTGTAATAATGCTAAATATGCTAAATAGTAGCAGCAAGTCGAACTCCAGAGTTCTGGCACTAGCAGAGAGAACCTTGAATATAACGCAACAGTCACAAGAAGTGTATATTTATCCTACTCCTCAGTCTTGGGTATTCATTATTCAACAACTAAGGGGTAGATTTCTCAGCAAGAAGACAAAATGAAGAACAGAAAAAGCAGGATCGGGCAGGCAATGAATGGAGCACGCAGATTTTAAAACATTCATAACAATGTATCTGCAGCATATCCACCCTCTGGTATTTCCATCAGTGTACATGTGGCTACCCTCTTGAGTCTTTCTTCAAAGATTGTGTGGTTTAAAAAGTGCACTCTTAAATGACTGTCCGAGAACTATTTTCAACCTTTCTCTTTCCTCGAGAGGTGGACACAATATGCCTGATGGTTGTCCAGACCTTCCACTGTATTCGAGATGTAGCCTTCAGGACTCGAAACAATGTAGCATCCGACAATACATAGTACCTCAGATATGGCCTTCAGAAATAGGCATAATATGCTATATGTGATGTCCAAACATTACACAACACTCCAGGTGTGACCTTCAGAACTGGGCACAATAATCAGCAGTATATTCCAGAACTGGACACCACGCTCACCTGAAACCCTCTTATTTGGTCATGATACTCAAACGTGCTCAAAAGAGCTGGATATATTTTGGTAGCTTGTGCTTTTGAAATTGGAGAGATAAAATCTATCACTTTTGATGAACCAAGGTAGAAATTGGGGCCCTATTAATCAAAACACGTCTCTTTACTCGTGTTCCTCCTGAAGGACCTTTTGTACATTGAAATACAATTATTTTCTTATTAATAGACCATCAAAACCTTTGGTACTTTTCTTTCTATTACATGGACAGAATGATTGAGTAATACATACAGTAACATAATGCACAGGCATTAGATATGATATGGTATGGGTCATTTCATCCTCCGTATGTGTTACTTTTATTTCGTGAAATATATGCAAATTTATGAGTTTTCCTTTTGCAAACCTTTACTATTTTTAGGACCTAAATAGAGGGAGCGTGAGAAAGTAGGCAAGGCAGGAAGCTAGAGAAGAAGACAGAAAGAGAGCCAAAGAATACATGAGAGACTGAGTGGCGGATGGACAGAGAGGGCAGCAGAGGGATGTGCAGACAAATATGGAGGATTACGAACGATAGAAAGGAGAGAGACATTCAGATCTTGGGAGAGAGGCAAAGATACTTAGGCAGTGAAAGTTAAGGGAGAATTGGACATGGGTATATCTCCTGTGATAGAAAAAAGAGAAGGGCAGTGACAGAACTTGAAAAGCGGATAGAAAGAGCAAAGGGGGAAGAAACAGAACGGGTGATCTAGAAAAGGAGCGAAAATATACATAATAAGGGAGCGAGCTAGTAATGGCGGAAGAGAGCACGAGGGTAGCAAAGGAAGTCGGGCTATGGTAAATAGAAATGAATAGCTGTTTGTGGTCCTCGCGCACCGTGTGACTGTCCCGGGATGCCTATGATCGGCACAGGCCACCAGTGCGAGCCAAGAATGGTCAGCTGGGCCTGGGCCATAGCAAAGGCTGAAAACATCCCTGACCCAAGGCCGGGGGCTCTGTGAGGGCACGGTGTGTGGAGAACAGGGTGCTTGGAAGTAGAACAGGGTCACATGTGTGAAGGAGAGCTGTATGAATTAAAAACAGGGTAATGTGTGTGCGAAAATAAAAGAATGCTGTGCAATAAAACTGTGTGTTAGGGTAGAACAGGATGCTTTATGCGAAGGGCAGGGGGCTGTGTGCAACAAAGTAATGTGTGTGAAGGCGAGGCTTGAAGAGAAAGTGCAGCGTTTGAAGAAAGGTGTGCTGTGTGAATTTTAGACACTCACGCAGGCACAGTACAGTACACAGACGTGAAAATGGAGATCGAGAGGAGATGTAAACAAGGTGAGAGAGAGAAGGGTTCCACTAAGTATCATTCTGCCAAGGAGCGCCCAGGAAGAGACTCTGACTGCCGTGTTACCTCTAGCTTCACGCTACCTGCAATCTGAGGCTGTAAACTGTAGAAAGAACCAGCATTTTTTAATGTGAACAAGGATCGGCCCGCGAAAGTGATCGCCGTCAAGCAAGGCGCACGCCCAAGCACATTCATGCAAGCTGTAGGCCGGCCATGCTAGCATTATTTAAAGCCCTTACTAAAAGTCTCGCCAGACCAATCACATGCGCTGGATCAGGCGAGACCTAAAAAGGGTGGAGTGAGAGAACCACCTTACCCTAAAGAAAGACTGTTAAGACTTATCCCCTGGAGAGCGAACAGCAACCTGGATTGCTGAAGTACAGAAAATCAGCTTCAGGTTACCAAAGGTCCTAAAAGCTTGAGCATAACGTGAAAACGCCCAAGATTTAGAGCCTCTACTGGTCATATGCTTCATTATCAAGGACAAGACCTGAAAAAGCAATTAGATTATGTTCGGTTGACTTGGGGCAGGTGGAAAGAACAGCCTTGGTGAGGTTCTATACATTCTAAAGACTGTGTAATCAGTTTCCCTGTTATGAACTTGCCGACTTAAGCCTACTGAGTACTTTCAAAAGACATACTATCAAGAGAGCTTTCAAAAGGGTTCAACACTTTGGAAAAAGCCAGCAGTCAAACTTAAGCTCTTTGTGAGATAATTGAACCAGGTTGCAACCAATAAAACATACTTTGTTCAATGAGACACAGATGAATGTAGGCGAACTCATCGACTTGGGTGATGCAAGTAAATGGTAACAGTGGAGAATCTGCCATTATCTTGCTTACAGAAAGGAGCGCTTTAATTTATAATAATGAGGAATTAGAAAAGCAATCTCGATATGAAAATGGGTGGGTGGATATGTGAGCCATATACATTGCCCTCTAAGAGGACTACTGCATCAAAATGTTGAGGTCATGAGTAATACTTCAGGAGACACCTTGAGTAATAGATGGCTTTGCACAACTAATTTCATTGAGACTATGGAGGTTTATATTCGCTCACTCCAATTCTCCTTACTATTCATGATCTATCACAGGTAAGAACTGTGTATTAATATTGTCTGTTTCAGATCTTGAACCTTGATTACATCTTTACCAAACTCAACCTATAACTTTTTTTTTTTTAAACAATTGCTCTGGTTAAGCATTTGTTAAGCTCCTAAATTCAGTGAAAACAAGCATTTACAATGCAATGGTTTCGCCTTTTGGTAAGGTTAGAGCTATTGGCATTGTAAATGACAAAATGTGTATTTATGGGTTGGTTTTGAAAACAGATAAATAAATGGTATTGTCATTTACATTGCCATTAGCTTAATCTCTCGCAAATGTGAGACCTATTGTACTCTACGGAGGAGCTCAGCAGACAGCAATTACTACCACACACACCCCCAGAGCCACACACACACACACACCCAGAGCCCCACACACACACACACACCCAGAGCCACACACACACACACCCAGAGCCACACACACACACACACCCAGAGCCACACACACACACACCCAGAGCCCCCTCACACACACACACCCAGAGCCCCCTCACACACACACACCCAGAGCCACACACACACCCAGAGCCACACACACACCCAGAGCCACACACACACACACCCAGAGCCACACACACACACACACCCAGAGCCACACACACACACACACACCCAGAGCCACACACACACACACACACCCAGAGCCACACACACACACACACACACACACCCAGAGCCACACACACACACCCAGAGCCACACACACACACCCAGAGCCACACACACACCCAGAGCCATATATATATATAAAGTAATTATCCAAATGTGGGCAATACAAGCACCTACGATCAACAAGAGCTTTATCAAAGGGCTGGTTGGTGGTTGACCGTTTTGCATGAAGCACAAGAAATGTGCTTTATGGCTCACAGGCACTCATAAATGTCCTCTGAAGGGTAGACAGGCGCAAAGTTTCCTGGGAAGTAATGGAAGAGGAAAGGAAGAGAGGAAATGGCAGGATGAAGATTGAAGCGAGGGAAGGAAGAAAGGGTCAGGGAAGAATAAAAAGAGGAGACGTGAATAGAGAAAGAATGAGGGTGAACACAGTGGTATAAACGTGGAACACAGCTAAGTATGGTGGCCAGATTTTGAGAAGCAAAAACTGGGACAGGTCAGACATAAAAGTAGGACTAACCGCCTTTAGTGTTACTTTTATGTTTGGTCTGTCCCGATTTCGCATATCTATCTACACACAAATACAGTGTGTGTGTATATAAGCACACATTTACAAGACAGCCTTCACATAGCATTATCTTCAGACTTTACAGACACGTTCTCTGAAAGCCGGGACTGTTCGGAGAAATCCGGGGCGTCTACTCACCGCCGAGGGAAAAGCTGGGAGGGGTGTAAAAAGAACAACTCAGACGAGACATAACGAAAAGGAGCCATAATTGAAGAAAATAGGGATAGGGGCTGAAGGGAAGGAAAGACCGGTGAAGGCATGAGCAGAGGAAAACAAACAACGAGGAAAGAGAAGAGAAAAGTAGAGAATCCCTGAGGGAGGAAAGAAGCTAGAGGACCCGAGGAAAAGGAAAGAGCGGAGAATAGAGAAGAATAGGAAGAGGTCCTGAGGGAATGAAAAACGCTCAGAGGATAGAAGTGCTTACAAAATAATTCTTGCTTGAAAAATATTTTACCAAAAATTATCCTCCAGTGCTAACCCAAAATAGTTTGTGAAAGATCATGATCCACAAAGGCGGGGGGGAGGGGGGTACCAATTTTGAACTCCTTCAATAATACTGTTTCAGCTACAGTACAGTGGGAAAAAAAAGGTGGAGGGAGTGCACCAAAAACAGAACAAATTGAAAAGCTCCGAGGGGCAATGTCACGATGGAGGACAGGAGAACAGTGGGACCCCGGCCACAGGTGTTAGCTGACTTGCTGCCCTTTGGCTCCTCTCCTTTGAGGGAGCAGGCCAGTGTGCCTTGTAAAGATTAATGCGAAGGCCAGTCGCCAGCACTTGGGCCCCCCAAGTCAATTACCTGGTGCCCTAAGGGCCAACGGGGTGACCAAACACGACTTCAACAATATTGGCTGGGTAATTCCAGTGTATAGCAGTCCAACTTTTTTGCTTGTGCACAGGTTCTTAGCGCCAAGACAGGTCCTTGGCTTGGCTCGAACTGGGCTCTCCCTGTTAAATCACTGGTTCGACAAAATGTATGCAGATTGAGCAGATGATGAGCAGAAGGGACTTCACTTCTATTCAGGTGTGGTGCACCACTGTGAACTAATCCATGCACAAAGAGTCATGGCAGCAGTTACATTAAAAACATATCTTTGTGAAGTTAAGAAAACAAGCCTCTTTTAGACACTCCTCCTTTTTATAATGACACTGAAGCAGTGGTTTGAGAAAAGGTGCAATCCGCAAATGTAGGCCACTTTTTTTTTAGGATGCCCGGGCCTATTTTGCATCCCAATCCAACCCTCTTTATCACTTACCCATACCCACTTGATTTCTGTCACAAAGATGCCTATTTCTTTTACTCCCCCCCCCCATCCCCGCTCCCCCCCCCCCCGGCTTGCGTGCTTGCTTTCTGCAAATGTTAATGCAGTGAGGCCCATCCTGGGATGTCTTCTCATACTCTGGCTCAGTTATTCCACCTAGTGTGCTCCTCTGTGAAACTATCCTATTGCAGGCGGTGTTCTTTTGGGCATCAAAGCGCTTTACAGTGGCAAATGTGCCCACCACAGTGTTTTGGGAGTGGGAATTTTGTGATGGTAGGGACTGTAGGAGTGGGCAAGGCTGGCTTTGGCAGGTGTGGTCCAGGTGCGTGTGTGGAGAGGGTGGAGCTAGACTTAAAACCAAAATCGACCTTGGTAAAAATGTCCACACCAGCCCCACCCTGCAGGGGGCTCGACTAGAAGTAGTCCTGGGGCTAGGGTTGGGTGATGGTAGCCCATGCCCCTCTGAAAGCCGCCCCCCTAGCTGTGGAAATGTCAGAGTGGGCAATGCACAGTCCAGCCCTGGAAGGGCAATTTTTAATTTTACAAGATCTAGTATTTGAACATAAATCATGGTTCTAATAACCTGTGTGCGCAGAGGAGTTTTAAAAGCACCATACGAACATATTGACTGCGAGGTCACAGCCAGACTCCAATCCCTTCTTGCTCTTTCCTCACAGGCCTCGTCTTTTCCCCTGCTTACTCTGCCTTATTGTGTAAATTTGCAATCTTCACACTATTCAGTTGGACTTGTACATCTGTCGGATGGGAGTGATACAGGGGCCTTGACTGTACATGTACGCGCACATAGAGACGGATGCACGCATTGCCCACCCTGCAGCAGCGTGCGCTGCGCCCTCCTCACAGGGACTTCGGGGCTTCACGCAGTGGCGAAAGGAGGTAGTACAGCCTCGCATTCGCCCAAAACGGGGGCAGTTTTCACCCACCACAACCCCTCGAACGCACTGACACACAAGTGCTTAAAACCGCGAGAACGAGGCTCTGTCACCCGGATGTGTTTTTTGGCATCTTTAAAAATATTTCATTGACTTCGTAATAACGTGTTCCTGTAACACCTCACCTCTCCCTGGACCGGGAATAGCTCAAGTATAAAAAAAGAAAAAAAGATTTTTTTTAAATGGCCATGATGTATTTTTATTATTAGAGGCGTTGGGGATTATTTTTTTACCTTGAAGATGTGTAGTTCAGCGCGAAGTTTCTGACGAGAATAGCCTCTCGATTTTGCCCACATCTGAACACTTCTTAGCAGGCATCTGATTCGTGTGATGCTCAAAGAACATGCTCAACACTTTTTTTCGGAGTTTTATATCGCGCAAACTCGACCCGAAGGTATTGAAGCGCTTTACATGAACACCAGTAACCTTACACAAGGATACATTCGTTTTTTGTAGGCATTAATACAATCTCTTAAAGCACAATTTTCTCTCACACACACACAAAGCATCTCGACTTGAAAATATAAAGTCGCGGCGCTCAACGGTTCCGCTGGGAAGTGCAGCGTTTACAGGGGTCTCAGCGCAGACACAGCGCCTCGTGGGTAATATGGAAGGGTGCAGTCGCTATCTCAGCCCTGGGAAGTACCGTGCTCCAACACACACAGTGCATCTCAAAGGGTTATCTGAGGACGGTTATTGTCACATGGTGTCCCGGGGGTGTCCCCACACCCTGCGCTCTCAACTAAGGGGGTCGTGATCCAACCCCCTCCCCCTCTCACCCCCCCCCCCCCCCCCCCCACACCCCCCTCAGCAGCTACAGACAGGGAATGGGGATCTTTAAGGGCCTCTTTAATCAGCAACTTGGCAGATACCAGCTCATAATTAAAGCAAAAAGGAGGAAAGAAAAATAGATTGATAGAATTGGAAAAGAAGGATGGAGGAAGGGATACAAGAGTCTGTGAAAAGATGAGCGTGTGAATGGATTAAGGGATGGGTGAGGATGAGCGTGTGAATGGATGAAGGGACAGGTGAGAATGAGCGTGTGAATGGATGAAGGGACGGGTGAGGATGAGCGTGTGAATGGATGAAGGGACGGGTGAGGATGAGCGTGTGAATGGATGAAGGGACGGGTGAGGATGAGCGTGTGAATGGATGAAGGGACGGGTGAGGATGAGCGTGTGTATGGATGAAAGGACGGGTGAGGATGAGCGGGTGAAAGGATGCATGAGTGAAATCAGGGATGGGTTGAAAAGTTTTATGGGTGAATGGGTGAGAGAATGTTTGGGTGAGTGGGTAAAAAGATGGGCGGATGAGATGATGGGAGGATTGGTGGGTGAAGGATTGATGGATAAGTGGGTGATAAGTGGGTGAGAGTTGGGTAGATGGGTGGACAAAGGGATGGCAGTAAATGGAAACCTGAGAGGATGGATGAATGGGTGGGTGAGACTGAGAATGGAAGAGTAGACAGAAATCTGAGAGGAAGGGTCAATAGATGAAGGGATGAATTGGACGTGTGGGTGAAAGGATGGCAAAGTAAATGGAAATATGAGAGGGTGGGTGAAAGGATGGCAGAATACATGGAAAGATGGATGGATGGTTGGATAGACGGACGGATGGATGGAAATATCAGCAGATGGGTGGGTGGTTGAAAGGATGACTGAGTAAATTAAAACCTGACAGGATGGATGGATAGGTGGGTGGGTGGGTGAAAGGATGGCAATAAATGGAAATCTGAGTGAATGGATGGACAAAAGGATCAATTGATTGATGGTTAAGTGAAATGGATGGATGCAATGCATAGATAGTGTATGTGCGAACAATTGTACAGGTATAATGGCCAATGTATGGATGGAATGGTTAAAGATTGAATGATGGATGAAAGAATGAATGAATGTCATGGTGAAATTGCAGAGATCGGCGGGTGGATGGAATGGTGAATGGATGAATGGATAGGGGCTTGGATGGAAGAGACAAGGGAGCCCTTCTACGGTGTTCATGTTCACTTGATTCTCTTTCTTGGTGTCATTAGAAACATGGTTCAAATTGACGTATTTACATATTCTGGTTGCTCACTTGTTCTCAGCACACACTCAGTGCATATCCAGGCATCACTTAAGGAAGGGTCTGATTATCACTCAGAGTATCAGCGCTGGTGGGTCCAGTGCCCTCACCAGCACACATAGCGCCTGGAGACAGGAAGGTTCTTCTAAGCACGCAGTGCCCCTCGGCGCTGGAGAGCCCAGTGCTCTACACATGAGCTCTGTGCACGTCAACACTTATATCTCGGAAGGTAGCGCTAAGAACTCGCACCACGTCAGGTTTTTTTAATAATTAATGGTGCTGCTATTTTAATGGGCGTTAAATATGCTTTAAAGAAATGTTGTTTCCTCTCTGACTTAGCCAGCAGCGCCTTTGAAACTCCGGGTGATGCTTGCAGTCGAGCGCGGGTTTGCACTCAGTGAATGAGAGCAGCGCTCAGTCTCCCGCCTCGGTGCGGTATGCAAGTCGGGCTCGGGAGCGGGGTGCAGCCGGCAATGTGTATGTTCTCTGACATTTCTTAAGGGTGGGGGCTGTCAAACGGCACCCCCTGGCTGGCCATATGTAGCACGAACACCCCCCTTGTTTGCCCGGACCTGTTGCCTCAGCCGGGAGAGCTGTGTATTGCCGGGGGCTGGCGGCAGCGGAGCTGGGGGCTGCGGAGTCTCCCAGCCTTGATCTTGCCTGCCTGGGTTGTTTTTGATCCAGTTTCCTTTCTTTCCCCTCCTGGCTGCCCGGTTCCTCCCTCGCTCTAGCTCTCTCGTTTGTTTTAATCAGGCCCCCTCGGGGGGCGGGGCGTGTCATGATAGCCCTGCCTCCCCAGCGCTGTGTGTGATAGCCACATGCTGCAACTGCCTAGAACAAGGTGAGCACACTTGTAAACAAGCAGCAGCGGGAGTCACGAGGGGGAGGGGCGAACAAAGACACGGACAGCTGCAGGGGGGACGGACAGCGGAATACAACCATGCGGGACCAGGACGATCGAACAAATGATGAAAAACAGCCATGTAAAAAAAGAAAGAAAAAAAAGAAATAAGTACACGCCCACAGTGGACACGTCGCCAAAAGCCTAAAAATCGCCGGAACGCCCACGAATCTGCTCCGGCTAGGACGGACAGATCTCTGTTCCAATGGCTAGCCTCCATTTATGGAGCTAGCCAATGGAACAGAGAGGCGGTGACCAAGCCACATACTGTTCTCATTAGATTTCGCCTGCGCGAAAGGCTGCTTGCGCAGCTTTCGACAGGCGAAACCTAAAAAGGCATGTATTGCATTTGGTAAATTTGAATGAACATAAAGACAAAATAAAAAAAAATTATATCTAGAAGGAATCAATTCAGAGGTGCAGGAAAAAGTAGGCTAATATCAGCAAGGTTGGGCTGGCTTTAGAAAGAGGACTGAACACCCATGTACAACCTCCTACATTGTAAATTACAGAGAATTTGGTCTATTGTAGAAAGATTTGGGACATCTACCCAACAGAAGGCAAAATGCATGCCTTCAGATCATGTGAAACGTCTAGCACTGTTTGAGCATAGACACACAAAGACATCCAGGCCCATTTAAGCCACATTCACAAAGCACAGCTGTCAAAAGATCATTGAATGCATTTTACCAGATCTCAAGGGTCTTGTAAATTAGGCAAATAGTCTAATGAAAAGACGTGCACTAGAAACACAAATTCCGCATTATACTTATTTGTACTGATGATGCAGACATGCTGATAAACTTTCTTTTTTTAAAGTAAAGGTGGTATAGGACAGAAAACGTGGGCAGAGTCAGAATTATTAGAGGCATTAGCAAATGAATTTGATAAATTCAAGTTCTTTGCATTGGGTTCTTTGAAAAATGACACCTACTCACTCAAAACAGAGACGAGAGAATACATCAACACCTCCTCTTAGCAGACTGCTTCTGCAAGTCAGCTACAAAGTTTACATCAAGTCTTTAGATCATGTGGACCTCATTTAGAGAGATTACAGCTCACATATTAAGAAACAAAAAAAATTGACCGGCTTTCTTGAGGTCATGCTCCAAAACATTTCCTCAACCCCGATTATTTAAAAACTGAGAGCTTGAAGGCACTCAACATTATGGGATCCGCAATACATATGTTTAGAGATGAATGTACACAGAACTGTGAAATAACAGATAATGAAATCTTTTTAAAAAGAATGCAACATCTCAAACATTTCAATCACTTAATGTGCTTTAGGCACTGTGTGCATTATACGCAAACTGAGAATTTGCCTTGAACTCCATTTGGGATACAAGTAGCTCGGACATCACAGAGGCAATGTCTGAACTCGAGTACACCTACTTTAATAACATGCAGTGTCCAAAACAAATGGGTATTCTGTGCAGTTTGATAGATGTGCACTCAAGGGAATGTTACTAACCTGCTGCATCGCTTAATCTAGGAGCATTACACTTACTGGACAGGTAGTGTGTCACATAAATCAGATTTGGGACTTTATTAGGACTTTGGACGTCTTTGAGAGGGGCCGCCACACCGTCACCATGCTCCAAGACCGCCAAAGCCATAAGAAACCGCACTCCAGATTATGACGGTCTCTGGCGTGCAGTTCTTTGGCGGTCCCACTGTGGTGCTTTTGAAAAAGGCACCGCAATGGAAGAGTCAAAGGCAGTTCCTGCAGGGCATGGACTTTAAAGTCCATGCCCTGCAGGACATGCGGGTGCATGCATACAGGAGGGCACACCATGTGCCCTCCTTCATGAATCCCCTGGCGCAGAGTTATCAGGGTGTCCTCCCCCCTTTGATTCCTCACCGCCACACTTTTCATGGCGGGTTCACCGCAATGAAAACTGTGGTGGTGAGGAAGCTCCTAATACGCTTGGCAGTGCCGCAGTGGCACAGCCTGCATATTAGGGGCCTGAAACCGCTGCAAGACCGTCTGGGATCGCAGATCCCTGGCGGCAGCAGGGGTCCAACCGCTCTACTTCTCATATGGTTGTCGGCTCACTGGAGCAGCCGTAGTCACACCACCACTGTGGCTTTGGCGGTGCATCAGACCATCAAACTCATAATAAGGCCCCAGGCATCATTTAAAATGGTACTAAATCACAAGCACATACTTTGGACACTTTGAAGAAGAAGCATTGTAATAGGTTGTTTCGAGTATTAAATCCTTTACAGGCAGAAGCATCAAAGAAAATACCGAGAGCAAACTGGCAGATTCTCAGAATCTGGCCGTTTGCTCCCGGTATTTTTGCATTTGGGATGCATCATCCCAAATGCAGTAATCGCAATTTAAGGAATCTCTAAATAGCAATTCCTTAAATTGCTCTTGCATTTAAGGAATCCCAAAATGAGATTCCTTAAACGCAATGCATAAAACCCCAAAAAATAGCGATTTTGCTAATAGGGGGAGCAAATTACCATGAAGTTGAACTTCGTGGTAATTTGCTAAAACTTTGAAAAATGCACTTTTGTGCATTTTTTAAAGTTACATGTTGCGCACACACATGCCCTTAGGGCATGTGTGTGTGTAACATTTGTGCACAGGTCCATTTCAGGGGTTCAACAGGGTGTCCTTTGGACACCCTGGCACCCTTGAAATAGCGGAACATTAGCGATTCTGTAATAGCTAATAAGGAATGGCTTTCCCATTCATTCCTATGGGCCTTTAGGCCCATAGGAATGAATGGGAAAGCCATTCCTTATTAGCGATTAGCTATTACCGAATTGCTAATAAGGAATCTGTAGGAATCGCTAATAACATTGCGATTCCTACATGCATCCCGTTTTACCAGTCTTTAATAGCGATTCCTTAATATTCGCTATTAAGGACTCGCAAAACATAACTTTGATGCATCTGCCAGTTAGTGTTTATTGGTTCATTACATGCACCAAATTACAAAAAACAAATACAAATGATACTAGCAATGTTCTTAAACATGGACTAATTGAACGAGCTAGTGAATGCGACACATAGTACCTATTAAGTGCTTTCCTACAAGCGGCTGTGCAGCACCTCTTTGGAGCCTAAGCATGAATATGGTGATTCCAGGCTCCATGACATTAGGGGAGGGCTGCCAGCAGCGGTACATAGCAAGAGCAGTGTCTACAAATCTAGGTTTCAGACTGGATAGCTACCGAACAGGCTTGGGCCTCAGACAGCCGACCTATCTTTTTGGTTACACAGGGGTAACAATTTGAGCCGTGGACTGCAGATCTGTCACTCACATTATGCTCTGACGGACCAGGCATATATAGATCAATCGAGGAACAAATCAAGAATCTCAAGTGCAGTAAGGAGCTGGGACCACATCACTTCTCTGCATGGTTTGTTCATGATCCATTCAAATCTGCCTGCTCTGGTGAATGGTGCATTATGAATTTTCATTACACAGAGTCCGCTTTGGTTATTTCAATTTTTTGCACAGGCTTGTTATGCAGCAAACTGCGTTATTTCATAATTCATCAACACTACACATTTAGGAACCATTGCTCACCCTGCATCTTTTTTCCCCCCACATCGCTCTCTTTTTTCCTGACTCTTGAACTCGTCTTGTCACCTCCTCTCACTTACCCTTACGCTCTTTCTATCTCCATCTCCTGAACTCCAATATTGCTTAAAAAGTGAATTTAGTTTTGAGACAGGAAAATCCCTGAAGTAGGAATGTGGATAATAAAGAGATGCACGCTTCAAAAGTCCCCAAAAGCCTCCTGAAACATCCTTCATTAAAAGAACTAGCCATGCATGCACATGATAAGTAGGACTATAAAAATCCACAGTTAGGATAAAATAACATGGCACGGAGGGATTTGTCTTCTTGAACTTCAACACCCCAGGACTGCGACACTGGAACTATACAAGGGGTGTCCGAGTTCTACAACACAGAACTAGTGCCAGAGAATCTGGACAAACTTTTCTTTAGTTTATTTATTAGCCTAAGCACAGATGGTCTAATGTACCCACTACCCTCCATGTTTAATGGAGGCTACGTTAGTATGCAGAGAGGCCTGGCAGTCAGAACTCGGGAGAATGACTTGGGAGGCCTGCAACATGAACTAGGCAGAGTTCAGACAAAGCACAACATTCACTGATGTAGGTGCAGGATCTCTGTGCTAAACGGCTATCTCAAATAGTGAGCAAAGATACTAGCCAAGACCTCATCCCCTCCACACCAAAGATTAGCACCATCTGACGAGGTAAAAAGGCATACCGCTTTGTGCAAATTGCTTTCAAAATCCTGCAGACTGTTTACATTTCAAACATTTGAAAATTGCAATAAATGATCACCATACTATAAAATCATACTGCATGCTTTGATAATAATGGAGACCAAGTGCAGGTTAATGCAGATTGGTAGTGTCATGACATTGGTATTCTAGTTTATTTCTGCAGAAAGCATCGAAGGTGGTAAAGTAAAAAATGCTCACAGTGGTGGTTCCTTGTGAAACACTAGCTCTTTCACGATTCCTAGGAGAATGACAGCAGCACTCTTTGGCTTCTCTTTTTCTGCCTTTTTCAGAAACTCTTCCACCTTTTTGTAGACTTCCGAGTAGCTGAAGATTTAACAAAGGCAAAAAACAAGCTGTAAACTTCAAAAAAGCAAAAATCACAGATTTATAAACAGTGTTAAAACAGGCACAATCCCTTAAAGTAGACTCGCACTCCTAAACGTACAGGACACTCATGGTCTACCCTACCAGTATGGCAGCGTGTGGGTAGCAAAAATAGCATTTTGCAGCACTCATGCCTGCAGGTAAATCCCACCATGTTTTGGTGAGGTTCCCAGTACTGCCCAGTTAAGGGAATTGGACAATCCAGTGTCATGATGGCACAATAGGAAGCCTTCCTTTATTCTGAACTGTGCAGGTAGGAAACAATTTAGCTTCCATGCCACCTCTCCCTGCTACAGAAATAGTAAATGTAATCTTCATTCTCTTGAGGAGGTTTGGGGACAAAAACAATGTAATGTGGTAGGCACTTCCATGCAGCACTTTCATCTCTTGTGCTCTCAATTTAGCTTTTTACAGACATCAAGGACAAAACAAGAGCTCAGCTTGGTGTTTGCTATACAAAAAGCATAGGGTTATTTGTGCCTTTCCATCCCATAAAGATCATAGACCTCATTAAGTGAGAATTGAATTACATTTAAAATATGTAATTATGCAAGTAGGAAGACATCCTTCAGGTGATATTCATTAAG
Source organism: Lissotriton vulgaris (assembly GCF_964263255.1). Taxonomy (NCBI): domain Eukaryota; kingdom Metazoa; phylum Chordata; class Amphibia; order Caudata; family Salamandridae; genus Lissotriton; species Lissotriton vulgaris. The sequence continues at coordinate 75,024,690 of NC_141698.1, forward strand.
CACTCATTACGCAATGCAGTGCTGCTGTGGAAGCAATTGCTCAAGTAAATTGAACAAGATTGTGTGAACAGGCATTGATGTCCTTGAGGTTCCACTCCCCAGGAAACAAGGAAAAATTATGAATGGGGCACCATCTGCCCACTAGTTGCTCTTAAACTGAATAGGAAGATGAAGGCTTCAACGTGGCCTTTGTAGGTATCAAAGATGCCAAAATACTGGTGGTACGGGTCACCGAGGTGTTGTGTGGCTGAAATTAAAAGGAATTGTCACCCAAAACCATTTTTTGCACGAATCAGGCAGGCTGCATGGTCTTTTTGCTTTTATTTTGATGTCAGGGAGTTAAAGTACATGTCCTGCACGTTGAATCCTGCCATCTTCTTCTGAGGCTGCAAAACTTGAATGTATTCTGTTTAACCCCGAGAAACAACTGGAAACATACACTTAAGTCTGCTGTAAACTAGTGGGATTGTACTGCAGTAGGCATGATGCTTCTTGGCATTAAAACATCCATATGGAGTAACGGAAGCGTATCCAGCAGAGTGAAATTAAGAGAACTTAAACTGAGCGTTTGGGAATCCTATGGTGACATCCTACAAAGGAGGCTGGATCACATGAAGAGTTGCAATGTACCTTCACCCTCTGTATCAATACGTCTTTTTGACAGACATTTACAGTAAAAGTAAGTCATTTAATAAAAAGCAACACAAATGTATTTAGGGATTTAGCAAGAGGTGGCAGGGGATACAAACGCGTACATCTGTGAAACATATCATATTGGTGAATCAATAATGGAATTCAAAAGCGTAGCTTCCCTGCTTCAGGAGATGACTATTTCCAACCATGAAATCAGTGATGTAAACTATTAGGCATGCAGAGGACGGTCTGTGAAAGCCTTTACAAATCCATAAAAAAGGAGAGATTAAGTGAACTATATCCTAAACTTGAAGTATGGTAGCAAAGTGCTCTTAAAAGTGTAATTGTTGAGTACTTACAAGTGCCCAACAAACACCAAACCGCAGCGCACCAGCAATGAGCAAAATAGGTAAAAATTAAAAAGGGAACTATAATTAACAGTGGGATGTCTGTTCAGCTGAAAAGCAGGAGAGGTCTATCATTGAAATGGTCCAGTTTATTGAAAACATTAACACTGTCTATGAGAATTACATTTTGGGTGACGGCAAAGGTATAAGATGATAGGCAGTTACCTGTATATTATGATGTCGGTGTGATACAGGGTGCATGGAGGGCATGGAACAGAACTTCTCATATGACCGCGATGACACCCACACGTGCAAGGGAAGAACTGATCTCGTGCCATTCTTGTTCCCATAAGATACTTGTTGTATTCTATAGTGAGCTCGTGCACAAATGTCAGTAGAAGAAATCCTAAAAAACATAATTAACAAAATTGCCTCTTCAACGTCCAACTATGTATTCTTGCAATGTAATCTGTGATGATTCAATCACTGGCATCTATAGGTCCTACATAAAGTAGCAACGACTCACATGCTGCCTGTAAAAAAGCCTTATGGCACAGATCTTACGCCCTCTAGCTAAATCCCCAGACAAATCCTGAAAAGAGAAGCTTTAGTTATTTTCTGGATCTAAACAGACAGACAGTAGCATGCGAGCCTCTTCAGGCATCATGCTTGCATTAATTCTGCAGCAGTTTAATTTCTGTTGAAATATTGAGAAGTCAAGTAAAGTCACCAATGCAACATATGCAGTTGGATAAAAGGGACATGGAGTCGTAGAAGTAACAAGGCCATTGGCAAATGCACATCATTTCCGACAGATAGAACTGATGAGTGATTCTTGGTCACACCCAGTATGATTCCACTGGCCTTCAGAATAAGATACATAACATTTATGCAGGGAGAAAAAAAAACATACAGGGGTCCCATGACACTCTCCCTTAAATCATACCAGAGGAAGAGCACATACTGGGCCAAGTAAGCAGCCTCTGTCACAGCCTCGAAATGTTGGTCAAGACTACCCTTGTTCTACTCATCCCTCCCCACCACCCCTCAACCTTACATAGTGGACATGCACATTTGTATACTACTGGTTAGTATTATACACAACCCAATGCAGAAAATATGTCACAAAAAGGTAGCAAAGATCAGATCGCGAACTACTAGCAACAGCGAGGAAAGTTTACAAATTGAAAAAAACTAAGCGTTGCATTTGTTCATATACATTCCCTATGAATCTAAGTCCTTACAAGTAATACTAGGTATCTGCCATAATGTTAAGTGAGATACGGGACATGCATGTACGTTAACAATACTATACCTACGCAGTGCATAAAGGAAACCTACACAAAGAAATACAGGCTAATTATAGAAACCAAACAACGGCATAACATAATAAAGGATATTATACCAAAGGTCACAGATCATGTATTGGGAGGCATTCAGGCTTAACATAAGCAATAACCCTGTGAAGACACAACAGGGTAGTCTGATAACCGCTTACAACAGGCCAACATTTTACAATGGTTAAGCTCATGAGACAGTTCGGCACTGACTCCAAGCCCCTCACATTAAGTAAAATAGTCAATGTACAATGCAACATCAAATGCCTTCAAACTGACCAAAGACTGGGAAAAAGGTGAAAACCTGTCGAATAAGGTGGCAGCAATCTCTTTCAAAGAGGAAAAAAGAACGGAGTACATGATGCAAAAGACTCAATTAATAGTAATATAGCCACAACAGTACACACATGAACTGTTAATCAGGGTGTTCTACCCGAGACCTTCTGCAGATCGTAGACTAGCATTATGCAGACTTCCATCCGCTGTCTTGAGCACCTGAAGTATCTCCATAGCTTTGCCTGGATGTGGAAGCCAGGTGCTTGAGCAGGACTCGCTCTTAACAAGAAGGAGTTACTGCATTAGGACATTTGGCCACAGAAGCCTTGCATACTTGCACATGCTGTGGCCTCCCCCTGGGCAGGTAGCGGAAGGCACATTAGGAACAAGTCTGTCTGTACATATTTCCACAGAGGAGAGCCCTCAGGAGCTGAAGAGATAGAAGACAGGAGGCACTTTGGAATAGCTACCCATGCAGTTATGAAAAATATTATTTGTTCATAAGAACATTTTCTTACAACAGCCATGTTCCAACATTGGAATGCCCCTTTTACGAGTAAATAATGGATGGACATTACAATTTATTACCAGACAATATGAAAACCTACAATCCCTATATGTAATATTGTAGAACAGTTTATCTAACACTATTCACCGGTTAGAAATTTGGCACAAGAGTTGTAACATTACAATGCTTGTTTTGCAAAAATCTACAGACTGGACGGCTGTTCCATGAGCAGAATATCAATCAAAATTTAAACAATTTAAGCAAAAAATAGATATCCAGCTCGGTTTCTTATTTTCTTCCCCTGACAGTGCTATCATTAGCCATTGATACAATTATGTCATTTATCGAGCTTTGGGCTTTAGTTCAGGAATCCAGGAACCTACCTATTTGCTCCACGTCTTTACCACATGCAAATCTGGATATTAGTGTGTTCCCCATTACATTTAGTTGTTATACAGTCTTTAGAAGGTTACCATCATCAACTTTTTATTCGGTAATTGAACTTTAAAAGTACAGCATATCAACAATTTGTAATCAATAACCAATACGGATAAAACATCAAATATGCGACCATTTTAAAATACATGAATCAACAATATGTAACAAGCAGATTAAACCCATATCTTTCCTATTCCAAGCTAAAACCATTACTTTATATCATCCAATTCATTATACATATAATACATGTTTACATAGGAAGAGTGAACATTAGAACAGCTCCAGACCTCCTAGTCTCAGAAGGGGGCAATTACTAGGAACAGCAGAAAAAAAAAGATCCTCCCCCACTCAATCTTTACTTTGATCTAGGTATACTCTAGAACACCTCTCCAAAATCTATCTCAGATCCCTTAACCTCATAGGAGCGTCGAACGTTCAGCGCCCAGTGCTGAACGTTCGAATAACGGGTGCTGGCCCGTCGGCCAACGGTCATGCGCAGCACTGGCAAGGTAGTGCTCGCGACGACCGTTGGCCGACAGCAGCACTTAAAGGGTTAAGCAGCTTTGCCCCAATACTCCTGCTCCATTGGAGATATTTCACAACTGTGCAGACAATGGGTTCAATTGTGTCTGCTCGCAAGAGCCCTAACGCCACCACACATTGCCTAGCTCACAGTTGCTTACAGATAGGGAAAATCCAGGCATCCTGGGTTTTGCGTACGCTGGGCAAAAGACCAAAAAAATACATTCATGTTCTCATCTGGATACTGACATGTTGGCCAAGCCATGCTCTTATCTGCTTTAGATTTCCATGTTGCACAGAAGGACTGCAAAGGAAGTGTACTGTGTCTAAACAGGATTTACAATTGCCTAGCCGAAATTTTATTTATTTATTTTAAACAACAAGGATTTGCACATACTGTGTGATATTACATCCAAAAAAAAGCTGCGGTTAAAGCTCCTTGCCCATTACTCATCTCAGTTGCCCATATATGAACTCAAAAAGCTTCTTAAAGTGTAGCCTTAGAAAGAACCAGGGGGCAATCGGGATCCTTCCAGTATTCCTCAAGGCCGATTTGAGAGAGTAGCTCTCTAATCGATCAAATCAGGGGATCCAATGGTTTTTGTCTAGTTTGATTATTTCTTTAAAAACATTATAGTACTCCACTAGGGAAGGCAATGACTCAAGTCTTCTCCAAAATGAAACCGGTATGAGCTGTGATTTATGGATAATCTGTTTCACACCCAGATCCCAGCGTAAGGGCAACAAAGGCTACTCTTTGGGAGCCCGATCAAAGATCCCAGAAAGTTGATCTCAACTTTTCCCAGACTGGACAACACTGCAAAACACCCCCCTGTCAGCTTCCGCCTTCGCATTATATTTGATCCTTTCAGAGCAGGTAAGATCGGTCTAGTTTTAGACGCCCAATACATCCTCTGTATCAGACACATGATGACCTAAGTTCATACTATTCTTCACCTGGGGAGTCCAGAGCATGTTATGGGTGAAAGGTATAACTAAGTAATCAAATTCTGGGACTCTTTAGAGTTCTGCTCACTCTAGTTTGATGGTTCCACTAAATGACTTATGTGGATTAATGGTCGGAAATTTAGTTTTTGATGGACTTATCAACCCTCTTTCTGCACAAAAGTTTGCAAAACGACCTCCCAGCATCTGAAGGTCCATGTATACAGTACTTTATACAGTGCATCTCCAATTGCAAGGTACCCTGATTTTAGGGCAAAGTGGGCGGCCTTTATCTTCTACATGGTTATGTACTAAGACTACATATCCTCCATTACTACAATATTTTCCTGAGCAGGCGAGGGTGGGTCACAATGAACATATGACACTAGTAAAACAAAAAGTGACAAATATGATGCACCATTAGAAGTACTTTAAATTAAAATCCTCCATTTGAAAGAAGTCTGAAGCTGGCATAGGATCACTTTCACAAGGTGTGTGTGTATGTATGTATATATGGATGTAGTATCTTTATTGAGCGAACCTAGCCAAAATGCAGTAGCGCAATCAGGGGAAAAGATAGCTAATGAGAAATTGGAGGGGAAATTGGGCTTGGCGAGTGATGTGCACTGTTACTTCGTAATGATGTAGCGTTCCTTACAGAAGAGCGCTTCTGCTCATTGCTAAATTGGAGCAGGTTTGAAGCGACCCTGATGGATACAGGAATGTTGTTCATATCCTGGTGGGATAAATGTAGAAGGCTTGTTGCCTTGTTTTTTCTTTTTTGCACTTCTTCATTTCCATTCTGATGGTGTCCCTGAATTGGGTGTTGTTGCAAGTGCCTGATGGGTAGTGAGCCGATTAGCCAGATAGGCAGGTGAACTGGTTGTAAAGCACTAGACCGCATCAACCCTTCAGGGTTTATCTACTTGAAGATATCCATCTTCCAGGAAAGCTGGAGCTCAAAGGTAAAAGCTTTCAGCTGGACCTTCCACAAACTTCTAGTCCAGAACTTTTGTTTGCAAGTCAGCACAAATGAGTACTTCGATCCTAGTAAACATCATGGAAAATTCTTAATCCAGTCATTTCCAATCCTTTCTAATAGTGTCCTTTTCAAAGTTTGTCATACCTTACTTTAGAGTACCTTCATCTTTAGATCATTTTGCTTATTACATTTTCATCTTTTCGAGTAACTTGGTTTAGACATTTTACATTCTTTATTTCTTAACTCTAATAATGCTTGGCTAGCTGCTGCACATATGTGAGGAGGGAATTGCTTCTTGAGCTAAGCTGCCAAACCCTCACAAAAAACAATTTAGGTTTGAAGGGTGGAATTGTTTGAGACTTGCAGCATTTCAGGCAGATTGCGCGTCAACAACGCAGCCGCTCTTCCCCCAACAACGTAACATTACAATTCCCTATAATCTTCACTATAAGAGCAAGAATACATAGCACATTAAGTCTCAAGGAGCATCCTTCCAAAACTTGCTAGGTGAAAAAGGACGTCAAATACACCAATAGCAGCTGCCTTAGATCGTCACCAAATAACTTGAACTGAGAAAGTTTGCTTACCTCCTTGTCGCAGATCCGCATCTATCTCTGTGAGGTCCAAGTCGAATATGGTAAGAATGCCAGCTAAGGCAGCATCGCGCTGACTCTTCCAGAATATGCTCTTGTTGTGTGCGTTGCAATGGCAAATGGAAACAGTTGTCCAATAAGGACACTAGTTGATAGGAGATTTGAAGAAGAATAAAGAAACACAGGATTACTTTGGTGTTGCAGGTAAAGGCATGTTTACTATTTTTTGTTCTAAGAATTGAAAACAAAAACGTTTTTGCCCTACAGTTCTCCATCTCAGTGGGTATATATTCTCAAATATTTCGAAATTAATTATAAACATTTTATTAACCCATAGGACTTAATATTCTACCACAAGTCCTTTCTGAAGCGCTTACACGTGCATATTCAAGCATCACAATTTTCTTTCATACAACATACCCAGGCCAGATATACCCATTACAGTCAATAAGATTGTAATTTGAAAAGAAAGGTTATGGTTTTTCTTTCACTGTTTTGCATAAAATGCCAATAATATGACCATTAGTTCCCCTGCCCAGAGTAGCCAACTGAGGGTGTCCATTCTCCTGACTTGACGTTTCAATCATTATTAAAGGGAAGATTCAATCTGCACCCAAGCTATATTTGAGCTAGTACTTGTGAGAAAATGGGATTCTGTTGCAGTACCCCCCCCCCCCCCCCCCCACCTCCTACTTTTTGCCTGCCTGTTGATGCAACTTTGATTATAGAGTACTGGGTCCCTGCTATCCAGGTTCTCCGTACCAGTGTTCTTTCCCTAAAACTTTTCCACAATTGGCCCTTCAGGCCCCCTGTAAGTCCCGGTACCTAGGGCATTGGGGCTGAAGCAGGTTCCCCAAGGACCCCTCACCTAGGCCATGCAGATTGCCACTGCAGCATGCAGGACCTGGTGCAGACAAAACAACAAAGTCGACATGACACACTGTGTGCCATGCCAACTAGCACCCTTTAAGGTATAGGTAAGTGTAGCAGGCTTTGCAACCCTAAGGCAGGGTGCACTATACCACAGGTGTGGTCATGTCTGCATGGCAGATATGCCCCCACAAGATACAAGTCCATTCTTAGATATTGTATGAGACCGGGCAGCCATAGAGAGTACATGGGTCGGAAACTCGACAACTATAGCTCCCCAGCACCGTGATGGCTTGTCTGAACCCGGGACTGTCTATGCCCACTGACTTGGCCCTAGCCCTACTGGCCAGTCTGCGGCGTTCGAAGATCCTGCAAAGAAACTACGCCTATCCTCCAGTCAGAACCTCCACAACCCCGGTTGAACTTTTGCAAAAACAAATGCTTACAATCTTTTGCCTTTTTCACAAAATCAATTGTATCCAAATGAAGTGTTTTCACCTACTTTATGAAAGATATACAAATACCAACAAGTCATAACTGCAACATATACATTAATACATCCGTTTGTTCATTTCACATCACAGAATCTATGCATTAAGCTTTGTTTTATATACAAAAATTCTCTTCTACCATGCCCAATGTTAGAGCGTCTGGAAGAAGTTGGAATCCCTCCACAAGGTGGTTGAGATACAAGCAACGGTAATCGGAACAGTACGTATCACTCAGAACGTTTTTATGTCTCACACCTGGCGAAGCAGCGCGAAGCGCTGTCGCCCGCGAGACCTATTGTCGTCGACTATGCTTTCAAGGCTTGCAAGGGAGACAGGAGATGGGCATGCGCAGGCAGCAGGCCGGCTGGACTGGAAATGTGAACGTGCGTGTTCACCACATACAGTCACGCGCTGTTCATCTCCTGTCTCCCTTGCAAGCCTCATGCTGTTACTTTCACTTTTCCTCCCCGCTCCGCGGCCCGTCAACGCGCACCGAAGTGTAACTTACAGTTGTTTTTCTGCGCCCCGGGCCCCCTCCTGGGACCCGGCGCTCTCCTCCATCCGATAGCTGCCACCACGGGGCTCTCCCTCGAGCATGGGAGCCCTGCGTCAGAGCTCACGCCGGCCTCTTTCCGCTTGGTGCAAGGCCCCGCCGACGTCCTGGGCAGGCCTGCCCGACTTCCAACTGGGCTCAAGAGGAGCTCAGATTACTGCCCACATGGAATAGCAAACGTGCGGAAGCGGCCCTCAAGAGGCTCAGGAGTGAAACCTTCAGCGGACCTTCACAGCACAGTAATCCTTCTTGGTTTTATAAAGAAAGGAAGTTCTGTTTGTGCAAGCATCAGTGTCTCCTATATAACTCCTTTATTTCAATTATTATCCTTTATTGTGATTTTATAAAGGATGGAAGTTCTGCGTTGACAATACTAGTGCGAATAGATCATAGCCGACGCTTTTTTCTCTTTCAAACGCTTTACGCAATGGCGACAGACACATTCAGCGTTACATGAACACCTCTACCCCGGCATGCTCGAGCCATACGTCTTGAGATTTACAGCCTCGGTGTGTTTTTTTGCCCTCTCTGTGGGTTGTTTTACTTTTGGAAAGGGCAGACGTCTTTTTGCTCAGAAGGGTATGTTACCTCTGCGTCGCCCTAGAGGCCTTCCACGTGAGGGAGGGAACTGGAGCCTGCGCTCGAATGACTTCTACAGACAGGGGACGCCACCCCTCTCACCTAGTGCAGGGGCAGTTGTCGAATTTATAAACACAGGCTCGGTAATGAAAGCCCTGAAGAACAAGAAAACGGGTCTGCTAATTGATTTGACGGCCGTGGTCCATTAGTGACGTAGTGCTTCTCAGCAGCAGTGAAAGTAGTGTAACCGCAGCTGCTGTGTGCAAAACATTTGGATTGGGGCTAAGGAGGCGCTAGACTGTGAAGGAGTTGTTCCAGCTGCCGCTGCCAAAGCACTGTGTCTGTTAACGAATTTTTATCATGTTAAAAGAAATGGGCGACTGACCATAATGAATGTTGGATCATTTAAAGACCGTGCTTAATTTGTGTCAGTGGTTTTCGGCACTGGCCCTTAATCATCAACACAAGCGCTATAGTTTCACACTCATTTTTGGTAGGCACAGAGATGAATTGATTTGCCCTGAATTACAGGATGTTGAGCCAATGCCAAAAGTCTAACCTGGTTCTCCAGCTCTGAAGTCGGAAGCTCTGGCCAATCAATCAATCAATCAGTGACACTTGTAAAGCGCGCTACATACCCGTAGGGTCTCAAGGCGCTTGGGGGGGGGGGGGGGGCCGCTACTGCTCGAACAGCCAGGTCTTCAGCTTCTTCCTGAAGGAGAGGTGGTCTTGGGTCAGGCGTAGGTCGGACGGGAGGGAGTTCCAGGTCTTGGCGGCCAGGTAGGAGAAGGACCTTCCTCCTGTAGTCGCTCTTCGGATGCGGGGGACGGCGGCGAGGGCGTGGTTGGCTGATCGGAGGTGGCGTTTGGGAGCGTAGAAGTTGACTCGGCTGTTGAGGTAGCTCGGGCCTTGGTCGTGTAGGGCTTTGTGTGCGTGGGTGAGGAGGCGGAAGGTGATTCTCTTGTTGATGGGGAGCCAGTGAAGGTCTCTCAGATGTCCGGATATGTGGCTGGATCGTGGGATGTCGAGGATGAGTCTGGCTGAGGCGTTTTGGATCCGCTGGAGTCTCTTCTGGAGCTTGGCGGTGGTCCCGGCGTAGAGGGCGTTGCCGTAGTCCAGTCGGCTGGTGACGAGGGCCTGGGTGACGGTCTTCCTGGTCTCTGTGGGGATCCACCAGAAGATCTTTCGTAGCATGCGTAGGATGTTGAAGCACGCCGAGGAGACGCTGTTGACTTGCCTGGTCATGGAGAGGGAGGAGTCCAGGATGAAGCCCAGGTTTCGTGCATGGTCTGTCGGTTTGGGTGCGGTGCCCAGGGCGGGAGGCCACCAGGAGTCGTCCCAGGCGGAGGGTGAGGAGCCCAGGATGAGGACCTCCGTCTTGTCCGAGTTCAGTTTCAGGCGGCTGGTCGTCATCCACTCGGCTACCTCTCTCATCCCTTCGTGCAGGTTGGCTCTGGCGGCGGCGGGGTCGTTGGTCATAAGGCCACATCCTGCCCCCACTTCCTGGTTAGTAGTTGGCTCTGTTTTAGACAGCTTTACCGGAGAAATGTACTGCTGCAAGCTGCCTCCTGAGGGGAGAGCCCAGGCACTTACTTTTTTAACAAATTAACCACTGTGACAGGAAACTAGAGTGCCTCCTCTTGCAAAGAACTCACCAGACACTTTCCCTACCGCTGCGATCACTTGCGCTGCATTGAGGGAAATTCACTAAGCTCTTGGGGGTATTCTTTCTGCGAACCGTCTCCCGGGGGTGCTTAAGGCAGTGCCGGACTGGAAACCAAAAGCATCTATGGGAAAAAATGCCTTCTATAATTACCTAGGGAAGCTTGAGAAAGTGTGTGAGGCAACAGCAGCACTCCCGATAACACCATCCCTCCCCCCAACAATCGACCACCAAAGGCTTCAGTCCTCCCGGGAAATGATTATGGGAAACAAACAGGCAGGCGGGGCCTAGCGGCAAGCCAGCATGGTCAGATATATCTGCCGAGTTTCAGTCTTGTTTAATACTTTCTTACAGCATTTCTCAAGGAAGTCGCAGGGATGACTGTGTGATTTAAACTGCTTCGTCCCGGGACAAAGCTTGAAAGAGTCTGGGGGGTAATGCACTCTGGACATTAGTTAGCAGCGCAAATTACCAAAAAGCAATTTATCAGGGAAAGTCTCCACACAGAAGGAGGGCAAATGAACCGCTGCTAACATTTAGAGCCACATTAAGTTGCAGATAAGCGGTTGGGCCAGGTATCAGGCAGGGGTGGGGGCCATCCGTCTTCCTGGACACTCTTGGTGTCACTGGTGGCTCCTTAGTGTCCTCAACCAATTTATCTGCCTTTGAGCAGGAACATTATTTATCCAGGTGTGACAAAAAATTCAAGTATTTCGTAAACAAAGCGCAAAACTTCTCCCAGAGCAGACAATGCTAATTTCCTGTACGCAGCAGACAAAAACACGACCCATTGCATACTCGCCCTTTTTAGGTCTCGCTACGAATGCAGCGAAGCTGCTTCGCTAGCAAAGACTCTATTGCTGTGGCTTCGGTGCGCGAAGGAGACACGAGTTGGCACACGCGGACAGGAGATGTGCACTCCGTGCGCATGCACTTCTGTCTGCGCGTGCCACCTCCTGTCGATCTTCAGCTGGGAATGGGAAACAGGCAGCACAGCTCGCGCATCGCGCACTTTCACTTTCCCTCCCTCCCCTTCAAGAACCCGGACATGACACGGGTTTGCATGTGCTTTGATTTTCACTCTTGGTCTGTTCTCATCTGAATTAGTCTGTCGAAAATTCAGAGGCGCTTAGCTCTGGTACAGAAACGCCTTTAGCTGTCTCGCCTTCCACATGAGTTCCCCCCCCCCCCCCCCCTCCCAAAAAAACCCACATTACATTAAGCCCGTATATATAAATATATATATATATATATATATATATATATATATATATACATACATATATACACCGCACACATGCTTTTTGGTCTGTTCAGGCGTAATTCATATTTTGCCGTCACCCACCACATCCATCGGAATTGGGGTAATGGATCGGGTCACTTCAGTGATTGGCTCCCATCGCTGTGAGTGATGGTATTTCTTTCTTGCACATGTGGGCATCAGCAGTGCTTTAATTGGGATGAAAAAAGTAGGGGACACTCAAAGGGGCGTGGCCAGTGTAATTAAGGGCTAAGAATCTGTGCTTAGGTAGCGTGCCGCCCAATTGTATTTTGATTTCATTACAGCCAGATATGATACAAGTAACATCCTACCTACAACAAGTTAGGACTATTATCTTTGTCAATGGTTGTTGGTTGCATAAGATAAATAAGCAGCAACTATGGCTTGTATATAATATTGAAAAAACTTCCACTTAAAGCCCTGGTGACACCACGACAATGTTGCTGGTCTTGAGTTTCAAAAAGAAAAGGGAAATCTAGAGAGAAAATGACTATTTAAAACGCACCCGGGGGCGCAAGGCAGGCATCAGTTCTTCCTCGCAGCGCTCTGGCATTCAATTGAGACTCTGTGCTTCCCGGCAAGGAGTAGCCATGTTCTGCTTCTGTGTGGTACTGTACAGACATCTTCATCCACAGACAGGCGGCACCATGCCAACCTCAGTTTTCTGTCCCAGAACGCAGAGGGAAACTCTCATTCCTGTATACTTACCGAAGAGTTCATGCCACCAAACACTGATCCTGCTTTCTTACTTAGAAGCATGGCTGTTCCTAAAGGAAGTCAGGGAGGAGCGGGAGGCGCATGCATGGGAGGCAAAGACGGTGTACCTATTTTTTAATATGCTTTTTTCTCCTACCATCACCTTTCTATCAAATGACTTTTTTTTTTTTAAACCTATATGGAAAAAGGAAAAAACTGTAATCTGGGCCTCAAAATAAATATTGGTTTTGACACTTGGGCAGAAGTGTACGCCCGCCGACGCCCCAACCGAGCGTATAATCCCTACTCGGAGAATGAGACATCCTCCTCAGATGGGGACAATAGAACAACCAAGACAACGAGGGCTATAACTGAGGTGACACCTACTGAACAACAACCAGGCACTTCCACATCCACGGTGCATTTTTTAGAGGAGGGTCAAAATCTAACCACAGACCCAGGAGGGTAAAAACCCGCAGAGGTGGCAAAAGAACAGCCAAAAGTCAAGAAACCTTACCGTCGGAGATGAATACCAATAACAATTTGGTGATAAACATTTCTTCCACAGAACTATCACAGGACAAACTTTTGTACCAACAACCAAAACCAACACGTTAGAGCTTGAGGTGAGCACGTTCAAATTGGTCAGAAACATCAGACTCCGTCATTACAACATAGTTACCGTATCAGACACTGATGATGACATGCTAAGAGGGCTTCGACCACGCAGTACATTCATGGCTCCAGTGAGTCACAAAATCATTGATGTATTTGAAAGCATGGTGAAAAATGATCTATTGAAACTGCCTTTTCAAACCAAAGCTAAACGTGAAAATTTGACGATCGCTGAAAGAAACACTACGAAAGATTGCTAACAATCCCGACATAGTATGTCAGACAGCTGATAAAGGTGGCGCGTTAGTCATCATGGACGCCAAATTCTATCAAGATGAAGTATTGGCTCACACAAGTGATAATAACACTTACGCTCCCTTGAGGGCTGATCCCACCAATGAGTTCCTGATGACATTACTTGATATCATCAACAAAGCATTTGATAAAGGAACCATCAATGATCGGACACGACGTTACCTAACACCAGAGAATCCAAAACCACCGACTTTGTATATGTTGCCTAAGATGCACAAGCATCCAACTAGACCACCATTCAGACCGATAGTGTCCACCAAGGGATCCATACATGAACATATCGGCAAATTTTTGGATAGATACCTCCAACCGTTTGTATTGAACACCAGGTCACACATAAGGGATACAACAGATTTCCTTGTGAAATTGGAAGAAGTGATCAAAGCATCCCAGGATGAAGATTTGCTAATGTGTACAGTGGACGTATGTTCACTCTACACATCAATACCGCACGACATGGGCATAACGGCCATTGAACAAGAATTGGCAAATTCCGATCTGGATCCAGACATGAAAACACTGATCATGGAATTAATGATTTTTACACTCTTCCACAGTTACTTTACGGTGTTCAACCAATGGTTTCACCAATTAAATGGGACAGCCATGGGAAATTGTGCCGCGCCGTCCTACGCGAACATTGTGATGAAAGCGTTTGAAGAAACGCACATTCTCAACCACAACACTTGGTTAAGACATGGGAAAATCTTCTTGAGATTTATCGACGATATTTTCATTCTTTGGAAAGGAACAGAGTTGGAGTTAACAGAATTTCTAAATACATGGAATGGCATTAACCAGCGAATACAATTCACTTGGAACATGGACAGAGCATGCATACACTTTTTGGATGTGGAGATACAATGAGACAATAGAAACTGGAATACCACGATCTTTCGGAAGCCCACAGACAGGAACTCACTCTTGCACCACCAGAGTTTTCACAGACCCGGGCTGAAACGCCATTTACCTTTATCCCAACTGATGCGAGTGAAAAGAATAGTATCCTCGGAAAACACTTGTCAACAGGAAGTCACTAACATGGTGGATAGATTCAAAAATCGAGGGTATCCACAACAAACCTTAGACAGCAGTCAGCCGAGTCGGAGACATGAAACGAGAAGACTTGCTACAACCTACTGTCAAACCAGTGAACACCAGGATGGTGGTGGTCTCCAAATACAGCATTCTGAGTAATTGCTACAAGAACATCATTCGCAAACACTGGGCATTATTGAATTTTGAACCGGACTTCAGAGGTATTTTTGATCAACCACCTATGTTTGCATACACCAGGGGTCGCAATTTGAAGGAAATCCTGAAGAAACCCATCAAAGAAGGTGAATCTACCACATTCAGAGGCCTACGTCCTTGTTACAATTGCAGCAATTGCAACAATTGCATCCCAGGGAACACCATCAGTCACCCAATGAAGGGTCACCCTGTGAAATTAAGAGTGAATGCCACCTGTAATTCAGCCAATTTAATTTACATGCTCTAGTGCCCATGCGGCAAGTGTTACATCGGACACACGGAGAGGAAGAGCAGGACCCGTCTACTTGAGCATAAAAGCAATATAAGAACAGGAAACTTGAAATCCACTGTTGCTGCACATTTCGTTGAACAAAAACACTCTGTAGCTCAACTGAAATTTGTCATACTTGAACAAATTACCCCCACTTATTACAACAGACAGACATTGCTTAAAAGAGAGAACTTTTGGATTCGCTATATGGCATCGATGCAGCCACACGGTCTGAATGATCGAATGGAGTTTTTGTGTTATTTGTAACCTGCAATGTTTAGTTTTATATGTATTACATTTCTTCTGAGTGTACCTGAATCCTATTTGAAGTGACCATGCTCTTTACACACATATCCCTTATTTACACTCTTAATGCCTCACTCAATATGGCCGCCGCGTTTTTTGTTTGAGCTTGTTTTCGTAGCCCGTTTTTACTTTCTGCATGCATTCACGAGCCGGTAAAAACAGCACCTGGGGAGAACACCGCTGGGGTTCCCGACACATTGACGGCTAGGCACGCTTCTAATCGTATCACCAAGTAAGTACTCGTTGCACGAGACCACGCTACGTTGCACGAATGAGCTGAATGCTTTAATGCTGAATGCTTTAATGTTAACACGCGCTGTTCTGTTGCAGAGACAGCGTCACAGCTCATTGAAATAGTCCGTGAGTATGCCGCTCACGTTAATGCATCTCAAAATGTTTGGATCTTTTCTAACACACCGCTCGGTGACCGTGGTATGAGGTTGTTTCAACACGCATTTTGTTTATCTGCTCGATTGATCTTCACAAGCACACCAGCTTTCCGGGCGACCGAGGATTAGGCTGTTAAATTAATGACACACACATGGGTCTTTAGCTTCCACATAAACTTCTGGGCACTTTCTGATTGACTTGATATGACGGTTACAAACGTAGTGATGTCAAATAATGTGTGTACAGTAATTTCCTTCGACACACACAGTGATATGTTGATTTGTTCCTTTTTTTGTAGAGTTGTCCCCTGAGGAAGGGCTTTCTTATTAGCCCGAAATGCATTGGGGAAGGAATGATATTGGATTATGTTAATGTTGGACACACAACCAGAAACTTATACTTTATGGAAACCTTGATGAAAAATTAAATACTTTTTGGAACCCCAATATGAGGAAGAATTAATTTTGATGATTAATCAGAAAGACTGATACGTCTGAACTACAAAGCTGTGCAACAGGGTGTCTCCTTCCATAGGGAGGAGCTGTGTATTAGTTTTGAGTCTCGCTGGGGGCACAGACAGCGTCCAACCCTGCTCGCACGCTACAAAAGTTTATTGTGGATTATAATTGTTGAATTACCGCTGTGCAAGTCCTCCATTTATAGTTTGTTCCTAAAGGAAGTCAGGGAGGAGCGGGAGGCGCATGCATGGGAGGCAAAGACGGTGTACCTATTTTTTAATATGCTTTTTTCTCCTACCATCACCTTTCTATCAAATGACTTTTTTTTTAAACCTATATGGAAAAAGGAAAAAACTGTAATCTGGGCCTCAAAATAAATATTGGTTTTGACATTTAATGAAATTCAAATTATCCTTGGCCGGCTTGGTTGCCATTGCACATTGTAATGTTATAAAAAGGAGAAATGCAGGTCTTTGAGGGGCAACCTCTGTACGCTGAGGAAATTCCTTTTCGGTTACGATTCAGAATAAAATATACCCTTCACTACACTAAAACAAGCATTTGCAATGCAATAGGTCTCGCATTTACACGACTAAGCTATTGGCATTGTAAATGACTGCCTTTTATTTAGGTTTTAAAAACAAAAACAAAAATAAAAGGCATTGCTATTTTCAATGTTGATAGTTCAAACTTGCGAAAATGCGAGACCTATTGCATTGCAAATGCTTGTTTTTTATGTAGCTCGACACCAACGCAAGAGGCCTTTAAAAAACACACTGTGTTAAATAATGACATGGGGGCATTACCATGTAGGTGTCACAGCATAAAAGTGTAGCAATACACAACAGTGCCTGCTTTACTAAAATGCTAATCATGTAAAGCGCTCCAATGCCTTCGGGTCAAGTTTGGTCTATATAAATCTGCAAAAAAACGCTCGGGTGACAGTGCGGGGAGAGAGAGCGAGACACTCACAGAACCGCCCACCGGTGACCTCACCAAAGAAAGGTATGAGCACAAATGCACTCAATATCCAACATTTTCTTAACTTTCAAAGTGTCCGGTTGCAAGTACTCTATTTGCAGTTTTTTATATATTTATTGTACACATATTGCCAGCGTTAGCAACGCTGAAAGAAAATATGTCCTCATTTAGCATGTGGAAATATACACTATTGAATAGAACTGCACAGTTGCCAGTTCTGCTCCTTGTTGAAGATGTATGTGCTGGGACATAGGTGGGTTGTTTCAGGTGAGTAGAAGGTGACAGCCGACTAGAATGTCTCAAAGGAAATGCTGCACTTCTGGGCGGAGTCCTCAAGCTCATTTGGAACCCTCTGTAGGGTAAGCAACTGTGCAGCTGCCAGTCCTCTTCTGGGGGCTGCTTTACTGGTGGCTCCTCCGGTCCTTGATTGCAGGACAGTGGCCCAACCCATCCGTGTGCTAGAGCTGCACACTGCAGAAGGGAGTACGAGGCAGATCCAGGTTGCGTGTGTGTTCTTTAATGAAATGTTCCGTGGGCCCCTTAGGGCCACTCCGCCATCCTTAGGGCCACTCCGCCATCCTTAGGGCCACTCCGCCATCACTAGACGCAGTTCAAACATTTTTTTCGTTTTACAAACAAATAAAACACATTGTCATTTACAATGCCAATAGCCTAAACTCACATAAATGCGAGACCTATTGCATTGCAAGGTAACAGCGGTGCTTCTGACATTTCATTTGGTCCCTGATTAAAGGGACACATGTCCCGAAATGCACTGGCCATGGAAGAAGAGCATTTCTGTATACAAAACAAAGCTTAATGCATACATTCTACGATGTGAAATGAACAAACAGATGTATTAATGTATATGCTGAAGTTATAACTTGTTGGTATTTGTATATGTTTCATAAAGCTAGGTGAAACCACCTCATTTGAATACAATTGATTTTGTGAAAAAAGTAAAAGATTATAAGCATTTGTTTTTGCAAAAGTGCACATTGGATCGAGTATATGTACCTAAATGTATGATTTTGCTGTTTTTCTAGGCATAGTAGACACCATGTCTTCCAATGTAGCATGCAAGGTTTAAAAGGATTATTATTTATAAATAAAGCATTCAGATAAGGAGTGCTCCACTAATGTTCATTTCGTAATATCAGAGAAGGCCTCTTCTTGGAGATGTGGTATACACCAACTATGACAAAGATCATAAAATCCTCCTCAAATGCCTTCAGCAATAGATGAGGGCAACAGACTACTGAGTACTCTGATTCTACTCCTCTGCCCATGGCTAGCAGAACAAAATTGATTATAATTTGCCTGCCTAAAAGAATCACAAACCAGGTCCACAATGGATTATCTTGGCAGCTACCCTCTAACATCTAGAACCGTCCACAAGCTCAGGTGATCAAACACCATTTCAGATGTTTATGTTCTACAATCGGATCCAACTCTGATAAGCCACTGGGACTGACAACCTGGATCTTTTGAGCATTTAATTAATTCATCAAGAATCTTTACTTCTAGGTGAAGAGGACACATTTGTGGCTAAATGGTGTGAAAATAGGAATGCCTTACTATTCAAACAGCCAAAAGCATTTGTAACAAGCATTGAAAATGCAATAGGTCGCACCTTTGATTAAGTTAAAGCCATTTGCTTTCCTAACGGTATTGTATAGCAAAGCAAATGGCTTTAACGTAATAAACGGCGAGACCAATTGTATTTTCAATGCTTGTTAAAAGCAGATTCAGAGACTGGTCCCTATCTGGCTCTCCATTTTTACCCTCAAAGTGAAAAACAAAAACCTTATTTCTGCAACCCGTCACTGACTTTGATGCAACTTCGAAGAGACTGTTTTTTCAGTTTTATATAGTGCAAACTTGAAGCGCTTTACATGAGCACCACTTACATTACACAAGGGCATATTCATTTTTTGAATCACAGGACGTCAGGCTCGAACCAGTTTTCTCAGCTTGAAGCCAGGTTGTCTAGCCGTACGCCACAACAGCGAGTAGCTTTTTTAATATTATATACAACAAAGTGATAGTTGTTGCTTATTTATCTTCTGCAACTTACAACCATTGACAAAGCCAATAGTCCTGGCTTGTTGTAGGTGTAATGTTACTTGTTGTGTTATATATCTGGATGAATGGACAAGCAGCAAAATACGAGTGGGACAGCACACCATGCTAAGCAAAGATTTTTAGCTTAAGTATTTTTAAGCTAAGCCCTTAATTACAATGGCCACGCCCCTATGACTGAACCGCAAGTTTTTGCATTTCACTTAAAGCCTTGCTGGCAAAACATTTATAGAGCGTGTTTTAAGTTCAAAACTACCTCAATTGGTAAACCTGGGCAACTGTTTTTAGCATTCTAATTCAGTCATGGGGTGGGGGGGGGGGGGGGGGGGGGGGGGGTTATGGGGACACTTATGATGCCTGGGCCTATTTTCTGTCCCAGTCAGACACAGGCGTCAGCGGTTAGGACGATTTAGGAGTATAAGCCAGTCTTCTCATATCAGATTTGAGGCGGGGTATGCTAAAGATGTACTCAGGTGAAATCACAATTCCAGTGAAATCACTTGTGTCAAATTCAGCATTAAACTGCCGCATAATTTTGCAGAATCATTCACTTGACCACGTGTAAGGCCCTGGGCCTGGACAGACCAGTCACGACATGAGTTAATATTTTTTTCTGTAGTCTCTTTGCTGAAATAAAACTTCTTTCTCAAATCTGGCAGGAAGCATAGGAATAGGCTTGGGGCAAAAGTACATTCCCGAGCGTCTTTGCCTAGTTCTTACCCCAATATTTGAAAAGGCTGTAAATTGGTCGTTGGTGGAGCGCATACTGGGGCAGCAGGGGGCCGAGGGCCCAGGTCGACAGGCTTCGAATGGCAGCTCTCGTGTTAACATCAGACGCGTCGCTTCCCAGCGGCCGCCGCATTAGGCCCGAGTCTCTCCTTCTCATCTCACGGGCGGCCGCCAGTCCCGATAGCGGGGATCTTTGTGAAAGGCTAGATAAAACAAGTTTTCAACTTTGCTTTTTAAATTATTCACCTGCTGTTCGGAGTCTGTGTTTTTGCTAGGAGTTTGCTCCTCTAGCGCTGGGACACTCCTGCTGGAGTACCTACACGCTTTATAAGATTCCCTAATATTATTATAGTAAGTAATAGCTTTATTCGATAAAAAACATATCATAAAAGCATTTACACATCTTTAAAAAACATTTTTAACGACAATCATCACATAAAAACATTTCATATACAAAACAGCATATTGGGTAGGCTCGTTCACTGGATTAACAGTTTTCTTGCAGTTCTTAGGCGCCAAGCCCAACCCAAAAATTTTGCCATACAAGTTGAAAAGAAGGGTCTAGCATCTGTACGTAAAATACGCAGGGCTTCCAAGTGAGAGCGAGTTCCCAGACTTCTGCAGATAGGCTTCAACCACCTACGTCTCGGGGCTACATAGACGCTACATTCGAACTAATATTATTAATTTAGTCAGCATATCAATCTCTTATGACAGACAGAAGTTATTACAGGCTGCGGCTGAATGCTGGAAATATGTTCTAAACCACACAGTTTGAACAACTGAGGCCCTACTTAGCAGCACCAGGCCTCAGCCTGCAAAGGCGGTACACACCCACGTGCAGGCTGACAGATGACACAGAGTAAGACCTCAGACAGCAGGGATGGGAAAGGCTCGATCTTCAGACAGCAAACTGTTCCTGAAGATGGACATATCTTACAGGCTAGTTGTCTCGGACAACAGATATTGCCTACATAGCAGCACCATGCCACAGGCTGAACCGAAGATTTTTAAGGAGTTGCCAAGCAGAAATCCTTCAGGTGACAGATATTATGAACAAGGCCTAAAAGTTATCCTTCCTGGGGAATATAGACCGCACAGTGAAAAATAACAGATCTATCAGACAGATTATAGGCCATCCAGGCTCATACTCCAGACACAAGAGCTATGCCTCCAGCTTTACAGACCTTACAGGGTTAGAGCTCAGACAGCAATCTTTCCAGTTAGGAGAACTCACAATCTCAGGGCTGTCACTCCTGTCAAGCCAGACTGGCGGGCACTTCCCAGCATCCTTTGCGCTGCCCATATCAGGATTCCATACAGTCACAACCGAGTCATTGAAAGCGCGAGGATATTCCGCTTCCGCGACCCACGTGCACAAGAGGCACACGGGGGCTTCCGTTGGGGTCAAAAAGTAGCTACAGAAATAGGATATCCACCTCACGCCGGGCGAAGCGCGAATAATGTCATAGCATGTAAACAGAGAGCACTGATCCCTGTAGCGCCTCTACCGCTTCTAAGTGTTGCAAATATTGGTATTAGTATAAGCAAAAAGAATGACACTCAATTTACGGAGTTCGTAAAGAGAGACGGAGTTATTCTTGGCGGATTCGGACACTTGAAAGCACACCAAGGCAGATGTCAGGAGCGAGCGCTTAAATCACAGATGACACTTTCAATGGCTGTCTCCCACAAGTGAGAAGGGGCACACGGAATAAAAAAGGTAATTATTGCAAAGTGCGCAATGTTATAACAGTAAACATATACTTAAATAAATGGTGCATGGTTTCTAGAAATACAACCTGACTTGGCAATCAGGTACAGTACTGGGGCTTTGCTGGAACTGCCCCCCGTTGCTTTTGGGTTCTAGCAAGAACAAATTGCTGACTTTTTTCCAAAAGCCAGGATCAAACAATCATGTCTTTGATTAAATTATTCGTTCGCAATTATAAGTCTGAGAGCAAGGTCACTGCATTAAACAATCTCCGCTGACAAATATGGTGATCTAAAGGTTAGTAGTTCGCGCCCGAATGATATAGTCCTCCATCATAACTGCACTTAGAAACAGTGGAGCTGCACTCGGCCTTATGATTAAAAAAAAAACACTTGCTCTCAACGGGCCATTTTATCCCAGAGCACATCACAGAAATAGTCTTGAAAACACAGAAGGGCGACAAGAGGCACAAAAGCAGACATCACACACACAGATGGGCCACAACTACATCAGACCGATGTAGAAGCTGTCAATGTTGCTACTATTCTTCAATTCATTTCAGGACTCTGTCGACATCAGTCTTAGCAGATCAACTACACAAACGTTTCCTTAGTCTTCAGCCAGTGACTGGTGGGTTGGACGGTGTGGGATCAGGATAGTCCTCTACACTCACGGTGCAGTTCTTTGTGCACATCTACATTACACGTATTTTCAATTTGCCGTATGTGAAGATACAATGATTTGCTGAGGAACAGACAGTGTTTTAGTTTATTGTAGAAGCCGGGAATAGATCACGCATTTCTGGTTCATTGGTCAGACTTCTAGATTTTCACATAGTTTATATTCATTTTTACGCTTAACCCAGTGCACTGTTTGTTCATTTGATGCTTCCAAATTGCCAAGGTGCTTCGCTGTCGGTTCAAGGGACATTTACGTGTGCAGCCCCGCGGCGGCCGTCCGAAGCGAGAGGGGGTGGATGGAGGAGAGTTGGCGATTTCTGCAGTGGCCGCTATTGGCCCGCGTCTGACGCATATAGGAGGAGGGATGGGGGGGCAGAGGCCGCCGCTCTCAAAACTCACGTCCTTCCCAGTCACTGCATTTACTATTATTGCTCAGGGAGCCACAAATTGGTACCAATCATCTAATGCAGGCGGTTTTGAAAGGTCGAATCTGGAAAAGAACAGCGATGTATCTTGAGTTCAATGTGAGTCATAAACGAGCCTTTAGAATACCACGCTTAAGAAGCCTGGAGCTCTCAGCCCCGGCACTAGGGCCTTGTGCCCGCCTCACCTCGCTGTGCTGGGTTTACAGCGAACCAAAAAACTAGAAGGGGGTGGCTCTAATCAGTATGGCTGAGCCAATATCTAGGAAAACAAAATGCAAATGCCAGTACTGATACAGAAGGTTTGATTAACAAATGTCAAAACACCGAACCTGAAAAATTAATTCAAGACTGGGAGCTGATTGGTAGCTTTTATTATTTTGTTTGATTTTCTCAAAAAGCAGCTATCTTTTAGAAAAACTTATTTAAGAAAGTAGACAATATTACATAAAAAAATTAGGGGATAAGGGAATCTTTCATCCTATCAAACATGTCACAAGCATACAACATTCAACCATTCAGGAACAAAAGAAACATGAGAACATGTGTAATATATTACAGTGAACAGTATTTACAGTGAACAAACAAACGCAAGAATTCTGGAGAGGGCCACAGTCTGCAAAATATTTTAGATGGTATTCCCAAAGAATTATTTATAAAAAACGTACATTTCTTCAACAAATTCAAATATTCTCAGGTTTTTTGTTAATGAAAAGAACATAAACAAAGTAATGTACAAGGGGTATTGATAAGCAACAAAGCAATTCAGATTCGCTTATCACCCATGCAGACTCAGAAGTGGCAGTGGGCCTACGCGTTTCGAATCCTGCTGGTCTGAGAGGATTCTCTTCAGGCCCTTTATTTTTTATCTAGAGAAAAGAAAAGAGAAAATTATTTTTTGAGGAAAAGTAGTAGAAGATGTGCATTCAATGGATCAACATAAGATTCCTCACTCAGGTGGCACCCACTCCTCCACAGCTTACCAAAATGGTGAAGTTACATCCGAATAAAAAATTCACAGCCTCATGGCTAGGGGGAGTTGTACCTAAAGGTGGTCGAGAGAGACTTAGATTACCTACAGGACTTAATAAGGGTGGCTGCAGGATGAACGAATTGGTAAACTTTTGATCTTACCTGCCTGGGCGGGGCTGCTCTATTAGAGGCAAAGTCACTTGAAAAAACGGTTGTGGCACCTATGAAGCAGTGGACATGTATATGATCAGGGCAGTATTCTTACTGGTACAGCGCGAAAAGTTCTAGGATCGCAGTAACAATCCTTACCTACTCTTCTTGAGCCTTTATTTTCGTGTGCATCAGCCGTCGAAAAAGGAAAGAAACAAGGAGCGGGATCTGAAAAAGGTAATGGAACGGTTTCAGTTCACTAAAATCGCCTCAAAATGCTAACGTCTCGGTTTGTAACTGCTGGTAATTCTTACCCGGACAACTGAACATTCAAAGTGAAAATTATTGTAACCGGCACTTTTTAAGTGGTTTGAAGAACCTATGGAGGAATCAACATAACGCTTGTCAGTACATTTAAGATCTTAACTGCCAGAGGTTACACGACGTTCGGAGGAAACACCGCGGCTTACCGTGGTTAATTGCACGGGCGTGGTCCGCTAAGCGCGGCTCGCTTAATACAAACAAATCACAGGCCCTGCAACAATATAACATTGCGGATGTCAGGAGGCCATTCAAACAACTCAGTGGAACCGAATTTAAAAAAATAATGAAAATATTACCGTCAACGCGGCGCTGCACGCTGAGGGCATTTTTAAAGGATGATTACTGCGGTAAAAAAAGGAGTAGGAATTAGTTGTAAGGCAGTGAAGTAACACTGGCTGACACTGCGGGACAAGCGTTTCGCGATACTCACAGTTAAAGACTGGTCCAAATCTTTGAACGACGGCGTGGCGAAAAGGCTGCACTCTGGCTCAAGCACCTTAGCTGGCTGGGCTGCCAAACGACCGCCCATATATACAACAAGTGTGTCATAGGTAAACGCCCACTGTGTTTCCCGGTAACCAGTTTGGAAAGGGAAAACCAGGACTGGATTGACAGGTCCACACGGATTTCCAGTGGGCTACTAATAACCACGGAGCAGAAAAAATGAATGTAGGTGAAACCTGATTATAATTTAAATATTTCACTTAATTCATTCAGCCCAGACACCGCAGTGTCAAATTTGACTATTAGAAAGGCTTCCCGTTTCGACAATGCAAGATTCTGATCACCACCACGAGGATTTCTTTCCACTTTGGAAATTACGGTCCATTTCAGGTCACTTACAACATGTTGCATCCGCGTCCAGTGGAGCACTAGAGGGGCGTTTTCGACCTTCCTTTTGATTCTCGATTTGTGTTGTGAGATCCGCTGGCGGATCTCCTGATTGGTTTTGCCTATGTACAGTAAGCGACAAGGGCATGTAATGCCATAAACGACAAACTTGCTCTTACAGTTACTGAAGGATTCGTGTTTCCAGAAAATTCCGTTATGTTGGAACAGTGAACCCTCAATACAGGATTCACAACAAAGGCAAGTGCCACATTTGTGGTGTCCAAGGATGGGGGGCATCCCCATCATTTGGCGCAACGTCACGGGTTTTGGTGCTGGCATAGAAGCCCGGACTATATGATTGGCGATGTTATTTTCCTTTTTGAAGGCAAATAGGGGTATGTCAACAAGACTGTCATCCAGATCTTTCACTAGATGCCAATTCTGCTTTATGACTTTTTTCAAATGGTTGGCATTTGGGCAATATGTCGTGACACAGACCTGTCGTTTTAATTCAGGTTTGGTTTTGCGTTCAAGTGTGGTCTCACGTGGTGTCCATTGAGCTCTCCTCATACAGCTCTTCACAAGTTTCTTGGGGTACCCCCTGTCACACAATTTGGATGTTAATTTTGCTGAGTGGTTTTGAAAATCTTCTTTGAAAGTGCAGTTCCTGCGGACTCGCAGGAACTGCCCATATGGGAGATTTTCTTTGAGGTTCCTAGGATGATTACTTGAAAACATCAAAGACTTATTTCTGTCAGTGGGCTTGCTGTATAGGGTCGTCGCCAATTTCCCTTCGAAAGGGAAGACTTCCACGTCTAAGAATGCAATCCTCCTAGTTGAACTAGAAATACTGAATTTTATATCAGCCGTTCTATCATTCAACCATTGATGGAACTGGTCAAGAGTGTCACTATCGCCCGTCCAAGTCATAAAAACATCGTCAATAAACCGGAGCCACGCTCCGATGTATTGAATGAAAGGGTTGTTTTGATAGATGTACGCCTCTTCATACATTGCCATAAATAGTACCGCCAATTCTGGTGCAAAGGGGCAGCCCATTGCTACCCCTTTGACTTGATAGTAGTATTCGCCATTAAAGCAGAAATAATTCTTCTTTAAGGCGAAAGCTGCCAAGTCCACAATGAATTTGGTGGGCACCTGCATGGGTCTAGGTCTGGAATCAAGGTAGTGTGTAAGTACTGCTATCGCCTCATCTTGAGGGATCTGGGTGTATAATGCAGTTACGTCCATAGTAACTAGTCTGTCTCTGTTTTCACAGAACTCAATGTTTTCTAGTTTGTTGATAAAATCAGTTGTGTCCTGAAGATAGGATTTTACACTGATCATGAATTCTTTTAAAAAACAGTCAACATATTTGGCTGCTGGCTCTAGCACAGAACCACATCTGGCAACGATGGGTCTGCCAGGGGGATGGTCAGGGTCTTTATGAATCTTGGGCAATACGTAAAACATCGGCACTTTCGGGTGTAACATTTTTAGATATTCAAGTTCTTTTGGCCCAATGAAACCTAGATCAAAACCTTCTTGTATGATGTTAAAAAGTTCATTTTGAAGGTCTGTAGTTGGGTCTTTATTTATTTTGCGATAACAGCTGCTATCTGCCAGCTGTCTCATGACTTCGGTAGTATAGTCATTGATGTCCCACACTACAATCGCGCCACCTTTGTCGGCCTGTTTTATTATGACCGTATTGTCAGTTTTGAGGTTATTTCGAGCTGTCATCTGTGCCTTGGTGGTATTAAATTTTACATATTTCCTCTCTTTTTCCATGGCTGATATAGCCGACAACACACTCTTTTCGAAGGTCAAAAGGTTTTTTGGAACTTTACTTGCTGGGGGGCAAAAGGTGGATTTATTCCTAAGGCCAGTGACTTCCATTGCCTGGTTACTTGGGGCTTCCTTAAAGAACAGGGTTAATCTTAATTTCCTGCAGAATTCGATGAATTCTGACTTCATTTTAACGAAGTCCGTCCTTTTGGAAGGGACAAATGACAGGCCTTTTGCCAACACGCTTTCCTCGTCGGGTGTTAGAACTTTTTTAGATAGGTTGAAAATCGGCGACGCATCTAGTTTTTGTAATGCTGCCGTCTGGTTTTCATTTCCCAAGGGATATTGATTCTCACTCGGCCCCTGGGTGGTGGTTGACCTCTCCCTAAAAAATGGGGGTTTGACGATTGGTTTTGTTGTTGTTGGTTGGCGTTCCAGTTACGATTCCTATTCGGACGGTTGTAATTGCTGGTGGAATCACTGTCAGTTCCCGATGACGATGTGTCACTGAAGGAAATAAACTGCTTTCGTGACCTTCCCTGATTTCCTTGAAGGAAACGTCTCGATTCCGCCTTGGAGTAGAAATCGGTCTGCAAGTAGGGGTATATATTGTCTAGCGAAAAACCTTTTTTATCCTTCTCAAATCGTATAGTCTTTAAATTCTTGGACTTCTTTGTTAACTTTATCCAAGAGTGGCACTCTTGGATAAAGTTAACAAAGAAGTCCAAGAATTTAAAGACTATACGATAACCCAAAAATCCAACTAATTTGAGAAGGATAAAAAAGGTTTTTCGCTAGACAATATATACCCCTACTTGCAGACCGATTTCTACTCCAAGGCGGAATCGAGACGTTTCCTTCAAGGAAATCAGGGAAGGTCACGAAAGCAGTTTATTTCCTTCAGTGACACATCGTCATCGGGAACTGACAGTGATTCCACCAGCAATTACAACCGTCCGAATAGGAATCGTAACTGGAACGCCAACCAACAACAACAAAACCAATCGTCAAACCCCCATTTTTTAGGGAGAGGTCAACCACCACCCAGGGGCCGAGTGAGAATCAATATCCCTTGGGAAATGAAAACCAGACAGCAGCATTACAAAAACTAGATGCGTCGCCGATTTTCAACCTATCTAAAAAAGTTCTAACACCCGACGAGGAAAGCGTGTTGGCAAAAGGCCTGTCATTTGTCCCTTCCAAAAGGACGGACTTCGTTAAAATGAAGTCAGAATTCATCGAATTCTGCAGGAAATTAAGATTAACCCTGTTCTTTAAGGAAGCCCCAAGTAACCAGGCAATGGAAGTCACTGGCCTTAGGAATAAATCCACCTTTTGCCCCCCAGCAAGTAAAGTTCCAAAAAACCTTTTGACCTTCGAAAAGAGTGTGTTGTCGGCTATATCAGCCATGGAAAAAGAGAGGAAATATGTAAAATTTAATACCACCAAGGCACAGATGACAGCTCTAAATAGCCTCAAAACTGACAATACGGTCATAATAAAACAGGCCGACAAAGGTGGCGCGATTGTAGTGTGGGACATCAATGACTATACTACCGAAGTCATGAGACAGCTGGCAGATAGCAGCTGTTATCGCAAAATAAATAAAGACCCAACTACAGACCTTCAAAATGAACTTTTTAACATCATACAAGAAGGTTTTGATCTAGGTTTCATTGGGCCAAAGGAACTTGAATATCTAAAAATGTTACACCCGAAAGTGCCGATGTTTTACGTATTGCCCAAGATTCATAAAGACCCTGACCATCCCCCTGGCAGACCCATCGTTGCCGGATGTGGTTCTGTGCTAGAGCCAGCAGCCAAATATGTTGACTGTTTTTTAAAAGAATTCATGATCAGTGTAAAATCCTATCTTCAGGACACAACTGATTTTATCAACAAACTAGAAAACATTGAGTTCTGTGAAAACAGAGACAGACTAGTTACTATGGACGTAACTGCATTATACACCCAGATCCCTCAAGATGAGGCGATAGCAGTACTTACACACTACCTTGATTCCAGACCTAGACCCATGCAGGTGCCCACCAAATTCATTGTGGACTTGGCAGCTTTCGCCTTAAAGAAGAATTATTTCTGCTTTAATGGCGAATACTACTATCAAGTCAAAGGGGTAGCAATGGGCTGCCCCTTTGCACCAGAATTGGCGGTACTATTTATGGCAATGTATGAAGAGGCGTACATCTATCAAAACAACCCTTTCATTCAATACATCGGAGCGTGGCTCCGGTTTATTGACGATGTTTTTATGACTTGGACGGGCGATAGTGACACTCTTGACCAGTTCCATCAATGGTTGAATGATAGAACGGCTGATATAAAATTCAGTATTTCTAGTTCAACTAGGAGGATTGCATTCTTAGACGTGGAAGTCTTCCCTTTCGAAGGGAAATTGGCGACGACCCTATACAGCAAGCCCACTGACAGAAATAAGTCTTTGATGTTTTCAAGTAATCATCCTAGGAACTTCAAAGAAAATCTCCCATATGGGCAGTTCCTGCGAGTCCGCAGGAACTGCACTTTCAAAGAAGATTTTCAAAACCACTCAGCAAAATTAACATCCAAATTGTGTGACAGGGGGTACCCCAAGAAACTTGTGAAGAGCTGTATGAGGAGAGCTCAATGGACACCACGTGAGACCACACTTGAACGCAAAACCAAACCTGAATTAAAACGACAGGTCTGTGTCACGACATATTGCCCAAATGCCAACCATTTGAAAAAAGTCATAAAGCAGAATTGGCATCTAGTGAAAGATCTGGATGACAGTCTTGTTGACATACCCCTATTTGCCTTCAAAAAGGAAAATAACATCGCCAATCATATAGTCCGGGCTTCTATGCCAGCACCAAAACCCGTGACGTTGCGCCAAATGATGGGGATGCCCCCCATCCTTGGACACCACAAATGTGGCACTTGCCTTTGTTGTGAATCCTGTATTGAGGGTTCACTGTTCCAACATAACGGAATTTTCTGGAAACACGAATCCTTCAGTAACTGTAAGAGCAAGTTTGTCGTTTATGGCATTACATGCCCTTGTCGCTTACTGTACATAGGCAAAACCAATCAGGAGATCCGCCAGCGGATCTCACAACACAAATCGAGAATCAAAAGGAAGGTCGAAAACGCCCCTCTAGTGCTCCACTGGACGCGGATGCAACATGTTGTAAGTGACCTGAAATGGACCGTAATTTCCAAAGTGGAAAGAAATCCTCGTGGTGGTGATCAGAATCTTGCATTGTCGAAACGGGAAGCCTTTCTAATAGTCAAATTTGACACTGCGGTGTTTGGGCTGAATGAATTAAGTGAAATATTTAAATTATAATCAGGTTTCACCTACATTCATTTTTTCTGCTCCGTGGTTATTAGTAGCCCACTGGAAATCCGTGTGGACCTGTCAATCCAGTCCTGGTTTTCCCTTTCCAAACTGGTTACCGGGAAACACAGTGGGCGTTTACCTATGACACACTTGTTGTATATATGGGCGGTCGTTTGGCAGCCCAGCCAGCTAAGGTGCTTGAGCCAGAGTGCAGCCTTTTCGCCACGCCGTCGTTCAAAGATTTGGACCAGTCTTTAACTGTGAGTATCGCGAAACGCTTGTCCCGCAGTGTCAGCCAGTGTTACTTCACTGCCTTACAACTAATTCCTACTCCTTTTTTTACCGCAGTAATCATCCTTTAAAAATGCCCTCAGCGTGCAGCGCCGCGTTGACGGTAATATTTTCATTATTTTTTTAAATTCGGTTCCACTGAGTTGTTTGAATGGCCTCCTGACATCCGCAATGTTATATTGTTGCAGGGCCTGTGATTTGTTTGTATTAAGCGAGCCGCGCTTAGCGGACCACGCCCGTGCAATTAACCACGGTAAGCCGCGGTGTTTCCTCCGAACGTCGTGTAACCTCTGGCAGTTAAGATCTTAAATGTACTGACAAGCGTTATGTTGATTCCTCCATAGGTTCTTCAAACCACTTAAAAAGTGCTGGTTACAATAATTTTCACTTTGAATGTTCAGTTGTCCGGGTAAGAATTACCAGCAGTTACAAACCGAGACGTTAGCATTTTGAGGCGATTTTAGTGAACTGAAACCGTTCCATTACCTTTTTCAGATCCCGCTCCTTGTTTCTTTCCTTTTTCGACGGCTGATGCACACGAAAATAAAGGCTCAAGAAGAGTAGGTAAGGATTGTTACTGCGATCCTAGAACTTTTCGCGCTGTACCAGTAAGAATACTGCCCTGATCATATACATGTCCACTGCTTCATAGGTGCCACAACCGTTTTTTCAAGTGACTTTGCCTCTAATAGAGAAGCCCCGCCCAGGCAGGTAAGATCAAAAGTTTACCAATTCGTTCATCCTGCAGCCACCCTTATTAAGTCCTGTAGGTAATCTAAGTCTCTCTCGACCACCTTTAGGTACAACTCCCCCTAGCCATGAGGCTGTGAATTTTTTATTCGGATGTAACTTCACCATTTTGGTAAGCTGTGGAGG
The DNA here is from genome assembly GCF_964263255.1 of Lissotriton vulgaris. Classification (NCBI taxonomy): domain Eukaryota; kingdom Metazoa; phylum Chordata; class Amphibia; order Caudata; family Salamandridae; genus Lissotriton; species Lissotriton vulgaris. The sequence continues at coordinate 75,056,194 of NC_141698.1, forward strand.
AGTGGGTGCCACCTGAGTGAGGAATCTTATGTTGATCCATTGAATGCACATCTTCTACTACTTTTCCTCAAAAATGTTCTCTTTTCTTTTCTCTAGATAAAAAATAAAGGCCCTGAAGAGAATCCTCTCAGACCAGCAGGATTCGAAACGCGTAGGCCCACTGCCACTTCTGAGTCTGCATGGGTGATAAGCGAATCTGAATTGCTTTGTTGCTTATCAATACCCCTTGTACATTACTTTGTTTATGTTCTTTTCATTAACAAAAAACCTGAGAATATTTGAATTTGTTGAAGAAATGTACGTTTTTTATAAATAATTCTTTGGGAATACCATCTAAAATATTTTGCAGACTGTGGCCCTCTCCAGAATTCTTGCATTTGTTTGTTCACTGTAAATACTGTTCACTGTAATATATTACACATGTTCTCATGTTTCTTTTGTTCCTGAATGGTTGAATGTTGTATGCTTGTGACATGTTTGATAGGATGAAAGATTCCCTTATCCCCTAATTTTTTTTGTACCTAGCATGTAATATCGTCTACTTTCTTAAATAAGTTTTTCTAAAAGATAGCTGCTTTTTGAGAAAATCAAACAAAATAATAAAAGCTACCAATCGTCTCCCAGTCTTGAATTAATTTTTCAGGTTCGGTGTTTTGACATTTGTTAATCAAACCTCCTGTATCAGTACTGGCATTTGCATTTTGTTTTCCTGGGTTTACAGCGAGGCCGGGCGCACAGTTAAATAAACAAGCAGATAAGAAATGTCTTTACGGTAGCCTACCTTGTCCGGAGGGGCAGTACGAAAAGTGGACAGGGTGGCATCCAAAACCCCTCTTTTCCAATGGGAAGCGAGCGTTTACCATGAATGCTGACGCTACCCAATGGAAAGGAGGGGCGGGGCTTACAGGACCCTTTTTAAAACAATATCTCTCGCAGGGCGTGGCAGATTCGCTGCTACGCCCACGCAAGACCTAAAAAGGGGAATCTCCGATCTCTAGCACAGTCACCAGATAAAATTTCAAAGGCTGCAGATACACTCACAGCCAGGCTAACAACCTTGGAGATAAATCATATCACCCACATTTGTCCTGAAACAGAGCTTTTCTCTTGAGAGCAGAGGCTCAAATTCAACGTCTTATGCACCACTGAGGGCATATTTAGGGAACTGTTCAGAATACTTCCAGAAGTTAACTTTCCTACCCTCCCACAGTAAATGCATGCCTGAAACCTCAAATTAAGTTTTCACTTGTTTGTAGTGTGCATTCAACAAATATCTATTGCGTTCAAGATACATTTCTATTATGAGATTTGTGTAAAGCATTTCTTGAAATACAGGTCAGCAAATTAAGTGACCATGGGGGGCATTTCAGTAGAGGACCAGGGAACTCAAGAACATAAAGTGGCTGGAGGGGAGTGACAAGGGCGGGAAAACATTAGATCAAGCTCAGTATTCTGAACTAAATACTAAAAAATATGTGAGCACCTACAAAATGCCCAATTAAATCCTGCCAAAAAAAGCTTGCATTGAAGCACTTGCCAAAGGAGAGTAACTGTCAAGAGTTTGGTTAATCAAACTAGGTCAGCCCCCAAGCAGGAATAGAGAAGGCAGACCACCACCACCACCACTGCTAGCCACAAAACAACTGTATCTTATTCAACTTTCAATGAGTCACTAGATGTAGATATAAGTTTAAAAATACCAGCACAATAGGAAGTGTATACCTGTGTCTCATCATTTACAACAAAGTAAGTCCATGTCGCTGAAATAATATACTCTTAGCAACATCCAGCTGGAGCTGAGAAAATTTACACAAGTATACAACTTACAAAATGTGAAAAGTCAACCAACCTGTATAAAGATTGGACCGAAACTATATCTGAATCTGCCCACTTCTCAAGCCCAACCATCGACTCATCTTTCTCAAAAAAGTCTCTTTGAAGTCTCAATTAAGTCTCCTCCTCTGTGAGAGGATGCGCTTGTTCAACAGCTCCATTGTTGGTTTGTTTATTTTTTACCCTGCCATGCATGAGTGTAACATGATGGAAAAATAAAGTTATATACATATAGTCGCCACCACAACTTGCTTTCTTCCTGCAGCAGAAAATGACGAAGAGTAGACCCAAAATTTGCAGGTGCAAAATTTAAAGTGACTTTATTGTGCCCAGCGCGCCAGCCATGATGCATTTCGCTTCCCTCTGAAGCTTGATCACTATATATATATATATATATATATATATATATATATATATATATATATATATATATATATATATATATATATATATATCAGGAACACTCCAATCTTCACAATATAAGAAAGGCACTGATTATATATATATATATATATATATATATATATCATCACACAGGTTGCCCTTAATGAAAACGCCACTATATGGAGAGATTACCCCGTTTATTTTCAGGTTGCAGACACATCAGCCTTCATATCCACAAAACAATTTCTTTAGCCATACGCGTTTCAGAAGACTCCGCTTCCTTGTTCACTGGCGATAAAATGAAGTCTCGGTTGCCGTTTGGGAGACACCTGATAAAGATTTGACAAAGTCCCGCCCTCATAGGCGTGTGCCAAAAGGCACTCTGGTCTTTGAAGTCCCCATATTACTCCCTCAGTGGGTGCCGCCGAATTTTTCATAGTCTCTTACCCATGTGGGTTGCTCGGGGATGGAGGGCATGGCATGCCTGCATTTTTACAATCCTTCGATAATGGTCTCTCCGTCCTGACAGCTCCAGACATCTAGGACTGCAGGGCTGCACATAAGCGGCAGGGCGTTTTCGCGGCTAGGCTCGCCGCTCAAAACATCATCACACAGTTTGCCCTTAATGAAAACGCCACTATATGGAGAGATTACCCCGTTTATTTACGAGACTTCATTTTATCGCCAGTGAACAAGGAAGCGGAGTCTTCTGAAACGCGTATGGCTAAAGAAATTGTTTTGTGGATATGAAGGCTGATGTGTCTGCAACCTGAAAATAAACGGGGTAATCTCTCCATATAGTGGCGTTTTCATTAAGGGCAACCTGTGTGATGATATATATATATATATATATATATATATATATATATATATATATATATATATATAAATATGGTCAGATGTTTCTTCAATGCATTTTCCGAATTATATATATATATAATGCACTGTAACCAACACTGAAGTTGCTGAGTAGTTGTACATGAGTCCACCCTCACGTAGAAGCGGCACCCGTTGCATGGTGGCTGGTGGACTAGGACGGAACACATGTATGTATGTGTATAACTATATTATATACACACACACACACACACACACACACACGTTCCGACCTAGTCCACCAGCCGCCGCACCACACGCAACAGGTGCCGGTTCCATGTGAGGGTGGACTCACGTACAACTACTCAGTAAATCCAGTGGCTGAACATACATACATACATACTACATATATAGTGTTTAATAAGTGTAAATCTGACATCATCGCATACCTGCTAGGGAGGAAGGAGGGTGAATGTGAATCTGCACCTCACAGATGCTTAGAGGGTAGCATACTCCATTTGTAGCATATGTTGGCTACAGATACACATGCTATGCGCAGAATGTAAAGCAGTAGTCCTCTTCTCGGTGGCTCTAGGCATTAGATGGTGCAGATGTTTGAAATAGCGTCCTTAGGACTGTTTGTCCTAAAAAAGACTGCTGCCTGGCCATCTACACAGCAATGTTTTGTGAATGTGTGAATTTAACCAAGTAGCTGCCTTACAAATTTCAGTTAAAGGGATGTTTCTCAAGAAAGCCACTGAAGCACCCTTCTTCCTTGGTGTGCTATTGGAAAGGTAGGTAATGTCCCTTTGGCCTTAACATAACAAAATTTGAATATATTTCACAATCCATCTCTAAACTAGTTTAGTTCTCTAAATGTAATACACAAGTGTTCTTTTAACAAAGTGTGCGAAGATCCTTTTCTGCCACAGTTCATACTTAGTGGGGGAAAAACAGTCAAGTGTTTGATTCAAATGGAAGGGAGAAATGACCTTTGGTACCAATTTAGGATTTGTATGAAGATGTAACATATCCTGGAAAATCTGAAAGTAAGGCTCTTCTATAGTTCAAGCTAACTCACCTAAGGAAGTCTTAACCACAAGGAATGCTACCCCCCCAAGAGAGGAACCGCAGAGGACAAGAACGCAGTGGCTCAAATGGTGTGGAAATGAGTCCGGTAAAAAAAAAAAAAAAAACTTTAAATTCCATGACATTGCTGGTGGTGTACGAGGTAGAATTATGCTTTCCAACCCTTCCATAAAAGCTTTGATGACTGGTATACGAAAAGGGACTTGTGTTTGCGGTTTTCCAGGTAAGCCGCAATTGAGGCAAGGTTCAGTTGTATGAAAGTGTAAGCTATTCAAGATTTCTGAAAGTGTAGCAGGGACAACTCTAATAGCACTGTGTTCCAGGGCAGACGCACCCAGGTGGGAGCTATGAGAATCATCTTGAGAGAGGTTTGTTTGACCGGACCATGAAATGAGCGGGAGAGGTGGAAAAGCGTATGCAAATATCCCTGACTAGTTCCTCCACAGAGCATTGCCCAAGGACTGTGGATGTAGGCAACTGGATGCAAATTTGTCATTTTGAGTTTTCTACAGTAGCGAACCAGATCTAATTCCTGTGTTCCCCAATGCTGGAAGTAACAGTAGAGGACTTGGGGGTGGAGTTTCCACTCAAGGGCTTACTGCTGGCCTGGCAGGACCAGCAGGTCCATCACTGAATTGTTCACTCCCAGAAGATACTTCACCAGGAGGTTGATGTGATTTAGATTATCCCAGTTTGTGCTAGCTGGAACAGCTGTAGGGAGTGCATCCCTCCTTGTTCCTGGATGTTGTACATTACTGTCATATTGTCTGACCGGAGAACAAAATTCATTCCGGGTTATGTTTGGGAGGAAGGATTTAAGAGCCATATGATATTCTGTAAGCTCCAATACATTGATGTGGAGTTTTTGTTGAAGAGTAGTCCAAGGGTCCTGGACCTGGACGTCCATGTGTGCCCCCACCATATGAGTTATGCATCCGTGGTGATAGTTACTTGCAGTACTGGGTCCAAAAAAGGTCTGTTTTTGAGGATCTTTTGAGTGCCCCACCAATTCAGAGACTGATGCACCCTGGGAGAAACAAACACTAGATTCTCCAAATCGTCCCCGGCTTGTGACCAATGAGATGCTGGACACTTCTGTAATGGGCTCATGCATAACCTGGCATGATGACCTAATGCTATACAAGAGGTCATCGTGCCAAGAAGAAGCATGACTGTCCTGACTGGCAGGCGACGATGTGACTGAAAAAGAGTCTGTTGGTTCTGGAGATTGAGAACCCTCTGAATGGGGTATGCCACGGCAGAGATCGAATTGAAGAGTACTCCCAAACAGCGTTGTAGTTGAAGAAGCTGTAAATGGGATTTGGTGACATTTATTGTGAACCCTAATCTATGTAACAGGTCAATGGTGGTCTGTGTATCTTGCATGCACCTCCGTCTGTTTGAACTCTTGAGTAGCCAATCGTCGAGGCATGCGAAGACATAAATGTTGTGACTTCTTACATGTGCTGTCACCACTGCTAGACATTTGGTGAACACTCCCAGGATGTTGGCACTCCAAATGGCACAACTGGTAAAGAAGACCATTTACCACAAACCTGAGGCACTGATGAATCAGTATATGCAAAAATGCGCCCTTCAGATCAAGCGTCATCATTAAGATACGGTCTTGTAGTAATGGTATTACAACCTTTGGTGTCACCATGTGAAAGTGTTCTGACAGAACGTAAAGACTGAGAGGTCGCAGGTCCATTATTGATGTAGTGTCCCAAATTTCTTGGGTTTCAGAAAGTACAGAGAATACACCCCTTTGTCTGGATGTCTGTGTGGGGCAGGCTCTATAGCACCCTATAATAACAGACCGTTCACCTTTTTGAGAAGTTGATGGTGCTCAGGGTTTGTCTGCAAGAAGGAATTTTTGGTGGGTGGGTAGGAGGTCTAGGCAGTATTCGTTGCGAATGATAATATTAGGCCAATGGGTACTGTCTATCTCCCCCCACTGTTGGTGAAACTGCTGCAGCCTTACCCAGACAGGTGTTGTGTTTCCGGGAGAGGAATATGAGCGAGTCATTAATTTGAGGTGGAGGCTTCAAGCTCCAAGTTCCTTCCTTTATCTGGAGGTGATGCATCCCCAGTACTTTAGGAAGCTGCCCTCTTCCTTGCAGTTGTTACCACTAGGGAGACAGCCGTTAGGTGTCCCCTGATGAAAAGTGGGTCAGATGGGTGAGATTTGTATTTCCTCTCAATGCGTGGGGTAAGGACTCTAGTTTCAACCAGGTTTTAAAAGATTTCTTTAAAGACCTTTAGTATGGACCCCATCATAGGTAGATATTGCCAAGAGTGCTCTCCCTTAGAATTTCTCAACCAGGAAATATGTTTCCTCCTCTATTGTATGCATTTGTGCCTTGTGATATTCAGCCATTCGCTGAATAACACCACGGAATGAAGAGGTATAATCTCGAGGAAATGCTTTCGCTGTTATTGGGAGCTCAATGTCTGGATCTGGCAATATGATATCTTATGCGTCCCAGGGATCCTACTTGTAAGTCTGCGTCATGTGCGTACTGACTAATGTTCCCTGTGTATACATAAGCTGTGTATGGATGATGGAGACATAGGCTGTGGCAATGGAGCGAAATAGAGTGGCATAGGGCCAGTGGCCTTATGTTCCAGGTTTGTCTTTTTTGGATTAGGCTCTGGAAGGTCAATATGCGGTCTTTCTTTGATTGGTGTTCTCAAGCAAGTGTCCATCCACAATAGGGTGCTTATTGTGCAGGACTAGAAAAGGGAAGATTTTTGACTCAGTTGTAGATGGGTGCACTGCCAGTTTGTACGCATATGATTCTGTATATTTAAATATCCTAGGTGCTATTCGGCGAGTGGACAAACCTAAACCACTCACTAGAGTAGAAACAACTACTGCTCAATGCTTTGCAAGTTGCCGGAGCACTCTCATGCAAGTATATAGATTGTTAAGTAACAATTTACAATTATCAAAACCAATTATGACAGAATTAACAAGAGATCCAAAGATGAGTAGTTCTTGGAGTCTTTAATGGAGATTACAGCCAGCCGACACGTGTTTCATCGCCTTCGCGATTCATCAGGGCTGAAACAGATAAATAAGTGGCATCTAGCGTGTTTATAGAACAGATAGATTTACATACAAGACCATGATATATGGCCGTTATAAACATGCAATCTAGCTTCCTCCTGCAGTGAACATATAGTGATTCTTTCATTTCATTAGATTTGTTACATTTGTGCAACCACAACACATCCGTGTCGGAGTTATAGTGGATGTTACCAATTGACTATAAAGACGTGAAATCATGTGATAGTGATTGTGGAAGACATGTGCAGGAACGGGATATCCATAGCGTATCCCTAAGGCAGGCAATGACACATGCTCTATCTCTTGTTGAGAGTGTCCTAGTTGTGCGCGGCTCTTTCATCCTACATGCTAGTTAAAATTGTGCAAAATCGTGAGAAACAAGTGTCATTGTGAGAGCATACCTAGAAGGCCGTATCCACGTCAAAAGGTCTGCATATTTTTGGGAGAAGAAGACAAAAGGAAAAATCTCATCACTAACTCATATTTAGTGATATTCAGGCAAGGTGTCCCCAAATGAGACTGTTCGCCACTAGTGGTATTCCAGCTTACCGCTTAGCTGGTGATACTTCCGACCCAGCCGGGCCCGTGACCTAGTAGAGCTGGTTCTCGTGTGTCCAGCAGCAATCTATAGTCTTGTTTCTGTGTAAATGATATAGATTGTCTACATAAGTACTATTCCATTTTAGCAAGTTAAAGTAAGATAGTATTTTGTTCATTAAACTAATGTCATAGGGATAATCTCGTTCGAGCTCTCTTAATTTAAGCTACAAAATTAATTGCATCTCTATTGGGGTTTCCCTGTCTTTATTTCAACACAGACACCAAAAACAAAATTCCTCATCACCCTCTAGCATGTCGCGTAATGTCCAAAAAATACTGTTCGCCAACTTACATAAATACAGAGTAATGTAGTAGCGTTATAGGCTCGGAGGTGACCCGATGAGATTCTTTATGAGTATGATTGTCTATATCACAAAACTGCTGTTCGAAGAGAAAACAGTGTGTTAACTTTAAAATCCGCAATGATTGTGCAGTTCATCATTGAAGGAAATGCCCAGATATTACCTCTATCTTTTACGAGTTTCTTAGATATCCGTTTCGGTTCCAAAGTGCGCGGATTTAAAGCTGCAAGGAGACGAGTGATAGTCGAATTACACCCTGCTAGTATTTGGAAAGTTCTACATTACACATATTATCTCTGCGCTCAGAGAGGAGCGCATCGGTAACTTACCCGTGTGTAGGCGTTCAGCGAGTACGGCGGGTGCGCCTCCTCCGAGCTGAGTTCCTGTTTGGACACGTGGTTGTGTCCAGACAGGCGTATTTGCGTGCTCCAATGTGACGCGTCCTAAGGACTAGAACGCGTATATTGCCATGTTCGTCGGCCATGTTTGGATGGTTTCTTACGTTCGATTGTGACATCGTGTTATGTCTAATTTAAAAATGCCGAAATTATATACATCGAATGCGACGTAAAATCAGCCGATTCTGGATAGATTGTACTTATTAATATTTAGGTCGAAAAAGTTGCAAAGCGTGAATCTTCATTTCAGTAATAGGAAAAAACGTGCCCATGAAGTATTTTTACCATAAGTATGTTAGATGTGAGAGTGGGTGAGATATCAGAGAGAACTGGGTATCTAGGTGTTGTGAGTCTGCGCTGAAACATGGCAAGACGAACATGGCAATATACGCGTTCTAGTCCTTAGGACGCGTCACATTGGAGCACGCGAATCTCATCGGGTCACCTCCGAGCCTATAACGCTACTACATTACTCTGTATTTATGTAAGTTGGCGAACAGTATTTTTTGGACATTACGCGACATGCTAGAGGGTGATGAGGAATTTTGTTTTTGGTGTCTGTGTTGAAATAAAGACAGGGAAACCCCAATAGAGATGCAATTAATTTTGTAGCTTAAATTAAGAGAGCTCGAACGAGATTATCCCTATGACATTAGTTTAATGAACAAAATACTATCTTACTTTAACTTGCTAAAATGGAATAGTACTTATGTAGACAATCTATATCATTTACACAGAAACAAGACTATAGATTGCTGCTGGACACACGAGAACCAGCTCTACTAGGTCACGGGCCCGGCTGGGTCGGAAGTATCACCAGCTAAGCGGTAAGCTGGAATACCACTAGTGGCGAACAGTCTCATTTGGGGACACCTTGCCTGAATATCACTAAATATGAGTTAGTGATGAGATTTTTCCTTTTGTCTTCTTCTCCCAAAAATATGCAGACCTTTTGACGTGGATACGGCCTTCTAGGTATGCTCTCACAATGACACTTGTTTCTCACGATTTTGCACAATTTTAACTAGCATGTAGGATGAAAGAGCCGCGCACAACTAGGACACTCTCAACAAGAGATAGAGCATGTGTCATTGCCTGCCTTAGGGATACGCTATGGGTATCCCGTTCCTGCACATGTCTTCCACAATCACTATCACATGATTTCACGTCTTTATAGTCAATTGGTAACATCCACTATAACTCCGACACGGATGTGTTGTGGTTGCACAAATGTAACAAATCTAATGAAATGAAAGAATCACTATATGTTCACTGCAGGAGGAAGCTAGATTGCATGTTTATAACGGCCATATATCATGGTCTTGTATGTAAATCTATCTGTTCTATAAACACGCTAGATGCCACTTATTTATCTGTTTCAGCCCTGATGAATCGCGAAGGCGATGAAACACGTGTCGGCTGGCTGTAATCTCCATTAAAGACTCCAAGAACTACTCATCTTTGGATCTCTTGTTAATTCTGTCATAATTGGTTTTGATAATTGTAAATTGTTACTTAACAATCTATATACTCGCATGAGAGTGCTCCGGCAACTTGCAAAACTTATTGTGCAGGAGTTCTTGTGGATTTTCAAATACATTTACCTCTGTATTAGAGGTTGTTACTGTTCTTTTCTTCGGCGCTGTGTGTGTCTCAGTTTATTTCAACCTATGCTCAGCCGAAGCTGAAGCTGTCGGTCCCATTGGTTTTTGCGGTATCCGAGTCATAGTGTGACTTTCCTCCAAGCACTTTTTCGGAGTAGAAGTAGGTGTCTGCTCCGATGAGGTGTGTGCAGACGACGTACACTTGGTCTGCTCCAATGGCTTTGTCGAGGCAGAAGGGAGGCGAGGTGTCAGAGTCTTTGCAAGAGGAGGAGACTCAACGTCACAGCAGCAATAAAAACAAGCATTGGAAATGCAATAGGTCTCGCACCATTAGAGTTAGTGCTTTTAGAATTGTTTATGGGTTTTTTTTGTAAATGTTTAGCATTTTTGTTTCCTGTAGCCAATGCTAAAGTATTACAAATAAAAAAAGCCATAAACATTTCTAAAAGCTCTAACTGAAATGGTCTGAGAACTATTGCACTGTGTGAGAGTGAGGGTGAGTGAGGGTGAGTGAGGGTGAGTGAGGGTGAGTGAGGGTGAGTGAGGGTGAGTGAGGGTGAGTGAGGGTGAGTGAGGGTGAGTGAGGGTGAGTGAGGGTGAGTGAGGGTGAGTGAGGGTGAGTGAGGGTGAGTGAGGGTGAGTGAGGGTGAGTGAGGGTGAGTGAGGGTGAGTGAGGGTGAGTGAGGGTGAGTGAGGGTGAGTGAGGGTGAGTGAGGGTGAGTGAGGGTGAGTGAGGGTGAGTGAGGGTGAGTGAGGGTGAGTGAGGGTGAGTGAGGGTGAGTGAGGGTGAGGGGTTGAGGGTGAGTGAGGGTGAGGGGTTGAGGGTGGGTGAGGGGTTGAGGGTGGGTGAGGGGTTGAGGGTGGGTGAGGGGTTGAGGGTGAGGGGTTGAGGGTGAGTGAGGGTGAGGGGTTGAGGGTGAGTGGGGGTTGAGGGTGAGTGAGGGTGAGGGGTTGAGGGTGAGTGAGGGTGAGTGAGGGTGAGTGAGGGTGAGTGAGGGTGAGTGAGGGTGAGTGAGGGTGAGTGAGGGTGAGTGAGGGTGAGTGAGGGTGAGTGAGGGTGAGTGAGGGTGAGTGAGGGTGAGTGAGGGTGAGTGAGGGTGAGTGAGGGTGAGTGAGGGTGAGTGAGGGTGAGTGAGGGTGAGTGAGGGTGAGGGAGGGTGAGTGAGGGTGAGTGAGGGTGAGTGAGGGTGAGTGAGGGTGAGTGAGGGTGGGTGAGGGGTTGAGGTTGAGGGTGAGGTGTTGAGGGTGAGTGAGGGTGAGTGAGGTGTTGAGGGTGAGTGAGGGTGAGGGTGGGTGAGGTGTTTTGGGTGAGTGAGGGTGAGGGGGAGTAGTTGAGGCTGAGTGAGGGTGAGTGAGGGTGAGTGAGGGGTTGAGGGTGAGGGGTTGAGGGTGAGGGGTTGAGGGTGAGGGGTTGAGGGTGAGGGGTTGAGGGTGAGGGGTTGAGGGTGAGGGGTTGAGGGTGAGGGGTTGAGGGTGAGGGGTTGAGGGTGAGTGAGGGTGAGTGAGAGTGAGTGAGGGTGAGGGGTTGAGGGTGAGTGAGGGGTTGAGGGTGAGGGGTTGAGGGTGAGGGGTTGAGGGTGAGGGGTTGAGGGTGAGGGGTTGAGGGTGAGGGGTTGAGGGTGAGGGGTTGAGGGTGAGGGGTTGAGGGTGAGGGGTTGAGGGTGAGGGGTTGAGGGTGAGGGGTTGAGGGTGAGGGGTTGAGGGTGAGTGAGGGTGAGTGAGAGTGAGTGAGGGTGAGGGGTTGAGGGTGAGTGAGGGGTTGAGGGTGAGGGGTTGAGGGTGAGTGAGGTGTTGAGGGTGAGTGAGGGTGAGGGTGAGTGAGGGTGAGGCGTTTTGGGTGAGTGAGGGTGAGGGGGAGTAGTTGCGGCTGAGTGAGGGTGAGTGAGAGTGAGGGTGAGTGAGAGGTTGAGGGTGAGGGGTTGAGGGTGAGGGGTTGAGGGGTTGAGGGTGAGGGGTTGAGGGTGAGTGAGGGTGAGGGTGAGTGAGGGTGAGGGTGAGTGAGGGTGAGGGGTTGAGGGTGAGTGAGGGGTTGAGGGTGAGGGGTTGAGGGTGAGTGAGGGTTTGAGGGTGAGGGGTTGAGGGTGAGGGAGGGTGAGTGAGGGTTAGGGTGAGGGGTTGAGGGGGAGGGGTCGAGGGGGAGGGGTTGAGGGTGAGTGAGGGTGAGGGGTTGAGGGTGGGTGAGTGAGGGTGAGGGGTTGAGGGTGAGTGAGGGTGAGGGGTTGAGGGTGAGTGAGGTTGAGGGTGGTTGAGTGAGGATGAGTGAGAGTGAGGGTGAGTGAGGGGTTGAGGGTGAGGGGTTGAGGGTGAGTGAGTGAGGGTGAGGGGTTGAGGGTGAGTGGGGTTGAGGGTGAGTGAGGGTGAGGGTGAGTGAGGGTGAGGGGTTGAGGGTGAGTGAGGATGAGTGAGAGTGAGGGTGAGTGAGGGGTTGAGGGTGAGGGGTTGAGGGTGAGTGAGGGTGAGGGTGAGTGAGGGTGAGGGTGAGTGAGGGTGAGTGAGGGTGAGGGGTTGAGGGTGAGTGAGGATGAGTGAGAGTGAGGGTGAGCGGAGGTTGGTTCCTTTCCCTTCCTCGATTAGCAATGCCTGCCTTTAGATAACCCAGAGAAAGAGCAAGGAAAACTTGCAGTCGATTTGCAAACAGCCAGGAAGTGTGGCGTGCGTGTTTACCAACTCCAAATCAAATCTTTCGGTATAATATACATACGACACTCTAATCCAATAGGAATGAAGTCGATAATGTATTGGCCATTTTAGTCGCTAAATTGTAAAGCTCTTTGAAGCTGGAACAAGAACAGCCAAATCTGGTTGTTCCAAATGCTGTACGTGAGGATGAGGAAGTAAGTTTTCTTTTGTAATCGCCTGGGACGGAAGCAAAACATGTGTCACGTGATCGAAGGACGCGGACGCTGATTTGTGGAATTTTTGCTGTCAGGCTCTCTGCTTCTCGGCTGCTATCCACTTGGTTTTCACGGCTGTCGGAGCCCAGATCAACTGAGTCCCAGTAACGTTAGGGCTTCAGACTTGCTGCGAGGCTGCTGGTGCTCGAGCCGACCGGGAAACCCTCACCGAGTGAGCCGCTCCGTGTGGGAAGATAAAAGCTTTTTCGGCAGCGTGGCTCCAAAACTGTACATTAAATGGCTCGTGCAATTTTAACATCACACAATGATAAATATTACGAAAACCCCTTAGAGTTGAATTGATTCCAGAACTGCCTGTTTTGTTCGCCTTGCATTTTATCCTCTTTGGCACAGATACACATTCAAAATTGTGTCTTTGATGAGAGATTAACAACAACATGGACAAAAACAAATAGTGGGGGTTTTAAAAAAAAATGCGACACGGCGGGCAGGGGAGGGGGCGGAGCGGGTAAAATAAACAAACAAGACGGAGGGAAGAGAGGGGAGGGGGAGGAGAAATGCGACACGGCGGGAAGGGGAGGGGGCGGAGCGGGTAAAATAAACAAGACGGAGGGAAGAGAGGGGAGGGGGGAGGAGAAATGCGACACGGCGGGAAGGGGAGGGGGCGGAGCGGGTAAAACAAGACGGACGTGCACGCGCTTTTAAGCTCAATGCGCATGCGCATTGAGCTTAAAAGTCACGGGCACTGCAAGGAATCGCCACGATTCCTTGCAGTGGATGAAGAGTGGATAAGCCCCCATAGTCTCGCTTGCTCGATGCGCATGCGCATCGACAGGCGAGACCTAAAAAACACAAAAATTATTCTTTTAAAAAACAAGCTGTAAAATTAGAGCCCAACACTAGATGGCAGGAGTGCGCATAGAATGTGTATATGCAGCCACACATGGTATGAATATATGATTATACTTTTTGCAGTTTTTATTAGGTCTCGCCTACCCAGCACGCATGCGCTGCATAGGAGGGCCTTAAGCGGTCGCTCTTCTAATTTTCAAGCACACACTTGTGCTTGTGGTGGCATCCACCTTGCGGGATCAAGCAGGGGAGCGCCACATTTATTTATTTATTTATTTAAAGGTTTTGTACGAGTGCAGTGCTTGAAAAGGAGCAGGCTGCTCTCCCAAGCGCATGCGCACCTCTCCCCTCACCCACACGTCCCAACCACTCACTTTTTGCTCATACTTCTTGTTTAACTTTAAGCACGAGGCGCGTGCGCTTGTGTTTAACTTGTTATTCTTGAAAATTGTCTTCATCCATAATAAGGTAACCCTCCTCTTCCCTTCCTGATAGTTTCCGGAGTGAGGATTTCTCTATTTCAGTCATGTCTCTTTTGAATCTCGAAGATACTCCATCCACGTCAGTCGGGGTAGCAGCGAGCCCCGCCGTAGGTACTCACAGCAGATGACACGCCGGCTCAGTTTCTCTTCCGCCAGCATGTCAGCAGTAGGGGCACAGCGCTACCATCTGTTTTCCATAAATTACAGTAACACGGGCACATGCTACTTGTAAATCCCCAGCGTACAGGCTTCACCTTGTGACACACTGCATGAACTTTGCTGTATATTCCAATAAACTGTCATAAACCACTTGATATAAACTCGGGATTACATTTCTGCAGGGGTTGGAATAGAACTTCCTCCCTCCCTCCCTCAAGCACAAACACGTTGCGACTGCTTACTTGATAATTCCCTTGTGTGGCTTAACAGAGTGGTAGTGTATTTTTGCACAGCCTGCCACTTTCCCAGGGTATCGCGTGTCATGACCGACTGAAAGGCTTGGCTAATAGAGTGAAGAACCAGAAAGTGTGGCGCAAAGTACCATTTTAATAATTCGTCTACGACCCAGTGTGCAACTAGAGGCAAGAGAAACAAGCATTGGCATAGCCAATAGGTCTTGCCTTTGGGACCTTATACGTATTTAGTTATCTAGCACAATATCCTTGGTGCAACAACATCAACTGTTGCATGGCTTAACCCTTATAAGGTCCCAAAGGCGAGACCTATTGGCTATGCCAATGCTGGTTACTCCTCTGTTGAACGCCGGACAAATGTTTCAGTCAGGCTCCTATACACCAAAGAGCTTTCTCACGCGTGTCTAGTTATTATACACATCTAAAGCGAACAGCTCAAGGCCACATTATTAACCAGGAAGTAATTATGGTAAATACTCATCCTTCAGATGTCCACACTATGGTAACTGTCCACGACATTGTGCATCCCAGAGACTGTGGAACCATGTCCTTGAGAAAGCGCTTTGGAATAGTGTTTCCTGTGCAAATAACACATAACTTGTTCAACAGAACACACTTTAGAGCAGCTGACTGTACATTTCTCTGAGGACTCACAGTTGCCAAGTGCTTGATATTCTCTCTCTGGATCTTGATAATCAGATTTGGCTCAAACAGGCGGTCAAGTATCGGGGGGAAATAATCCTGCAATGAACGGATTCACCTTACTCTAGGGCTAATTAAACCACTTTTCTTGGCCCCGTCGAGTTAATTACATATGTATATGGATAGGCGTAGATGAGGTGGGGAGGAAACACCTGGAGGGACTCCTCTGGCATTGTTTCGAATGAAGAAATCGAATGTCTTCTGTGAGCTGGGCCATCACGTTTTGACCGCCTGCTAGAGGACAATATGCCTGGATTTTGCATCATGAGCCAACAATGGTAAAGGAAGAGAAGACATGAAAAGCAACAAATATCTATAGAAGTAGCATAAGATTCATGCTGGTGGGTGGTAAAAGCAGAGACTAGGGTGCACCACCAGCACTTGCACCTGGCATTTTCTGGTCCGAGCTGTACACGCAGTTTGCGAAATAGAGTAAGTCATGATATAGAAATGTTTAGACAGTATAGTTGGACAGAGACAGCAATTTAGAATGTACATCTGTAGCAGAAGAGGGCTTTGTCAGTCTTTACTGCAAAACATCTGAACAGTAAATATATAACACTGTGCTTAATAAAATTGCGAATCATAGCAAGGGCGGTATAACAAACATTATACGCAAGACTGTCTTGTTGTAGCAAGTAAAAATAAAAAAAATACATCTTACAATATATTAAACGAATTAACTATCATCACGTAAATCTCTAGTTATTTAAACTATATGTACTGCCTTCACAGAAACACTTACCTGCAAAGCCGGTTTATCACAGAGGTAGCAGTAGCACTGATCACATACATCGGCATTGTTCTCAAGTGGAGCACTTGTGTCATGTTCTGTCCGCCTATTGAAATTTATGAGATGTTATTAGCACATACTACACCAATGATCGAGAATTTGTCCAACTTCATTTTTTTCTTTAAGTTACTGGCCAATTGTAAATATCTATATCCCCTATTTGCTAGACTAGGTATACTGTAAGGGTAAATGTGTAACTTTAAGAATCTCTTCAACCAAGCAGAACCATCAGTGAAGGAAGCCTCTGAGGGCACAATTCACGTAAAGAGCTTGCTTCGGAAACTGGAATTACAAAGGCAACTGATCAAAAGACGGATGCCACTTCAAACTGGTATGGAGAAAATTTTACTTATATGTTTTGAAGCAGGAAGATCTTGGCCTTTGCTCATATGCTGTTATAGGAAAAAACATTACTTATCTGAAGTTGTATTTCATGTGCAAGTAACTCATCGTCGATGGGTGCCCCCAAAGGTTATTTTAGTTGTCCAGTATTTACCTGTTAATGTTCTAACTTGGCCAACGAGGGAGTGACAGACAGGAGTGAAGACAAGGAGCTACAAGCACTGCAAAAGAAGTGGACCTGAAAAGAAATCCTGAGCAGCAGTAAAGGAGGCACACTGTGACCCAGAAATGCAAAACAGAATCAGCTCTGCCTATGGGTAAGTTGTGGGGGCAAGATGTACAAAACAGCACTACATGAAAAAGAAAAGAAAATTAAGGGTCAGAACATTTTACATTAGAAATGAAGGTTAATTATGCTGGCAAACTACACAAAATTTCCGAATTTTGTGTTACCTAAAATTTCTCAATAATTCTCAGTACTCAATTCTGCGTAACTTTTTTTGTATGCCTGCGTGCAACTCGCATAAAATGTCTTGAGGTAGCAACAGAGACTCTTTTCACGCTAAATGCCTGGAAAGTGTGCTCTTGCTTAATAGCATCACCTGAGATAATGGGAAAAAAAACATTTCACTGAAGAATTCAAGATCATTTCAAGAAAATGTGAAATTTCTCGGAAAATGATGCAATTTTCCCCCACAAAAAATTTACACTGTAGCAGGATTCCTCATGTACCAATGGAAAAAAAATACAGCAGCTGATGTGTCCTTCCTACACCTAGTAAATAGTATAAGTCAGATAGCATTGTACACGACAACAACATGTGTGTACATTTGCCGTCTTGGCCACAACAGGGCCATTTTGGGCTTGGGATTCCAAACAACTTCTTCAATTTATCTTGGGTGCAGTATAACATCCAGCCATTAAGAAATCATCCTATGAAAATTAGATCCTAAAAATACAAAAGAGTAACCCCATTAGTGAAGTATTTATACCAGCTATCCTTAAGATGTATGGGGTGTCTCTGACTGTCTCCCATTTGAAGTAGTTATCCGTTAGTTCTGTATTATCTTTGTTTTTTAATTATGTGCTCCAAAAACCGAGAGCAGTGCAAATTATCTGCAGAGGATAATTTTATTACAATATCCGTACTTGAGCATAATTCAGATATCAATAGCTCATTTACAATAACAGATATCGGTCTAAAAGGGAAGCTATTAAAAGGACTGCTGGGAGTATTTATAGATAATTCAAAAAAGTATGTGACGCCAAGTGCCCATACAAAAAAAACCCCAAAAAAACTTATTTTAGTGATTTTTAGGGTATGCCATATGCTAATAATGCCATCCAATTAATAGAGGGACAGATGTTTATAGTTTTGAAGGGAACCTTCAGTGTGAATCATTGGAATCCTATATTGGAGAAAATAAACTGTATCCTACTAACCCTTAGGTGCTTCAGAGTCGTCTATCCGACATTTTAGGTACCTTATGGTCTTATGTAGCCCATAAAAAATGTCCTATTCCATAATTCAGTAACATAAGAATTAGGGAGTCCTCAAATTGGGGAAAAAACATGGCAAGGTGTCTTTTTTGCAGTTCTTGGGAGGCTAGATAGTAGAGCCTAAAATTACACAATCCTAATCTGCCTTTCCATTTTGACAATTGTAAAATGTTAATATTGCCCGTGATCTCTTGTAGTTCCGTACAAAGGAATGAACTGTACTTTCCAGCTTAGAACACATTTAGAGGCCTGTTTACATGACACTGGTGTAAAATAAAACAATAAATTCAGAACAGACATTTGAATTAGGGCTATTCTGCCAATCAGACAGGGGACGTGATTTTCATGTAGATAAAAATGTTTCAATTTTGTCCATGAAGGGTATGTAATTTAGGGAACATGTGTCCATAAATTGATCAGACTATGCCATCAGGTATCTTTTAGGTTGTAATTTGCATTTAATCTTAATGGTAGAATATCGGGGGAACAGTTGAACAGCAATGATTCCATCTTGGGCTCATTAATTTTGTAAACATGTGAAATTGCATACATCTTTTTATATCCTGTAGGCAGAGCCAGCTCAATAGGGTCTCTATTAGGAAGCAAAATGAAAGCAATATGATCTCCATATAACTTGATTTTAGTGTCCCCAAAAAGAGGTGGAGATATGAGAATGTGAGAACGACTGTATAGGCTAGGGGATTCAATAAAAAGGTAAAAAAGATATAAGAGAAAGAACAACCTTTTACTTGGAAACACTGTGCGTGTAAGCCGATTATTAATAATGATTTAAACTGAGGTTTCCTGGTAGAGTGTAGAGATGGACCTTGTAAACGGTTTAGAAAATTCACATTTTTCTAACATTTATACAAAAATCTTCAGCTCACGAGTATCAAGTCATTTTCTGCATTAAAGAAAAGTTTATCAACAGAAACGTTATGGGCTTTGGCTTGGTCAATAAATTTGGATAAAGGATTGTTATTCACACCCAAGCTTCATCATTTATAAAACTGTTTCAGTCCATATGAATTATTTTATGTATTATTGTATTTATGAGTTTAGTTACTATTTTTGTAAAAATGTTATAGTCTGAATTGAGAAGCGTTATAGGACGATTAGAACAGGGGAAGAAAGAAACTGAACCTGCGTCCTAAGAAATATATTAACTCTCCTTTATTAGAGGACGATGGAATACTTTCACTCTGTAATATAATACTGAAAAGGATGTGCAAAGGCTGTATTAAATCTTCAACATAAGTTTTATAAAATTCAGCACTAAATCCATCCTCAGATTTAGAACTGAGAAGTTATTTTATTGCTTCACTTATTTCATACACAGATGTTGTGTCAGCTGAATGATCAGACATCTCTTGAAATTAATTGTATTATTACCCACAATTTCTTTTCCCAGAAATAAGTCTTTTAAGTCTGCCCTGTTCTCCTGTCAATTTCGACAATGTCTTGTCTGCTGCTTTTTGGAGGGATTAAACTGTACCCTTTGCTTATGGTAAGGAGAAAATGATATAAAAACACCTCTAACAGGGACCTTAAAAGCCTTACAGGCTTTTACATGCCAACAGTATTAAAGTATTTGCGTTCTCAAAGTCAAATTATTAATTTCAGCTATCATTTAGGTCTTATCCATTACCCATCTAGTTACTTGCTGGGGGACAATCAGTTGAAAAAACAAGTTTCACATTGGAATGGTCCGAGATTGCACGGTAATCTCTGGGAAGGAAAGGGGAGCCAAAAAAGTAATTAATCCTCGAAGCAGACCTGTGTTGCTTCGAAAAACAAGAGTATGTCGTGCTTGGAGGATTCAAACTTCTCTATCACTTGTAAACCTAAATGCATGCAGATATCTTGATAAATTCTTTAATTTTTTTTAAGTTGGTACTAGTAGGAATTTTTAGAATACAAGCTAGGAGATGGTAGAAAGTTGAGATTCCTACCTATTATAATAATATCAGGTAAATGGCACACTCCAAAGTCTGCAGGGGTTGATATAGTCAGTTAAAGGCCCGTGGTAGATACCAAATTATATTGGTTTTCATAGCTGAAAAGGCCTCGTGCCAGATAATTCTGAGAAAATATGAAAGAGCATCGAATAAAGAACTTGTAGTTCTGCCGGTTGAATAATCTGTGTTTGAGCACCATTTGCCTTACATTTTACCATTATGTGCGTCACTTTTCACCATTGCCAGGACCTATGGTAAGAGACATCGGAAAGCACTGAAAGAAAAGTCATTTTAAGTTGAATTGATTTTTATAAGACTTTTCCTCAATTCGAACATCTTCATTAAAGATGGTCCAAGGTTTTGTCACTTCTTTCAGCAGGGAAAATGGAACCCTATGGGCCCTGGCAAATGATAAATCGGTTGAGATTAATTTAGAAACTGCTTCAGCCATTTTGATGGTTTCTGAAACATCTCCAGCATGCCAACTAGGTGTAGATTTGACTCCCTCCTACCCCCCTGCAATTTTCAAGGTTTTTCAGCTTGGAGCGGTTTTTTTTTTCATTTCCTTCTAGAGTCGAGAAACTGATTTCTAGTGGGTTGCTTCAATGTCTTCTATAGAAAAGACTAACTCTGTTCTTAAATCTTGTAGTCTGTTATCTATTAGATCCAATTTTTATTCTATTCTACCAGCAATATCCGTGTCCTCTCCTTTTATTTCATGCACTTCTGCAATCAAGATATGAAGCAGTGGCAGCACCTTATTGAGAGACCCAGCGGAATCTTATAGCGGTTAACCCCCATCTTGCCTAATTTGCTCTCTCTTGAGAAAGGAAACCAGCAGTCCAATTTGGACTGAATGACATATTTATACTTGGGTCATAAGTCAGGTGAAATTAGACTTAGTAGTTGGATGTGTTGAATTTCCATACACTTTTAGTAGAGCCTTGAATATCCTTATGATCAACCCACCGTTATAACTTCAAAAGGTTGGTATTGAGGAAGTTTAATTCTGATATTCTGCAGGGGAGGCAGACAGGAGGTAAAGCTTTCTTGGTTTGGCAACTGGATTTGCATTATGTAGCAGACAGGTTTTGGGATTTATATGGAGATCCTTTCTGAGACAGTGTGCTTTTCTTGGTCTGAAGTTTCCTTTCCGGTCTTTTTTTTTTTTTTTTTTTTTTTTAACACACCAGGTGTAGTTTCATTATCTTTGACATTTCTAGTGAGAGCTGTACTTTGGATTCCGCCATGGTAGAAGATAGACTGATTGCCGACAATGGCTATACACCTCGCAGCCCTTTGGCTTTCTTGAGCTTTATCTGGCTCTCAAGACCAGCGTACAGAATATCAAGGACACAGAATACGGAAAAGGCAATAGTCTAAGCTCAGAGTAGTCAAGCCCTATAGATCTTCAATATGCCCTTTTCTTGCACTTAGACAGAACTCTCGCTTCTCTGCTCTTTCCACAACTAGTTTCAGTTCTTGCACTTGACAGCACTTAAATCCTTGTGACACCATTATTTTGCTGCCACTCTCTTGATTCCTTTAAGCGGAGGAAAAAAAAAAATCTGAATCTTTGGGGCGGTGGAGGCAAGTAACCAGTTTTGTTTAGTGAGAGGATATTCCTGGGCTCACTTATAGAACAGCAATGGGTGAAAAGATAATAGTTGACACTGCAAAGGCTTGTCCGCCGAGAAGTCTTGAAACAGTGTCTCAAAGCACCTTCAATCCAGCTTGCAAAGTAATGCTTGACAAATCGATCACACAGACTTTGTGGGTTGCCAAGTACTCTGAAAACTGCTCGCTTCCTCATATCCGCTTCTGTGATATAAATACAAACAATATTTGATATGGCATTAGGAAGACTACAATGGAGGAACTAAGCAGGTTTGAACAAATAAATTATTAAATTATCGTAAGGTTTGGAACAGCTGGGTCTATATAGACAGATCACTAGGAAATTTTGAGATCCAGCGACCTAAATTATAACCATCCCCTTAACATTTAAAGTTCAGGAAAAAATGTATGGATTGACAAATTTGGGAAAATCTATGCACGGCTATAATAATGGGTTTAGAGCATTGTTTCTTTTTGAAGAGGGATTAGATGTATAATTTTAAGAATTTTGTACTCTGACTTCAATGCCAATTTTACACATTTTTGCACCTTGCACGACGGACACGATTACCAATTTGTATTATTGTATACTAAAGTGAATTAGGATGCTGTATAGATTTTGCTAAGATGAAATGTGAATTATGCATGCCGTTTGCTGCCTCTATGAAACCCTTTTTGTTTTACACTACATTTCGAACCCTTGCTACAGCATCCCGAAATAAAAACAGGATGAATTATATTGTATGTGTAGGAAAGTGGCCCTTTTCGACATGGTCACCCTCACTTGTTGCCGGGTATTTGATGTGATTTCAACTGGAAGAGCACTGGGTCCCTGCTAATCAGGTCCCCAGTAGGAGATTGTTCACAAAACTGTGCAATTGTACCCCAATCGGCAATACCTTTGGCCCTCCTTGTAAGTGGTACCCCTGGTACCTAGGGCAAGAAGGCCAAAGAGGGTCCTTAAGGGCTGCAGTACAAATTGTTCGACCATAAAGGACCCTTCAGCTAAAACCTATAAACTGTCACTGCAGGCTGTGTGTCTTGGTGCAGACAAAAGTGATAACAAGACCCGGCGCACAGCCTTGTGTGCCATGCCCACAGACTCTGCATGTAGTGTAGACAAGTCATCCCTACTGCAGACCCTAGAGCCCAAGGCAGGGTGCACTATACTACATGTGAGAGCAAAACTGCATAAGCAGATATGCCTCTGTGTTGGTCAGCCCTATCGCTGCTAGTACAAGAGTACAGGGAAGCCATTTTGTGTACATGCATGGACACCGGTGAAAAACAAATTTCCCTGCTACATGATGGCTTCACTGAAATTAGGGGATGTTTGGTATCAAAAGTCTCCTCTTAGTGAATCCACACTGATGCCAGTGTTGGATTTATTAATACATGCACAAAGAAGGCACCTTAGAGGTGCCTGCTGAAAATGTACGAGCCTCTGGAATATTGACTGATTGGTTCTTGCCAATCTGCTGCCAGAGACAAGTTCCTGACCCCAAGAGTGAGGGCCTTTGCTCTTAGGAGGTCAGAAACCAAGCCTGCTCATGAAGAGGGTGTTCATACCCCCTCCTTGTTGATTAGCATTCCCAGGCAGAGGAGCTTCAAAGAAGACACTGCCTTTTAAAAGCGAATCTGGCTCCCCTAACAGGAGAGGAAGCCGACCCCCTTTGTCCAGAGGCCTTTGGCACCTGGACAGGCAGGGAAAGTAGCTATTCAGGGAGGCATGTTCACCCTCAGACTAGTACAACCTCTAAGGTGGGATACCTGAAGTGAACACAACTTTTCAGAGTTGACCATATTGAAGATGGCAAACGTAGGGATTAGGAGTCCGGGTTATGCCCACTTCCCTCATATAGGAGGTGCAGTGACTCCAAGGGGTAGGTAGATCATTGACTACTACTCTACACTCCCCTAATGCCACTAAGAAGGCCGTTTTGATGGTCAACAGCCGGAGGGGACAACTGTGCAAAGGCTGAAAGGGAGCGCACATCAGGTAGCAAAGGCTGAAAGGGAGCGCACATCAGGTAGGTGAGGACCAAATCAAGGTCCCATGGCTGCATAATAAAGGGCGTGGGTGGAAATAAGTGAGCCAGGCCTTTTATAATCAATTTACAATAGGAGGCTTGAAGAGCGAAGGCTGGTCTGACAGCCGCAAAAAAGCAGACAGAGCAGAAAGGTAATCCTTGAGAGTTCCCACGGTAGAGCCTTGCTGGGCAAGGGTTAGAATGAATAAAACTACAGTAGAAAGAGAAGCAGAAAGAGGGTCAATGGACCTGGCTGAACAGTATAATACAAATTTCTGCCATTAGCAGGAGTATACCGTCTTCGTGGAGGGCCGCCTGGCCAGCGAAATAACATTACAGACTTCGGGAGGAAGGTAAAAAGTTATCAACTGTCGCTGCTCAATCTCCACACATGGAGTGGCAGAGTTGACCGGTTCAGGTGGAGAACCCTCCCCTGCAGCTGCAACAGAAGATCCTCCCGAAGGGGCAGCCTGATCAGAGGATCGATGCTCCTTCTCAGAAGCTCTGGAGACCATAATCTTCTTGCCCAGTCCGGAACAACAAGAATGACTTTGGTACGGTAGCCACTGATCTTCTTCAGAACCCTGGGTAGGAGTGGTATGGGCGGAAAGGCGTGCAACAGGCCCGAGCTCCACTTGCAATGAAAAGCGTCGCCGAGCGATAGCTGCCTTGGAAACCCCAGCGCGCAGTACTGCTGACACTGTGCATTTTCTTCGGAGGCGAACAAATCTAACCTAGGTTCTCCCCACTGCTGAAACAGACCCTGTGCCACCTCTGACTGGAGGCGA
Source organism: Lissotriton vulgaris (assembly GCF_964263255.1). NCBI lineage: Eukaryota > Metazoa > Chordata > Amphibia > Caudata > Salamandridae > Lissotriton > Lissotriton vulgaris. The sequence goes on from NC_141698.1 coordinate 75,080,625, forward strand.
TCCGCTAAGCATCAACGGCTGAGTTCGTCCGCCCTGGCGTTCAGAGAACCTGCCACATGAAACATGCCTTCATATCCAGAGAGGCACACTGATTATACTGATCAATTCAAATACAATGACTAATGAATTATTGTGGTCTTTTTTTCTGTGAATTTGTTTTGCTTTGTATGTTCACTGTTAATTTGTTTTTTGTTTTGTCCTAGTCTTAAGATCTTGTGCTAGGTTTGTTATTTGCACTGTGTAATATTAGTTGTTGTGTATGTATTTGCTGGATTACAGTATTGTTGTTTTTGCTCAAAAAGCACCCACATGTATTTATTTGATGTTTTGTTTTATGTATAAAGAATATTCATATATAAAAATGAAAAATAATTACTGAATATATTTTTGTATTTTTGATAAATAAAACACTAAAAACCACTGGTCTGGTGTAGGACAGTATATATATTATGGACATATTGTCAGTAACCATATGAAAGTGTTCGAGAAGTCTTTGTTTCCGTTTACTCTGTGACTGCCCTGCTTCCTTCTCCAAACTCGTGTATGTTAGTCAGGGACCCTCTCGGTTTCCCAGTAAAGTGCAATATCGGAATCATAGCCTGAATATCCAGGACTCGCTACTCGGGAGGATAAGACCGAAATGGCACTGTGTCCAGAACAGCTCAGATGAAAGGGAGCGTCTGAGAAGGAGCTAGGTGTGACTTCAGCATGTTTATAGAGAATCCCAGCCAATGCAGAAGGTTCGTCTTAGTTTGAAGGTGGGAGGCAACTGCCTGGGACGAGGACACCTTCAACAGACAGTTGTCGAGGTAGGGGAAGACCAACACCCCTAACCTGTGCAGGTGTGCTGCGGCCACCGCCATCACCTTCATGTTCCGACAGGATGTGAATATGAAAATACGCATACTGCAGGTCCAACGCTACCATTCAGTCTTCTAGGTCTAGGGCAGACAAGACCTGAACCAGAGCGAGCATTTTGATTTTCTCCTTCTTGAGGTAGAGATGGACGGTCCAAAGAACTAAAATGGGCCGTAGCCCCTTCTTTGGAATCAGAAAGTAGTGGAAATAACAGCCACAGCCAACTTCTGAAACTGGGGCCCTTTCTATAGGTCTCTTGGCCAAGAGAGCTGTAACTTCCTCTAGGAGCAATTTTAAATTCTCCTTCATCAGCCGTTCCGGACTTGGCAGAATAGGAGGAGGAAAACGAAGGAAAGGTAGGGAATCTCTTGTCTGGAGATCTGGAAGACCCACTTGTCCGATGTTGTGGCTCTCCAGTGGGTTTCGGGGGGGGGGGGGGGGGAAGAGGATGGCAATTCTCCCACCAACTGGAGTACTGTGGTCCTGCAGAATCAGCCTAGGAGTGCTTGGAGGCTGCGCCTGCTGGGGGCAGTGTGGTAGACTACTTCTGGCCTCCATTCCGAGATCGGAATGCACTGCGTCCATACCAACGTACAGCTTGGGCAGTCTCTGCGGGACAGTGGCTGGGATAGTGCTGAAGCGGCTGAAAACCCCTTCTATTGCCTCGAAAGGGGCAAAAGGAAGACTAGCCACGAGGACTGGAGGAAAGGCCCAAAGATATGGCCATAGCACAAGAGTCCTTGAACCTGCTTTGTCCAGCAAATTGGCTTGGACATCTGCAGAGAAGCCAGTAGTACAAAGCCAGGCGTGGCTTTCTCAGGGCCACAGACGTTGAAATAATCTACCCAGCGAATCTGTCGTATCTAACCCACGCCATATGGCAAATTTTGCTGCATCCCTCCCATCCTTGACAGCTTGGGAGAGCACAGCCCGGGCTTCCTCCAGGACTTGTGGCAGGACTTGTACAACTGTCTCCCAAAGGGAATGAAAGAAACAGCCCAATAAGCATGCAGTATACACCGATCGCAATTCCAGGCTGGAGGAAGAAAACATCTCCTTCCCAAGTGAATCCAGCCTCCTGGATTCCCAATCAGGAGAGGGGGAATGCGCCTTGGGACGTAGAGGCCTGCACCACCAAACTCTCTGGGGTGGGGTGTTGGCTGAGGAACTTTGGGTCACTCGGAGCTGGGCGATAGCGGCCTGCAATCGTCCTATTCACAGGCCATTGTACTAGGTTTGGCCCATGTTCCTAGAAAGACATCTGTAAGTACCTCATTAAAGGGTAACATGGGTTCGGAAGTGGAAGCACCAGGTTGAAGCAACTCCGATTAGTCCTGACTTGACACAGCGAGGCGGGAGAAACTAGGATTGTTCTGTGTATGAGCGGCTCATCGCGGCAGGTTAAAAATAAAAGGTGAAAGAAAGGCCGGGGACCAGAGGGCTACCACGGTCTGCGAACGTGGCAGACATTTCCATTTGATTTGGTGTTTGGACCTGTACCAAATGAGAATCGCATACCCATGACAAATAGGTCTCTCTTTTTGCGACTGAGAGTGTGTATAAGACTACAGATATTCTGTACCCTTATCCCCAAGAGGCCATAAGAAATTGTGGGCTGAAACGCAACCGCGTCGACAGATATATGAGGAGTCCAATGAATTATGAATTTGGCTTTAGATTGTAGGCGCACACCATTAAATAAGAGAAAGGTGAGTTACCTCTGGCGCTAAGAGGACTACCTCAGAATGTATCACCCGGAATAAGGAGTGTACGTTAGGGTTTGTATAGGTTGTATATATTGTGTTTATGTATTGTATTGATGTTGTGACAATGATTTGTGTCTGACTATTATGTATTTGTTCATGTGGTATATATATTATGTTTGATGTCCTTGCCATGAGTAATTGATTTTTGTATTCGAGTTCCATCGAATAATATGTGTATCCAACTGAATAATTTGTAATTATAATAATAAAATAGTGAAAACATCAGGGTAATTGATGGTGCCTTGCACGAAAATAAAAGAGTGATTGTTACCTCCATACGGTTTTCTTTTTGCACATATGTGATGTTTCATGCCCAGGTACAGGAGGGTCATTTGGGCATACCCCCCTAGTTGTATACTGGCTTGCACTGAGGGTAGCTCTAGTCGGAGGACCTCAGCCATCCCTCTTTACCACCATGGCATAGGACGCTCCCTCCTCCGTAGCCACCTTAGGGAGAGCTAGCATGCCAGTATCTGGGGAAGTATCCAGACTACTGGGCTCCCCAAGTTCCTCATACTAGTCCAAATTCTCCTCCGAGACATCCTGGTTCTCAAAAAGTCTCCAGATCCCTCCCATTCCTCTCCTGAGCCCAGCATGTATTCAAAGTGCTCAGGCAACAACATAGAACCTCTGGGTTCTGTAGACGTTGGAATCGGTGTCGATCGATGCCGTTCCGGCTCAGTGTCATCTGGGATGAGGATGAGGCTGAGGCTTAAGCCACTGACGTGCATCGGCACTGTCCCAGGCACAGACTTCGGGATCGACGCAGGGGACGGTCGCGTTGGCACGACCAACATCAAACCAGATCCGGATCGGATCCCCAAGTCCCCACCAGTGTTGTGGCCAGAGCCGACGGCGTTGAACCCAAGTGGGACCCTTCGGCTCCCGCGGGGCGCAAAGGCTCACCAGCAGGGTCGATCCGATCAAATTGAGGCGTATGGCCTCGTCAAATTCTTTAATTTGAGCGGGAGTCGCTCCGGTTCTCGGAAAGGGGAGTGGGGTGGGGGGTAGGGGGAGGCGTAAAGTAGACTCTGGCTCCACAGAACAGGGCCTAGAGCATCGGTGCTACTTATCTCTCACGACAACAGACAGAAGTTGAGGTGAAGATGAAGTCCGCTTGGACTTCTTGTGCCTCTTCCCAGAGCGTCCTGAGGACCTTGAATGGAAGGAAGACTACTTTGGGCTCCGGGAGCGATCCCGTGACCTCCTCTTCTTCGAATGGGATTGTGACCTCCGCTGGGTCTCGCTTGATGGTGTCAACTGTTGGGCCGCACGTAACTTAATCGTTCGCTCACTCAAGGTCTTTCGGAGCCAATGCCCAACAGTCCAAACACGACTTCGGGTTGTAGTCGCGCTCAAGACACCAAATATGTGGTGGGGATCGGTAACCGACATCATGCGGGAACAAGAATGTAGGTAGATGGATATCTGACTATATGGTTACCTCAACTTTTTGCCTAGTGTTTTGCTGGTTATTGACTTAGTTGGCCTGGGATCCTGCTATTCAGGGCCCCAGGCTATCTGCTCTCCCTATAAAATGGACTCCATGTACATATGCGATTGTGTATTGGATCATCTCTGTGAGCCCCTGTATAGTGTACCATAGGTACCCAGGGCATAAGTGCATCCAAGGCCTACCAGGGGCTGCAGCATGTATTATGCCACCCCTGGCTGGCCATCCAAACTGACACCACAGGCTGATCACTCAGCTTGGGTAAGGTGGTGTTAATTATATATATATATATATATATATATATATATATATATATATATATATATATATATATATATATATATATATATATATATAATTATCTTCCATCATATGGAATATGTATACAAAATGTACCACATTCGGACACGGCCATTGCCCATCTATGGGCTGAATCTTGATTACATGTGTAATAAGGATCTGCATTAAGAACACAGTTACCACTGTAAGATGGCCGCCCCTATTCATTTGTGGCCAAGTCCCTTTCTCTATGTCAATGTCCAAAATGATGTGGGTTTGGCGTTTATAAAACACGTCGACACTAAACGCAGTGTAACACACACTGATATCTCGTGGTTGGCTTTAACAAAACATGTCGTGTAAGGTGTCAAACACTTTGGAATACTACCACCCCCCCGTACATGTATGTTACCGCTTTACCCGGTTAAAGTTAAACAGAGCCCAAACATAACAAAATGGATGCTGCTGCCACAGACACAATTCTGACCTCCTGCTGCTGGACGAAACTCCGGCAGGGGAGGCATGGACAATAGGTTTCCCATCCAGGGAGGTGCTTTTTGAGACATTGCCTGGGGCACACAAGGTGCTCCATGCATAGCCCGGTTCAAACCAGTTGCTGTGGCACTCCAGCCCCGCTCTGGCGCAAAACTGGACAAAAGGAAAGGGGTGTAACCAGCCCCTTCCCAGGTCCACCCATAGGAGGGACCTAGCAGGTAATACAGCCCCTAAAATCAGTATAAAGATAGGAGCTGTGTCCCCAGGACTTTAGATTATCCTGGAACGAAACTTTGATACAGAACTCTTGGACCTTCGACGTTCTATTTTGACTAGAAAACTGAAGACATATCACTTGTGGTCAAGGAGTGACCACCCTGTGTAAACAGGCACCATCAGTAACTTGCCGGTCTGCTTTGTTGACGCTCCCGCCGGAACCCGAAGACTCAGCGACACAGGAACTGGACTTCCAGAATGCTCCGACTCCGACCCACATCCACAGCAAAGCTGAGACCCGTGGCGGACACGAGAGACGTGGGACCGGACACCCTGGACATTATGCATTTTGCTAACAGCTCGAATACCGAGGTACCCTCGCAGTTGTGCATTGGGGTACGAGAAGCCCCAGACCGAGAACCATTTGCACCAAAGCTCAGCCCTCCACGAGTGCCGCGTGGGGCCTGCTCTTGCATTTCAGCTCGACGCGTCTTCCTGGTTGCTAGCCTGTTGGCTAGTGAGCCCCCTGAAGACAAACCTTTGAAACCAAACAGTTTTCCTGGTTGCTCCAGCTTCCCTGCAAAAGGAGAAGCTCCTCAGACCTTGCTGGTCTGACCCGAAGCCCATCTTCACTTCCTGCGTGGATTGAGTTTGCCAAGGCTTGTTGGGTCCTGTCCGGATACCAACACCGCAGTCAACTAGATCCTTCGTAGGACAGCTCGAATCCAGTGCCTGGTCGTCGTCGACGCCTCCTGGTCCTCGTGGCTGCAGAGACAAGCTTCACCTCTTCACCTGAGATCTTCGCGACATCGCCTGGTTCCTTCCTGGTCAATGGCTAGAGACCCAGACTCTGTCCCCTCTGCTTTCAGGTTCTTCACATCTTCGATCAACAAAGACACTTTTCCTCTGGTTGCCTGCAGCACTTCTTTGCAGATCTCCATAGAAAACTACGACAAAACCAGACACCAAAAGGCACCTATGCACCCGGCTTCCCTGGGTGAGGTAACACTAGTACTCCGGTGCTTCCGTGGGTCTTGACTCTCGAAGTGTCCTAGTCTAAAGGGGTTTTGTCGTAGTCCATCCGGAAGTGCCCGTAAACAGTAACTTTGTAACTTCTTTGTTGTTCTCCATTATAAGTCAATGGTAACTCGAGACTGTATAGACACTGCACGCGTCTCCCGTGGGCCTCCTACTTCCTAACCTTTGGTTGTTTAGTGTAGCCCCAGTGATTTCCTAGGCCCTATGCCTACTCACTGCTTCTGTTGTGGTTCTTACACCACTTACTTAGTATATGGTTTGTGAGGCCCCTAGGGCATAACTGTATTTGTGCAACTTACCGTATGTTAATTGAGTAACTTGTGATGTACTTTTACCTCTGACCTCATAAAGTTGTTAGAAATAAATACATATATATTTGATATATACCTTGTGTGGTGTCCTTTCATTTGGTATTCAAGGGATTATAATTGGTAAAACAGCTTGCTTTACATGCTGTCTGAAGTCTTAGCCTATGACTGCTGGTCCATGCTACCACTAGGATAGCTTGTCTATAAGGTTGACTTCACAACCACCATCAATAAGGGTCGTTTAGACTGGTGCAAGGTGCTAACTAGAATAGTGGACATCATATGCCAGGCTAACTTCTCACAAAGACCTGCATGGTTTGAAACTGGTTTTCCTCAAAGGCATTCCTCACACACGAAGTCGAAATCCAAAAATGTCGACATGTCAAGAACAAGCATTTACAATGCAATGGTTTTGCCTTTGTTAAAGTTAGAGCGATTGGCATTGCTCTTGACATTATTTGTATTTATGTTTTTTTTTAACATAAATAAATGGCATTGTCATTTACAATGCCACTAGCTTTATCTCTTGCAAATGACACACACCAACACCCACAGAGAGCCCCCCCAACACACACAAACCCCCCCCCCACACACACACCCACACAGAGCCCCCCCACACACAGCCACACAAAGCCCCCCACACACACCCACACAGAGCCCCCCCACACACACACCCACACAGAGCCCCCCACACACTGCGAGCCCCACCCCACACACTGTGGGCTCGCTGCGAGCCCCCCCGCAGGCAACAGAGGCACGAAAACAGGGTCACAAGCAAGCAACAGGGTCACAAGCAAGCAACAGGGTCCCAAGCAAGCAACAGGGTCACAAGCAGGCAACAGAGGCACGAAAACAGGGTCCCAAGCAGGCAACAGAGGCACGAAAACAGGGTCCCAAGCAGGCAACAGTGGCACGAAAAGAGGGTCCCAAGCAGGCAACAGAGGCACGAAAACAGGGTCACAAGCAAGCAACAGGGTCCCAAGCAAGCAACAGGGTCCCAAGCAAGCAACAGGGTCCCAAGCAAGCAACAGGGGCACGTAAAGAGGGCCACAAGCAGGCAACAGAGGCACGAAAACAGGGTCACAAGCAAGCAACAGGGTCACAAGCAAGCAACAGGGTCACAAGCAAGCAACAGGGTCACAAGCAGGCAACAGAGGTACGTAAAGAGGGCCACAAGCAGGCAACAAAGGCACGAAAACAGGGTCCCAAGCAGGCAACAGTGGCACGAAAACAGGGTCCCAAGCAGGCAACAGAGGCACAAGCAGGCAACAGAGGCACAAGCAGGCAACAGAGGCACAAGCAGGCAACAGAGGCACGAACACAGGGTCACAAGCAGGCAACAGAGGCACGAAAACAGGGTCCCAAGCATAGGCGCTTTCTGACTCAACAGTGAGGCCCTGTTTTTTCCTCGGTGTTTAATCCAGCCTGTTGGCTTGCTTTCTCAGTTTTGCCAAACATGATACCGATTATAGTGAAAGACAGGATGATGTGCGAAAAAATACAAAATGTTGTCCTGAGCAAAGCCATAATTAAAACCCAATTTAGTGGTTTCAGCAACTTAAGCATTAAACCGCATCTCTTCCATTCGAAGTCACATACAGATCTCAGCAGCAGGTGGTTAACCCACTGTGATGTCTCGCAACGTAGTTTGAAAACTAGAATTCTAACCTTAGCTACCCCCATATGAATTAATGAACGGTGTGATCTTAGGCAAATGACAATGCGTACAGTGCGTGTGCCTCACTTATTTCTATTTACAAAACTGTTAGCTCTTAAAACATACTAAAAGCTGGCAATGTGGACTACAATAAAACCCGACATGTGCCCGACTCCCCCAGCCCCCCGTCCTCTGAAGACGACACTTCACCGCGGGTTCTCAAAGACGAGCGAGCGCTGTTGACCCAAGCCCGGCGTCGCCTGATAAATCCTCGGCGGAGGAGGGCCTGCACACAGCATTCATCTGCTGATAAGGCTTGTGTGGAGAAGAAACAAATATGCATTTCCCCTGGAACAGAAAGCTCGCGCACACTCCATTTACAAACTGAAGGACAGGCTGGCCTAAGTAAAAACCCTGCGGCGGGAGGTCAGCGCCGCACAATGAATTTCATCTAATGGGAGCGGTAGCAGAGTGCCTGGCGCAGGGCTTAAAAATAGAGCGCTGTGAAAGGTACTGGCAGCAGCCGGGCCTGAGTGACCCCGGTTCACACTTGCGCTGGATGCTGACCACGGGTGGGGGTTCAGGAGGGAGCAGCTGGGGGTGTTTTGGTGGAGGGGGGCAGGTGTGGCCACCTTTGAATCTTTTCTAATTCTTTTTTTTTTTTTTAAATAACTCAGGAAATGTAATATGGATTATCTCCATGTCTCTGTTTAGTTTACTGATTATGGAAACGAAAGATGCAGTTTCAGACTTGCAGCTCACTTTACCCGTCCCGCCGAAAACCCCTTTGACTTCTGCTGGGTCTGTCTTGCCAGTTCTGGGTGGCCCAAGCCTCGCTCCCCCCCCATGCTTTTAAGCCACCCACAAGGACATGTGCACGAGGGGATAAGGCCCCACCCCCTTCTAATGCCACCAATGACTCCACCCTAAATCTTCAAACAGTGCCCACCTCTTCCCCTCCCCCAACAAAAGCTTCAAGAGCGGCTGAAATCTGGCTGACCAGTCCACAGGGACAAACGTGTGACGTCATTGTACCTAGAAAAAACCTTTTCGTTAAACAAACTTAAAGAAACACAAAAAGGTTCTACATTATCGATCTCACGGCTCCAAGGGCAACTTATCCTCCAGACGGACTGCTTGGCAGCAGGACAACGGACCACCTCTGCTTGGAGTTTGACAAGTATGTACACTACACAGGCGATGCCTTTCCTTCTGAGCCAACCATGGCGACTAGTCACAAGCTCAGGGGGTCACACGCATGCCAGGGGCGCTTCCCCAATTACAGCGCTGACTTCCTAAAACACAGACACAACGGGCCCCATCCACACAGTGAGCGGAGCACTATGCCAAGTCACGCGGGCAGCGCCTTGAGGAGTTCCGGTTCACAGGGAGGCGCTATAAAGCAGTCTTCAGTGCCCAGGACAGCCGCACAGAACACGCCACGGGAAAGGAGGGTTTTTCACAGAGTGCAGCGGCCAGGGAGGCTGTGGGGGTATCCGATGGGCAAGGTAATATGTCCCGTAGCATACTCGGGAAGTCGAGTGGCTTAAAGAGCCAGATATTCAATAGATGGAGGACAGCGGGAGGGGGGGCGGGGTAACGGGCTCACACACAGCGGGAGGGGGGCGGGCGGGCTCACGCACAGCGGGAGGGGGGCGGGCTCACGGACAGCGGGAGGGGGCGGGCAGGCTCACGGACAGCGGGAGGGAGGCGGGCGGGCACACGGACAGTGGGAGGGGGGAGGGAACGGCAAGAAAGCCACTCACCTGGACTTCCTCCGGCGGCGGTCGGCCGCGGAATGGGCAAAACAAACCTAGACGCCAACTTCTTCCCCCGGGCTGCGGGGGGCGGGCACTTCCGGCCGGCCGCGCTAGGATTGGCCGGCCGGCCAGTCACGGGGCGGGAAACGGGGGAGAAGAGACGCAGTAGTGCCGGCAATGCCGGACCAGACACGGGGGCGTTCCCGGCGTCCCGTGACGTCGGCAAAAGCCAAAGAATGTCGGGAACGCCCCCGTGTCTGGTCCGGCATTGACGGACAGGCCCCTCGTCCAATGGCAAGGCTCCGTTTACGGAGCCAGCCAATCAATGACGAGGGCCGAACCAAGCCACACTACAGTTCTCATCAGGTTTTCGCCTGCGCCGAAAAGATGCGCAGAGCGCATCTTTGGCGAGGCAAAACCTAAAAAGAATGCCAAAAAGCGGCAGAGGGGTAGCCAGACATGCCAGTGAACAAATAAAAACACAAATGTCGACATACCATATCAACAATAGCATGATTGCTTACACAAATAGATGTGCCGTACAGTCGTAGCGTGCATGTGGCATCACATTCCCACTCCTAGTGAAAGTAATGGCTAGTTCTTCATCCAACACCACTTCTTCAGAACGCTTCTCCTCCAGCATAGATTTTTCTGTGGAAAAAAAAGCAAGACTGTATTAGTCACAGTGCCAGGACAATTTGGTTTCTAGCTTTTTTACAGCACCAACAAAACACTATTGACATAGATAAGAGCATCCTGTGTTTTCATCCTAATATATCTTTTGAAAATCAAAAATAAACATTTACATGAATCTTTGGAGTGTTTTCCCCAGGCTATTCCTAATTTTCTCACTCACACTTAAGCGTTTTGTGTAAAGGCAGTCTGTGGCTGTAGGAAGGTGGGATCTTACTGCATGGTTACCCCCACTTTTTGCCCGGTGTTTTGCTGGTTTTCGACTTAGTTGGACTGGGATCCTGCCAAAATGTATTCCATCTACTTCAAGTACATACCAGATTGCTTACTGGGTTACCCTTGTGAGCCCCTGTAGCTGGTACCCTAGGTACCCAGGGCATAGGTTCCCCAGAGGCCTACCAGGGGCTGAAGCATGTATTGTGCCACCACTGGTTGGCCTTCCAAAAAGACACCACAGGTCTGCACTTGCAGCCTGGGTAAGGTGGTGTAAGCACCCCTTACTTAGATATAGTATACCTATATCTACCCTTACATATAGACACATCGTAACCTATATATCACTCCTATGGCAGGCCTTGACAATCCTGAAGGCAGAGTGCTTGGTTGTGTGTGAGAGGGTGCCATAGCATGAGCTGAGCCCCTATGCAGCTTTTGGAAATATCTCCTTATAGCTGTTCTATGATATAGCCCTACCATACACTCTTAAGTGCATTATAATCCTTGTGGTTAATGCTAACTTTGGTTTGGCTTTATCAAAACAGGTCGTGTTTGGTGTCAAACACCTTGAAATACTACCCCCCCCCCCCCCACCCAGTTCTGGTGGTGGGAGTAGCATTCCACCCTTCTAGAGGGAGAAGAGATGTACACACTGGTATACCCGGTTAAAGTTAAACAGAGCCCCAGCATCACAAAAAGGATGCTGCTGCCACAGACAGGAGTCTGCCCTCCTGCTACTGGACAAAACTCTGGCAGGGGAGGCTTGGACAATAGGTTTCCTGTCCAGGGAGGTGCTGGCACCCCCCCAGATAGGCTTTAGTGTATTGGGGCAAGGTGTGTTGCATTCAGTGAATGCTTTTCAGACACAGCGTGGGGCACACAAGGTGCTCCATGCATTTCCCAGTTCAACCCGGTTGCTGGGGCACTCAACCCCAGCTCTGGCGCGAAACTGGACAAAGGGGAAGAGGTGTAACCACCCCTCCCCAGGTCCTCCCATAGGTGGGACCCTAGACTTAGTCCAACCCCTAAACTTACTATAAGAATAGGAACCCAGTCACTAGGACTTTAGATTACCCTGGAGGAAACTCTGCAACATATATCTCGGACCTTTGACATTCCATATCGACTGGAAGATGGAAGAAATCTCCCTTGTGGTCAAGGAGTGACCACCCTGTCCAAACAGGCACCAATAGCATCTTTGCCGGTCTGCATTTTCAAGGCTCCCTCCGGATCACGAAGAATCTGCGACAAGGGACACAGACATCTCTGAAGCGGACACGAGGTCCCAGCAGAGATGAGACCTGTAGCTGACATGAGAGACAGGGGAACAAAACTCCTGGACAGCCTGCATTTTTGCACCTGCACCTACCTCGAGGTATCCCGAAGTTATGCATTGGAGTATTTGAAGCCCCTGCCCGAGCACCTTTTGCACCCAAGTACAGAGACCAGCACTCCACGAGTGACCCGTGAGTCCCCTTTCTATACTGCAGCTAGAGGCTCCTTCGCGGTTCCTAGTCCGTTGGCTAGTGAGCCCCCACGAAGGCCAATCCTTTGTTTCTTAAGCTTTCCTGGTTGCTCCAGACGTGCTCCGACTCCCCTCCAAAGGAAGAGTCTCTCAGACCTTGCGGTTTTGACCTGAAGCCAATCTTGTCATCTTACGTTGGTTGCTGTTGCCAAGGCTTGTTGGGTCCAATCCAGATTCTGACGCTACCTCCTTCATGGGACAGCTCGAATCCAGCTCCTGGTCGTCGTCGATGCCTCCTGGACCTCGTGGCTGAAGAGTCAAGCTACACCTCTTTCACCTGAAACACCAGACATTGGTTGACATCTTCCTATCGCCATCCTGGTCACTGGCTAGTGACCCAGACTCTGTCCCCTCTGCTTTCAGTTTCTTCACAGCTCCGATCCACCCTTGGATCCACCCAGACACTTCATCTGATCGCCTGCAGCATTTCTTCGCAGTTCTCCATTGGAATCTATGACGAAACCCGAAACCAAAAGACCCCTATGCACCCGGCTTCCCTGGGCGAGGTAACACTAGTTCTCCGGTGCTCCCGTGGGTCTTGACTCTCGAAGTGTCCTAGTCTAAAAGGGTTCCATCGTAGTTCACCTCTAAGTGCCCTTAATCTTTAAAATTGTAACTTGTTTGTTCTCCATAGAAAGTCAATGGTGATCAGCGGTTGTGTGTAGACACTGCACGCGTCCCCCGTCGGCCCCCTGCGTCCCTACCTTGGTTGGTTCCTGGTTGCCCCAGTGGTTCTACAGGTCCTAGGCCGGCTTTCTAACCCTCATGTATTTTTATACCACTATTTTAGTATATGGTTTGTGAGGCCCATAGGGCATAACATATACTGTGCAACTTATCGTTAGCTAATTAAGTTCCTTATATTGTACTTTTACCTCTGACCTCATAAAGAGTCCAGATGGGTTGTGTTTAGAATAAATACATATATATTTGATATATATACCTTGTGTGGTGTACTTTCATTTGGTCATTCAAGAGATTATAACTGGTAAAACAATTTACTTAACTCGCCTCTAAGTCTTAGCCTCAAGGCTGCTCTCCACAGCTACCACTGATAGCTTTCTATAAAAGTAGACTTCAAAACTACCATCAATAAGGGTCGTTTGGACTGGTGCAAGGTGCCCACTAGAATAGTGGACATCATATGCCAGGCCAACTTCTCACAGTGGCACTTGCAGGATTTAGGAAAAGGAGCTCAGTGGAAACTCAGCAGATTATTGAAATAAGTCATTGTGAGTGCTGTTAATATTTGCTGATTATCAATGGGAATACAATCCCCTCAAAATGAAGAATGTGAATAACTCCCGCGACAAAGCTGCCAAAGAAAAGATGCAGGTCACCACCCCCGAAACCCCCCCCCCCGCAGAAAAGACACAAGTCACTGAGGTGGGCACTAGGCTGCGCATTCACGAGGCTGCAACAAGGCGAAGCAAACCGCAAACCTTCCCAATCTTTCAAGCATAGGCTCACTTCTTTCTGAGAAGTGTCAAGGGACTTGGAGAGAGGGGTATCCATTCCTGCTGAGCAGATTATCAATGGCGTGTGATTGCAGTTGCAAACGACTGATCGGATATAGACACCAAAGTTTGAGTGATATCTGATTTGCTAAGAGGAAGCGGTCCCTGGACAGCAGCTCTTCTTTGGGAATGGAGTTCCCCAGACTCAGTGGGAGTAGACAGTAGCAAGCTCCACGATGTCCTGATAAATGGAAAACATTTTTCTTTTAAAGAAGAACCTGTTGGTTTAGGTGGGCACAGGTTGCTTTAAAGAAAATGTGGGTAACCAAAAAGTTATGGGTGCATGAATTATTCTTAATCGCTGGCAATTACTCTGGGCCGCAAACCAGTCCATCTTTTTTGGACCACAATGCCCTCTCGGACAAAAACGGGATGTAGGCAAATCACCCCAAATTCTTCTCCAACAGAGCAATCCATTTCAAACAGGCAGGCCAAATCTGCTCTGAATAGGAACACAAACAAACTGAGGATGCTTCAATCCTGTTTGGGTCTCGTCAGTAGGCGCAGCTCGAGTTCTATGGTACAGTGAGCCAAGGACCCAAGCCTGGGTATACCCGTCCCCCTTAGCGCTTTGCCCTGGGGAAAATGAAATAAAGTGATGCATAGATTACTTTAATTAATCTCAGCTACTGCTACTGGAACCAAGCTACACTCAACTGATAAAGCCCAATATACCCAAATCAGTCTGGTGTTCAGATTCAGATGGTACTGGGCCTGGGCCTGGCTGGTACGGCTGAACTGGTTCTACTGAACCAGGACGAAGGCTGATTTGCATATCAGTGTCAGAATACCCTCACGGGTGAATACCTCCGCTTTATAAGTCTTGTTTGATTGACTAATTTGGCTGGTTCGTTTCGGGGGTTAAAGTGGGGCAAAAAAAACAATGGACTGGAATGCTTATCTGCGTAATTGCTAGTGGCTGTAATTAATTCAAGCATTCCATCTATTACTTTTTTATTAACCTCATTAAAACAAATCTTGTATGGGAATACAATGTAGGGATAGGTAGGAGGTCTGCTGCCCCTTGCAGCCCACACTGCCGTGTTCAACCAATGCAGGGGAGAGGGGAGGGGATAATCAACCAACTTAATATTCATAAGGCAGGTACTTGTGTGACTTTCTCCAAATGAGCATTTTGAAACACAACCTATTATTACATAGGCCGTAACACCAAATAACAATCGGGGTGCATCAAATTGGTGAGCAATTTAGACCATTTCTGACTTGCTGATGTGTACTTCATGCCAACATGTCAATATAAAGAGTACAGCTTTTGCTGCATAGAGGATTTGGTAAAGGGAGACGGTGACATGAGCATTTTAAAACACCGCCTCACTAGGTGCAACATGAAAGAGTAATAAGCATCTGCTAAGGATCTTGGAAACTTGAATACCTGCATTAGGCACTGTCCAACATGGCAGAGAGAAAGGAAGAGAAAGACTATTACAGTCGCAAAAAGACAAAGGGAAAAATTTGGTGAAGGAAAGATTCTTCACGGTCAGGCGGGATATGTGGTGCAAGGAGGAGATTGGAATTCACCATTGTATAACCCTTCTATGCAAGCTCAATATGTGTCACTGGCAGATGTGATTACATGGATGCACAAACACAAAAAACAAGCATTGGCATAGCCAATAGGTCTCGCCTTTGGAACCTTGTAAGTAAAAAAAAACAACAAAAACTGAAGTACAAGACTTCACGTTTAATTCGTGTTTAGAATGCAGTAAATGTAAACGTGAAGTCTTACACTTTTTTTTTTTTTTACTTACAAGGCTTGTTTTTCGGACTGCAATGACAGCCGGCACATCGATGTGCGTGTGCTCACACTGCTCTCTTCTCACTAGTGGAGAAGTTAGGGCATATCGTCAAGCCAGGTGAGCGTTGTAGGGGGAAGGGAAATCCTTTAAAGAGTTATTTTTTCTCTGGATTTCCAACTTTCAAAAAAAGAAGGGAAGCAGCAACACTGTTATGGTGTCACCATGGCTCTTAGTGGAAGCTTTTTATCGCCTGGCGTTCACTGCACAGCAGTGTCGCGCAGGCGAAATCTTTTGATCTCCAGTATGGGGCTTTAACCCGCCTCTCTCTCCCATTGGCTAGCTCCATAAATGGAGGCTAGCCATTGGAAGAGATGTGTGTCAATTACTCTTTTCCCCCGGCTTGATGCGATCCGTGGGCGTTTGTCTCTTTTTTTAAGTCCCGCCCCCCACACCCTCCCTCTAGCCGAGGAGTTACACCCCTCATTGTCTGAGTTTTCCATCTTCCCGCCCTCCTCTCGTTGTCAGCGATCCATTTGTTCCAGTCTCCTCCCTGTTGTCCATGTTCTCTATCCTCCCCTTCCCGTTGTTGTGCCTTAATTATCCCCCACCCTCCCTCCCGTTGTCCCTGCCTTCTCCCTCCCCGCCCACTGTCCGTGCCTCCTCCCTCCCGCCCGCCCACTGTCCGTGCCTCCCCTCGCAAATGCCAGGGACTCACTCCACCCCTGCCTCATGCTAGCCATTGCTTCTCAGCGCTGAGGTTACACACGCACACATCGTAGGCACAGCAGGCGAGTACCGGTGAATGGAGGGGCTGCGGGGATGAGCACACCCTGTGGTCCGAGATGGCTTCCTGAGCCTCATCTTCTCCATTAACAAGAGCATTAGCAGGAATGCGACATGGAGCGGAAGAACCTGATCATAGTGTGCAGGTAAATACCGGGGCAGGGCGAGCTGAGGGGTGGAGGGCCGCACAGCTACGGAGAGCAGAGGCTCCTGTCATTGCCGGCAGAAGCGCCGCTCTGTCTGAAGATCACTTCATATTTGCGCCCTTGTATCTGTAATGATGAATGTCAACAGTCTTTGCCATAACTCTGAGTCTGTGAGGAGCATTGAGGGGTGATGTCACCCAAGCTTATTGTTTTTTTCTGTTCTCAAGTTGTGCCATAAATTGCCGAAATCTTTTTCACTTTTTAAGAGCGACCCGAACTTAACCGGAAACAATCGAAAAGACTCAGTAACCGACGTGCCGGAAATAGACGAAGTGGGCCGAGATCTAGAAAGTTGCCGAAGTGTGTGTGTGTGTGTGTGGGGGGGGGGGGGGGGGGGGGGGGGGGGATGGGCGCCATGCTGGGAGGCGGAGGTGGCGGGTGCCGTGGTACCAACAGGAGCGTGTGCTCGAGCTGCGGGGCAGTGCACGAGCCAGGTCGCGCCACGGCGGGTGGAGGGCGGACGCCGGTGGGGAGCGGACACGCGGGCAGGGCCGGCAGTGATGGCCGCGGTGATAGGGAGGCGGCACCGCCATGAGGGACTGAATCAGGGCCCGTATTGCAACCCCTGCACCGGAGACCCGCTCAGGGTCCACCGCAAACATGACATCTCCTAGGAATTCGCTGGCCATCGTGAGTGAGAAGGATACCCCCGAGCAGGTGAGCTGGGAGCGAGATTGACTTCCGGGCAGGAAAGGGTGCACCTTCCGACCTGCCCCTCCCCCTTGTGCTCTTTGCCTCTTCTGTACCTCAGTCCTGACGAACCTTATGGTTGTTAGCCCCCCTTCAAATCCCGGGCTTTGACCAGTCCTGTATCATAATGTAAATCTACTATGTTGACGTAGGTTATGGATGTTATTGTCCATTCCACCCACCATTCTGTTTGGTTTTACTTCGCTGCTTACATCCTCATTTGTTAACCTCCATTTACACTAGATTTTAAATGTGAAACCTCTTTAACAGGTTTCCGTCAGCCAACCTACATGTATTTTTCCTTTTGAGAACCATCGCATGTTTTTTTCTCATCAGTCGCCACTAGTGGTGTACCTACCTGCCTCTTCAGACCTCCTCCCCTTGACAGTGGCGTCACTATTTGCGGATTTTAGGATGGTACGAACTGATCACAGATAAACTGTGTGTGGGGGGGGGGCTCTGTGTGTGTGTGTGTGTGTGTGGGGGGGGGGGCTCTGTGTGTGTGTGTGTGTGTGGGGGGGGGGGCTCTGTGTGTGTGTGTGTGGGGGGGGGGGGGGCTCTGTGTGTGTGTGTGTGTGTGTGTGTGGGGGGGGCTCTGTGTGTGTGTGTGTGTGTGTGGGGGGGGGGGGGGCTCTGTGTGTGTGTGTGTGTGTGGGGGGGGGGCTCTGTGTGTGTGTGTGTGGGGGGGCTCTGTGTGTGTGTGTGTGTGGGGGGGGGCTCTGTGTGTGTGTGTGTGTGGGGGGGGGCTCTGGTGTGTGTGTGTGTGGGGGGCTTGTGGTGTGTGTGTGGGGGGGGCTCTGGTGTGAGTGTGGGGGGGGCTCTGTGTGAGTGTGGGGGGGCTCTGTGTGGGAGTGTGGGGGGGGGCTCTGTGTGAGTGTGGGGGGGGCTCTGTGTGTGTGTGTTGGGGGGGGCTCTGTGTGAGTGTGGGGGGGCTCTGTGTGTGTGTGTGGGGGGGGCTCTGTGTGAGTGTGTGTGGGGGGGGCTCTGTGTGAGTGTGTGTGGGGGGGCTCTGTGTGAGTGGTGTGGGGGGGGGCTCTGTGGTGAGTGTGGGGGGGCTCTGTGTGAGTGTGTGTGGGGGGCTCTCTGTGTGGGCGGCTCTCTGTGTGGGCGGCTCTCTGTGTGGGCGGCTCTCTGTGTGGGCGGCTCTCTCTCTGTGTGGGCGGCTCTCTGTGTGGGCGGCTCTCTGTGTGGGCGGCTCTGTGTGGGCGGCTCTCTGTGTGGGCGGCTCTCTGTGTGGGCGGCTCTCTGTGTGGGCGGCTCTCTGTGTGGGCGGCTCTCTGTGTGGGTGTGTGTGGGTACAAATGCAATAGGTCTCGCATTTGCGAGAGATTACGCTATTGACATTGTAAATGACAATGCCATTTATTTATGTTTTCAAAACCAACACAAATAAAAATGTTGTCATTTACAATGCCAAAAGCTCTAACTTTGGCAAAGGCGAGACAGTTGCATTGTAAATGCTTGTTCAATATTATATACAACAAGCCATAGTTGATGCTTATTTATCCAATGCAACTAACAACCACTGACAAAGCCAATAGTGCTGACTTGTTGTAGGTATGATGTTACTTCTTGTATCCTATATCTAGGTGCAATGACAAACAGCAAAAGCCAGACGCAAAGGCCAATCGCGTTTGAGGATCACAGGAACGAGCTTCTACTGAAGCTGAAGTGATTCCAAGAGGTCGATTTCCTATGCAGTGCATGCGCGCTGCCATAGGCTCAACCTAAAAATACACATACTTAAAAAAAAAAATTTGAAGAATGTATAGCTGAGCATAATGTGGGTAAACAGCAGAAGATGATTAACACGGTGGAGCCTGAAATAAACGCACATTGATTGAGTCACAACAAATGCAACACAAAATAGAGGCATTTCAGGGAATTTTGCACTAGTGTTCCAGGAACTTGTGGTCCTGGTAACCAAAGGGAAGATATCATCGGCATTCATGTCAGGCTGGATAGGAGAGGCACTGGAACCAACAGAAGAGACCCTGACATTTGATACCCATCAAAACTGAATACCTGGAGGGGTACAAGGGGCATAAATTAAGGGAACTGGGGAACAGAGGCGGACCCGGAGGAAGAGAGACGACCTCCGCGGTTGGCGCTGCAGGGAAAGTGCCAGAGGAGACACCAGAGAGGCAATCACAGAAAGAACGCTCCTCTGAAGTGAAGTAACCGACCGGCGATGGGGCCCGCTGTGGTGCGTCAGGGAGAGTCGGAGCAGCTGAAGCAGGCCAAAGATGGAATTATGGGGGAAGCCCCGCTCGGGACTCGCACCCCTTGGACCTCTGAGCCACCTGAACATGTAGTTGTGGGGGCCACCACTCAAGTCATTTGAAAGCACTTAATCCCGGATCCCGTGGTGGGAAGCCACAGCCCCAGAGACACTGTGGGAGCGAAGACTGTGCACTGGGGCTTGAATGGATGCCTCCCCCCAGCTCCTGGCTTGCACGTAGTTCCTAAAAGCCAAGATCCGGAACGTTGCAGAACCACTCCGGCGCCCACTGAAAGGAGAACCCCAAATTTGATCGCAGTCAGGTAGCCCCATTCAGTAACCCCTTGAAGATGATAGCACCTCCAGGAACAATGTAAACCACTGTCCCGCACAAGCACAAAACAGAAGATAAGGGGAGAAGGTGACTGAGGAAGGAGAAAGGAACCAGGTACTGATCATACCTCTGCCCCGTAGAACGCAAGGAGTACTAAGCCCGTGCATTATAAGAGAAGCGATACAGGACGGCCAAAGCAGTGCTCAAGAGGAACAGTGAGATACTCCCCGGACACCACCAGACCCAGGAGAGCCATGCTCGACAGTTACACACGAGGAGACAGAGAAGATAAGTACAGTGCCAGCCATGGGCAAGGTAAGACCGGCAAGGAAGCCTCCCTCCCATACTCAAATTGAGTAATTTGCCACAAGTGGTGAGGCCACTAATGCTGCAACCGCAAACAAGACTTTGATACCCGCGGAAGAACTGGCCACCATTCTTCAGGCGATCCACAAGACTCAATAGAAACTAAATCAGAGAAGTTTATGGCACTCATCTGACAGGATCTCCGCAACG
This sequence comes from Lissotriton vulgaris, assembly GCF_964263255.1. Lineage (NCBI taxonomy): Eukaryota > Metazoa > Chordata > Amphibia > Caudata > Salamandridae > Lissotriton > Lissotriton vulgaris. The sequence continues at coordinate 75,100,913 of NC_141698.1, forward strand.
CTACGGCTACGATCTCAGAGGCAGAATCTGGTCTATCCACTGTGGAGGATGAAGTTGTAACAGTGAAAGGTCAAGTTTCAAATCTCCTCTCTCACACAGCTGCGCCACATAGAAGAGCAGAAGATGTTGAAGAGCAGAAGATGTTGAAAACCATTCCTACGGGAACAACCTCTGCCTTGTGGGCATTCCGGTAGAGGTAGAACCGGATCAGGTTGTGACCTTTATAGAAACCTGGGTCAAGTCGTGGATGCCAATGGACCACCTCTCAGCATGGTTCGTGGTGGAGAAGGCTCATCGCGGGTACGCACCCCGACCGCTTCCTGGAGCCCTGCACAGGCCCATCAAAGCGCACATCCTCAACTTTAAAGACAGAGATGCCATTCTACAGGAAGCGCGCTCCCAAACCAATCTCTCTTACCAAGGGAATAAAGTTATGATCTTCCCAGATTACACTAAGGAGGTACAAGTGCAACGGAGATCCTACACTGCAGTCAAACAGAAGCGACATGCCCTTAATGTTTCATACCGGCTCCTGTTTCCGGCTCTCAGGGTAATTTACAACAAACACCTCTTCTTTGATTACCCAGAGGCAGCGTGGACTTGGGCCACAGAGGAAGAATGCCCCCTGACTGGACTGAACAGGAGCCCCTCCTCCCCCAGTCCAACACTGCAGCAAGACAACCGCAGAAGCAGCGACGTACTCCGTCTTGACGGGGATGCACCTCAAACAGGAAGAAATCCTCATCACCTGAGGTTACAATGAGAAGCACATCTGGCTCCGAGTGGAGACGAGACCACGAGCTCCATCACAGGAGCGAGAACCAGATGCGGAGATGCCCCAGACCAGATCTCAGACGCCAGCGATAAAAAAAAAAAAAAAAATAAAAATCAGAGACTCGGACCGCTCATGTACCCCAACAATATAAACAGTAGCCCTGAAGGTTGCAGCTGCTCCCAGGAGACTGGCTTGACAGCCACAAAAGCTTCTGGACTCCTGAACATTTACACATCAGTCGACAAGGAGGGGCCCACCATGCCGACCTCAAATTGCAATGTTTTAAAATGTTTTAGTTCTCCTTTTCAGGCCAAAAGATGCTTCAAGGGCCTAAGTATTGGGGGGTTGGGCGGGGGATCGTTCAGGGTTTTAGTTGCTTGTTCTTGTTTTATATATTCTGGTTGATCGAGACACATGACATGGCATGCCTACACCACTCACACCCTGGCATGGTTTCAGTGGCACCTCAGTACTCCATACCCATAGGCTACACATGTAAGGGCCCTACCACGCACAGGGACAACCATTGCAGCCTCCCTAAAGACACCACCCAAGGCGACGTCCCACCTGGACCAAGAATCCTTACACAGCCTCTCCTGGAACGTCAATGGTCTCTTGGATAAGGTGAGACGTGCTGCAGTCTTAAAGTTCTCTACCCACTCTACCCCCTGCGCACTCATGTTGCAGGAAACCCACTTGCTTTGCAACCATTGACCATTGCTAGCTCAACAAGGTTTTGACAGGGTGTCATGCAGGATTCACAAGGGGGTCGCGAAGAGTGTCAATCCTCCTCCGTCACTCCTTCCCCTCTGTAATTAATCAAGAGCTCTGCGAACTTCCAGGGCATTTCTCCTCAACAGTCCTTGAACCCTCTCCCCGTGACCTTACAGACTTCCCTTCCCCAGGGGTTAACAGTGGTTGTGGGGGGGACTTTAATGCGGTAATGAACCCGGAATAGGACACCTCTGGCGTCCCCTCCCCACAGCTGCAATTGCATGCCAAGAAGCTCATGAAAAGGGCTTTTCACCTGGGATTATGTGATGTCTGGAAACAGGGATGTGGAATTCCTAAAGCCCGACGCCCAGGACATATTGTTTGGGGTCAAGGGCAACAAGTTTTAATGTGTATTTTGTCCTTGGGACAAGTAGGCCCAACCCCTGCAGCACAAACCCTTTGGCTGCCAGTTTCCAGTACCACATTAAAGATCAGGGAAGGGTACTGCCTGCAGTTAAGTTAATATTTGTGTGCATGTGTTAATGCTGTTCAAACTTGTATTTATGGTTCATTATTTGAAAGTCTTTATCGTTAGGATGAGCGCGCTAAGTAAATGTACGTTCTGACTGCACCACGGACAGTCGTTCCAGTATGAAAATGTGTTCACACAGTTTCAAAGTTTAGCAACATGAGGCTATGCATGATGCTCAAAGAATTTTCTCTGATTAGATGCAAATATTTGCAGAAGTATGAAAGCAAGATTAATGTTTCTTTGCTTTCAATAAGAAATGCTCCTAAAATAATGGAAGTAGGGAAAAAAAATTTTGCTTAACTACTGTAAAATTTCAGGTACCATTTCTTTGCAGCATCATTTAGTAAAATGTGTTGATGCATGCTAGTATTTCCCAAAAATATTCATATTAGAAAATGTGTGTTACCAGTTTCAATAAGATTATGGGAAACACAAAATAAACAAGCCTTGGCAAAGCCAGTAGGTCTGACATTGGTGGTCAGCTTTTTAGTTTGGCAATGCGCGACTTGTTTTGGCATGGCTTTTGTAAAACCTTATTGATGTGAGAGCTGCCAGGACCTCACCATTATAACAAACATTGGCAAACACAAAAATTGTTTTTGGTCTAAAAAAAAGCACCCACTGCCACATTAGTTACTGGCACTGAACAAAACTACTTTGTGTACCGATATGCTCCTTGTGAAAGAGCAGAATGCTGTCACTCACAGTGAAGCCAGCCGATTCTGAGAGAGAGAATTTGAATAAACACAAAAGGTCATAGTTAACGCCAGACCAAATTAGGGGCCCAATTATTAAAGAAAGTCTCAAAAGTGCACCTTTGGTATATGGCTTTCCTGAATTCACAAGAATTTACATTAGTAGGGCAAGAAATTGTACTTCTACAAAATATTTGTGAACTGCATTTAATCATGAGCAAATATGCATGTGTAGATTTGCTCATGTGAAAACCTGGATGTTTGAAAGTTCATTTTCCCTCCAACTACTTTTTCCCAACTCTAAAAGAAGGTTTACGTCTGCCACACTCAGGAGTACATTTCCAACATTTCTCAGTATGGGAAAGATTAGAGAAGATTTGTTGAAAACCCTTAAAACATGCAAGTTAGTAGGTTTGCACAGACTCAAAAGGGCATTCCAACCCTGGAACTACTGCTTACCACCATCTTCAGTCCTAGTATGTAGATCTCCGGAAAGGTGGCAACATAAAATGATTACTAGTATTCAAACACTACTATGGTATATGCCCTGGTATAATCAGAGAGGCTATAGAAGAGCTCTTATATAATGCGATTGCTGCCATAATTTGTGGCAGCACTACATGGCACCAAAAGGACAAGTGGATTTTGTTACAGAACAAGTAGATTTATGAAGCAACCTGCCCCACGGACAAGTAGATATTTTAATAAATTCCACACCCCTGGGAAAGTATGGAACCCACGCCTCTGCCAGTACACGCATACATCAGAGCCCAACATACCCATTCATGCATCAATAATGTTCAAGCCCGCTGCAGACTGTCGCCAGATCGGGATCGTCCATACACTTGCCAGAGGACTCTCTGACCATTCCCCACTACTTCTAGACATAGGGAGACCCTACGTTCCATCTGGTGACTTAATGCCTGGTTCCTACAGACCAGTGGCTGCCGAAAAGCAATAAAGGAAGAGCTTAAGCAATATTTCCAACAGAACAAGGGATCAGTCACCTCCCTAGGTACGCTCTGGGCAGCCGGCAAGGCAACGGCCAGAGGCTTTGCCAAAGGATATATTAAAAAGACACACCAGGCCCGAGATGAAAGTCTCTCCCAATTGGAGGCTCATACAGCCCAGTTGAAACAAGCTGGGGACGCACTGGCAGAAGGTAATGTGGCCCGCCAGCTAGACCTCATTTGCGAGGAAATCCATCACATCTCCATAGAATCGGCCAAACAGATGAGAAGGTCATCCATAGCCCAGGTATACGAATGAGGAGAAAAAAAATGGTAAGCTCCACAACTGGCTAGCATCCAGCGCTCTAGCTAATAGGATTATCCCTCAAATAGTGGACGCGGAGAGTAACATGCAACAGGCGTCGGAGGCTGTCGCCCAGACATTTGAGTCTTTCTACAAACATCTCTATTCCAGTTTGTAACTCTGACACCAATCCTATGTCAGACTTCCTGCGAGACTTCCTCTCCAGAGGTTGTCCAAGGCGGATACTAAATTGCTGGATCAGCCTCTCGCATAAGAGGAGAGTAGCCAGGCCTTCTCGAAGCTGGCCACGGGTAAGACTCCAGGCCCCGATGGCTACCCAGCGGAGTACTACTGGGCATTCACTGAGCTTTTGACACCACACCTTCAAGCATTATATACGCAGGCTGTGGAAAGGGGGAGGCCTCCCACAAGACATTGACGTGGCGACAATCATGGTCATCCCTAAAACAGACTCCTCCCCGAACAGACCCCCCCCCCCCCCCCCCCCCCCCAACCGGTCTAGAAACCATGCAACATAGATTAGCGGAGAAACTGGAATGTCTAGGTCAAAGAGCAGAGTGAGCATTCACTGAGTAGAAAGGAATCCCATCAGCCCACATAAGTGGCAACACTTCATCATCTGGGATTAGTGATTGGTTGCACAGGACAGTTATTTTTTCAAACTGTCAGCGCACTGTTTTTAGATTTGACACTAGGATAGTCTTCATTCTAATTTCCGTAACATCCTAGTAGCCAATTTTAACATTTGCACCACTTTTTCCACTTTATTGCACTGCAAACCTTCAGCACCACTGATCAAAACTGGCTAGTGGCAGTACCAATCACTGGGGTACAAAGAAAGCATAGTTTTTATATAATTTCTTGCTGGCTGCACAAGTTGTGCAACCAATTACTAATCCCAGATGATGAAGTGTTGCCACTTATGTGGGCTGATGGGATTCCTTTCTACTCCGTGAATGTACTCTCTTCTGTTTGACCTAGACATTCTCTGCTAATCTATGTCTCATGGTTTCTAGACCGGTAGGTTCATTGTGTTTTTGCAGGTAATATATTCCAATCCATCAGCCCAGGTCCTAACCAACGGGGTGCTGTCGGAAGAATTCTGCTTTAGCCGCAAAACGAGGCAGGGCTGTCCCCTCTCCCCCCTTACTTTTTCCGCTAGCTATAGAACCTTTGGTCCAACTCAGACGAGACGCTCAAATCCAGGGATGGCGATGGAGCACATCTCTCAAAGAACATATTGCCCAATACCCGGATGACGTACTCCTATTCATGGCAGATCCGCTCGTACGGCCCCCGTTGCATGCAAATCCTCAAACTCTTCGGGGAAGCTTCTGAACTGAAAATTAACCCGGCCAAATCCAAATTACATATTTCCCGGGAATGCGCGGAGTGGCAAACGAACCTTCCAATCGGGCGTCTGAGCTTTTGCTACCTGGGGATCTAGGTGGTAATACACCCGGAACTAACCTGGTCCCTTAGCCTGGCCGCACTGCTTAAAATAGCCAAGGAGGATCTGTAGAGGTGCCAAACCCTCCCCTTGCATCCAATGGGGAACAAAAAATTTTGCAGAATATACTGCTCCATCTCCCGTTGCACTGGTCCGCCCCGTTGATAGGTCGACCATGTTCATTTGGGAGGGGCGGGGGGGGGGGGGTTAGGGGGACTCGAGACCACGAATAGCGCTGGGCCAGTGCCAAATCGTTCCATATGATGGGGGCATGGGAATGACCAACATCTACTCCATTATATAGCCACACTCCTCTTGGCGATCAACTATTGGTTTTCAGGAGGGTGGGCTGACCCACAGATCCAAGCAATGCTTTAAGGCTGGCTGATCCCTCACCATATCTCTGCTGTCACCAGATTAGTCATCCTAGCATGGCGGTCTGCCATTCCCGAAGGAAGGCTAAAATCTGCAAACATTTTTGTGGCAGGGCATGTAGGTGTGAAGTGGCGCGATTGGAGGGATTCCAGAAATGGGACCTTATTTGTATCACCCAAATCTGAGATGTCTGGAGAGGAGGCCTGGTCCTGCGCCTTCATATCGAAATACTGGGCGAAACCGAGTAGGGTACTGTGATAGGAGATTCCATGCACCCCTCAGGTCCTGCTCCTGGAGGGTATTGGAGGCTCCAGGGCAACAAAGCATTTCTGGGTACAGCCTTCGTGGTGGCCAAAAGGGACATAGCGATTAAATGGATGACCCCCCTGCCCCACAATCACCCAATGGAGGAAGGGCTTGGATTGGTGTGCAGCGCAGGAACAACCAGTATACATGGCTCGGGGATGTCTAAGTAAAAACAACTGTGGGGCAAATTGTTGGGACTGCTGGAACCTATAGGCAAGCATATGGGGAGTTAAAAATCTTGATTCTCTATTTGACTGTAAATGTGAATCTACAAGTGTTGTACGGGTGGGCGGCCCAACATATCCAGTGTGGTCTGACTCAAGCAGAAGTGACCTATTAACATGAATTGCTGTGTCTAATCTTAGTTTCTTAAAGCCCAATAAAATAAGAGTATCCCAAAAAATATGGGGTGAAGTTCACAAAACTGTTTGTTAGAGATAATGTGTTTTTAAAGGAACTATTTAAGTAGGAGATTACAAGAAGCATAGATGGTGGCTATTTTTTGGGCAAGAAGGCTCTGCATTTTTGCCCAATTGAAATGTATTGTAGAGAATGCCTGGTTTTGAGACTTACAAAGACGAGAATATAGAAGGGTGATAACAGATTTCTGTCACAATATAAATAATGTGTTTGCTGGGGCACACTAATTTTAAGAACTGCATTGGAGTTCAAAGTTATTTCGCCAGGTGAAAAATATTGAATGTGTGCTGGGATTCAAAAAACCATGTATAAGAGAAATTAGTTACCTCACATGATTTTCTCATGGGAACAATGCCAGGTGATCCAGGAGCTAAATTGAGGAATTTGTTTTTGTAAATTCTCAAATATCTTCTTCATCCATGTCAGAATTAAGTTTGAAAGTACGAGCGAAAAATGGATTTTCAGCAACAGCAGCGGTTGGTACATTTATTGTCCAGGTGCATTGACTCGCCAGAGGTCTTCTCCAATCCAGATTTTTTATTGAACTATAGCTAACATTCTGTATTCATAACAAAATGGACGCCATGATGTTGCATGTTCAGTTTGAAGCCTTTCCTCTAGACCAGTCTGAAGTAAACAGGTTTTGAGGTGTTGATGCAGATATGAAAATAGCTGGTACAAAAAGGTATGGATATTTTGTTAGCAATTTATTCCAGAATATATTTTAAGGAGCTAAAATAGTTAATGACAGAGATCCCGACTATTATCAGCTATCCTTTTCAACATCTGTTTCTCAGACTATTCATCCTCTCGCGCTTAAGACCTCTTCATTTTTCAAATAGCAACATATCCATACCTTTTGTACCAGCTATTGTCCTAGACTCCCTGTTACTGGCTTTAGTTATCTCTGCGAGTTGCTCCCTAGTAGGTTTAATTGACTGATTTAGGGACAGCCGCCTAACAGCATTGTCACCTGAAAGAGTCCTAGGGACTGATTTACAAGCCTCTCGCGCTGCCGTGCGTCAGTTTTTCCTATATTAAAAGTGACGTACTGGTGGCGCAAGGGGCTTGTAAATATGCTCTCTAGTGTGGTGTTCTGTCGCAGTGTAAAGGGGCATGCAAGTGTGACTATGCTGAGTTGTATGCAGTAGCACGGTGACAGTTTGTGCAAGCGCTATTATTTATTTGCATATGCATTAGTTGAGGCAATACTGCACAGATGCAGTCTGTGTAAGTGCTATGCATCATCCACACGTGCCTAACTCTGCCTATGCAGTGCACAGCGGCAGTCTGTATATGTGCTATGGGTGACTCTCATATGAATAATGCATGGCTGCATGCACGCTTAATGGCAGCCTGCATAAGTGCTTTGTGTGGCAGTGCATGCAGCCATAGTAATTAAACAGTCTGCTGCTTGGCAGTGCCTTGAGCCTAGCCAAGTGTCAGGCATACATGGGGCACAGGCTCAGTGACAGTCTGCTTAAGTGGTATGTGTGACGCATGTATGCTTAACTCTAGGCTTAGCTGCACACAATGAAATGCATGATGGAATGGTCGGTTGCATGCAGTGCTCAATGGCAGTCTGTATAGGTGCTGGGAGTGACTTGCGTATGCATAACTTTAGGCTAGGCTACATACACCGCTCAGTGGCAATCTGCATGTAATGTAATGTAAAGGACACTTTTATAGCGCTCCTATCACTCCAAGGAGTATCTTGGCGCTCACCCAACCCAGATGAAGGGGTTGGAGGGAAAAGAGATGACTTGCACTTTGCACTACATATTACACCAGCGCCCTACAGGCAACATCAGATAAAGAGAAGACCCAGGTTTTTAATGCTTTCCTGAAATGAGTTTCCTGGGACAATGATCGTAAAGAGGGCGGGAGCTTATTCCAGGCCTTGGCTTCCAGTACTAAAAGGGATTTGCCACCTTTTGTTACCAGCTTGAATCGAGGGATTGTGAGCAGGTTCTGACTGGCGGACCTCAAACAGCGTGTCGGGTGATATCTTTTGAACCCATTACACAGGTATTTTGGACCTTGCTGTTGAAATGCCCTGAAGGGGATTATAAGAATCTTAAAAAGAATCCTTTTACCTATTGGTAGCCAATGGAGTGCATTAAGTGCTGCTGAGGCTGAAGACCTACGGGGCCAACGTAAAACAAGGCGGGCCGCTGCATGTTGGACCATTTGTAACCTGTGGAGAACGGCATTGTTAGCTCCAGCATATAAGCCATTACAATAATCCAACCTGGAATTTATTATGGCCACTGCGACCGTTTTTCTGGCCGACAACGGGAGAAGATCAAAAAACGTCTTCAAAGCCTTTATAATCTGGAAGCACGTCCCGGTTACGGCCACCGCTTGATGTTTGAAAGACAGTTGATCGTCGAACTTGATACCCAAGTTACGAGCAGATGTAATAGTGTTGGGGGGGGCTTCTGCGTCAGCAGGCCAACACATTTTTGGGGAAAACAGATTAAGATTCCCAAATGGCAAGATTTCGGTCTTTCCAGAATTACATTTTAAATGATTGTCAGTCATCCATTTAAATGTTGCTGCTAGACACTCCTTAAGATCTTCCTCGGCACCAGGCCGTTCCCTGTCCAATACCAGGATGAGCTGGGTGTCGTCAGCGTATGATATTGTGCTGATCTGAAATGATGTGATCAGTTTCACTAGGGTTACCATGTACAGATTAAAAAGTACAGGACTTAAAAGACTCGAGCCCTGAGGGACCCCGGAGCTGACTACCTTTGCTTCAGACTGGTATTGACCCAACACTGTGACTTGGCGTCTATTGCTGAGGAAGTTCCTGAGCCATGCCAAGACCTGCCCTCCTACTCCTGCGGCAGCCAACCGGTCCACTAAGATGTTATGTGAGACTGTATCAAAGGCTGCCGACAGGTCGAGTAGGATTAGGACAGCCTTCTTTCCCTGGTCCATGGCCGTCCGTAGGGTCTCTGCTGTAAATAGCAGGGCCGTCTCGTTAGGGTGTTTTCACCGAAACCCTGACTGGTTGGGGTGTAGAATGTTGTTCTTCTCCAAAAAGCTCGTCAGTTGACTATTGACAAACTTTTCCACCAGTTTGAACAGCACAGGAAGCAGGGAGATAGGACGCAGGTTGGAAAAGGTGGTAGGGTCAGCTAGTGCCTTTTTCTGGAGAGGCTTGACAGCTGCAAGCTTCCAGTCATTAGGAAGGTCTGCCGTGGCTAATGATTAATTAATAATCCTATTGATAATAGGATTAACCACCTCTACTAAGGTCTGTAGGACTACAGGGGGACAAGGGTCAAAAGGGGATCCAGATTTGCTGGCCAGATTAGCCTTGGAGGTCTCTTCAAGGGAGACCGGGGCAAATTCCTCCAAGCGGGCAGGAGTCCTCACCTCCTCTGTCTGTTCAGGAACTACCGACATAGCGGGTACTGAAGGGAAAGTCTTCACGATGCCAAGGATCCTATTATCAAAATAATCAGATATCGCATTGCAGAGATTTTGAGAAGGAGGAATCTCCTGCGAGAGGGCTGATGGGTTCATAAAATCCTTTACTATCTTGAAGATTTCTTTTTGTCCCTGGCCCGCCGTGGAGAGGGCCTGTAGGTAATGGGCTTTCTTGGCTAACTTTATTCCAGCATGATACTTCCGTCTCGCTGACCTATAGGCGTTACGGGTGGTGGCATCGTAGTTCCTACACCACCTCCGTTCCAAAGCTCTTAATTCTCCCAGTTCCAATTTCAAGGCCAATGAGAACCATGGGGCACTCTTTTTGGTCTTAATGGTCCTTGAATTATTATTGCTGGTTGATCTCAGCGAGGCACCCGCTCTGGCAATCCAGTCGCAAAAGTTCTGATTGTCAACAGAGGTATGGCCTGATGGAACCGGTATACTGGCTTTTAACTTTTCTACGACATCAGGTCTGCTGGGTAGTTCTTTCCAGTTAGGAGTGTATTTTTCTTCAGGACTTTTAGTACTTTTTATAGAGGTGACTATAGGTGTGGGATTTAGTGCAATATGAAAAGGGACAAAGAAATGATCGGTCCAAGTCTGGGGGCTGGAGGGCTTAACTCTCAGGCTAGTGGAGTTAGAGCAGATACAGTCCAGTGGATGTCCTGCTAAATGAGTGGGTTCGCGATTCAGGAGTGTAAGTCCCAGCACGTCAATGATATCCATAAAGCAACCAACTCTTGGTTCCTTAAGGGAGTCTAAGTGCAGGTTTAAGTCGCCCAGTACTGTGAAATGGGAGAATCTAAGCGCTAACTCGCTCAGTACATCGCCCACAGTTTCCAGGAACTTTGTTGGGTGTCCCGAAGGGCAATAGATGAGGGCACCAGAAAAGGTAAAAAGAGTCATGGATGCCTAAAGAGAAGGCTAGCGCCTCTGCCCCTTTAATATCTACCAATTCTTGAGTAGAACATTTAAGGGAGTTACGGTAGATAATAGCTAGACCCCCTCCCCGTAATTCAGGTCTATCTAAACGTTGGATGAGAAAATTCTGCGGGAGGGCTATGGCTAAGTCGGGATTACACCAGGGTTTTAGCCACGTTTCTGTAACCAGGAGCCAGTCGAGGTTGGTCTCCACAATAAGATCATGAATGTTCTGGGCATTCTTGGAGAGTGACCGTGCGTTAATTAATCCTCCCCGTAGGACAGAGGAATGCGAGGATGTTTTCAGGATAGGCTCCGGGGTCAGCGTAAGCTTACAAAGACCACAGCAAACCGGGCCAAACCATTTGTCAGGATGTAAAACGTCATGGCAATGTACGTGGGGCCCATTGCGGGATAGCAAGAACTCCCTAGACATACCTGAATGTAGGTAGCGAAAGACCAGAGTCCGCACAGAGTCTCCCGTCTCGAACGCCTCTTTGGCGCTGACGGGCGCAGACGGGCAGGACTCTGGCTCGACTCCGGCGCGAGTCGGGCGCGCCCGCTGCGCGTCACCGCTGCGCGAGGTCATAAGTGCTTTGCATAACAGTGCATGCTGGGCTAGGCTGTGCACACTGCACAGTGGTAGTTTGTATAAGTGATCAGCATGACCCACGACTGCATAACGGAAGGGGAGGCTTCATGCAGTGCTCAGTCCGTATATGTGTTATGAGTGACTCGCATATGAATGCTAGGCTGCATACACTGCTTAATGACAGTCTGCATAAGTGCTTTGTGTGGCAGTGCATGCAGCCGTTATTAAACAGACTGCTGCTGAGCAGTGTATTCAGCCTAGCCAAGTGTCAGGCATACGTGGGGCACAGGCTCAGTGACAGTCTGCATAAGTCGTATGTGTGAGGTATGTATGCTTAACTCTAGGCTAGGCTGCGAGCACTGAACAGTGGCAGTCTGTATAAGTGAGCAGCATGACCCACGAATGCATAACTGAAGGGGAGCCTCCATGCAGTGCTCAGTGGCAGTCTCTATAAGGGCTGGCTACTTGCACCGATTAGCAGCAGTCTGGAACAGTGCTGGGCTTGGCCCATATACTCATAACTTGGCGCTGCTCAGAGGGACGCCGGTGTCACTGCTATGGCTGCATGCATTGTGCAATAACAGTCGTTAACAGTGCTATGCTTGGCCCGCATATGCATTACTCTCGGAGAAGCGAGGCTGCAGGCACTGCTCTGGCACAGTGACAGTCCCCTTTTTCCAGTGCAGGGCTCATATAGTCATTGCTACACCAAACTGCAACTTTTTCTCATCGCAAGACACCATGGGAGCCTGACGTCATCCTTCTTCCTGGTAGTCTTGGACTGTGTATTAATATCAACCCCGTAAGAGTGTTTAAACAAGGAAAACATTTCACTTGCACTGACCAAGTGAAATGACCAATGACCCCAGGGTAGAGTCCGGGACTCCCCTTCCTCTGTCCTGGTCAGATCATTTGGCCATTCCCCTGGATTTTATACATCCCAATCTCCCCTTACCCCTAGCAGGTCCGTGCAAGTGGGAACTCAAAAGAAACTTCAGAGCAATAAATAGTCACCTATTGGCCCCCTTTTTGCCTACCCAACCCCAATCTCTTACAAATGACATTGACTCTGCTGCTTCTGATCTGCACAACGCTATCTCAAAAGCGGTGGATAAACTTGCTCCCATTAAACAGACCTACTCCGCCAGGAAACGTCCCTCGGCCCCTTGGTACTCCGATTCTCTCAGATCTCTGAGGCAGGGTTGTAGGAGACGAGAGGCTCTGGAGAGACAATTAGACCCGGATGAAAGGATTAAACACAAACTCCTACTTAAAGACTATAAAATGGCGGTGCTTGCAGAAAAAAGATTACATTTCTCTAAACCGACTGCTTCCCTTTCCTCCTCCAGGGAACTATTCAAAATTGTTGATTCCCTGTCAGTTCTGCAAGCCCCCAGTCCGGTAACAGAATCTCAGGAGCTGTGTGATCAGATATCAGCCTTCTTTCACTCTAAGATAGCCGATATTCACTCCAGCTTAGAAGGCTGCAACCAAGCATTAGGATCCTTGGTTTCCCCTACTTCCTATCCTCCTACCGAAGACCCGACAGAGTCACCACAGGGTAGCTCTCTGATCTTTCCCCCAATTACATTAGAGCAACTCAACGGGTACTTGGATAGGCTTAAATCAGGCTCCCCTCTTGATCCCTGCCCCCTAAAGGTCTTCAAAGAGTGTAGAGATGTTCTACTCCCTGTGTTCCTGGAAGTCACCAACCTAGCCATCCATCAAGGTGTTTTCCCGACCCTCTGGAAAATGGCCATAGTTAAGCCCCTCCTTAAAAAGGCCTCACTTGATCCTAGGATCCTTAAAAACTTTCGGCCTATTTCACTTCTTCCAGCACCTGCAAAAGTGCTAGAGGCCCATTTAAACCACCATCCGAGTGCCTTCCTGGAGATCTCCAGCCTTCTCGATCCCTCTCAGCACAGCTTTCGCAGGTCCCATAGCACTGAGTCCGCCTTGACTGTCGTTACCAATAACATCCGTGCCAAGGTCAACAGTGGCCAGGCTACACTTCTGCTCCTGCTCGACCTTACTGCCGCTTTCGACACCCTATCTCCCTCCATCTTAGTCGAACGGCTTAAGGAGATAGGAGTGGACGGACCCGCACTCAGTCTCTTAAAATCTTTCCTGGTTGGCCGTGCACAGAGGGTCAAGTTGGGTGACTTCCTTTCCCCAGTCAAGCCTGTGCAGTGTGGGGTGCCTCAGGGTTCGTCCCTGAGCCCCACGCTCTTTAACATTTATGTTTCACCTCTTGCCAGGCTTGTAAGATCATTTGGGCTGGAAGTTCTCTCCTATGCTGACGACACTCAGATTATGGTCTCCCTTTCACAAACGGTTGAAACCACATCTCGATACTTCAGAAATTGCATGGAATCGGTTGCAAACTGGATGGTGAGGAACTCCCTTAAATTGAATGGGGAAAAAACTGAGGTGTTGATTTTCGGAGGCAAGGAGGAGATCTGGTCAATGGATTGGTGGCCTTCTTCTTTAGGAACCTGCCCACTGCCCTCTCAATCTGCCCGGAACCTAGGTGTTATTTTTGATACCAAACTCTCCTTTCAAAAACAAGTCAGTCGAACGACTTCCACCTGCTGTGGTGTTCTTAGAACCTTGAGGAGATTAGTACATTATCTTTCCACCGATGCCCGTAAACTAGTTACGACGGCCCTAATCTCCTCAAGGCTAGACTATTGTAACTCACTGTACCTGGGAATTAATAAATCCCAGATTCAGCGTTTGCAAATAGTCCAAAACGCCGCAGCCCGTTTTGTCACTGGTGCCCCGAACTCGCCTCAGCCACTGCTATTAGGAAGGACCTTCACTGGCTTCCTGTCCAGGCCAGAATAGAGTTCAAGGTCTTATGTCTCACCCACCGTGCCTTGCACGGGCTTGGCTCTGAAGACATTAAACCCCTGGTAACTCCGTATGTCCCGGGCAGGGCACTTCAGTCAGCCAATAAACATCTTTTGCTTGTCTCTAAAACCAGCAAAGCGAGATGGGGCGACCTAGCCTTCAGCTCCTGCGCTCCAAAAATTCGGAATGCTCTTCCGCCTAAGATCAAGGAAATTACCTCCCACCTCCTCTTCCGAAAGGCTCTGAAAACCTGGCTTTTTAGGCAGGCCTACAACTGATCCTCCCTCCCGTCTTCTACCACACAGCTCTTTATTCCATCTCTAGCGCCTTGACGCCCTCGGGCAAAGTAGCGCTCTATAAATTACCTCAACTTTCAACCAGCGATATTAATTAAATCTGATATTTTACTTCAATATTTGTTTCTTCAGATGCCCATACTTTTACAGTGTTTGAACATCTATCACTGTGTTTTAACTACTAACATTTGAGAACAAGCTATCGCCATTGCGCCAATATTTTATTTTAATATTCGTTTCCTCAGATGCCCATACGTTTACAGTGTTTAAAAATCTATCACTGTGTTTTAACTATACAAATACAGTGCTTACCGACTAATGAAGGAGACAGTGTAATGCCCCAAGTAAAAGATCCAGTCCTGATGGGCAGTCACAAAAAGAGACCGGGAAATAACAAGGAGGTACTAAGAATAAAAAGCCTCATTATCAATCAGAAGCCAGCATTTACCATGGACGATGATGTCAGCCTATGAAAAAGATGGGTGGGGTTTCCACTGCACTTCTAAAACATACCCTACCTCAGCATGCCTTTAAATGCGAGCAACCCATGCACTGCAACGTTAGGCTCAACCTAAAATTGAAACTACTTTCTAAAAACAAAATACAGTAAAAAAACATAGTAAACACTGCCACTGACTAAACACGGATTGGAACCCTTTAAAAAATGAATACAAACTTAAAGGAATGCTTCCGGGCATTGTTTACTTCAGGAACTTGTAGTAGCCAACATAAGAACGATTTTCATGTACATATATTGAGCCTTCGGCATAGGCAAGTGAATGATTCTAAAGCTCCCTTCTACAGCAACATGTTTCCCTGTGTAGGCTCATTCTGTGAGGAAGGTGAACATTGTTACTTTATTAGCTCTCTGTCATCTTTATGGGCAGCTGTAAGTGGAATAAGACATATTGATATGTCAAAATTAAGGAAGCTTGTCTATGAGACTAGCTAATGGTCTATTATGTAGATACTGAACAGCTAGGCACCAATCAAAATGCGCATGCTTGGTAGTGACAGTTGCCAGATTTTCAAAAAAGATGAATAATTTAGGAGAAAGCTCCATGCAAATTAGTAGCCTAAATATGCAAACCAAACGATCGTTGATTTACAACAATGTCTACTAGCGTCCGCCTACCCAGATAGTTCTTTTGTAAGGGCAAGGAAAGTATAGTAAAATATATGCTATAAAAAAATGCATGTCAAAGGATGACCTAGTTTAACTCAACATTGTTTAAGAGCATTTCCTAGATACAGGAAAACGAATATACACATTGGTTCTAGTATAACTGTAACTAAATTAAAAAAAACAGTAGGCTTAATTATTACACGTATTTACCACTGACGAACTAGAAAAGGCAAGAACATTACCTACCTAGGTGTGAATCTTTATAATGGAGTGTATGTTTTGATTGCCTATTGGATTCTAGCACAAATACATGGTCTCTAGTAATTTCAGCCCCACACTGCTTATAAATACTAGAACATTACCACGGAACCGTGATTGCTGAAAATGACAAATCATTGTCACTTACCAAAGGATTCCTCTATTATTAGTACTGAATTTCCAAGGCCAAGTGTGCAGTCCGCTTCCTCGTCGTCACTAATAACGATCACACTCTCCTGCGTTCTGACTGGAATTGGTCTGAAGCGGTCTCCAACAAGAGCTTCGACAGCTAGGTTTTCAACTTCAGCACTCTCATCAGCAGCTTCAGAGGACATGGGAATCTCATTTTCAGAGTTCGTAGGAGCTCCCGCAGTTGTGCCACCCTCTTTGCAGTTCTTAGCAGGAGCGCCCGCAGTTGTACCACTCTCTTCGCAGTTCTTAGCAGGAGCGCCCGCAGTTGTGCCACCCTCTCTACAGTTCTCGGCAAGCGAGTCAATAGTTGTGGTACTCTCTGAAGAGTCCTTGGCAGGAGCTTCCAGACTAAGGAACGTTTCGTTAGGGTCATCAGCAGGAGCTTCTGCTGCTATACCACTCTCGTCTAAAACATCAACAGGATTTCCGACATCCGTGTCACTTACTTCAGACGCTGCTACCTTTTTGGTACCAGCAGGTATAGCAGCCCTTTTAGCTCTAGTCTTCATTTTTGCTGTAGGGAGCTAAAACATAATGCATAAGAAATGTTATATTAATATTGTGAAACAAATGAAAGCAGTAATTTCACAATTCAGTGAGAGGGGGAAATACTACACAAAGTGACTTGCAGTAGGAGCAATCATAGCAAAAAAAATGCACTGCTCATGCAGATCAACAGTTTTAAAATAATTGGACACTGGAAATATCCTGCTGCAAAAGTTGCCTTATCACATTTGGACTCTAGTGCTGCGTTCCAACATTAGATAAGCGTGGCTCCGTCTCCAGACATCGCAAACACAAGAGTGCTGAAACTTTTCAGACAGACACTCACCCCCAGTCACAGATCTGGGTTGAATCAATCATCGTTCTTTAGCTCACTTCGCCACCCAAGTTCAGACCCAGCCAAATGCATATCAGTCTTGACACTGTGCCTCATGGGAACAGTACAGCCCGAACTGCCAAGCCAGGCCTTCCCTGGAACGGAAAAAAGCAACCTGGGGCCGGTTTCAGGGGTAACACCCCTCATCAGCTAGGCTAGCTTGATTCCAGTGGCAAAGTTAGCAAGGGACGCCTGGGGTGGCAAAGTGCGCTAAAGAACAATAATGGATTCAACCCCAATCTGTGACTGGAGGAGAGTGTCTGAAAAGTTTCAGCGATCCGTCCATCATCTCCTTGTGTTTGCTCCGTCTCGAAACATATACATTAAAGTGGTCAACACTTTCTGGTTGAACACTGGTGGTATTAATTACAGATAATTGAGCCACAAACAGAAGCGGAAGGCTGTTCAAGACACCAAGCAGTGCATTAACCCCCTGTGGGACTCACCTATTCCTCACTTCACCGAAAAGTGTAATACCATCAACCTCTTCTTTAGTAAACATACTACAGACGATCAGACAGCACATCGACAATACTAAGGCTGCTTCATCTCTCACACCCACTCCTACCCGTAGATTCCAGCTATGGTTGGCATCTAAAGCCCCAGATCTCTCAGATTTGGCAGACCTACTCTACTCCATTAAAACCTCTTCTTATGAAGATGATGTCTTACCATCCTCCTTCATCAAAGCACTCTCTACCCCTACTTTCCATTGTCAATGGTTTCCTTACCAAAGGCCTCTTCCCAGAAGCTCTCAAGACGTAGGTTGCGTCAGGAGTTGGAGAAACTGGCCCAACAGAACGCAATAACTTCATTAACTACTTGTCCATCACTCATGTACCATTCATCTGCAAGCTATCTATGTTCAAATCCAATATTACATCATTGCTAACCATCTCCGGCATGAGTAAACCTGGCTTCAGATCCAGCTACAACACACACGCGATGCCCTCTTGACCATCGATGAAGAGGACCTTTGCCTCTGGATATTGCTGGACCTCTCAGCTGCCTTTGATAGCCCTCTCTTATCTCGGCCCCGCTTCTGGAACTAGCTCCCCCTCCCTCTAAGACAGTTTCCAGAGCATCTGCAGTTTTGAAAGCTGCTCAAGACCTTCCTGTTCTGTGTTTGCTGATCCTGTTGGAATCTGCTGCTTCTCCTCACAGTCTGCTTCAAGCGCAGAGATACCCCTTCCGGGGTCTATTCTAGCACTATATAAGTAAATAAATAAATAAAATAAATAAATAAAAGTAAACAAACCCACCATCATATGTACCCTCGAGTTGAGAATGGGATTCGCTGGCCGTTCTACCTTTCCAATCAAACACCAGTTTGTTCACATGGGTACCTCCAAGCCACAAAAGATCCCTATGATGTGGTGTCCCCAGGGTTCCATACCGTATCCGGTTAACTTCAACCTTTACATGGAAGCTGCCTTGTGCTGTACTCAGAGCACAGCATCATGATTCATCAATATAAAGATGATACACATACAAACGCTGCTTTCACATCATCCAGACCACGATGTTAAGCAACAAAATGGACCTCAATCGAACCAGGACCGAATTGCTATTAGCTGCCAAGAACACCAAACAAGATACAGTACAAACCTGGATTAATGACATCTTGATAGCATCAAACCACAACACTTTCTTCCTGAAAGTAACTTCAAAACTGCTTTGAAGCCCTTGAACTCTCTGTGGAAGGCGGCAATGCCATGCTCGGTTGCCTCCAAAACTACACACTGTCACCTTTAAGAGGCATCCTACATGCTGCAGCACACCTCATCCCATGCTGATGAAACTACACTGGCTTCCCTTGCTAGCCCCCACCATCTTCAAAACAAGCTGCGTCAGTAACAAAGCCATCACAACCAGCACACCTATATATCTATCAGACAAACTCACCATTTCTGGTGGCTCTTGACACGCCTACATCCAAAGTGTAGACAAGAAAAACCAAGAGAGACCGTTTTCATCTATACACCCAGGAGCCAGCTTCATTATCCTGATGAAGACCCCGCTTTAAGACTGAACTGCCGCCTACCCTCGTTTTGGGGTCGTAACGTCGACTTTGTTTTCACCTTCTAAACAACTTGCGCTAATAATTAACAAGATATTCACACAAGCGTCTTCAGCATGTTGTTGTACTAAATAGGCTATGAACACTGCATGTCCACTCTTGTAGCTGGCTCTAAGGTGAAGCCAGGCTTGAATTGTGTATTCGTGCATAACTGCAAAATTGATATTGCATTTTACATTGTGCCGAATTCTTTCACTATTTCTCTCACATTACACTACCCACCCCTTTACCCTCTCACTACCTGGTGCACGGTTTTATTATGATGATGACAAAATGTTTATTTTCACTATATTCTGTACTTCGTACACACACTGATTAAATAACAAGTGTGTTGATGCTTAAAAAGTACTTCTGTGTTTATTCTTTAACAATTTTGGGATTTTAAATCTCCATGTACTGGGAACCCTTTCCATATGTACCTTTTAAGCACCCTGGTCCCAGTGACTATATTGGAATAACCCCTTCTTCTGTACCGCTGTGGAATCACAGACAATAAACTCAGGTGGATGGCATCCTTCCTCCCGGGATGCACCCAGAGTGCCCACCTCCCTTCTCACAACCCAAGCACCCCATCTGCGGAGTACCTCAAGGCTCATCCCTCTTCAACATCCACATGACACCACTCGCAGACATCGTCAGATCACACAACATCATCTCCTACGCCAACACACAGCTTGTCCTCCTCTCACCCTCAGCAGATCCCACTTCGACGCAGACCAACTTCCATAACTGCATGAAGAACGTTGTAACATATATGAAAGATAACTGCCTGAAACTCAAGATGGACGTTCGGCTATTCGGCAGACACTGCCCTTCGGAACAACTCTTGATGGGGAGCGAGCTCGGACCTACCCCCTTGCTGAAAGACCATGTCCGCAACCTCAGCATCATCATGGACAGCGAATTCTCCATAAAACTCCAGGTCAATAACATCTACTTAGTGTGCTTCCACACGATCTGCATGCTCTGGAAAATCTTCAGATGGCTCCGTATCAGCACAAGGAAAACTGTGATGCAGGACCCCATTACCAGCCGGCTCGAATACGGCATCACACACTATGCCGGCATCACACACTATGCCGGCACCACCACCGATTTCAAGCAAAGACTCCAGACAATCCAGGATGCAGCAGCCAGACATATCCCTAACCTGCCCAAGAGGACACACATCACCCAGCACATAAAATACCTTCACTGGCTCCCCATCCAGAAGAGATGTAATTTCAAGCTCCTCGCCCAGGCCTACACAGCCCTCCACCACGAAGGACCAGCCTACATGAACCATGCTTGATCATCCACCCACCTACCATAAACCTCTGCTCCACACACCTCGCCCTGACACCATGTATCTGCTGCAGGCGCTCCGGAGGACGCTCCTTCCCACCTCGCCGCCTAAGCCTGGAACCACCTCCCTTTTCACCTCTACATGTCACCCTAGCTGACTCACTTCAGGAAGGGACTCAAGACCTGGCTCTTCGACTCATACCTGCAACACAGAGCCTTGATACCCTCTCACCCCCTGGGAGATTAGCCACTTTATACAAATATTACTCGATTGATTGCACAGGTTACCTCAAGCTTCGACTATGTAAAGCTTGATATCCAGGAATCTCTTTACCAGGTCACCAAATCCATGAGGAAGTTCCACTGTCTACCAGGTGAGCAAAGAATTTGTCAAAACGGGGACACCAGCAATCCAGGCTAGGATTACTGTGCTCCAACACGTACTTTTCACTTTTGTTTTAACTTCATTCATCAACAGAGGCATGCCTGGTTTGGAGGAAACGCATTATCTCTTAACTTTGGAACGGTCGTCCATCCTCACGCAGGACGGCAGCGGACAACCTAACTCTTAGAAAAAAAATCAGAAGTCCTTTTCTATTTGAAGTACAGTATAATTGATGGATCTAACTTTTATTGTTTTTGCGTCTCATTTCAGTTTCTCTTCTGACTTAATTACCTCCAAGAGGCTTTTTTGTTTCATTCATCTATCAATAGGAGTTCTGGTTGCCTTATAAGTTCTTTGCATTTGCATGTATGTTAGTTGGTGAAATTTCTCAAAATCGGAGGACGATGGGAGTTGAATTGATAAAGAGACGAGCAGTGCTCTTGGGTGTTGTTGGTGCATTAGCTCTATGAGGATCTACCTCGCCAAATCTGGCATGAATGTCTGGAATGTGACAACACTTGATGAAAGTATAGCTCTGTTACTCCAACAATCCCAGTTTGACAGGAAGGACTAGAGCCAAGATGATCTAAGGCCCATTTTCTTCAGGTACAAGGCATCGTCGAGCTACCAGCAGCAAATATTATCAGGGCACTCAGTCAAGCAGCCAATACTCATGAGTCAGGTAGACATTGTAAATGAGTTGCATGAGCCAGAACGAGGATTCTTTGTGCGGGCAATAAATAGGCAATGCACAATGTGTCATCAATAAGTACTACCAAGTTCATGGGAGATTTACAAAATTTTTGGGAAGACATTACCCATAACGAGGTAGACTTTGCCCAGAAATGTTTCAGACAATGATTAGAAGATTCATAATATGAAAATAAATATGGTCTTAAATATGGTCTAGACTCATGGCCTGCACCAAAGAGAAGATCTATTCAGCCTGGGAAAATGCACAATAAAACAATCTTATTTGCTGCGTATGTTCAGTCATAATGTCACTGAGGCAGTCAATGCATTTACATACATTTGCAATTGAACTGGGCGGCAGGCATTCTGACCACTTATTTGCAGATCTGATAATTTGTGCCTTCGTAATTTAATTACATCCTTACTGTGAAGATACATTACAAGCCTGTTATTTACACTACAAAGGAAACCACCTTAATTATACACCTACTGGGAAGATAATGTACCAACCTGGTGCAATTTACATTCCAAAAGAAACACAGATGCACAGAATCCACCTCATGTCCTCTTTACTAACAGTGTGAGACCCTCTTCTGAAGCAGAAGGCCAGGAAATGTGTGCAAAGGTGGCCTGTGTTCAGCATGGGTCAGAGACATCCCCCCTCATCAAGTACCAGCTCCTAATGTTCTACACTTTAAGGTGAGAAATTTACATAGCAGCAACATCTTCCAACAGCGAAATTTATACAAAAAAACTCCCCCAAAACCACAAACATAGCACACATCATTGCCTCAGGTACTACCAAAACAATCATCATGTAGACTTGCTGATTACCCACCAACCAAAAAAGTATTAAAGCTCACCAAAGACACTGTGCAAGAATATAAGTACTAAAGGTTTCTGCAGTCCTGAGAAGAAAATATAGCATGTCCACGGTCCTCCCTTAGTATACATGTTCCACACATTTATAGCAACTAAAGCCTCTAAGGCTCTGGAGTGGGACACCTCATTAACTCACCTACTTTGCAAAGCCAGCCTTAGAGCAGAGAGTCGTTCTGTGGTCCAATATAGGGAGCTGGCAGGCTACCGGATTGCGATAACAAACCTTCCAAGAGCACCTACAGAATAGCAAGACAAAACTGTTCTCCCAGTCTCGCTCACATGGAATGGGACTACAGAATCCTGTGTTCCAATTGCTGCATTGCCCATTTTCTGATACCCACCGTACTGATGATAGCTAACTAAAGACGCCCCTTCTGCGTCAGCTAAAATTACACAATTGAACCATTTCCAAATGTTACCCTTATTAAATCCACTGCTGAAAAAACATGGCGGCTCCTGAGTGTGACAGCACAAGCAGGCAGTAAAAAATTACAGTGAATATGTAGTTATATCCCACGACGACTTCTCCACATGGCACAGAGACATGTAAAGAAATGTAGATATATGACAAATGATCACTGGAAATTTCGAATGTAGTGGCACTTACCTGTTAAGGATCAGTGTACAGCTCTCTCCAACCAGGGGAGAGGGTGCAACACTCACAACTTCCAGAATGAAAAGAATTCTTGGCCCTGGACGAGAAACCCATGAAGAGCTCAGAGCTGTGTATACTGTCAGTGTCAAGCCCAGAATGTATCAGCCTTCCCTTGGTGCATAGAAGACTAACTGCATTTTATGCTTGGCTTGAGGTGGTGGTATCCCACATCCCTGGAATACACCACAACGGTACCAAATGCACCAAAAAGCCAACTTTGAAAGTGATGGAGGAGATCCACCTTATCATTGACAATGGGGATGCATGCCTTCTGGTCCTGTTGGACTTGTCGGCAGCTTTTAACACAGGACCCATGTTTTACTACTAAGGACCCATGAACCAAGAATATGCTTCAGCAACTGGGCTAAAAAAAATGTCATACTGCCTAAAAAGTCAATCACAAATGCACAATTAATAAAACTGGGAAACTATTTTTATTTATTTACTTTATAGAATTTTATATAGCTATACATCCTAAACGCATACAGTAGTCTGCTGTGTAACTCGGGGCACCACACACTTTCCGATTCTATGCGATTTATATGGGGGAAAACTAGGTTTGCTGCTAGAAAAGTTTGGTGGAAAGCTCCACCAGTATGCCGAGGACACACCATTGTATTTAAAACTCATTCATCAATCTCCAAAACCTACAAATCATTTTGAACTGCTTCGCTGCGGCAGATATCCCACAGAGGTGCAGAAAATAATGATGCCTGAGCGTTCCGCACACGCCCACCAAGCGTCCGACGCTTTGAAAAGGTTAAAGAAAATATATGACTGGATAAATACATACTGCCTGAAAATTAACCCTGAGTATTTGCTAATTTCCTTCAGATCTGACAATAAACTCGACGCTTTTTTGGCTCTGTGCCAGACACTAACGAAACCATCAAATCCCTACAAGTCATGACCAACTCTTTCCTTACAATGATTTCTTCTGCAAACAAATCAGTGCACTCCGCTAACATCCATCTCTACCAAAGCGAACAAAACACCTTCTTTCCTGCAATCAATGAAAAAGAGCAGCCATCACTCATCATATCCAGAACATACTAGGATGGATTGCCTGAGTGTTTACCAGCATCCCTGTGTCCCCTCCAAAGGCTGTTTTACACTCCACAGAATGCGTCAATGAAGGGGAACAAAAGGTTCAACCACATCTGTCCAATCTTGAGGGAGCTTCAAGAGACTAAAGACAAGATTTAAGATAAAAATGTGTTTCCTAAAGTACAATACTGTACTCTAAGGCAAGCCTGGCAACTTGGCGCTCTTCAATTTCCGATTGCATGAGATAATCTAGAAAAAAAGAGCTCACTTGCTGTGGAAACTCCGAAATGTAGATCTTTAGAGCCTCAAACAATCCTGCAGAAGCACAACAAAGTTCTTATTGCCTCGACACCGGAGACCAGAACCTAATAGCTAATCATTATGATAAAACTGGTCTTACATTGACAGATTGGGTCCTTCGGACAAGTCTATCAATAAGGTACCTCGAACTATCTATCACCTACTAATTTCAAAACGGAGTATTGACAACTGCTTTGTGACCTGAAACGATCCAATAGCCCTCATATAATTTGTAATATGTTTGGGTGTGATAAAGAATGTTCTATATCGTCCTTGCTCTCACCCTCTCCCGACCTCTTCCTGCTCTTCCCCTTCTTACGACTTCTTCCAACCCACTTCTTCCAACAATTTGCGATTCCCTAATGGCGATGCGTGTAGCCTTTCCTAAATGCGAACTGTGCATGAAGCAAACTCTAATTACCATCAACATCAAGTTCATGGTAATTTGTGAATGCTTTGAAAAATGCATTTTTCAAAGTTCCATGTCATGCACATGTTTTACATGTGCACACTTACCTTTTTTGGGAGGTGCTTCAGGAAGATGCCTTGGGCCCCCGGTAACCTTTGGATTTGCAATTATCAGTTTGGTAATTGCAATTTACGAATGCATTACCATTCATTCCTATGGCCTGTAGGCCCATAGGAATGGACGGAGTCACATTAGCTGATAGTGATTTGCAATTTCCAAATCGTGATTAGCTAATGTTAAGGAATCGTAAATTATTTTGCGATTCCTACTTGCATAGCCATTTGCGATTACCAAACAGTGATTCCGTAAAAATTGCTATTTGGTACTCGCAAATGGGGAGTTTGATACATGTGCCACAAAGTGCTTTATTACCTTTCTGGCGACACAGTGATATATAAAACCTTTAAATAAAATAAATACAGCACAGGGACTCAGTCTTGGGCCAAGTGGTTGTTGCTGCACTAAGGGGTAATATGTATCATTGGTATCCTTTTTATTTGCTTTGGGAAAGCACAACCAATAGAGTAACAGGAATCTACTATGGACGATTGGTGGCCTCTACTGAATCACTGGTATGCACCAAACAAAAAGGCAGCATGCGTTAAGAGCAAAAGAGATGAAGCACTTTGCTAGTGTCTAGAATATTGCCTTTAGTTTAGAAATAAAGATACATTTTGAAAGGCTCAAACCTCCCCAATACAAACAAGAGTTTTGCTTTGTTTGTGAATTAAATTAAATATTTCATAATTTGTATATATGATTGATGTACAAGTGTCCCTGTATTTTTAATATTGGGTTAATGTTCAAATCACAGATATTGCTTAGGCAGTGGTCTTGGTGTCCAGTAATGATTCAATAGGGGTTAGCAGGAGTCAAAAGGTAAAGCACTACTAACCTAGTAAACTCTTCTGTTATGATGATCACTGTTTCTGGTAGAAATTCATACTTATTAACAGACCCAAAGTGTTTTAAATGACGCCACAGTGGTAAATAAAATTGAGGTAAAAGCCTCTCTGTCCATCCCACCACAGAGGCTGCTGTACGTGTGCACTACCACTCCCCCCTGGCTTGTGACTACACTAGTGATACAACAAATCATAGTTACAGTACAAGATACCAGTAGCTGAAATAGACAAAGTATGTAATCTGCCTGTTTTTTGCCATGGCCGGTGATGTAAAGCTCACTCCTCTGACTCTGTTCAACAGAGCTCCTTCGAGCCCTCTTTTTACACCCCTAAAGGGAAAGTTATACTTCAGCCTTCAGTGACAGAAGAGCAGTGATGTAATGTTACCCCCAACAAGGTAGCAAATGGAGAGGGAAAGGCAGAGGTCATGGCTGCCTGAACAATGGCTAGTCATTCACAATTAAATTGTTGGCCCCTCAAAATAGATATGTTTCAGAAGTTGCCACTTTCTTAATCAGTGGGTATCACTTTTTCAGACCCGTGGGTTCAGAAAAAGGATTGGGTTAGAAGACAGCGTTTTACTATTCCCCAGTCCTACTTGTTCCTCTTCGTCTGATGAGATTTTACAAACTAAAAAAAAGGGTTGCTTCAGAGGAGGAATGAGATCTTCTTCGGAAGGGAGCAGAAGATGTGATGCTAGATTCATGCTAGGTTTTGCCAGCAATCTTTTTTTACTGAGATAGGTAGAAGAGGGCTACCATCCAGTTATATATCTAAACAGTAGAACGGATTTGCTCTCTACTGGTACTTCAAGATGAAACGAGTCCATTCTATCAGGGATTATCTTCAGCAGTGGAATTGGAGGGTAGAGATTAATCTTGAAGATTCTTGTTTGTCGGTTCAAATACAGTGAGCAAGGGACCCACATCGGGGCATACCCTGCCAACTTAGGGCGAACAAAGCAAACACTTGGAGATGATGGAAGGAGCTCTGAAACTTTTCAGACACTCGCCTCCAGTCACAGATCTGGGTTGAATCCATCATTGTTTTTAGCTCACTTCACCACCTCAGTTCAGACACAGCTATATGCAAATCAGTCTTGACCGGTGCCTCCTAGAAACAGTCCAGCCCAAATTGCCATGCCTGGTCTTCCCTGAACCGTAAACAAGCATCTTGGGACTGGTTTCTGGTTAACACCCTTCATCAGCCAGGCTAGCTTGAATCCAGTGGCAAAATGAGCAAGGGACCCATGTCTGGGCATACCCTGCCAGCTTAGGGCGAACAAAGCAAACTCAAGGAGATGATGAAACTTTTCAGACACTCACCCTCAGTCATAGATCTGGGTTGAATCCATCACCATTCTTTAGTTCACTTCGCCACCCCAGTTCAGACACTCTCCGAGTTAACTATGTTATGTTGTCCCATTTCTTTTCACAAAGATTCTTATGTTAAAGCATTGGATATCACAAACAAACTTTTTCTCCGCAGGAGGTTACTTTGCATGAAGACTTTAGAACCTTCTGTTTTTTTATGTAACTTTACAACACTGCAAGAGGTGGTGTTGTAGATGTTCTTAATTGTTATGTTATGAAGTAGAGACTCTCCCTCTCTCTTCCTCGTTCACTAGTATGAAGAATAAATGGTAGTCAGTCTGAGGAGGTCAAAGGGTTATCAAGCAGGTACTATATATCACCATGGGGCGACCCAGTATCCCTCAGAACCTGGGCAAAACAAATCAATATAGACAATGGTTCTGTCGGGGTAGAATACCTGATTCCTTCAACACATGAACTAAATTCTGTTTAAGGTACAATTTATAGTCTTCTCATTATTTAAGACAAAGCTCCAAACCAGGAGCTTGCTCACCACATAAATCCAACATCAAGAACAATTCAAGTTATTTATTCGTTTGTAATCTATGAATTGATTTTTCATTCATAAATATTTTCAAAACACGGCGCAAAACGTAGTAGAAAGTGATTATAGTGTGACATACAGTGAAATAGTGACATTCAAACATGTGTTTGTACAAATCAGTGAGGAAGGGAAAAAGAAAATCTTTTTGCCAGTTTCCAAATCAAGTTAGAATTATCACAGTAATCCACTTCACTTGGATGTCATGAAACCGGATATTCTGTACTGATCCACTGATATTAAGTTCGTCGACGATTCGACCCTATGGACCAGCATCAAATGGTCCGGGTAGATACCTAGATTTCAATAGAGGGGGCTCCCAAGAGCACAGGGCAATACAGAAGACTGGGAGGAAACTCCACACAGCAATGAACAAGCTTTGCAGGAGGAATTTGGCTGAATCCATCCCCCATGGTCTGATCTATCTAGAGGGTGGGATCCACCTTTCCCGAGAGGGGACAGATATGTTTCTCCTTGACATCAGAGGAGCATTAAAGCTAGCAGGTTGTGGTTAGGTCAAGGATTAGCGGATGGGACGGTAGGGGGTGCTATGGAAGAAATGAATTAGAATTTGGGGTAGGTCACTCTTCCTTCTCAAAGCATAAATACAACCATTGAACTCAAAGTCATTAAATTAACCTGTGCTCAACCCCTTGTCAGCTAGGGCACAACGCATACTAGCTTAACTTAGGTTAATGTGTAAAGTATTTATACAGTACCAAGACAGCAATAAAGTCAAAATGTCAAACAATAAAACTCACAATTGAATTAGAAAAAATACACTTTTTTTAGTACACAAAATAACACCAAAAATGATGAAAATTCAAATAGGGGAACCAGAGATAACAACTGTATTTATTTATTTTTGTTGTTGTAGAAATAGAGCTAAAGTCACAAAGCGCCAATGATAGTCTATGGTCGTGGTAGACTGGGACCTAGGCGCAATTTGAGGCAGTCAGCGAATTGGATACACCAATCAGGTTTGTCCTGGTCAAACATTTTCTCTTCTGACTTACGGCCACATTACGTGCTAATGGCTAAATTCTGAACCCTGTGCAAATACGTGTTTTCACAGGGATTAGAATTACAAGTTGTTTGGTAGTCATCACTGCCTCACAGTTCCCCTCCCCCCCCCCCTGATATATTTTAGCAGGTTTTATCAGAATTTATCAGGAGAAAAGGCATGGAAAAAAAGGCAAAACCTGTGGGATTTGATATGAATAAAAAAACGACTCCCCACGTCATGCCTCATTTTCAGTTAAATACTCCGAATAGGAGGCATTTACTATATGTTGTACTAATGGAGTAAAAGTTCCAGGGACTAGCCTGTGGGATGTGGTGCTCCAAGAATTACACACTCAGACATGTTTGAAGAGGAAGTTTTAATTTGGCACCCCATGCCCAGCTTACATCGAATCTTCATGCTCTCTGTCAACTCTCGCACACACTGTGGATTCTAGAACACCGGGTTTGGGTGGTGCCAAAAGGTTTAGACAAAGGGAAAGGGTGTTGATTTAGAGTATACCGCACAACCTTAACCACTTTTTCTGTAGTTCCTGTTTGCCTTACTGCACACACCCCCAAAATGACATGTGTCTGCATTTTCAAGATAGTGAAAGTCTTCGGCCACACTAAACTTAGGCTCTGACTTCTTTAGAGTGGGTGTGGGGCGAGTACTATGGTAATCCTAGTGTCCTCCCACATCCAACGTTAAAATCCATTCTGAGGCAGGCAGTGTTCCCACAGCAAACCCAGAGACAGAAGTCTGGTAGGAAGAAAGCACAGTCCTCCAGCAAACATACAGTTGACACTAAACAACTACCTTGGCATTCTGTTCGCTCTTTTTTAAGTCTCCTCTGGGTGTTACATTTGGCTCAACTGACCTGTCAAAAAGGATTTGACACCAATGTCAACAAGCATTGAAATAGCCAATAGGTCTCGCTTTTGGGACTTAATAAGTATTTCGTTATGCAGCACAATATCCTTGGTACAACAACATCAACTGTTGAATGGCTAAACACAGCCATGCAACAGCTGATGTTGTAGACCCAAGGATAGTGAGCGGCATACCTAAATACTTATAAAGTACCAAAAGCAAGACCTATTGGCTATGCCAATGCTTGTTTTAATTGCTATTTGTGTCATTTTAATTTTGGAGAGTGGTAATCGATATTTTAGTATGCAATATTAGTGACTTGATAAATATTTAGTTCGATGTTATGGGGTTGATGCTGTGTCAGTGAACTGTTTCGATTTCCAGCTATTTAGTGGAAATATATTCTATTAAGAAAAGACCATCTCCATGTGTTCTTGGTCGATTTGAAGGCTGCATTGGGTTTAGTTCCTGGACAATGCCTGTGGGAAGTTCTCAAACAATATGCTATCCGTGAAGATCTTTTATACATTCTAATTAAATTGCATACTGACACTTTTAAGCTCAAGTCAGGTGGAATAGTCACTGGAATTTTACTGATAGGATTCCCATTAACTGCGGGGTTAGACAGGGGTGTGTACTAGCACCCACCCGATTCCGTTTGTATATTAATGGTCTGGTGGGGTGGATGAATAGTTACCAAAACGAGGCTCCAAAATTAGCAAACATCAACACTCCTGTGTTGATATTTGCCGATGGCACTTTACTTATGTGACGCACCCCTATGGGTACGTACGAGATCTTTCCTCAATATAGTTTTTTTTGTGCTATTTAAATTATTAAATGTTAATCCTGTTCATGGAAATGTCGGATCTATTCAATCAGGTTATGTTTATGGAACTTAATACCTAATGAAAGCTGCTTGTTTTTATATATAATTATCACGGTGCAGTAATATTATTGTCGTTTAATTGGAATTATTTTTTTTTTAAATGCACTTTTCTGGATATATTTATGTTACCGAAATAACGTTATTTGTACTACATACACATGTATTGAAATATGTATACTTACACAAATACACACATAGTGGCATATGAATAGGTAAATATACACAAGTGAAGACATACCTACACGTACACAAATTCATGAATGGGTAAATTCATAGATATACAGCCCTGCTCGTTCAGACAGGAGTATACACACACACATACACCCAAACGCACATATATGGTAGCAAATGTGCCTCACACACACCAAACCCAGAAAGCTGACCTATATTGTTATCATCAGAGTGCAAATAAAGTCAATTTTATGATTTTTATAACATAGTCCACTTAATATCATTTAGTGTAGGGCACGCTTAGAAACTGCCTACCAGCAGGAAACAAAGGCTATGTCATTAAAATATGATATGATGGGCATAATCGGTTTTCATGATTTACCAACAATTTGGGTTTTTGTTTTCCTCTATCAGAGCTATCATTAGCCATTTGGGGGGCTGTTGATGTTTTGAAAGAAAGTGTGTTCCAGGGGCGGAGTCTGTCTGAAGGGCTGCGGTTAGTTTGGGCATGCCCTGCACCCCTGTGAAAAGGAGAGCCATTTCTAAAATATTAAGAGGGTCGTCTACGTTTTACCTACCAGTGGTGGATGCCCGCCTGTTTCCTATAATACTCCAAGTCCATTTATAAAGACACCTTTCTGTGTATACGTGAAACTGGCAAGTCAAGATAGTATACATCACTTGAGGAACTATACATCTCTACTGCATTCTATTTCACATATTTGTATTGTATCATATTTCTCAATTGTAAATTGCCCCGTTTCCCTTCCGAGTCACACAGCCCTGCAGTACACACTTGACCTCACCCCTGTATTCACAAGGCGTTAAGGCATACACAGACCAGTTAGACACTAAAAGTGCACCATTTGTGTTTCCTTATAAATAGATACTTTCTGAATTCTGCATTTAAGCGAATTACTGCTTTAAATAGTGCTATGGCAGGCTAACCCTTGAAATCCACAGCAGTCAGTCTAACAAAATCGTATCGGCCAATCACATGGCGTTCAGCAGAGACTGGATTTTTTCTCGGGCAAGACATGCGATGTGTAACTGCAGACCAAAAACATACCAACGTTTTCAGTCACGAAATTATTACGAACAACTTTGGCAGTCCCGGTGGATTTGAACCAGCAAGTTAACAAATACATCCATGTCTGCAGTTCGCATGTATTAATCTTTACTTTTTGAAGCAATGAACAGGATTGCAGCTCAGCATACGTTTCCCTTTGTTCTTATAGGGAGCAAGATTTTCTTTCTATTGCGTTTCAGAAATGCACCACTGTAGTTTATCTTGCCTTGTTTCTGGTGACGACGTAATTTTCATTCCAGAACTCCCCTTTTTGGCGGCGCTGAAAGGGCTGCTGCGCGTCGAAGGCGTATTATAAATGGTTTGGAGCCGGCTCCACCGGGGAGAAACGGGAGAGGTCGACTTTATTCTAAACCAAAAGCCAATCAAGTCTGATGCTTTAATGAAGTCTTCTGCAAGAGCAATCGGTTTGAAAGGCAGGCTGCAGATGAAGAAGAAATGATTTTTATACCAGGCGCTCGGAGGTTGCCGTTTGTGGCGCACTGAAGGATGGCTCCCGCTGGCAGGCAGCGGTGCGCCTCTATGAGGATTTACTGCGGCTGAACTAGAAGGATGCTCTTGCAGGGCAGGCATAGAATATTTGTTGCGTTGTATGTCAAAAAGAGCCTGGCCATTTCGATTCATGCAAGGGTTAACATATGTTAACAAAGTATATGAAAACGATTCTGTTGATACCGCGGTTCTCTATCAATCAGGTAAAATACCAAAGTATAAAGTACTAATATTAACAAAAGTAATTAAACAAGACAAGCCCGGCTTCAAAAGTGGTGCGAGCGCCCGCTGCGACGAAAGCAGCATATGTTTCCACTTAACGCGCGAGCAGCCCACCTCCCTTTCCTTCTTTCATTTAGTTGCTTCCCTGTGAAATGGATCCAACAAGCATGCCGTGCGACAAGGGAAGCTTGTAATAAGAGAAGCGGATGAGGAAGGAGTGGGAGAAGGGAGAGGGTAGGGGAGGCGATTCACGCGCTGCAAGGCTTAATGAGCCATTACAGAAAGCCAGATGGCCTGTGCATGTTCATGTGCGCATAGCCGCACGCTGGTGGACGGAAAAAGCCTTTGGGTAGCACTTTGAAAACCCGCTTACTAAATGTCTCGCCAGAGCACCACATGCGCTGGCTCAGGCGAGACCCAAAAAGGATGTCCTCAGCTCCCCGCTGCATGTTCTGTGCAGTTCGTATGAGTCATAACTGCCCATTCAGGTCAACATATTGTTTGCTCCTGGGGGCATTCCACACCTATTCAAGACTTAGCACAGGCTCAGAGCTGGCAGAGACTTGTGTGACTTATTAAGGATTTCTTAAAAATCAGTCTTCATCCTTTTATAACTAGTCCCATTTCAGAGTTGCATTATCAATATTTTAATCTGCACTCTGAACTTCTACATAGGACAGCTAGGCCTGCCACAGTGAAAAAATAATGTATTTAAGAGGCTTTATATAGCGCTGGCCAGACCCGAAGGTATCAGAGCGCTTTACAGCAGAAAGGAGATAAATCAAATAAAGGAGACAAAAGTAAACATACGTGTTCAAAAGTTCCATTGTGCTGTGCGTCCGAGGTGCACCATTGAGGTAGAGAGGTCCAGAGGTAGTCTTGATGCATGGACAAAGTCTTAGGCTAAGTCTTCCCCCGAGTGGCGGTGAACAAGGAGGGGGTTAGGGAGCGGGGATGAGGTAGGGAGTGAAGGAGCATTGCCTGGTGACTGCAGAGTGGAGGCTTGTGTATTTCAGATTTCAGTTCAGGAAGGCACGGTTAAGGTAGAGGCCCTTTTAGGAGTCTTTTGAATTTTACAAAGGAGGGGGTAGTTCTGATATCAACAGGGATGGAGTTCCAGATTTTGGGTTTGTTCCCCGAGAAGGAACGTGCTGCAGTTTTTTGTTTGCGTGTTTTCAAGGGGATGAGTAAGAGGGTGTTGGTGCTCCTGAGGTTTCTTGACTGGACGGCCTAGTCACGTTAGGGACATGTTATTATTAATTTTCTACATGTCCCACTTTGAAATACCATGCACCCTAGCTTGTGGGCTTCAAGGCTTATATGGGATTACGTATTAATATTTAAAATGGAGGTTTTCACTTACAAAAGGGTTTCCTTTGACAGGTTGCAGTGTATGTTTTCAATTGTTACAGTTCGGCTACACCAGTAGGCGTGAAGCCATGCCTATAGTGAAGGACACAATAGGGGCTGCAATCCATTAGTGGCATTTAACTTCCAGGCCATTGGGTGCATTTTGAACTATATACTAGGGACTTACAGGCAAATTAAATATACCCATTAGGTCAATCGATCTATCATCAATCTTTTTCCGGTTTCTTGCATAAGAAGCATATAATAATGAATTAAAATGCCATAAAAAAATTCAGAGATCTAATATAAGTTAAAACTATATCCACAGCTGCCTGAAAAAGAATTAGCTTTACATCAAGATTCAAAAACGCTTGTCTCACATGAACAGCACCGGATAAAAAGAGGGCCACATTAAGACAAACTTATCAGATAATAACATTAAATAGAAAAGTGCAGGACGGACTTTTGTAAAGTGCTTAACTGTAAACAGCGTTAAATTAAAAGACCATCATAGGCTTTTGTAGAAAGTTAGAATTATAATAAAGTGCACTGTGTCCTGGGCTGAATTACTATTGCAGCTACATGGACTCGGGGGAAAAAAACGTAGGAGATGCCACAATGAACTGCTATTAAAAGATGCATTATATTTAAACGAAAATGGGTCAAAAGAAGCCAATTGTGATGAAATATGCTGTATATTAGGTATGGTTCAAGTGAAAGCGTAGTGTGTGGCGATAAATAGGCTTTTACAGTAATTCTACCAATGATGTCAATTAAACCATGTTTAAAGGGGGAGCATATGCACTTTACTACTGGCTAGCAAGGGAAAAGTGAATAAAGTTCTAAAGCCAGCAAAATTATAGGGCCAAGCAAAAGGTGAAAACTCAGGGGTTACCACACAGAAAAGGCAGATATCCAACAGGAGTTAACCACTGGGCAGCATGGAGGAGGGTGGAAGGTCAGATTGGCATTGATAAGACACCCGAGAGTAAAAGGCGGCGAGGGCTCGCTGACCCAGTAGATGTACCTGGAGATGCCAGATGATATGGTCCCTGGGGGTAAATTAAGAGGGTACAACAAAGTGCAAGCCCAGCACTTGCGGCCTGAACCTAGAACAGAAGCCACCAGTAAACAATAAGAGACAAGACTGAGCCTCAAATCTACAGAAGTATCTTCAAAAGAAGTTATGAAAATGCAGAAGTGTTTGCAAAAGAAATTATAAAACCGATGCTGACCCAGCATGTCACCCAAGTTTGGGTCATGTATTTGTTCAATGAATGGCTGTCAATAAAATGCTTTTTTTTTTTTTTTTTTTTACAAGTGACTCAACATAATGTAGGAGCAGGGTCTGTTGAAGGGAAATGATGACAGAAGAAAGCACTGGGATATGTCTGGCACCCCGCTCACCCATTCTGGCGTAGAGCCATGTACAATTTGTGTACAAAACAGTGGAAAGGTTCTATTCCAAGCTCTCCTCTTCAAATCCCAGGAGCAGCAGCATAGGACTACCATCACACAAAACAATACTACAGATCACAAGCTTCTCCTGCATGTGCACGCTTTTTACTGCACAAACAGTTTAAAACAGTAACTTCACCCGATTCCTCCCATGAACACAGATTGTACGAAAAGTGTTTCTAGTTGAAACGGACATCGCTAAACGTGTCTAAATTAGGAGGATTCTTGGCTAGGGCACTCCAGGCCATTAATTTGAGATGGACTGAAAAAACTGCAATGTTTTAAACTGGACAGCATATAAAACAGAAGCTTGCAGATGGGTGTACCCATAGCCCCGAATCCTCTACACAGCACTCTTTCTAACTCAGCTTGTGCTTTAGCCACCAGGGCTAATGGGGTACATGCCTGGGTCTCACACCTTTTCACTGCATGGTTGCCCTCTAGCCGACATGTTATGGAAGAATTACAGTTGCAACCGCTGTGCAAGACACTGCTCACTAATAGCAATTGTTGTGCTCAGGGCTGGCCTTTAGCACAGAAGCACTGGCATATAGAGGCAGGGTTGAGGTCCTCGAAAAATATTACCAGACCTACAGATCTAGTGACTTGAATAATCTACTCAACCAAACTGTAATGCACTTGATTCTTCAACTGTTCTTAAACTGTGTGATCCTAGGCAAACGTTTTATTTCACCAAGTCGCCTTTTTCTTCATTATCACACATAAGAGCACCATGAAATATGTGCTTTCAGAAGGTCTGCGATACAAAACTCTTGTCTGATTTAATAGACTAAACTTTAGCTACATGTATAATAAGAATCTAGCCCACATGTAGGGTACATATTTCCCCTGACTTTCCTCTTAATTCACTATTAGCATTGTCATTAGTGCGTAGAAGGCATGTTTCTCAGATCTGGTTTAAAATAGCTCACTTTTAATAAATATATTACTAAAGCATTGTGTAGCAGCACACTGACATTTACAAACAGCATATTTCTCATTGAAACAGCCACAGACTTTCCCACTCGCATGCCGTTTTACTGATAGAACTACAGAGTGTACAATGTTTTGATATCGGGTTTCGGACGATATTTAACACTTTCACATCACCAAATAACGTGCTCTGGTTTGTTTTGATCCTACTAAAATGTTCTTTTCCATCACAAATTAGAATTACAAAAAAAAGTGCTTACCTAACTGCCGATGTATATTGAAATAGTTATACAGTTCATTAGAAAGCAATTTAAATGTTGAGTGGCAGAAGAAAAACTGACTTTCTACAGCCTTTATTTCACACCCCATGACAATTGCTAGACAGCTCACATTACAAAATCCTCTATCTTTGCAGCCAGAGGAAGAAAAGTAAACACAGACCTCCACAATAAAATGAGCTGCCATTTGTAACAAGCATTTACAATGCAATAGGTCTTGCAGCATTAAAGTTTGAGTTATTGGCATTGTGTATGACAATGCGTCGCATGCATTTTTTAGCAAACTTTGAATTGGTGAGCAGTGAGAGTGTGTGCAAGAGTATGCTGTTGGTCACAGCTGTTATTATTCACACAGCTCTGATGATGCACCTCACGCACGGGGCTGACGCAGTTATTATTCACACAGCTCTGATGATGCACCTCAGCCACAGGCTTACAGCTGTTATTATTCACACAGCTCTGATGATGCACCTCAGCATGGGGCTGACGCAGTTATTATTCACACAGCTCTGATGATGCACCTCAGGCACGGGCTGACGCAGTTATTGTTCACACAGCTCTGATGATGCACCTCAGTCACGGGCTCACAGCTGTTATTATTCACACAGCTCTGATGATGCACCTCAGGCATGGGGCTGACAGTTATTATTCACACAGCTCATACGTCCCAGACTTCACCTGCACCACACAGACTTGACGCTCAGATAGGATCCGGAAAGGGTACAGCCGGTCCAACCAGGGGAGAGCAGCAGATCCCGGGAAGGGAACACCCGATCGCGGAGAAACTACCAGCAGACCGGCTCTGACGCGGCGGGGATTCGTCAGCGGATCCAGACAGATCCTCTTAGCAGAGGAAGGGGGCTCGCGAGCGGTGATCTGCTCCCGGCAGAGACCAGAAGATCTAGGCTGCGATTGCCTCTGCTGAGTTGATTCCGTGAGATCAGCCGATGTAGGCTGAGTCTTTTTTGGAGACCGTGGAAGGTGGGGGCAGCTTTTCAGGGAGAAATTCAAGGACCCAAAAAGCAGCAGGTCTCACCGGGTGCAAAGGGCTCGGATCTTGCGGAGGAGGGAGCGCTGCTCCCGGCAGGGCGATCCAAGCACAGCCCGGCTGCCTCTGGCCGGGGTCCCCTCGCTGCCCACGCTGACCGAGTCTACAGACTCCTGAGCCCTTCAATGCTGCAGCCCGCCCCCACCCGGCTCCGGGATCACATCTGTAGAGGGGGAGATAGCGAGCAGCAGCCCCCTGCCTGGGAAAACAGAAAGTTGCATTGAAAAGAGCAGGCGAGCAGGGGGAGGGCTCTTCTTCCTCTCTGTGCCCGCAGAGTAATCAAGCGCCCATTGCACGGATGAGGAGGGCCGGACCGCCTGGCGGGCGGGCTGTCATGGCAGTGCGCGAGCCTCGCACATCCTTGCAGGATCCTTGTTGGGCCAACATTTCAATCAAATGTAGTCAGGAAACCGAAGCCTTCCTTGGGGCGGGACTTCTGTCTTCGGAAGCCCGCGCGCGCGCCCACGGAGTGCCTGAGAGCAGGGCTCCCATGCCCGAGGGAGAGCCCCGCGGAGGCCAGAAGTCCAGAATGGCAGTAAGTGGGGCTTAGTTGTAGGGGGAGAGGGGGGGTGCGCTTGTGTATGTGTGTATGTGTGCGGCGGGGGGGGTGGGGGTCTTTGTATGTGTGTGTGCATGTGTATAGGTGCGCTGGTGTGAGTGTGTGTTCGGCGGCGGGGGGGGGGGATCTCTGTATGTGTGTGTACCTGTCTGTTTGTGTGTGCGTGTCCATATACATTGTGCGTGTGTGTGTGTGTGTGTGTGAACAGCCTGCCGAAATCGGAGCGCATGTTCACGCGCGTGACCCGATCCGATTCGATTCCGGCAGGCTGCGTGCGTGTGCCAGTCTCTTGTCTCCAAGTCCTGTTAGTCATTGAAAGCTGAAACGATTGCATTAGGCTCGCTTTGCGACAGCAGGGGCTTTGCCCCTGCAATCGCAGGCGCGAGACCTAAAAAAGGCATAAACTGACATATGACCCCTGTCTTTGAACATGCAGCAAACGACACAGGATTAAAAAAAGATTTAAAAGGCATCTATATTCCTTATTCATTTTCTGATTGAACAGAACACCTATTCTTTGCCAGAACGGGGGAAACTGGGCACTACAAAAAAAACAACAAAAAAAAACACCCTGATAAAAACTGACTCGCTAGACAAAGTGGAATTTTCGATGCTTGGGTCGGACTTGGACACAAAATAGGCCCAGGTCAGGATGGGACACAAAATAGACCCAGGTACCAAAATAAAAGTGGCCTTCGTTAGTGACTCAGATGGCTAAAAAGAAGCGGCCCACATCTGCAAATCAGAGCAGTTTTGATCTTGTACAGGCACGCTAAATAGGTGATTTGCAAGGTTTGGGAGACTGCGTGGTTTTGTGCTTGCTGCAGGACATGTTTGGGGTATTAACATGGACATCAAGTCACTGCATCAGCTAAACTCCTCATTCAACTATACTATTTGCACGCTGCCTATTTAACCCTGGCGCGCCTTCATAAGGTAGGCCTGTACCCGATCGCCTCCTGCACATGATGCGGCCAAGACCCAGCTGATTTTTATCATATGGTGTGGGCATGTCCCCAGCAGACACGTTCTGGGGGGGCACTGAGGAGAAACTCACAGAGGTTCTGGGGTGGGAGGTTCCCCACGACACTCGCTCCTGAGGATCACCGATGGGTTGGATGGATCCAGGAATGACAAGCTGTTTTTTAACTTGGCCATGGTAGTAGCAAAGCAGGACATAGCCGCTGCCTGGAAACATCCAGCTCCGCATAGCCTTTGGAGGTGGCAGGAAGGTGTGGACTGGTGTGCGATACAGGAAAAACCCATGTACGAGGCAAGGGGTTGCCCGAAGAAATATCGTAGGGTGTGGGGCAAATGGGTGGGCTTAATGGATTACACCTGGAACGTATGCTAAATGTTTATACCAAGCTAAATCAAGTGGGGACCTGTGCTATGTGACTGCTCATCCAACTGATTGGGAATTGTCCTGTATAATGTACTGTGCTGATTGGCTGGTATTTGTTTTAATGTTAAAAATCAATAAAATTGGCCATTAAAAAAAACATGGAAATCAAACAAAAAAAAACTGTCCCCACAGACTGTAAAACAGGCCCGAAAAAATGTCCATGTAATGACCTGTCAAAGAAACACTTCTGGCACTGCCAGGTTGCCATACAAGTATTTAATAAAAAACCCAGAGGTAATTCATAGATCAAGGAAGGTCACGAGAACAGTATACACAACAACGTCCAACAGGCACTGACAGACACTGTTATACCACTTCCTTACTCCCAGAGTTCTTTAGTGTGGAGGTTCATATTGAACATGTGCTGCTAATATACAGAAGTTGTATATAAACACACTCTTTCCTGCTCAGGTCAGAGGTTCACTCTTGCGGGATTAGCTGTATCCAAAATAAAATCTTTATTTTAAGTGACATTTGGTCGGATACATATATATATATATATATATATATATATATATATATATATACACACACACACATATATACACACACACACACACACACACACAACACCCACACGTACTATATATATATATATATATATAAATAAATAAATAAATAAATAAATAAATAATATGGCCACCCCAACCATGTACAGTGGAGTGCATGGAGCTGCCTACAACAGTCTCCTTCCAAGCTGAGCAAATAAGCGAGTTTAAACACTATTTCTACAGATTGCCAGTTCCACTGCCTGGGGTGTGCACTCGGAGTAGGATTCTTTTTGTTTAATTATCAGTGCCCGTGGAGTGAGAATCCTATCTCTATACTCTACCTCCCCCCATTGTTGCTATTGAGTGTGTTACTTCTGCAGGTATGTACTAAACAACTGTGTGAGTAAGGAAGTTGCATGACAGTTTCACTCTAAAAACAAGTACAGGTAAGAGAAATATTTTTGAATGAAAAGTGGGTGGAATGGCGCCAAGTGGGGTTTCTGGAGAACGTTTAACACGACCCAGCCCTGTTTATGTTACTTGGAGTCCTGCCCGTCCGGAGCAGGAAAAGCGGCGTATCCAAGCCTGGGAAACCGAGGAAGTCACTTCCAGGGGCCCGTCCCGTAAAGCGCCGCCCGAACACCCTGTCACTCTGGAATCTCTCCGCCAACTTCATCACAATGCAACGCAGCAACGCTGGAACCCCTTAAAGAGAACCACAAATCTTTCCAAAAGAGAGCCGCTAACAAACCCTCCCATGTGTTATTATCTATCTATTCACCCAACTACATCCACTTAAACAACGGTTCGACAATTAAGCGCCAGAACAGTGACAACGTCAAATTTACTGGCGATACTCAGCCAGAATTAAGCGCCATGGGTACCAGGGCCTCGCAGCTCTATTGACAGGACCTACCTCCTAACTCCCGCCGGTGACTCTTAAAAATCCTATCACCGAGTCTGCATTGATTTCGACTATAGTGTACTTCATAAATTGACGGCAGGGAAGGCCAATCAAACGGTACAACTGACGCGATAAGAGACTAATAATAGGAGAGGCGCTGTCTCTTCACCCTATAATTGGTTAGAAACAGAAAATAGCCCGCCCCGGAAACGCTGCCCAGCTGCTCCGGAAGTGATCATCTCGGAAGTAGCTTATCTAGCCGCACGCGGAATCTTCAATTCCAGCCTGCCTCGTCGGTCGCCCCTGGTGATGAGGGGCGTGGTACTCGGCAGATTAATCGAGTTGAGAGGGAGCCGCGGGTGTAGGCGATGTTTATTGCTGTCTCGCTTTCCCGGGGCTTTCGTATGGGCGGAGCAGAGAGCAGGCTCTGACCAGCGAGACATTTGTTTGGTTTCGCTTTCTCCTTCTTGGTCATTTTATTGCCGTGTGGGACAGATGTTGGGCGTGCAGGCGCTCTCGTAGCCGCATCGGACTAATACGTACCAAAGAAGATTCCGTTACGTTTCCAGAATGAGTCTGCCATTTGCACACTGGCCCAGACATTCTTGGCCGGCTGATGGGCTGTTTGTTGCCATGGTAGACAAATTAGAACATTAGTGCATTTTTATTTTTTAGCCCAGGGGACTCCAACCTTTTCTGTAATAAGGCTGTAATGCCAGAAACCGGTCCTGGGAAGCTTCATCCCGGTCCAGGGAAGACATGGCTTGGCAGTTCGGGCAGGATTGTTCCCATGAGGCACAGGGTCAGACTGATGTGCATATGGCCAAGTCTGAACTGGGGTGGCAGAGTGAGCTAAAGAACGGTGATGGATTAAACCCAGATCAGTTCACTGGGGGTGAGTGTTTGTATTGTCAACGCTCTGTCCATCACCCCCTTTAATTTTTCTTTGTTTGCCCTAAGTTGGCAGATTATGCTCAGACGTGAGTCCCTTGCTCACTTTGCCACTGGTTTCAAGCAAGCCTGGCTGAAGACGGCTGTAATGCCAGAAACCGGTCCTGGGAAGCTTGATTCCGGCCCAGGGAAGACATGGCGTGGCAGTTTAGGCTGGACTGTTCCCATGAGGCACAGGGTCAGACTGATTTGCATCTGGCCATGTCTGAACTGGGGTGGCAGAGTGAGCTAAAGAACGGTGATGGATTAAACCCAGATCAGTTGACTGGGGGTGAGTGTTTGTATTGTCAACGCTCCGTCCATCACCCCCTTTGGTTTTTAATGTAGTATTTAGCCATAGAGACAAAGCCCCTGGCACCAGAGTAATACTATTAGCAATAAATAATTTATTTTAGGAATTCATCAATTTTTATCCAAATGTCAGCTTCCAAGTTATGAAAATACATTTCCATCTCAAATACAACCGTTTCAAATTTGATGTACACATTAATTCAACCAAGCAAATGTTTCTAATTTTGTAGGCTGGACTGCACACAAAAGAGCTACTCTCAGTTTGCTGGAGGGCTCCCAGTAGCTCATAAGCTACTCGTTGGAGAAGCCTTATAGTCTGATATGGGCTGAAGAGTAGGTAGGGCAGTGAGGCCTTGTTGGAGTGTTTGTGGAAAAAGCAACTGCTGTACTGTATGGCCTGACCAAGACAGGGGGCATCTTGCCAAGACTTGGAGGCTTCTTCCTACAGGGTTATCTGGTGTAACAGAATTCCCTACCTGGATCCCACAAAATCAGACCACACTTTAGTGTTGG
Source organism: Lissotriton vulgaris (assembly GCF_964263255.1). Taxonomy (NCBI): domain Eukaryota; kingdom Metazoa; phylum Chordata; class Amphibia; order Caudata; family Salamandridae; genus Lissotriton; species Lissotriton vulgaris. Next base: position 75,143,549 of record NC_141698.1, read on the forward strand.
GGTATTGTGGAGCTGCCAAGGGCCAAAAATAATTAGGCAGAATACTATGTGTTCTTTTGTAACTTGGCACGCATCAGAGCACAATGCCTGACCCTTTGCTATTGTGCTGGATTTGTGCATGTGATGTTACGGGGCGGGGCCCTGTGACGTGCTGAACACACCAAAGTGATCTTTTTACTACTGTTTCCATCCTTATTCAGTGAGCCTTTGCCCTCCTTGCCATACCACATTAGCACTGTGCCCTTCATTCAGCACTCAGTATTCCCTTACCTCCTCAAACCCTGTGGCCCATGTTCAAGGCTTTTAGCTTCCCATCACACATTCTTATAATGTCCATAGGCAAGTGTCTGACTCCAGCCCGCCCAGTTGACCTTTCACCTTGGCTACCATCTTTTTCTTATACTTCTGGACACGCATCTGCTTCTAACAAAGGAAAATTACTTTTCACTTCTGGCATAACCATGCACTTTTACTTCAGGGCAAGCAATGGCTTACAGCCTGCCTGATGCCCATTCACTTTGATGTAACATTTTCTTTTTCCTTCTGGACAAGCTTTCACTTCCAGCACAGGAATGGATATCAGTGTCCTGGTTCAAAATCTCCACCCTTCCTTTTCCTGGTAACCCAGTCACGTCCCCTAACGTCTTTCAGGCCACAGTATCTGCATTGGAGTGTTTCCTTCTGGTTCAACATTCCAGGTTACTGCAGTAGCCCTCTAGTACTCCCTGGATTCTGACTGTTACCTGCTGCAGGCCTGTTCCCTTTTGGCTACATGTCCAGCCTGCCCTTACACTCAGCAGGAGCTCTTGTCAGTCTTCTATACCTATGACAGACATTCAATGGTGTACCTCATCTCTGTTCCTAACATTCTCTGGTTTTACTCTATTTAATAATTGCAGGAGAAGAAGGGCCCATTACCGGGCACCACTGGTTAAATACACCTCCTAGTACAAATTCCACTAGCTAAATTTATTGTTGGGACGGTCCCAGTGTCCTGCTCTTTAAACAAGGTACCTTCTCTACATTCCTCCATCCCTCACTTCACCCCTGACCAGTCTGGGCTCTGCTCCCTGAGGCTGGTCTCTACTAATCCCCACGTTCTAGCCATACCCCTTCCCATTTGGGAAGGAGCAGAATCAAGGACTCCATTTTGACTATCAACAAATTCAGTGTTCTAGAATGAGCACAGTATGAAAATCTGACTCTTTCAGGATGACTGGATGTGGGAAGGGTGCTGAAAATGTGTTTTTTTAACTGGGTCTAATGATGAATTTTAAAAACACTTTGCTAGCTATATTCAGGAATAAAAATGTTTTATCATTTCGGAGCACCAGCAAGGAGGTTAACGAACAAGAAGCTCCTTTTCATGACTACGGCACTAGTAACGTTGCTGCAAAATAGAAACCTTTGCAGACACTCCAGCATGCTCCGAAGCCATGCCTTCGTGTGCAGCTGTTATCAAAGAAAGTCTGCGGTCAGCATTGGGAATCAACTTGCCACCAACGTCATTAATTCTTACATACAGAGCCTTGTCAGGACTTCGATGACAAGAGTACTTTGAAGGGAACCCTTGAGGGTAATTACCACCCTTCTCAGTAGCAGCGATTGCCGCCAAAATGTCATTATCAATCTGAGTCATGGATCTTCTAACTGCAGCAACTAGACACATGGCTACTGCTGATTTGGCTGCTTCCTCAGCCAAACTATTGCCGACCGTGTGTGCTCCCACACGTTGGTGGCCAAGAGTATGTGTAACATGAGTGAGTGGCAGACGTTTAAGATTTGCCACTCGAACCCAAAGCATTTTATGCTTAATTGTTCTGTCTTTGGAATCACGATAGTCATTCTGAGACCAAAAGAATAAGTTGTCATTGAAAGGCTGAACACAGCAATAAGAATCACTTACAATTAGAGTATTCACATTAGGATCTGTAAACCCTTTTTGGAAGCACCAAAGCGCGCAGCTCGGCTAATTGGGCGGTACAGTCACCTAGTGCCTGTGTATGCACAAAACTGGACTTGAACTCACTGTTCACCATGGTACCTGCCACAATTGGACAGGCCGCCGAATACGCATGCCTAGAATCTGTAGCTGGTTGCGGACAACCATCGGTGTAAATGATACAATCTTACTCCTCAAGTGGACGCATAGACAGAGGAGGAGGATGAACAAATTCATACTGCAAGAACTCCTGTGTCTGGAGCGAGGAGTCAAAGATAAAGGTGACATCTGGAGATGTCAAAGAAGTAGCCCACTGTATCCAACGAGGCTGCAAGGCCTTTGAGTTTGGTACACTTGCCCTTGTCACTGCTTCAAGGGCAGGACAATGTGTCACCACCAAAATGCGTTTCCTCTGTGCCAGTGCGCGTCCCTTTAGGATCGCCATCAGCACAGCTGTCAAGACTTTCCCAACAGTGGAAAATCTAATTTTGTCTGAAGTGTGTAAATGTGATTTGTAAGCAATAGGTACTGTGTCACCTTCATTAAACGTCAAGTAAGTTTAACCCACTGCGCCTGGCACGAATCTTATCACCAGGTTTGAGTGGTTATCATGTGTTAACAAGTATTTAGATTCAAGAAGATCAGACTGCAAAGATTGCAGGATAGCTGAATGTTCCAGAAGCCAGCAGGCATTTCAAAATGTTGTTTGTATCTAGGCATAAAGAGGCTTGATACGCTGGGCACATTCAGGAATGTAAGTACTTCCGAAATTCAAAAATCCCAGCAAAGATTGTAGTTTTTTCAGGGTCATTGGAGGTCGCAAACGTATGCATTCCTCCAGGAAGTGAGGCGCCAAGCCTCTACCTTCATTATTGTGCTCGTAGCCCAAAAACAACACTGTGTACTCTGCAAAGTGGGATTTTGCAAAGTTAAATTTGTAACCGTAGTCTGCAAACAAATTAATGATGCAGTCAACGCGGCATAGATTCGGCCAAAGTTCGTCGTCCGTCAGATAAATATTGTCAACATACAAGTACACATCTGGGTCTATGCTGTCCAGCAAAGACACAACACGGGCGGCGAGAACACCGGGGCTGTTTTTATAGCCCATAGCTAAACGCCTAAATTGTTTTTATTTACCACCTGCGGTAAATGCGGCCCATTGACTGCATGCCAGGGACAGATTGTGACTGAAAAAGCCATTGGAAATGTCAAGTGTAGTTTCATATTTTTTACGAACAAGACTGTCTTCAAGAGCAGAACTATGGGTATTCTGTACCGCAAAAGTGCGACAATGAGAGTTCAAATGCTAGTAATCCAAAACTATGTGGTACGACCCATCGGGTATGGTAACAGTGAAAAGAGGGTTATTCATCTATGACACACATGTCTCAATCACTCCTTGATACTCTGAGTCAGAATCTCAGAAACAGGAGCTGTTGCTTCCCACCGGAGGGGATATTGGGGTTGCGGTTGAGGCATAGTCCGCAATGGTATCTCATGGGGTGATGAGTTTTTATCCCAGCCCACATGAGTACAGTACAAAGCTGGTGCAAGCGCCAAAGCCCACACTTCTGCAAAAGACTTTGCATGCTCCTTGGAGACGTTGCGTAAAAACTTGAAAGAATCACTTCCTCCCCTCTCAGAGCAGCAAGAACAAAAGGCGGGGGCCAATCATGCTCCGCTAATAAAATGTCATAAGAAGATGTCAGATATTCCCCCAAAATCCCTTTAATAAAACGCTGTATGTCACCTTCAATCAGAAGAACAATATCATATAGTCTATTAAAGAAACAAGTAATGGAGCAAGTCTGTGGCCTGAGTAATGGTGTTTGAGATTAAAAAAATGGAGAGCGAAGAGCGTGCATGAGAGGAAGGGGGGTGGAATGGACGAACGTGCATCTGACTGAGACAGAGGCTGTGGTCTGCGAGTTTGCACAAAAGCATGAAACTTGTATCATATATTTGGATGCAATGACAGAAACGGCAAAATACAAGTTGTGCGCCACACTTTGTACTTGTGTGACTTGTATCACATATTTGGATGCAATGACGACTTGTATCACCTAAAAGAATAGCACACAAGTAATGGATCAAGTCTGTGGCCTGAGTAATGGGGTTTGAGGTAAAAAAAATGTAGAGCGAAGAGCATGCATGAGAGTGAGGGGGGGTGAAATAGACTAACGTGCAGCTGACAGAGAGAGGCTGTGGTCTGCGTGTTTGCGCGCAGTAAAGGAAAAGAAATAAAATGTACCAAAAGCATGAAACTTGTATCACACATTTAGATGCTATGACGGAAACAGCAAAATACAAGTCGGCGCCACACTTTGTACTTATGATGTGACTGTGGATGGACTGTTGTGTTTTTCGCCTCCTTTAGCTCAGATTTGCATTTCACAGCAGATGGCCGCCAACAGATAAGAATCTTTATGGCTGAGCTTAAAGCACTCCAGTATCCTGGTGTGGTTTCGTCCCCAGACGCCCCCACCCTCCCACGAAAAAAAAACCATGATGGTACACACAATTGCAGAGCTTTGTGTTAGTCTTTGTTATAAATGTTCTGTGGTGCAGAGGTCATAGTGAGTAGGTCTTATGTCACTTTTAAAAATCATGACTATCACACAAGTTATGGAGGAAGTTTGTTGCCTGATTAATGGGGTTTGCGATAAAAAAAATGGGAAAGCGAAGAGCGTGCATGAGACGGAGGGAGGGGGTGGAATGGATGAACGTGCAGCTGACAGAGAGAGGCTGTGGTCTGGGTGTTTGTAAGTAGTAAAGGAAAAGAAAAAATGTACCAAAAGCATAAAACTTGTACCATATATTTAGATGCAATGATGGAAACAGCAAAATACAAGTCGGGCGCCACAGTTTGTACTTGTGTGTCAGTCAGTCAATAAACTTTATTCGGATAATACATTTATCCATAAAAGTACACACAAAATTACATACATGGTCAAGATAAAAGAAAAATCACGTTAACATGAGGTAGTATTGCCGAACATTTCCTTATTATGAACGGTAACCACAGAAAAGTACAAGGTATCATTAACACATGTTTCATGCGACAAATAAAGCAAGAACTGCTCGGTCATTTAGCAGGATTATTTGAGGTGCTGGTTTTATAAAGTGCATAGTGCATAAATACTGGTTGGTCGACCATCTTAGTAAAGCGCAAAGTACAATGTCAACCGGTGATTATTACAAATAAAAACATCTTTGGATATCAATAAACATTTTGTCCAAGTAGGCTATAGTTCTCCTAAGTATTTTGTTTCTTATAATTACAAATACCAACGTAGGTTAAAATATGATTGTGCAAGGTGCAAATCGGCCTCTTCCAAGTTCGTATTAATCACTTTGAGTGAATGCTAATTCATAAAGTAACGGGAACGAGTAGCTATTTTTAGTAAAAGCATAACAGTCATAAAAACATACTTTACAATAAGACGGAAGATCAACAGGTTAAAAAATATGAGGCCAACTTTTGGGTGCGATTTCCTTTTAGTTTACGTCAATTTACAGGATTAGCATTAGAGACAATACCAATACAACTAGTTGTCTTAATTAAAGCGATTAGTAACCGGTAAAATAAAAAACTTTCCATATGTAAATCAAAGACAGCTGTTATACAGTGTTTCAAATCGATTGGAAGTGGGGATATTACAGCCACTCAATGCACGGACACTTCTGCCCATCGGATGGTTACATTTTGCATTTGGTCTTAATGATCCTAATGGGCAGAGGTATGGCATACTGGGGTAAAAGTCATGTAGATCCCAGGTAGATATAGGGCCGTCTCCTTTTTGGGGCTGCCAAGTTTGAAGATATGGAACAAAGTGTTTGTTCCTAAATTTGACTAGTACTAGGTCGCCGGCAATGTCTTTCGGAAGGGATCCTAGCCAGCCCACCCTTCTAACACTCAGTATTCTTCCGTCCATGTTAGGGGGGAGGGGTCTATTATTTGTTAGCCAGAACGTAACCTTATTTATTAGGTCCTGATGTCTTTCGACTTTTCCGCTTGTAAGTGGTAGCACTCCCGAGAGGACGCACACAAACGGAGCGGCCTCCGGTGGAAGGTGTATGTGATTGAGAATTCTTGGCGTGTTGCCATGGTTAGCAACTGTCCCCTTATGAAATGTGGGTTCTTTACTCAGCCCTACTCTGGCGGCAGTACACTGTGCTAATGTAGATTTGGTGGATACTCTGAGAATGTTTGGAGCTGGCGTGGGTAAGGCTACTGATTGGATTTGGACATTGTTACTTTGTGCAGTTGATTTCGGCACTTCTATGGCAGCCTGAGACTGCACTTGATTATGTTTTGCGATGTTTTTTGAGAGTATCAAATTGGCCTTGATCGTTTCCTCTATTCCCGTAAGCCTATCCCCTAGACTGTTCAGTTCTTCTATCACCGGGGATATTATGGATTTGACCAGGTGTTCAATCTGGGCCAATAGGGTTGCCTGGGTAGAAGGCGCAGCAGAGTTGGTTGCCCAGCAACCTCTGAGGCTGAGGGGGAGATGGTAACGGTCAATGAGGGGCTCGGGCACAGTTTTAGTTGTTTTGCTTGACTTCCCTGGTGTTCAGCCCCGATTCGCTTTCTTTTAACTAGGGGGTCCTGAGGGAGCACTATGTTTTGGGAGATGTCTTTTGCAGATAGTAAGTGGGGAGTACCTAACAGACTCTCATTTAGATGGAGCGGTATACTAGTCTGAGGACTTGTGCTGATTGTATGGCAGTTAGGGGCGCTAGTTATCTTAATACTCGGTTCCAGCGGAGCGTACTTGGTTTTACATAAACTATTTAGTTCCTCCAGTAATGTTAAGTTTTGTGCTATGTCGGCTGCCTGTGAGGGAGATCGCTTGTTTGGTGTACTTTCTATGGGCGGAGATCGTTCTGGTCTCTCTGTTTCACGGGGAATGGGCGATGTTGACCTATCTAAGTAGTGGTCGAGTGTCCCGTTGGATGAACCCCTCTTGGGGATGACGTTGGTAACACCCTTACGAATCATTTATATATAGTGAACAACAGAACAGCAGCAATTCTAATAATTTCGGTGTTCACATGATAGTATTCATTTGGGGAGGTCCGTAAGTGAGCAATAATAGGGTTTACAGGTCTCTTTACCTCCTCTTGTTGAGATGCCAAGGGGGGTGGTCCGTCCCGTCCTCCTCGTGCCTCTGAGGGCCACAGAGGGCCCGCCGTGTGCCCGGGCTTCGCTCGGCGTCCGGCTCGTGTCCCGCGACGCGTAGCAGAGCGCAGTTTTAAAGCGCCTACTGGCGCTCTCGTGGCGTGGTAAAGCAGCGCCGCCGCTGGGGCAGCCGGGTGATGAAGTCCCGGGGCGGCGGCGATATCCTCAGCTGATAAGGACTCCTGGCGGTGGCGGCTGCAATGGAGGGCTTCCTCGCCTCCCCCTCCGCTCCTGGTAAGTGTCCCCCCGCTCCGCCGGGTAGAGCGCAGTTTTAAAGCCCCTCCTGGCGCTCTCGTGGCGTGGTAAAGCAGCGCCGCTGCTGGGGCAGCCGGGTGATGAAGTCCCGGGGCGGCGGCGCTATCCTCAGCTGATAATGACTCCTGGCGGTGGCGGCTGCAATGGAGGGCTTCCTCGCCTCCCCCCTCCGCTCCTGGTAAGTGTCCCCCCGCTACGCCGGGCGGAGCGCAGTTTTAAAGCACCTCCTGGCGCTCTCGTGGCATGGTAAAGCAGCGCCGCCGCTGGGGCAACTGGTGATGAAGTCCCGGGGCGGCGGCGCTATCCTCAGCTGATAATGACTCCTGGCAGTGGCGGCTGCAAAGGAGGGCTTCCTCGCCTCCCCCTCCGCTCCTGGTAAGTGTCCCCCTGCTCCACCGGGCAGAGCGCAGTTTTAAAGCGGCTCCTGGCGCGCTTGTGGCGTGGTAAAGCAGCGCCGCCCCTGGGGCAGCCGGGTGATGAAGTCCCGGGGCGGCGGCGCTATCCTCAGCTGATAATGACTCCTGGTGGTGGCGGCTGCAATGGAGGGCTTCCTCGTCTCCCCCCCCGCTCCTGGTAAGTGTCCCCTTGCTCCACTGGGCAGAGCACAGTTTTAAAGCGCCTCCTGGCGCTCTCGTGGCGTGGTAAAGCAGCGCCGCCGCTAGGGCAGCCGGGCGATGAAGTCCCGGGGCGGCGGCGCTATCCTCAGCTGATAATGACTCCTGTTGGTGGCGGCTGCAATGGAGGACTTCCTCGCCTCCCCCCTCCGCTCTTGGTAAGTATCCCCCCGCTCCGCCGGGCAGAGTGCAGTTTTAAAGCGCCTCCTGGCGCTCTCGTGGCGTGGTAAAGCAGCGCCGCCGCTAGGGCAGCCGGGTGATGAAGTCCCGGGGCGGCGGCGCTATCCTCAGCTGATAATGACTCCTGGTGGTGGCGGCTGCAATGGAGGACTTCCTCGCCTCCCCCCTCCGCTCCTGGTAAGTGTCCGAGCTCGCTAAAATGGAGTAGTGGAATTCGATGACGGCCTGAAGGATTGCAGTCGAGAAAGAGGACGTACTTGTGTGACTTGTATCACATATTTGGACGCAATGACGACTTGTATCACCTAAAAGAATAGCACGCAAGTAATGGAGTCAGTGGCCGAAGTAATGGGTTTGGAGAGCGAAGAGCGTGCATCTTGTATCACCTAAAAGAATAGCACGCAAGTAATGGAGTCTGTGGCCTGAGTAATGGGTTTGGAGAGCGAAGAGCGTGCATGAGAGGGAGGGGGGGGTGGAATAGACGAACGTGCACCTGACTGAGAGAGAGGCTGTGGTCTGCGTGTTTGCGCGCAGTAAAGGAAAAGAAATACATTTTACCAAAAGCATGAAACTTGTATCATATATTTAGATGCAATGATGGAAACAGCAAAATAAAAGTCGGGCGCCACACTTTGTACTTGTGTGACTTGTATCACATATTTGGATGCAATGACGACTTGTATCACCTAAAAGAATAGCACGCAAGTAATGGAGTATGTGGCCTGAGTAATGGGTTTGGAGTGCGAAGAGCGTGCATAAGAGGGAGGGGGGGTGGAATAGACGAACTTGCAGCTGACTGAGAGAGAGGCTGTGGTCTGCGTCTTTGTTACAAATGTTCTGTGGTGCAGAGGCCATAGTGAGTAGGTCTTATGTCACTTTTTAAAATCATGACTATCACGCCAGTTATGGAGCAAGTCTGTTGCCTGATTAATGGGGTTTGCGATAAAAAAAATGAGCGAGCGAAGAGCGTGCATGAGACGGAGGGAGGGGGTGGAATGGACGAACGTGCAGCTGACTAAGAGAGAGGCTGTGGTCTGGGTGTTTGCACGCAGTAAAGGAAAAGAAAAAATGTACCAAAAGCATGAAAATTGTATCATATATTTAGATGCAATGACGGAAACAGCAAAATACAAGTCGGGCGCCACAGTTGGTACTTGTGTGACTTGTATCACATATTTGGATGCAATGACGACTTGTATCACCTAAAAGAATAGCATGCAAGTAATGGAGTCTGTGGCCTCAGTAATGGGTTTGGAGAGCGAAGAGCATGCATCTTGTATCACCTAAAAGAATAGGACGCAAGTAATGGAGTCTGTGGCATGAGTAATGGGTTTGGAGAGCGAAGAGCGTGCATGAGAGGGAGGGGGGGTGGAATAGACAAACGTGCAGCTGACTGTGAGAGAGGCTGTGGTCTGCGTGTTTGCGCGCAGTAAAGGAAAAGAAATACATTTTACAAAAAGCATGAAACTTGTATCATATATTTAGATGCAATGACGGAAACAGCAAAATACAAGTCGTGCGTCACACTTTGTACTTGTGTGACTTGTATCACATATTTGGATGCAATGACGATTTGTATCACCTAAAAAAATAGCACGCATGTAATGGAGTCTGTGGCCTGAGTAATGGGTTTGGAGAGCGAAGAGCATGAATCTTGTATCACCTAAAAGAATAGCACACAAGTAATGGAGTCTGTGGCCTGAGTAATGGGTTTGGAGAGCAAAGAGCGTGCATGAGAGGGAGGGGGGGGTGGAATAGACGAACGTGCAGCTGACTGAGAGAGAGGCTGTGGTCTGCGTTTTTGCGCGCAGTAAAGGAAAAGAAATACATTTTACCAAAAGCATGAAACTTCCATCATATATTTAGATGCAATGACGGAAATAGCAAAATACAAGTTGTGCGCCACAGTTTGTACTTGTGTGACTTGTATCACATATTTGGATGCAATGACGACTTGTATCACCTAAAAGAATAGCACGCAAGTAATGGAGTCTGTGGCCTGAGTAATGGGTTTGGAGAGCGATGAGCGTGCATCTCTTATCACCTAAAAGAATAGCATGCAAGTAATGGAGTCTGTGGCCTGAGTAATGGGTTTGGAGAGCGAAGAGTGTGCATGAGAGGGGGGGGGGTGGAATAGACGAACGTGCAGCTGATGGAGAGAGAGGCTGTGGTATGCGTGTTCGCGCGCAGTAAAGGAAAAGAAATACATTTTACCAAAAGCATGAAACTTGTATCATATATTTAGATGCAAGTAATGGAGTCTGTGGGCTGAGTAATGGGTTTGGAGTGCGAAGAGCGTGCATGAGAGCGAGGGGGGGTGGAATAGACGAACGTGCAGCTGACTGAGAGAGAGGCTGTGGTCTGCGTGTTTGCGCGCAGTAACAGAAAAGAAATAAATCTTACCAAAAGCATGAAACTTGTATCATATATTTAGATGCAATGACGGAAACAGCAAAATAAAAGTCGGGCGCCACACTTTGTACTTGTGTGACTTGTATCACATATTTGGATGCAATGACGACTTGTATCACCTAAAAGAATAGCACGCAAGTAATGGAGTCTGTGGCCTGAGTAATGGGTTTGGAGAGCGAAGAGCATGAATCTTGTATCACCTAAAAGAATAGCACGCAAGTAATGGAGTCTGTGGCCTGAATAATAGGTTTGGAGAGCGAAGAGCGTGCATGAGAGGGAGGGGGGTGGAATAGACGAACGTGCAGCTGACTGAGAGAGAGGCTGTTGTCTGCGTGTTTGCGCGCAGTAAAGGAAAAGAAATACATTTTACCAAAAACATGAAACTCGTATCATATATTTCGATGCAATGACGGAAAAAGCAAAATACAAATCGGGCGCCACACTTTGTACTTATAATGTGACTTATATCACATAAAAAATAAGACGCAAGTAATGGAGCAAGTCTGTGGCTGAAGGGGCATAAAAAAAACTCTGAGGCCGCGAAATGAAAGCCTTTGATGCATCAGGGGGCAGAGCGGAACCCCTTGAAGTGAAGCTGCTGGCGGCACCACGCTGGGGAAGTAACAGATGGCTTGGATGTGAAGCTATTGGAGGGAGGCGGCTCGGACAAAAGCTTGTGCACGAGAGCACATGCACTCGTGCAAATCCGCTTTTTTGGAGAGCTTAGTTTAACTCTTGGTTTCCTGGCAATAGACTAGTCCTATTCATTCCTGCGGAATGGAATAGGCCGAGACCTAAAAATGGTTCTGTCGGGTAGAAATGACATAGAATCTACGTACAATAAATGTAATTAGAAATGGTATGCTCTCTTAACACACAAAATATCAAGAACAGTACTCAATGATTCAGTCCTGCGCTCAACGAGATTGGATCAATTGTTTATCAAATTTAATTAATTTCATGATAAGCAATACACATTCTTACAAAAGGACTGTAAAATATAATTAATTACAAGAAATTCTTTTAGTGTCTACAGGTGACATAGTGAGAAAGTAGTGAACAATATATACAGTGTTAACAAATTATATATGAATGTTTCTTTCGGAAAGGTCAGAGTCTGATTTTGAACCAGATGTTTCTTCCCTAGTATAGAAACCCAGTCAATCTAGACCATAAATAGTGCGTTGACGTTTCGACCCTATAGTGCCCCTGTAGTGGTCATGGCGGGTCTGCCTCAAGACAGGGATGCGGAGATTATATGTACACAGTCTGAAATACATAAAAAGGCGTGTGTAAGAGAGACGGAAAGGTGCAATCAATTACACCTGTAAGTGAGAAGTTGTGTAGAGTTACTCACCCTTACAGGCTGGAGGAATCAAGGCCTGTGGTGTTGATGCTCAATGGTAATTTCATCTGTGTGCTACGGCTGGGAGGAGTTACAGCCGGGTGCAGATTTAGCTCAATGACTAAAGAACTGCTAAAAACAAAACAAAAGGGGGGAACTTGGTTAGGAGTAGCCCATAGTTCAGTGTTTTGTATAGGTAAGTAATATTACTGCTGTGTGCGAGACCTGAAAGTCTCGAACTGTGCATTGATCATTGATGAACGATCACAAGGGACCTTAGACAAGCGTCAATAAAGACTGCACGTGTGATTTATATCGTTGGTTATTACCGCTTTGAGCGCGGGTGCAAGGGGTGAAATTATTCCAAATAACGTGGTGGATGACCAGGGAGTGACCCGTGTGGGAAGTCAGGGTCCAGATTCTGTTGGGTGATACATAACCCTCCCTCGGGATGTCCTATCTTGGAATTATATTGTGCCCTTTAGAGGATCATACTAGCGGAAACGAATCAGTATGTTCTAATCTTACCTCAAACTGGTATGATTCCGGATAATTCAAAGGCAGAGGTGGACGAAAGGAGCGAGGACTCATCCGCGGGCAGCGGCAATGCGAACCACCTTAGTGCCCAGAACCCCTATCCGACTAGCTATAGTGTCTCATTTGTTCTCCGTACTACAGCAAACCTACCAATGATTAGACATCCTAGAACATGTAACTCAGATTCAGTTATCGCGGGAGCAAGAACAATCTTTCACCAACTCACTCATACTTGTCCACAATGTGAGTAATTAGAGACACAGTATAGTTTAAAATGTTTATTTTAACTAACGTGCTCTATAATGCAGTACCCAAGCCAATACTAGCAGCAATATGCATAAACTCAAGATAGTGAGCATTGTTACAATTCCCCCCAAAAAACGAACGGGGATTGCATTATATAAAACTAGTGTGAAAAAGGCTTACTGTGCTTGCTATCCTCCCCATGCTAGGAAATAGTTTATAATAATTATAGAAGACCTCTGGGCTTTGTCAGGGGGACCCCATACCTCCAGGTTTAGATGCAAGAGTTTACATCTCCGAACAAACACAGCTCTTCTCTTCGGAAAGATTTACTTCAAGTGCATAACATGCCTGCAATGGCATATTAAAAGCACTCGATTTTCAGTAGTGCAGCTGGGGCAGTATTATGTCTAACATACGTGGGACTGACCAAAGCAGATTAAAGGAGCCCATTGTTTTTCGACCTTGAACACAAAGCAAAGTGAAAGATAGATGGTTCCCATGTGAGCGGGCACAAGCAGAGAATGTGTGAAAACAAGACCTCTAGAAACATGTGCAAAAGCTTATACTAACTTATGCTAACTTAGCAATGTACACAGTGAATCCATATCCTCACTACAAGGTCTGAGATATGAATTTGATTTTGCTGAGTATTCTAGTGACAGGAGATCTTGTTGCGGTAACAATATACTTTATAAGATCCTTTTAAAGTAAAGTGCATGTTAGAGGGCCTTCCTCTTCACCAGTGGTTGTGCTGCATTGACTTATTCCAGATATATTTTTAGTGCCTTTTACTCCCCTCATCAACCTCTGGCTTATGTGTCGGCTGACCTGATGAGGGCTGTCAAGGAGGCAACCATTAATGCAGTTGTGGGTAGTCTTTGGTCCCTCCCCACCCAAACTTATCCAGACTGGAGGCAAAACTGGGGAGGAGTATGTGCGAGAAAGTGACCAATAAAGCATTTCTTGGGTTGGAGGAGAGGGGAGAAGAAAGATGTTATGGCTGAGAATTTGAAACGTGCTTAAACAACAAGAGAGAAAGGGTTTTTAAACTGAACCACTCGTGGGCCCCTTGTAATCAATATATATAAACAGAACTCAGATCCTCATGTAAAGCGCTCTGATACCTCCAAATCTAGCAAGCGCTATATAAAACTCAAATAAATAAATAAAAAACAGAAAAAGTAATTCCGAATCCATTATAAGTCCACAGAGCAGAAGGAGTAGCAATTGATTTTAGAAGAACCCTCACTCACCAACCTAGTTGGTGACATGCTTCATCATGGGGTTCCCACCAGAGCAGCCGAATGCCACTTGGGTGTGCTGCAAAGCCTGTTTACAGCGGAGCGGGTAGTTTTTTGACGTGCCGGGTGAGGTAGTGCTGGTTAAAAATACCTTTACTTTACCTAAAGATTTTTAATGATGGAAAAGTAAGGTAAGGTTAAAACTACAATGAGGATGTCTTGCTGGTGTTAAATGGCCAGTGACATCCCTGCATAACAACAGTGAAAGGTGGCCAGTCTACATGTTTCAGCCTCCAAATGCAAATTAGCAAGGCTTTCTTCAGGACCGAAACTGTCATGGTGGTATGCACACGCTAAGGTGCACCCTCTCCTGTGGCAGTAAATACCGCAAACTTACGGTTTTGTGCTTTCAGCAGATTGAAAAGACATTCAAATCAATTGTAGATACATGTCAAAACTGTGGCAATATATTGGAACACATCAAACTGTGCTGCCATACGTGCAAATAATTATTGAATTAGGCGCACATACCTATGATGCCTAGCGTGGACTATTTTGACCATATTTGTATCATGTGGTAGAGTGCTTAAAAAACTATCCTAGAGGTATATATTTAGCGATTATGAAATTCTTCCAATCCGTGGCAAATTGAGGACTGGTGACTAAAAGACGACTAGTCTTATATAACTGAAATTAGGGAAGATCAATGACCAAACAGCGTGAGCATCACTAGACAGTGAGGCTACCATACACCCATGCAAGGTGGGCGAAAAGCTAAGTAAATGGGTAGCTTACATCTGAGGTAATAAATTAGTGCGCCATGGATCCCACGGGCTGGGGACGGTCTGTAGTCACACACTAGATAAAAAGGAGAGTCAAGTAACAGGCTTGTATTGAGAATTACTGATACACGCAAGAATTTACCTTGTGCAGGTTTGAAGTGGCCAGGTACTTACTACTCCAAGACCGATCTACCACTTTTGGTACCTAATCGATTGCCGGTCCAGGACCCCGTGGTTGCTGGGGTCTCAGAGACGGCTGTATTTGACTCCAGCGGGAACAGCCAGTGATTTCCGCATTACGTCAGAGACGTGGTGACATGGCGACGAGAATGACGGGCGTCAGCACGTCTCCAAAGCGAGTGCTAGTGGTGACACGCCGTTCCTCATCAAGTGTTTGCTTTCTTTCAGACTGCTTGAAAAACTTTATCAAACAGTCGAAAAAAGCAACTTACTAGCGGCAAATATTGCATGTTACTAGTTCAAGAAGGGTATTAATAAAGCAAGCGCTGATAGTGGTGCGCCGCTTTACCCAAGGTGTGCACAAACAAACTGATTAATAAATCTGTAACCACTGAGTTCTGTTCTGATTGTTATCCTACCCTGTCCCTGCACATGGATCAAGCAGCAAGTACTATCGGCCAGTAGTTTTGCAAACATTTATGCACTATTCCATCAAACCTGTCCAATTAAGTGTTCCAAGCGCTTTTTTCTTTAACCCCTTCTGTGCTGCGCGGATTTTCCCCCGGTGCTGAACGTTCCATTGGGCCTATGGAACCATGACGGAACGGTTCCTTCATAAGCACAGGCCACCTTATGCTCATGACGGAACCGTTCCGTCATGAGCATGGAAGGGGTTCATAAACACACACCTTGGGTGAAGAGGCAATGGTTAGGAGAGCAGACAGCGGGATATTGTTAATGAGTGATCTTTCAATCTCTACCCAAACTTATTTAGTTTGTAACCAGAAAGCGCAGAAAATTTTTCTATTGATTATGGCATCCTCTGCATTTTCAGAAATAATTAACACATCATCAGCGAGAGCTGTTATTTTGACTGTGCATTTGTTGAAGCGTATTCCTGTAATCTGATTGTTGTTCCGAAGTTGATAAAGGAACAGCTCTATCGCCAGTAGGAACAAGGAAGGGGAAAGAGGACACCCCTGCCTAGTGCCCTGTTCTCACTTGAGCTCTGCAACTCTGATTCACTCTGCAGCACGACTCCGAGGACGAAGGACCCGTTGTCTCACCCGTGAAGTAGAGGCTCAAATCAAGCCCGCTCCGCGGATAACCAGAAGCATGGACTAAACGTCAAAACAGCCGCTGACGTCAGTGCAGCCCCTGTATACACACCACGGTGAAACCTTTGAAACGTTGACTTCTCTAGACTTGAATTATGTGACTCTGGTTCAATTGCTAAAGAACCAGTACAGACCACCTTTCCTACGTATCTGGTCTACATTTCTTGCGTTATAAATCAGCCTATGCATCA